>NC_080706.1:50401824-51037506 GCF_943734765.1 Anopheles ziemanni
GGTGCTTCTGGCATGCAAATCACTTCCATACGGTTTAGCATCAGTTTGACCAACTTTGAACGCTTTAACAGTTGCTGATGCGCACAAAATAATACAAATTGGGAGCTTGAAAGATGGTCAGTGTGGTTTGCTTTAAAGCGATAGTCTGTATGGAATTTGCCAATGAAAAATCAATGTTTTGACAAACACAATACTTTTTTGTTGGTTTAAGGAAGGAAAAGTATTGTACAAAGCAGAAAATATGATATAGAATAATTAATTAACCTGAAAATTCATGTTGTACATTGTATGAAAGATAGTTTGTATTGTATTCATTAAAATATTGCAATATAAAGAATATTCTAAACAAGCGCGGTCAATTATTAGTGTTCCGATAAAAAAAAAATACTAACAGTCTTATAAAATTATCAGTTCCAGAAATCTTATTCAGTTGAAAATCTATGATTATAAATGTTCATTCCTGATCGAGGGAAACAGCAAAGATAATAGTCGGTTCGTTTCTAGTACGGTTAATATAATTCAACTAGTAATAATAATTGAACTGGTCAACAGAATGGGTAATACACTTGGTTTAGTTTGATTTTATAAGTCAATATTGAATCATCATTAAAAGTAAGGCTGTAAATGTTCAAATTTTGCGTTTAGTAGAGTTTACAATCAAGGTAAAAGAAGTATAACGTTTGCTTTGATAGATAAGCTTAAAACAAAATGATACAAGATGTGGCAGAAGCAGTCTAATTCAAACAATACATTGGTACTCAATATTGGCATGTCATTTAATTTTTTTTTAAACAACTCAGTGTGTTTGAATTATGTTGGTTACATTATAAAAACTTAATAAACAAATTATTTTAAATCATTACACAGAAAGCTCACACCGAAATTTGTTAGATTTCATTGATAATTTTATGTGATGACATTAATTTTCCAAATTTATTTTTAAACGAAGATTTTAAAAGTTATGTATGGTTTTTCAGCACCAAAAATAATGTTTAAACAATTTAACAGCCAAACTTTCAAGAAATGGGAATCATTGGAGATAAGGCCACTTGCTATCTTTCCTCTAGGAGTCCAACTCTCCCGCTACCATTCGGATGCACCACAAACTCGACTACAAATTTGCATAAAATTTGCGTGCAAAATGCTAATGATGCACAACGAAAGTTTATTCCACATCATCTGCCACCTTCTCCCCAGACGTCTGCCAGGACGCCATAAATTGGTGGCTGTATCGAATCAACCCGGTTCACAACCTACCGGACCCCCGACTCGTTACCCTCCATCGGACGTAATTGGTCCCGGGAAAGGATCTCAAGACATCTTCTATCCTTGTGATCCCCACACAAGTCTTCGAATTCTCAATCCCTTTGGCTTCTCTAGGTTTTCCCACCGGCAGCTTACGGTAGTGATCGGCGTCTCTCTTTTTCAAGAGCTAACTTTCTGCTGTGCTGCCTTGTTATTGTTGTCGTTGCCGTTGTTTTTCCTCTTCTTGTAGCAAACAAATGGTACGTTCGCTTCCGTTCCATTTGCAGATTGTTTCGTTCGGTTCGCTATCGTTCATTGCGTTCCAAATTCAATTTACGTATCAGCCAAACGTGACCGGTTAGATCAATATCCCGCCCGACCGGAAGAGTTCGTTTCGTTCTTATCCTTCCCACCGGGTCGCTTTTCTTGCGACACTTGTTCCACTTTTCCATCCCATAAAGTGGGTGGTGCGACTCTAAGGGAGGGAAAAGTTGCTAACACTGGAGAGCGCTGGTGCTGATTGTTTATGAAATTTCCAGAGATTATTTATTTTTGATTGTTACGAAATAAATCTTCAAATTTGCTGCCTCCGCAAATGAATCGACCGAAACCACCAAAGGGAGGGGTACGGAAAGGAGTTTGAGGATGAGTTGAGTCGAATAATTTATTCCATGCTCGAGGGCGACGAGGGAGGAGACTCTACGCTACGTTCGGCTGCATCTCGAGGGGGTGGGTGGTAGCAATTGGTGCGACTTCTTCTGTGGAAGCATAAATCATTGAGCCGTAGCAGTTTTGTTTTCGGAGTTTTTGAAAATAGTGGCCCACCACCACCCGGAGCAAGTTTCAATGGAAGTAAGAAGATGCAACACACGGTTAAAAAGTCACACCGTTCCACGCCGTCGCCCGGACGCTTCCTTTGTCGCTGGATGGATAGGCGGAAAATTAAGTTCAATTTGGCTTGAAACAATGTCAAAGTGGTGCCGCAAACGAGCGACCACCAGGCTGGCTGCTTCCGCCGTGTTTGGCGGGAACATCCACGCATCGCGCGCAGAATGACGGAGGTGATTAAAAACCGATTTGTCCCATTTTTAACGCCACTCGATCATCGTCAGCAGCCGAGCGGGAAGCGCGAGAAGAACCGGCTGTGCCGTGGGTGTGAGAGGAAAACTTCCTCGAATCCTGGCCGAACTCGGTGGTGGTCAATGGTCGCCAGCAGTCGCACATGATTACGGTCAGTCGGCATGTCATGTCATGTGGTGTCATGATTATCTTCGCAAGTGGCAGGATGCAATTCGTTGGACGGTCGATGCTGATGCAAGCCCACCTCAAGGACGGATGCAACATGGCCACAATGACACAAATGTGAACGAACTCCCGAAATGTTGTCGCGGTGGAATGGATGCTCTTTAACCACCGGATATGACACGTGGATCATCAATTCCTCATGTGTTATGTTTTTTATTCAACGAAAATTGTTCTTCTCACTCATACCATGGGGGTGCATTTAATGAAGCAAGAGTAAAATAGTCTAAACTAAAATGTTTGCATTAATCTGCAAGCAATTTCACATCATCACAACTTGAAAAGAAATTTTGAGCTGGAAGCAGAAAAATTAGCCATTTCGAAGAATTGCTTGTTTGATAATAATGTGTGTCATTTAGCGTGCTCCGTACCATTTCGTCACAATTAATTTTCTATTGTCAATAACAAAAAGTTGTTTTAATCCTTATATAGTGGATTGAAATTATATAGTGGATTGAAAGTGCTAAAACTGTTTAAATTACGGTGAAATCTGCCTGGTATTCATGTCATTTAATTAAAATTCATACCACTTTTCATAACTTAGTTTGTACGCATGAATTGTGTACTTTTCGGTCATAATGACCACATGTGGTTGTCATTATACTACATATAGTGTTTTGTACTCCGCGACAGCCGAGCGGTAGCGCTAATTAGAAATTAAATCGGCTCATGAGCGCCGGGGCTCACCACTTCGACGGCGTGGATTCGAATCCCAACCGAGACCGGACCCTCCCCTGTACGAGAGGACTAACTATCCACGTACAACAGGGAAACAAGTCTCGTAAGCCCTTAACGGGCAGGCATGACCAAGAGATCGTTACGCCAAGAAGAAGAAGTGTTTTGTACTTGTTGGTATCTTTCAATGGTTGATGCAGTTAATGTTCGTTGGTCAATTGTTAGAATTGATGGGTCTTTGCGTACAAGTTTCTCCTCAGCGTTGATAATGTGACACATTTTCCAACTATTCCAAGACCTTGCTGTCCAAGACCTAACTTTCCAAGACCTTACTTTCCTATAGTTATTAGTTTTTTTTTATGTTGCACAACATCCCCTAGTGGGACAAGGCCTCCCTCCGAAGAGAGTTTGTGTGACCGTGTGTTATTAGTACTGGCATAAATAACATGAATATTTTTAAGTTGAACATGGCATACCTACTTGCACTACTTGATTCGAGGAAAACCCCTCTACTTTTTACATAAACTCATACATTACGAAGCTATTTTGTAATAATTAAGTGTAAAAAACGTATACAACTATGATTCATTATTCATTAATGTAGTATTTTGTTTCTTTTGAATTTGGTGTTTTATAACTTGAACAATCAAAATTACTAAAACATGGCTAAAAAAGATATAAAAGTAATAAGTTTAAAAGTTTAAAAATGATTAAAAAAACATGATGAATGGTTGTTGTGGATGTGTGTCTGAGTATAAATAAAATGTATAATAGATATAAAGTATTATAAATTGGTGTAACAAGACTTCAAACCCTAATTCAAAATCTGTGCAACAGTGTCAACAGCAGCTTTAGCTTACAAATCTTACCGGCTAATTCGATAAAGTTTGGAAGCATCAATGTACATCTCCTACTATAAAGACACTTGTAACCTCATGCTATATTGTTCGCGTTCACTTGTAATTTCAATTCCAGCCAAAGTAGATCGGACGAAAAACAAAGATATCTCCCACGAAGCACGCCAACATACAACCGCAACAGATTATCGTTCTGCTCCAGTTTGACAATCGCCGGGGTGGCGATTCGTATCTGGTCAATTACAAAATCACTGCCGGCGAGAGGAGAACCGCGGCGGAGGGAGACACAGGGAGGAAAAGTATAAACAAGTCCACAGCATCAACGGCAACATTGGCAAACAACCGTCACAAGAACCACACTTGGCCACACCAGCACCGGCGGATGTTGTCGGACACCATCATGAGCCGCGCGTAATGAGCCGGGAACCACAACCACGGCCGTACGCGAGCATATCCACACTGACCGACCGCCCCACTCCAGCCCCGCGGACCTCCAGCGTGGCCGATAATCGGACCGAAATCGGGATGGCGCTAGCCGTAAATATGCAATAATCGCCCATCGCAGCATCGCGGAAAGCACAGAAAACCACAGCAACCACCGAGAGACCGCACAAAGTGTGCGATTGTGTACGGCTCGGATCCGGAAACTCCAACTCGCCAATCTGCGCACACACTGACGCGACCGGCACCGAAACACATCCTCCGATCGATGCTCGCGATAAGATAAGACCGTTCTCGTTACTTCGGCATTCCTCAGCGGCCGGCAGGGCCGGGGCAGGGCCGCAACATCGTATGGTAATCTTTGTAACATAAGTGTCCATCCCTTTTGCCATGCGATGTTTCCGTCCCTCCCTACCGCTCCATATCCTCCCCATAGTTCTCCCCCTCCTCCAACTAAGTTTATTTGCAAATGTTTAACGTAAATCGATGCTGTTTTGCTGTGTGTTGCTGCTGCTTCTGAAGTTGTAACTCGCGTATCAGAACAGAAGTCGTTCAGATTACGGTTTGTTGTTGTTTCTCCTGAAGCGGCTCTTGCTCTCTGCCACGTGTTACAGATCAATCGAACAGATCGAGACATGTTTTCGGGAGCCTTGCAACGAGCTGGCGGTCGGCAAAGATCCGGCCGAAGGATTAGACGATCGCTGCACGTAAAGCAATCACTCGGCCGGTCATGTAAAAGCACCGTGGCAGAAATCCAACACCGATAGCATAATGAATTGTTGTTTCGCAAAACATGCCGACAGTAATGGTCCCGCCACAAACGGGACTGCTCGGAAGCAGAAGAAACTTGCGGTAGAGAGATGAAAATGTAAAACAATAGCATCAACTTTACATGACAGCGGTACAAACTGACAACGATTTGGATGCGCCGCGTCTTGCCAACATTGGACATTGTATTTGGGGTCGACATTTGCATAAATGCTGGGAAAAGCCGTAAATCATTATTGTTATTATTTGCTTAAACATGCAAAACACACACGCTTCCACATGCAACACTGCCCGCTATGATGAGAATAAGAAAATGAGTGTGTTTTGAACTGAATTAAAACTATGCCTTGGCATTAAAATGTATGAACTTAAAAGAGCAGAATATTACACGCATCCATCAAATTCCATTGAATGTGATAGCAAATAAATATATCATTACAAAACACACACACACACACGCCTTTGGTGGTCATCCTGGGGACGCGAATTTACAATTCCGCTCAGGCGCAGCGTGAATGCACAATAAAAATAAAATTACTCTAGATTAAAAGAATAAATCAATTAAATCGATTTCGGGTTGTGAAACGGCATTTCTGTACGAAGTATGCCTTCCGTTTGTAGTACCGGGCTCAGCCATTCGACCTGCCATGTTCAATATTGGTTGTTCTCGTTTTGAAGAAATGGTAGAAAGGAAAGGATTTGAGTGCTTCAGCGCAACTCCTGGTGCACGGTGCAGTAATTTCGGTCGAGATCGAAACGAAAGCAACTGGTGTGAAGCTTACTGTGAACTTGTAAAATAAATTAAGCACGCATTTATTTGTTTTTCGTTTTTCTTTTCTCCAACTCGCTCTCTGGAGCCTGCATTGCCCCAAAAACCTCCAGGGGTGTCGGAAGAAATTGTACCCAACGGCGTCGTTTAGCTCCGCACCACTTTTCGAACGCTTCCTCCTTCGCCGGGTCGGGTTAATTGGAGCGGGAGCAAAGAATTCCGGGTGCAGTTTAATGAAATAAAAGTTCCATAAATAAATATGTACATTTAATTTGGCCAAAATTTCACGACGAATGAATGCATGCATATATTTCAGCCCGGCCTGAGCGTGCCCGGAGCGATCCGAAATTGTGGCCACAGGCGCACCGCAGACGAACCAAAGCACGGCGAACTCGTTGAAGAACCGACACGGACGGGCAGACTGTCAGTCGGACAGATAGATAGTTGATTTTTCCACGGCCATGCCGGTGCCTCTTGCCGCCCCTTTTCCGGGCGGGTTTTTGTTTGTATTCTGGCGCATCACCTGAAGGAAAAATCGGACGGACGGAAGGAAAAGAAGAACAACAACAAAAAAATGTATAGTGGGAAGCGAGAGTATGCAACCTTCCGAAGGCTGGCGGGTAAATGTCGGGATGGTATTTGAGGCAGAAAATGATAAATTATGATGCGATGCCTCAATTTTTCATATAATATTTCATTTATGCCACTGGAATTGTGGACCTCGGTGTTGACGATACGGCCCCAAGATGCAACTGCATCTCCTCCCGTCTTAGTATGGGTGCGTGAGTTTCTTCCTGTTTTTCCCGCTTTGCTCTCATGTAATGTCTTTCCTCACGTGCCATACGCTTACGGTTTCTTGTGGCCTGCCGAAGCCCACGGGACCGACCGCTGGACATCGCGAGTGATAATTATTTAAAACCTATCCGCTTCCCGGCTTCCTCACTTCTTGCGGCCAAAGGGAACGCGGAATGGAAATGATGAGGGATTCATTAAATTTCATCGAAATGCCCGCAGACTCAGGCAACCACCGACGGGCAGCGGTCAAGTGCGGTACAATATGCGACCGATGTTGTCGATGGCACCACCAGCTATGCGCCAGCGAACCGTTAATGCACCCAAGAACATGCACTTGCAACTGAGCGCCGCATCTGATGAGCATTCGACACTTTTTGTGCATTTTTGCCGTCGTTTTGCGATGGCCGGCCGCTCACGTCGTACGCGGAAGGAATGGAGGATAATGTGCACGGAAAAGAAACGACACGCTGTCAATGAACCCTCGGGGAGTGAAAAGGAAAAAGGGAAGGATGCTGGAAGTAAGTGAAAATATGAAGAAAAAAAACTGAGCTGTTCCTTTCGGAAGGTTAAATAAATTGGTTTATTAGTTGATTACTTGCTACCTAGCGGTCAAGACGAAGCCGCTGTTAAAACAATTAAACCATTAATCAGAATTCCAAATAAAATCAAAAAGAAAAGAACATTGAGAAAGGATACCTTTAACCTTGCTTTACTAGAAAATAACACAGTTTTATAATCGTGCAAACAGGACAATTTATTACTCAGAAGCATAGAAAACGATAAATTATTTTATGAACATGCCTAGATTTCTTTTTGATATATGTTTGAGTACTTTGAAACCGCATAATTCAAATTTACCCAAATTTTACAGATTTTATAATGTAATTTAAACTGGCAAAATTTATGGTGCCTTTTATATAAAAGTTTAAATATCTTCACAGCATATATCACGTACTTTTTATAAGAAAATATAAGGCTCAAGAGTACTTGCAGAATAAGTCTGAGCTTCTGGCTGACAATTTTGGTTCTTGTTTGAATTTTGAAATATTTGGGATGATTCCGCTGGAAGCAGCTTTATAATAATTTTTTGGGGTTGTTCCGAGTTTGTGTTTCAAATAATCAACACTGATGTAGTATACTATTTTGCGTATTTTCGACGATGCAAAACTCAATTTAACAATTAATTTAGGTGTTTTTGTGATTGTCATGTATTGAATTTCATTTGTCATTTATTGTTATTTATTGAAATTTTTACAAATGGAAAAAGCTTTAAATCAATCAAGATTCAATTGAGTATATATAATAAATAGAATCAGGTTTAAAATTTAAGCAGATTACTTTTGTATCTTCTCTGAATGCTATGCAGATGAAATTTAAATTTATAAATTTTCTTAATTACAATTTAAGAGTGAAACTTAATATTGAACGTACAAACAAAATAGTACAAACTTTTGAAAAATCGAGTTTTTACTTATCCTTAAGCGTATACAATTTGTACTTTTCGCATAAGGTATGATAATTAAAACAGCATATAGTAACAGCACTTGATAACAAAAAATCTAAATACAAAATTGCTTGCAAGGGGTAAACTGAATGTGGTAGAACAGTGCTTATCTTAATTTAATTAAAACGAGTTTAAAAAAACAATACCATAAACTCGTTGAATAGACCAACATCGTTCCTTTTAATTATTACAACAGATAAATAATTGTTTCATCACATTAAATTAATTTTGTTAATTCGTTTATTCTTCATTTGATGCACATTTACATCAATCTACCAAACAGCCAAGCATCCCCTTAAAATGTCTCTGACAAATTTAACGACTTACCACATTCCGACACCTCCGATAAGACCATTCGAAGATCTACCAAAGAAACATTCATCCATCCTTACGAAATCCCTACCGAGCAAGCACTTTACAACCCCTGGGAGAATAATTCCCCCGTCGGCATCAGTTGTTGATACTTTGGCAGTCAAACTTTCCGCCACGCCAAATCGGTCGCTACATCGAAAAACAAACAGGGGTTGCTTTCCCCCTCGCCAAAGCACGGCACGGAAAGTCACGAAAGAAACTGCTCGCCCATCATCACATTATCTCCCGGGTAAGTGTTGCCATTCTTCGCCCCCAAACCAATCCGGCCGACCCTTCGGCCAAGCGTTGCGAAGTGAAACCGTTTGGCGCAATAAAAAAATCTATCACAGCTCAATAAAACAGTTTAAAAAGTTATCCAAAGACGCCACTAAATTTGCCGGATAAATCATCGCAGTTCATTGATCGGGGCTATAAATGGGAGTGTATTGACTTTCCATGAGCTCCGTCCTCCGGAGGTGGACTTTCTTTTGAGTACGTCAAAGGAAGAGTTAATCCCCTCAGTGAGGGTATGAAGCGTGAGCAGGGAGGTTTTTTATACCATAAATCCGGCCGAATCGAATCAGAAGCTAATATAATTTTCTTCTTTTTTAAACACTGTTGCGTCTCGTTACTTATTCAAATCAATAGCAATCGAAAGGAAAAGGATGGTAGTAAAATGATTATTTTTATATAAAATAAACGTCTAAAGAAGCTAGTTCATATGAAGTGGTTCAATCTCTGAGCATGAGCTCCAATTTATCCAAACACGAACCGAATATTGCTCCAATCAGAGATAGAAAACTAAACTCGAAATTAAACTAACGCCCAACAGGAAAAGCTATTGCCAAAACTTTTCATCGAAAAAGACAACTTTTTCCACATCCACCATTCTCTAGCGTCTTTTTGGTTCCCAAGTTCGCGCCCCAAAACTCCGAGGCGTTTCCTTCCACCAGACAAGTGGCCTTCTTACCGGCTTAGGTCGTTCGTTCTAAGGCAACTTCCAGCGTTCACGGAAAGAACAAATCCTCCCGCCGAGAAAAAGATACAACCGGATCAATCGGAATCGGACGCCACGGAAATGGAAGGGGTTCGGCTGGAGGAGTAAAACTTCTTACGAATTCTTTCGTCTGTCTGTGAAACATTTCTCAACGAACGCTGGAGTTGGGCGGGACGACAATGGGCAAATATTGTGGTTTATTTGGCGAGGGTGTTCGTTGCTCGATTTTCCCACACTGATTATAAAGTTCCATTTGCCAAAGTTTTATTCCCCGCTCCCCACCGTATCCTCCCAGGGTTACCCGCTCGCGCCGTCGGGGGAATAATTAAACCGCGCTTCCTGAGGATGTGTCGATGCTATCTTTCGCCACGCGAAGAGACCGCGAAAGAGGTCAAATGCTGGGATCGAACGTAACGAATGGAAAAACATTCTTGTCGGCCATTATCGTTGTTGATCTAATTTTATCGCTCAATCCACAATCCCTGGAATGCCGTACGCTTTCGGTATGGCGGTTCGTTGGTGGGAAAATTGTGTCACAATGATGATTTTGCTCCTCCGTCGATGATGATTTTGCGTCTCTTCCTTTCGAGTTCGAAAAAGGAATTTAAAAAAAATAGTCCACTTCCGGTCGGGTCGTCGGCAAACCAACCGGATCGATAACGGTTCCGTTTGCGCACGTTGTCGGAAAACTGTCGACCAAAGTCATTTCCGTTCCCATCCACCGGTGGATGGGTTCCCCTCGTTCGTTTCCATTTACGCAAACGGTATGTTGCGTGAATCCGCGTGCTCCGATCGAACTGGCGAGTCATGCCAGCGATCGATCGGCTCTTGTCGTTTTCTTCAAGACAATTGAGCGAAGGAATCGTCGCGGTTTGGCCCCTCTCAAAAGTCAGTCCGCATTGTGACACTTCGCCAGGCTTCCCAGGGACACCGGTTTGTGCGGAAAAACGTGTCTGACGAGCGTGTTTTCCCTTGCGCGACCAGGAGACGGGAGCAGTTTCCATCCGCACAATTATACGCATCGCTGCGGTGTGCGATGAGGGTGATTCTACGCACCGCGAACCGTTGGCGGAAGTTAACGGTAGCGCAAGCCGCCCGCCCGGTACCCTTTGGACGCGGTAAGGACCGCAAAACGCAAAGAACCGGCACCGAACGGGACCGCATTTAAGGTGCGGGGATAAAAAAAACACACACACTCGCGTTAACTGAAGGTAGTCGCGGTGAAAGTTTTCCTTAGAACGGACGAAATCCCTACGTTCTCGGGGGACGTAGGCCGGTATGGTCAACGATACCTCGACATTCCTTCGCCGTCGTTGCGCCCCCTTCGCGGTGAGGAATGTTTTAATTAGAATTTAATTGAAAACAATTTCTGGCACATTTTCCCGCTCCCCGCCCGAGGATCGGGAATGCCTACGGAAGGGTACACTTGGCGATCTTTACAGGAGTATTCGCACTCGCGACTGCACCGGGACAACTTTATGAGGCATTGTTTTTGGTTGCTTTTTTTTTTGGCGAATCATGCTGCCATTGACACAGTTTCAAGTTGGAACCGTTTCCGGTTCCTTTTCGCATAATTTACATTTAATGAAACGATGATAATTATTAAAAGTTTGTATGCTTTTGGATTAATAGTTATCATTCGCGAAACCTATCAACGTACTGGAAATAATGGTAACTCAATTTACTTTCTTTTCAGATAATTATTTAGGATTGATTAAAATACCACTTGACCACTTGGTTTTGACTTCTAGATAGAATTTCTCGAACGGAAAATTTTGATTTTCTTTTCCAATCATTACCGAAACGGTATCGAGTGTGGCATCCACCGGAAGACGATGGTGCTGCTGGAGTGCACCGAGAAGAATAGCTTCAACGAAAAATCATGAACCAATTCGTTCGCCTTGATCGATCGCTCCGATCCACCATGCGTGTGTGACTCTCTCTTTGTGTTGGCAAGCGGGGTTCCAGCCTCACGGTCACCATTATCGAAATTAATCAAGCGTAATGGCGTGGTGTTCACGCGGCTTCTTGGCGGCATTCGGCGGTGCTACCCAGCAAACAACAACGACGCCCGTACGCGTGAACACCCGCGGGAAAATTGGGTAATCAAAGCGATACGTTTCGGTCCGCACCTCGAGGGCTACCGTCATCCCCACCACTCCAAGCCCGCGGACAATGGAGATGGGCAGGTTTTGGCGCAGCGATGTGCAAGCCTCGAAAGCGCCCACTTTCATTCATCAGCTTGGGATTTCTGGACGAACATCTAGTGAGGGAGCTGCTTCCGATGCAGCTGCCAAGACGAACGTCTGATGATGACTTGAGAGAGAGAGAGAAAGAGAGAGAGAGAGTGAAGTTTTAATGAAATTGGATTTCGCAGGCGATACGCTTCGGTTGCGGAACGGGCGTATGTGAAGTAAACAAAATCGCCCAAAGGTCTAGTCATCTCAAGCCATCATCATCATCATCATCATCATATGGGGATCCATTCATCAGATCAGTGGATGGTTCGATATAAACTAAGACTGATCAACTGATGTAATCGATTAAGATGTGCTTTGACGAGAATTTGGTAAAGAGGTGATGTTAATCAATATGACAAAATATTTACAAAATATGAAAAACATTTCATAGCTGTTTGGTATTTTGTTTTTTAAAACAAATACGAGTTATTTTGATTGAAACGTGAGGTTTGGTAGACCTTGTTATAAAGCGAACTTTGTCTTTAAAGTGATTTTGGTCCAGAGCGCGCATTGAACTTACAAATCAGATAATGGTTTCACTTATAAAATATGGCCTTTGTATATTCATAAGTATTAAACATGGAATGTGTTGATGAATTTGAAATTTTTAATTTTTAATTTATATTTGAATGTCACGTGAATGGTGCAATGTAAGAAATAAATACGATAATCATTTAACGAAAATACATTGATGTCACTAATTTTGTTAAGCTATAGTATAGTATAGTAAATTATAGTATAGTATGGTATAGTATAGTATAGTATAGTATAGTATAGTATAGTATAGTATAGTATAGTGTAGTATAGTGTGCGATTTTTACATAGACACATCTTATTTGGATGTTAGAATTACAAATAAATTAGTTCGAATATTCTTTCCGCATTGTGGTTGAGGTTTCGCATTGTGGTTAAGTTTAGCTAATTGGGCTTTATAATACTTAGGAATTGACATAATGTAAGTTTTGTTTAGTATGAGGGAAAACATATAATGGAATGTAAAAATCCTTCATCAATCACTAATCTACTAATAACAATAACTTCTACATACTGATTAAAGCTTACTGACTAATAACTTAGAATAATAACGACCAAAGAGAAGCTGTAAGTGCGACATTTAAACAAAACATTGAACAGAAATCCCAAAAAGGCTAAATGGGTACTTTCTATTCTTATCTTGCTACATCTTCTTATTTTTATATTGCTTATCCTGGTAAAACATTATTCCATCTTTGATTCATTTTCACGCTTCACTGATGTTAAGCTTGTATATTCAAACCGGAAAAACTAAAATGTTTAATTTGTTCTTGTTAAAATTTCTCTACAACAATGTAACAGGTTACAATTAGAAATCATTTTGCATTTTGTAAATTTCAAGCAAACCGTAAAGAAAAGCTGCTGCTCCTGAAACTTCTTGAGGATCTTTAATACGATTGCTTTATCAAAACCTCAACCCACGCTCTACCAACTCCGAGAAGCCAGTTTTGGGGGCGGAGTAGCCTGCAGCTGCCCGGCCAGGTATCGAGCAGTGCTGCCTGTTCCGTTCCAGCACGCGCGGAAAAGCAAACCGGCTACATCGCCTCTTGGGCTCTCTTCTCTTGGGCGCCGATTTTCCATTCGTTTCTAGCCACCCCACCCGGTCAAAACCACCCGCCAAACCCCGGGAGCAGATCACCCGACCCGAAACGGAGACAATCAATGTTTCCGGGTGTTGTTACTGCTGTTTTCCGACCGCCACCATCCCCGCCGTCTCGTCGGCTGGAAAACGACCATTTACAGATACACGGGGAAAAGCGCAACGGCAGAAGCGAAGAAGAAAAGTCGACGCTATCACGATGATGTCACGGAGGCGTGGAGGCAACATAAACGGTGCTAAACCTCGCCCTAGCTGGCGGGCTGGTCGGGTAGCCAGGTTGGTTCCAGGTGAGGCGTTCCATTCGTAGGCAGCCTTACCTGTGTTGCCTCCCAGGTTGGTGCGTCTGCGCACAAATATGATAGTTAAGATAGCTGGTCTTTGTTTTTTCCCTCCAACGCTCCCCAACCGCGCCAAAGCAGGCGAACGTTTGCTAGAGGGTTTATCATTTTAATCTTCCCCTCTGCTGTTTCGAGCTTTTCATCTGTTTTCCGACCACCCGTTTCTCCCTCCTTCCTTCCTCGGTCGTTCCTTAAAAGGCTTAGTGCAACTTCGGTAAATCCCTGGAGTCAAATTCTCCCTCGATGGGTGGTCCAAAGCCTTCCCCACCCGATCACCTTCGTAATCGAGGTTCTCGGGAAGCGCAAACACCTTCGCTGCCCGATGGCGTAATCTAAAGACCGGTAGCAACGATAGTAACGATGCAACTGAATGCAACATTGTAGTAAATGACGCCTCGTTCGTAATGCGCTTTTACCACCTTGCTTCGCATGTTCCCTTGTCTGCCTTTCGTAGAAGTGGTGCTGTTTTTTCCACCCTTTCTCTCTGGCTCTTCAAACATGTTGTTTGGAAAATAGATTTTCCTTCCCGGTTTGAACTGAACCAGCGATGGGTTCGCAATCGGAGCTTTAATGATGATGCATCCGCGTGTAATTGATTGTTTGCTTGCACCGTGCACTGGGTTCGGATGCAACTGCGATCCAGCCGAGGGCGGTCGATATTATCTTTTCTGCTTCTACACGAATGCAACCGTTCCGTTATCGACGGTCATCGGCGCGCGTTTGCTTGTTGGGCAGTGAAAGTAGGTGGTTTATTGTTTGCTCACAAGTTTACCCATATTGTTGTATGTTTGATTTGAGCTGGTGAAAAACGGATACAAACACTGTGCTATTTTCACTGATGTGAAAGCTCGGTGACATGTTTTTTTTTACGAAAGGTAACTAAAATCCAAAAAAGTGCTCATGTCATGCCGTGACATCTCTACGTTCATCTATAAAGCTACTTAAGGCTCAAATAGGTATGACATTGTATCTGCGATAAGCGCAAGGTGATAAAATATAATTATAAGAAGATAAGAAGAAATGCTGACAATATATTTCAAATTATTAAAGTCCTTGATTACTCATTTTCATAGACAGGTTTGATTTTACACATCACTCACTGAGTAGTTAGGTTTATTTATTAGGAAATTTCATGCAATTCAAATCTGTAGTACTTCTTCTAATTGCAGTTATATTAGGTGGAATCGCATACGGATTTGTTTATTTAACCATGGTTTAATCTGCCGTCTAGCGTTCATTTTGGATGAACCGCGTTCATTTGTCATTCATTTGTGTCAAATTAAACCATGGTTTAAAACTAAACAAACCATTGTCACGCACCCTAGGGTTCTGCGGGTAAAAATTTCGAGCAGTATAATAAACCATCGTTTCTGGCATCGCATACGCTCTGACTTCAGCGTTGACAATGGTTTATTATATGATGTGTCTGGGGTAGTTGTTTAATAAACAAATCTTCCGCGCAAGATGTTTTATTGTAAAATATCCTTAGGGAAGTCGATATTTTTGTGAAACTAGGCACAAGAATATACATTTTTAAAATTGAAGTGGATGAAAAAGCATTAATAAAAAAGTAAAAACACAAATAAATACCGGTTATGTCGCCGATGGGCAAACGAGTGTTTAAAGAACATTTGGCAATTTAACACCTAAGTTACTATGGATAGGATTAGTTATCGAGCATCTTTTTTATATTTATTAGCTTAACGAAAAACATATGAGTTTTTTTTTAAACAGATTTGGTAGGATTACGTGGCTTAACGAACCGAACCATATCCGGTTGTATGAACGAAGGCAAAAAATGGCGTATTCCTCCTAATTTTTATAATAATTGAGAGATACATGTATGTACGTTACATATTTTAGCATTTATTTATAATTTGAATGCAGTTTACAGTTGAGCCAAATGCCTTGCTTCGATACGAATCAGTCGTTATAATTTTCTGCGATATGGAAATCCACTAGAATATTTTCTGTGGCTAGAATTAGTGGTAGAAGATTTACTTTGCATTAATTCCCGTTGTAAAATGTCCCACCTCTTGTGGGCCAATGGCCAATGTTTTTACGAATTACACTAGGTAAAAGATTTCACAGGTTTGTGTTTTCCTTATCGTGTTGTTATTTGTTCATTTGTAGTTAATAAAAATGTACCAATGCCAAGAAAAAAACTAGTAACAATTTTAATTAATAATGAAAAACAAAAAAGAGTTTTTTTATTAAAAATTGTTTTGAAAACGTTTAATTCAAATTGCTTATAATCAAAGCGTCAAAGTAGGCTTTGTATCAATGGTTTAACATTTAACCATGGTCAATTGAAACAGTACGCGATACCAAATTCGAGCGGCTAAAATAGACCATTGCTTAATTTAAGCCATGGTTAAAATTAAACAAATTCGTATGCGATTCCACCTAATATTTTATCTTCTTTGGTTTCTATTTGAACTCTTTCTTTAATTGTTTGATTCTATTTCCATACAATTTGGAATATCCTTAACATAAATGTGTAACAAATCTACTACATATTTTAGCTTTTTTTTATGTATGGAGTTTTGTGTACACTTAAAACTCGACCAATACTGAACCGTCGCTAATGAAACTTTCCACACATATAGTTTAAGCACTGCAGATGTTGTTGAAGATTCGTTTGATCACTTTTTTGTGATAAAATCATCTAAATTTTACAATTGAAACTCAGTTTTACTAACACAAACAAAACAAACACGTATGCAATCTACACTGCTTCACATAAAAACAAAACATAGCAAAAATGCACAAAATAGTATTTCTGTAGCACAAAACAAACATTATCTACAGTTTTCGGTAGTTTTTACAAAGAACAATAATTAATCGTAGCAATTTAAGGGTTTTCATTAACATTATTCTAATTTATGGGTCATACACGGTACTAATGAAAATAAACATCAGCCCAAGTATATATGCATCGCTGACCACTACTGTAATGAAAGTGACAGTACCAGATGTCAAGGTACATTCATTAAAAAAAGTTTTTACAACACGGGGTATTGATGAAATCCCGGTTGACAAAAATTCAAATTTTTTGCAGCTGTCATGTAGTACCAGCAAGTTTTTCCATGGCAGATTGCTGGGACTCTTGCTGGAACTACATAGTACCAGCAACAATGTCAATTTCTGTCAACCGGGATATCAACAATTTTAAATATTACGTTATAGCAACTTTCAAATTAAAATAAAACTTTCGAGTACAGGGTAAAAACTATAATTCTTTTCTCAAATCCTTCTTCGCCGAGCAACGCCGGGGCGACAAGCTAGTGTTAATTATTTTCGTGGCACAAGAAAGAAGTGGCTTTATAGACTGATTTGGTTTTACACATCACACACAGAGTAATAGAATTTATATATTGGTTAGATATATTTTTCAAAATTATTAAGCCCGAAGGCTTACTACTCTCTTACTTCTTTTAGGCAATTTAATGCATATCAAATCTGTCATACTAATTGCAGTTACTTTAGTTTAGCTTCTATGGTTTTTATTCGAACTATTTCTTTAAGTGTTTGTTTCGATTACCATGCGATTTGGAATATTTTTAATGTAAATGTGTAACAAATTGAAATTATTTTCGTGGCACACTTTTGTTCTTGTTATGTTTTAAGAATTGTATAACTCATCCCTTGTTCTCTGGACGAAGATGTCAAAATAGTAGAGTTGGTACATATAAACTAGTTCTTTTAAAACACTGTTTGCTTCAGGATACAAGGTATGTGTATACTCGCTCTTATCGCGTGCTAAAGAAAGCCCATGAAGTAATTAATAGTCCACTTCTCTCACACCTTCTCCGTAGATGAGGGCGTTGATGTGCGGACGAGGGAATCCCTCTCACCCAACGATGAAGCAACATCATGCTGGATGGATCAACATTTTCGGAACGTGGCCGCTTTCGGAAGCGATATAATTGACGCCCAGAAAACAGATGCAACTCATCCCTAACCTAGCACAACGTGCCTAGGGCGCTAAACACATGATCATGATCTCGATGATTATGTTGAAAGTGCGACGATGAAGATGAGCGTGTTGATTTCGGAAAGCCCGCCGGTGGACGGTGGTAATGATGTTGGTAGCGTTGATTACCCTTGATTAAGCCTGGCGCGGTTCGATTGGTTAACGATAATTATAATTTACTCCCACCGTTCAGGAGGAACGTTGTTTCCGGAAGTTGTTTCGGTTTCGGTAGATGAGCTTCCCCTCGGTACCGTAAATCACCGTCAGCGAATTGCTTCATCAGCCCAGGCCGGGACATCATAATCTCGGATAGAGAGAAAGGTACTCCCATACTCTCGTGGCCGATTAAGTGATTAGAGCCAATCAATGTCTTCGGACACACTCGAAAGCTGGCGAAGCGAACAAACTTCTCGGGTCTCGGGTGGCTTCCGTCGCGAGATTGCCGTGCCTCCGGGCGGGCGTGCACTTTGCAATGAAGTTCCGCTTTGGGAAAACCAACCGACCGGCGGCCTATTCTCACGTTTCTCGACGCTTCGGAGTCGTGAAACATTCCACGCACCATTCACGTCGCGTCATACCGACCAGATGACGATGGCGGTTGACGGCTGCGACCCGCGAATCCGTGCCCATTTTCGGACACTGTCGAGAAACATTCCAGCTTCACTTCCAAAAGGAGCAACCAACCCCGATCGCCTCCCGCAGGACCCTTCGCCCGTTGCGATCGACACAATTTGTTTGGCAGGGATTTTTATTCAAATCAGTACAAATTGGGAAGTTGGGACGAGCTGACCGGACCTGTCGTGAGCAACGAGGCCATCGCACTGTTGAGGGAGGGACACATTTTTGAAATACCTTACCATTTCCCCTTTTCCGGAGCGAGCGTTCGAGCCATACGGTGCGGACGGGATTGCAGATTTCAGCGGTAAGATTCTGGCCGAGCCGAGTCGCGGCGGAAATCGGCAACGTGTTCGTTATGGTAATGGAGATCATTATGAATTGACCGTTAAAGTAAATGCAATCTGCTCAAACTCAGCGGGAAGGCGTTAACCGGATGATGGCTGATACGCGATGGGAGAGGGATCCCACTGGACGACGATCACTGGTTGTTGAGTAATAATCTATGGGTGAGTTGAACCTCTCAGCATTTTCCTCCTAGAGCAATCTAAAGTCTGCTTTGAGTTTTTAGTTTTTTCTTAAAAAGGCATTACTACCAATTAAATGATATTTTGATTTTATAAAAATATAAGACCACAAATTAATATTTGTCCGTTGAATGTTCCACTTTTTTCTGTTTTATCAAGTTTTCTCAGTAAAGTCATTCTCATTTTTTTTTTTAATTTTATTTATTGTATACCCGACTCAGCACAATCTATAGTTTCATTAAGATCAGTAAAATCGATTCTGGAAAATAGATACAAGTTCTAGTTATTCGAGTCACGAGCTACGACCGATCGATTGATCGGTTTTTCTACAACATTCGCACCTGGGCTTGGGAATGCACCTTTACAAGGATACCACACAGCCTCATTTGTGTCCCCGCGGGGACGCTTTTCCTTGGCGGCGAGCTTATAGCCCGGTGCGATACATGTAATTAAATTAAGCGTGTGGAATGTTTTCGCAACCCACGAGACGATCGTCTCTTCCTTAGCCGAGCGTCTCGTGTCGAGGACAAACACACCCCGTAGCCCCGGAATGGAAGTGGGAATATGCAGCGGACCTCATCGCCATTTTGGACCGCCGTCACCCAACAAGACAGCCGAAAGGGACGGAACGGAACGGAACTGCATCACGTTCCGGCCACTCGCCGCAGCAGCTCGTCATCCGTTCCAATGCGACATTAGGCCCATCTACAGATACGGGCGGCCAGATGTAAGCCGACAGATAGCGCAAACGGCTCGCGATGACGGCTGACTGTGTCTCGGGGTTCGACGGGGATGCGATAGTCAAGGACCCCACCGGCATCGACCTCTCTCCCATGTCCCCAAGTTGGAAGCGCGAGGCAGCCAGTCTCCGGCGGCCAAACTAATGCCCACGGCTAATGGCGTGGCTGGGTTGGGGATAATTATCATATTTCTACCATTAGCAGGAACTCCCCCGGCCCAGCTTCACCGGCGGTTCCTTGCTAATGAAACAATTATCGTCAGTAACGGCACCGGGGAGTTGCGTCCTTGTCGGATGGAAGTCTTCTATTTAGTCGTGGTAGACGTGAGCACGGAAGAAGCTTGGGACGGTTGGCGGTTTGCGGCGGAGGGAAATGTCGTTTTGCGTGTCTAATGGCGTATTGGAATTTTTCCAACTGCAGCTACGGCTGCATGCTGCTGACTCCGCTCGATATCATTAGTCATTGGTTTGGTTTGCACGACGCTGATGATAATGATAGTGGATAGACTGTTTAAATGCTTAAGCACTGCATTATTCAGCAAACACGGTTTGTGGCTCAATTAAAGCTGGGACGAGCTGTTTGGAATACGTTTGGTTGCTTTGAAAAGAGGACATTCGCCACAACAGAGTAGTAGGACGATGTAGATGTCTGAACTGCATGAAAATTTATTGATTATTTAATAATTAATTGACCTTTCTCACCTCAATAACTATAACTTTTTATTGACATTTTCACAAGTTTGTTGCAGATTTAATTGATTTGATTTTCCACTTAATAACACCGCAATCCATGTAAGCAAAGGATCAGAATAATAGTTTTCGTATCAAAATCATAACTCTTTCGGATTGGCCTGCACGAAGTCCTGACCTAATTATCTTGAAGCATCTGCAGGAAATAATGACCAGATAATTTTATCCCGGAGATGCGGGTTAAGAGACCATCAGAGGAAAATAGTGCAAGATAGCGTTGACCATGTTGCAAAAGCTGGCCAGTTCAGAACCGAATCAGCAAACGCTTGATTGCACTATTTGTTTTAATGTTTAAAGTGATTATTTTATTGATATTGCGTTTAATTGAATTTCCTCCCACCAAAACCAAACATTTTTGCAATAAAAATTGCCACTGTATCAGAAAAATGTGAAAATCTCAAATTATTTTATTTAAAAGAAGCAATATTTATAAAATGATAAAAACATTTTTTCATCAACAGTGAGTTCCAAAACTCGAAAAAGTGCGGTGCATTTGTTTCGGTGAATGCGCGCAATGTATACATTAAAAAAAGGCTTAATAAACTATTACGTAGTTTTTGTTCATGTTTCTTAAAATTTGATGCATTTCTTAATATAGAAAACATTGTCAATATTTGTAACAATCATGTACTACAGAATTTGTTGGCGATTAAAATTATTGTAGAATATTTTTTTGTGAATTGTATTCCCTTTTTTATCACACTTTACGAAAACCTATGACTAATTTAAGTCAACAATAAATAAGATAAGTTGTTTTATATGTAGGTTTAACCTATGACTAATTTAAGACAACAATAAATAAGAAACGTGTTTTTATTTTGGAGACGTAAAGGTCGTTGCCGTTGTGTTTTACACTAAAAACACAAGCTTTTTCAACGTTGTACCTAGCTCGTAATTTCGGTCAGAGTTTCCAAATGATCTAAAATTATTGTACACATTTTTGCGAATATTGAGCCAGCCAACTAGTAGACGTTAGTCTTATTGCTAGTGCGCTAGTGCGTATCGCGGGCTAATCGTGTCAATTTGTTGCTACAAATGAATTAACGATCCACATCGGCCCCAGTGGGGACTAACGATGCAGTCGGCAAACTACAGCATAGTGCACGTAAGTTGGTTGCCCTTTTGACCCTTTTTCACAAAACGCACCGGTTGTCGGGAGGGCAACAGAAATGGCATTTTGATGTCTGCCATAATCGTAGCTCAAGCTAGCGCCTCATCCTGCCCAAAAGCAAATTGCAACGCGTGGGGTGACCGGAGCGGACGATAATGAAAACGGCAGCCATTACTGTTGTGCCTTTGTTTTTTTTTGCCAGACTCGATTGGACGGTCGGGGGGTTTTTGTTTGTTCGTCTCCTTTTCGAAAATGCCCGTGGTTTTTTCAGCCATCAATGTTCACCCTTCCCCGTTTGTCATGTGGAAACAACGACAAAACGGCCAATCTACCCTGTCGGTACGGTCGGCGTGCGTGGAAAAGTGCATGTGCATAGCTAATAATGCGCCAGCCTTAACTCGCCTACCTTGTTGCTGCCTCCATGTTGGTCCGAAACGATGATGACGATGACGACTGCAAAACGGGCCCTTCGAGGGGTCGAGCCGTCGCTGCCGTGCGGAGCAATAAAAGTAATTCAAAAATTATTTCATTCAACCGACCGAACCATGGACCATTCCCTTTCGTTTCGAGCAGAAGTAATGTGAAATTGAATTGGCAAACGTTTCACACCCTCGTCTCTCCTTCTAATAGCTTCCTCTTCGGTGTCGCTGGACGAGTCATCGACAGGACGCGCCCCAACCGGTGCAGTTGCAACGTTTAGACGCCAAACATCGGGGCCCCCGAAGGCGACGCTATGGCCGAGGGAAGGGAGTGGATAAACGAGATCACGAAATATGGCAGGAATTTTTATTTGTCTGTCCCGAGCAACGGCGAGGCATGAAATGTCTGCGGTATGAGGCGCGGGGGGACTTCGGGGCAGGTTGCATTGGTGCACCGTGCGCACGCATATTCGCGAGGCAACGAAAAGGGATTAAGCGCCGCTTTCGGTGGATTCGGCGACCGATTGCGAAAGTAGAAAAGGACGCGTTAGGGGTATGAGGGGTGCATTGGGGAGGAAGTGTTCGAAAAGCTCGCATCGTGAAAAGTGACCACGCCTCGTTTTTCACAATGCACCTTCGATGCAACTCGTTAGTGCAGTTGCAGTCGCACCCGTTTTGTCAGCTGCCGTTTGGTTTGCAAGCGCGTGCGTTTGAATGCACCGTTGCGTCGCCTCGTCGAGGGGGGTTTTCTTACGTTTTTTTTCTCCGTCCTCCGTCGTTATGTTGTCCTTTTTGCAGACATTCAGTTGCGTTCGGTTGTTGGTTTTAGTATTATTATTTATGCCTTCGCTCCCGAATAGCTCTCACGTGCCTCGGAAGTGCAAGCGAATGCAACCGTTTCCGGTTCGTATTACGACGCTTGGAGCGGATCCATTTTTGCTGCATTGCTGCTTTCCCCGCACGCTCGACGTTCCTCATCTGTGTGCCTAGGTTAGTGCTCGTGAATGTGAGCTACCTAGTTTTTGTACGGGTCACAAGCAAATAAACAAACAATTCGAAGTAAAGAGGGAAAAAAAAGCTCCTTCGGATACCCCACGTTTCCTTAATATCGACTTCAATTGAGTGTAATTGAATAATTTGAGATATTTGTGCGCCGATGGGTTCGTTTTTTACTCCCCTGCCCCCCACCCTCCCCCTCTTCCCTTCCTCCATCACCCACCGTTCATTATTCCGCCATTCGTTCAGGCTTGTTGGCAGGCGCGAGATGGGTTTGCTTTTTGCACCTTCCAGCAAACAATGGGTATGATCGCTTTAAATTTGTATTCTCCACCGCAAATGTAGCGACCCACACACCCCAGCTCCGGCAGGATTGGCGCGCTGCAGAAAAAGGTGCATCCGACCCGGGAAGCAATTTTTCAACAGCGAAATTCTCCTGAAACTTATAGGTCAATTATCACATCAGCAAGGACATTGCTGGCATCGTTTGGGAGGAATGGTTTGTGCAAGGTGTTTTGAAACAAATTTTGAGCAACAGTGAATATATTCACTTTTCATGAGCGTTTTCGGCCGTAGTGAAAAAATGAGCAATGCAACGGGAAGTTTAGATCAGCTAGGAAAACTAAAAATAGTAATATATTGTTATACGAACATGGAGCACAGAATGAAATGAACAAAACATAAGTTCGAGAATATTGGAAATCTTTTTGGCTAAATGTAATCAGTAATTGATGCTGCATACAGATTAATATATTTCTCTATGACATTAGTTAGAAGAAACTCAATATTTACGGATACAAATTCCCATGTGTCAGTTTATTACATAAAACATGAGTATAATACATAAGAAATGTTTTGTTTTATAAGCGCTACTGTGAACTATCGATGGTATATAATAGAACGGTGTTCAGCCATTTGCAATACCGGGAGATGCCTGACTTTAGATTTGAACATACACCTCTAGCGTGGTGTGTCCTGAGAAAAAAAATATAGAAAAGTTGATTTTAAATTTGGATAATTCACTCTCGGTTTTTAGGATCTATGCATAACAAAATATTTCCTTAAAAAAAAGAACATAGTTTTGAAAAATAGTTTTTGTTTGGAAGAGAATGCTTTTCCTAAATTTAATTCTATCTTTATAAAGGACATTGCTTGCCCGTCTTTACTCTTGATAAGATAGAAGACTGATGTAATGTTTGGTTGTTATTATTATTTTTATTTTTATTTAGGTTTTCTCACAATCATGGGCATCATTTTGATTATAATTCAAATTTACTTTTACGTTGTTATTTGGAGTATTATAATTAAATCTCCGACTATTTCGGTAGAATGAGTGGAAATGATTTCTGCAAACATTAAAATCATGCAAAGAGTTCACCGAGAAAAATAGTAAGGTTTTTATGGTTTTACATCAACTTTTGAAGTATTCCTAAACTCTTAATTCACATGCATTTTGTTTTAGTTTGACAGCAATAAAGTTCAATAGCCTGTCAAATTCAAAAATAAAGTATTTCTCATGGTAACAAACAACCACTGTAACGTATGAAAAGCATTAATAATTGAAATTTTAATCGTATTATGTGTACATTTTTTAAGATGATTGAGAAAATCCTGATCCATGACTGAACAAACTGATCGAAAACCGCATGGAAAGTGAACCGCGCCGCTCGTTAACGAACCGAAAACTCCGTCCTCCAAATTTGGTAAAACTGGTATCTCGAGGCTTCGGAAACCGACAGTTCCTTCGCCCCTCCGGAGTCGGCATCGTGCATCGTCGAAACCGGTAGCATCGCGCCGTTCGATCAGAATGGCGGATTTCTGCTACAATCCGTCGCTCCCGCTCAGGCAAGGAAATCCACATCTCGAGAATCGGGCCACAGAACGCCCGAGGATGCGAAAGGAACTCAGAGATGGATGCATTCGGATGTGGCCGCCCTAGAAGGAAACCGTCCGTGGAAGGGTTTTGAAAAGTTTTCATCGAAATCATCGTCGTCACTGTCATCATCGCGGCTGTCGTCGGCCTGTTTCCTTTTCCTACTCCCTTCCCTGCGCCCTCTCTTTCCCGACTTCCAGCGGGTTCGCGGGCAGATTGATTGATTGATAAATGGATGAATTTTAAATTCCTCCCTCCACATCGCGGCCCACCGTGTCTCCAGAACGAGTACGGCAAGCCTCCGGTCCTTTGAACGATTTTCTGATCGATGAACGATTGCAGCAGAGCGTCCGATCAATCCATGAAATGGAAGAACGACACGGCTGACAATGTCTGCCAACGGTCGCCATCTTTGCCGGTTCAAATCATTCGCGGAGTTTAATTTCGCGATAAATCTGCACATAAGCTCCTCCGTGCCCAATGTGGGCACATTGTTTTAGCCGGCCCGAAATGGAAACCGTTTCGAAAAGGCACTGTTTCCGTCCTCTGGCGACGCCGGCGAACATCGCTATCTCGAGACCATTCGCACACGGTCGGGCGACCATTTTATAAGGACGTTTGTACGGCGACTCATTCCACGCCTCGAATGGCGTCTGGGCCGTTGTTGGGGAGTTGCGAACATCGTATCGAGGATGGATCAACCCTAGCTGGTTCTGATCTGATATCCATCCGAGAAGGAGAGAACATTCCTTGTTGTCCTCAGGAGGTCCATGTTCAACGTCACCCAACAATTCGAACTTGTCGCTTACGAACATTGCAGAAAGGGCAATCAAACACTGAGGGTCTTTCCTTAACGCCTATAGAGCAAAACTTCTCGAAAGAATGAATGTCTATGGAAAGAAGAATTGCGTTTTAATAAGGGATTAAACACTTTTATAGGCAAACATCATATTTTAGAAAACTATCTCCTCTCTAAAAAAGCTTTAATTTGAACCAGTTTATTTTTATGTGTCTATTAATTTTTAATTTAAATTCAAATGCTACGTTATGCTGTTTTTCATTCAAATCAAACTAAATCATATAATATGGCAGATTAAATAGAGTATTCATCTAAGATACTAATATTAATAAGGTATTTTTGATATATTTTGTACATTCAAGGTAAAACAAAATCAATCAGTTTTTCATTAAACAACTTTGTAAAAATACAATTTTTAATCTTTCCAGTTAACTTATGGCAAACGAACTGTGTATAGCAATGAGTAAATTCAATGGATTTGCAGGAAATTAAACTTATTTAATAATTATGAAAACGAAAGAGGAATTAGAAACGCTAACTCATTTCAAATGTTAGTATATTACAATAGAAATATAACATAGAAATACAATAGAAAAATAAATATATTACAATAGAACAGAATTGTTTGAATACCGTTTGAAAATATTACTAAATGGTTACCATTATGTACCAACTGAAAACCAAAATTGAATGCAATTGCAAAATAGATTAAATAAACACAATCGCTTATTTTTGGGGTTTATTAGGTTTTATTCTATTCCGTATATTTTTGTTCCCTTTTTTGAAGAAATCTTTTTAATATATTTTACGTCTATAATGCATTGCAAATGTATTACGTAAATTAAAGACGATTTTATAAGTAACTTCAACACGGAATTTATAGGTTCCACTTTAAGTCACACTTTTCCACAGTTCAGACCATGCTGCAAAAGTTCATTGGCTCGAGCGCCGCAAACGCGTCTCGGTATCGATTGGCCGCCGTCATGTGCAGGCAAGCCAGCAGAAACCCTGGAGGACAAATGACGAAACGAAGGAAAACCGGAAGGCACGGTCCCAGCCCTCTTCTCCGACGAGGAGAAGAAAAATGTGATTCAATAATTAATCATCCTGCCCTTACCAAACGCCCATTCCTCCAGTCGGCGCGGCGTTGGCGACACCACTACCTATACCCCCGTTTCCTCCGAAAACCGCGACAAACGACATCCGAAAGACACCGACACGGACTGGCCCCCGAAGTGTCCCTGGAGACTCAAGATGCCCGCCGGACACGAGCTGGTTGGATAGATGGATGGATGGATGAATCGAGATCGATAGCGTCGATGAATCTGGTCCGGTAATTTCTACAGGACGCGCTGCAAATGATACCTGACTGTCCGGTGTAAGGTTCCCTTGGTACACCTCTCGCCATCATTTTCGCTCCCAGAATACTTTCAGTTTCATCCAAGCTGATCAGCTCCCTAAGTGCTGAAAATGACCAACTGCCAGTCTGAACGCAGACAGCGCGGTCCAGTCAAGGCTGCAAGCATTGGCGTCAGAATTCAGAATTCTTTTCCCCTCCTTTCAAGTCTCTCCTATCGAGTCTCTCATTTCCACCGACCGTCATAAAACAAGAAACTCCGGTCTGGGGTAGAAATGTCACGTGAATCGTTGATGGGCCGCAAAATCAGCAATCAATTTCGCTTCTGAATCGTTTCTGGCACGTTGATGCAATGTGAGGGAAAGAGAGTAGTAGATACAGTATCAGGACTTTACCCTGATGTGGTAGAGTTAAAAAGAGCGGAAAGTATCCGTCTTTTAGGTGAGCACAGCGAGCAATACGAAGGAGAAACGAATTTATGATTATACTAGCTCGAAGCCCCGGCGAAGCTCGGGGAGGAAAAATGTGACTAAAGTTTTTATTCTTGGTTCATTTTCAGTGCTACATTCAGATTGCCTGCAGACATATTAGTAGCTGTGATATCACACGGAGATTTTCTTTCATCAATAGTCTAGGGGGCAAAGTGCATGGGTGTTGTTCCGGAGGATCGGAGTTCGAATCTAGGCTAGGAAAAACTATTTTGTTGACGGTTTTAAAAATTTTTTTTCATGATTTTTTTTAGATATTTAATGTACTTTTTCAAATCTGATCATATTTTGTTACATAGATTTCAAATTATCATAACCACTATTAAATTAACAGCTTAGTGGTTCAATTTATTCACATAGCCATATATACCTGTATTTTCCCTATGCTATCCACTCGTATAACTGGTGTACTGGTAGTGGTGCTCGAGCCTTGTATCAGAGGTTTGGTGTTCGAATCCCCCCCACTTTGCCATTCAAGTAGCGATATTTCCTCACTATTTTTAACTTGTGCTATGGTTCCTCGGCAAGACTACGGCTTCGCTCTTGGTAAACCCGTGTTCGAGTCCCGTTTCCACTTAGAGTCAGATTGTAAAAAAGCATGCTTCACGTGCACTGTAATAATGTAGGGTTTATTGCCTCATCTCATCACGGGACTTTGAAACTGAGATTTATAAAAATAAAGATTTTACATTTCTCGATTTCTCGTACTCGATTTAATGTCTTGCCAACACATTTATTTATATGTTTTTCAAATGTTTTAGACGATCAGCAACACTGATATCAAATAATTACAATAATTCAGTCATAGAGCTCACTGTTTATTTCAAATACCAATACATTTGATTCTCAAAATTACTATTATCCAAATAATCATAAACTAATAGATCGACATTGTTGAATCGTCACATCGTTCAGTACACATAAACAATAGATAATGTCGTTTTCTAGTGTTGAGAAATTAACAATTTCGATGATACAATGTTTGTGCTAAGATCATATTCAACAGAAACTGAATTTTCTTTTTTTATTCTTATCAAATTGCAAATTTACACTTTTAAATGAGCTCAAATCAATAAATTGCTACATTTTGTTTATTAGTAAGAAGCCCAATCACATTTAAATAAAAGACAAGAACACTCATGCTTACTTAAGTAGACTCAATACATTTTGAAAATGATATTTTTTTATTTAATTATCATCAGTTAGTTCATGTTAGCAAATGATATCCCCATTTACTTCATACACGTTTCTTTTACTCTGCTTAATATTTTTTATTAGCTCCAAATGTTAGCTTTGATAGGAATTCATAATTGCATGTTAAACGTTTGTTGTTGAACTTTTAGTTACCTCAATTTTTTTTTAACTGGTCGTTGTACTTTTAGCTACCAACTCGAACGAAGAAAGGATATTCAAATTACAAAATAATCCATTTTCATGGAAATATAATCCTTTCTGTAACGTTACCTTCCTTTCGTCAAAATGGGATGATCGGTCAGGCCTTGGTAAGATCGCCAACGTAATCAGCTTTACTCTTCTTGACGGGTTTAGTGACTCTTTGCCGCCTCATGCTCCATTCTAAGTTTTCCTCACCGATCCGTGCCATCAATCATAATATCGGCAGAGTGGCACTACCCGGCTCGGCTAGTTTACATTCTTTTCCCAAAGTTTCCGGAAGTCCCTTCATCCCCATCGCTCCGTTCCGGGGGGATTATCAAACACTCATAAATCATGTATCATGGAAGGCCGGCCCCGAAGAAGTCAACCCATCTCAGCTTATGTGGTCAGTAAGCCACTACTCGGGTGGAAAACTTCGGGAAATCACTTCTCGAAATTCTTGCGTTCGAAGCAGATGAAGAGAAAAAAGAAGTGGAAACCATCTTACGAACCTAATCATGCATTGCTCGGGCTGTGCACAAACTGATGCGGGGACATTTTCCCATTTGCGGTGCGCTTTTCCTTCTAATACTCGATAGTTTTCGGCGCAATCTGTGGAGATCTGTAAAAAACAAACCCCAAAAAGGTTGTGAAGAAAACCCACTTCACGGGCATAAAGTTAAAACATATTTATAAGGAGGCATCTGACCACCAGCTGACGGCTCTGCGGTTCGGCTGGCGTGAGGTTGATGATTTCGGTTGATCCTACGGGTCACCCGGGATGGCACCGTCCCGAAGGCGAGTGCTCTCGATGGACGTTTGATTTTCCAACTCAAGGCGGGGGGAAATGCGAACGAGAGTCGCCCAAAACGGTTACCACTGTTTATCGGTTCGAAGCAAACCACGTCACGTGCGATGCATCCATTCATATCCTTCTTGTTCGGCTGGCTTTTTTATTCCAAGACGTTGGCGATGTCCCTCTTCCAAAAGTTCCTGAAAACATACCGGCGTAAACAAACATTCTTCCATACCAAGGGTGGATGATAAAAAAAAAACCAACGCCGGATGCATGATAAAGGATGGAAGGGGAGAAGACAAAAAAACCACGGGAAAAAAATGGGCAAAAAGATTTCCCACATATTTTTCCCTTTTACGAGACAAATGTTTGTCTAACAACGTTGTGAAGCTGGAAAAATAGTACAGGACCATTTCGGACAGTGTGTGGAGAATTGAGTCGAACCAATGATGAAGAAGTTTTTCCACTATGATTGTTTATTATCTTTAAAATACAAAATAGTTACAAATTGTTTTTAGTTTTATGAATAAAACGTATGATATACTTATGATAAATTCTAATAGTAAACCCCGGTTTATTTTATCATCCACTGTTTGAGCTGTAGGTATTTTTTAGCTACTTAAAATCGCACACCTAACAGAAGAGCGAATTTCCCCCCCCAACTCGCGGTGGAAGTTGTGGAGAAAGAAAACCGATAAAAATGTTATTCTTGGTTGGGGTGAAAAAAGTCTCCCAACCAAACGGGAAAATCAAAGTCCACCCTACAAAAAAACGAACACAATGCCCAAAGTAAACGATTTTACACATCACGCCAAACCCGTGACACTGCTGCGGTCAAGATGATACCAAAGAGGGAAACGATCCACGGTGAACAAAAAACTAAAGTTCTTCCAAACTGCGACCAAACTCGAGGCAGTTATTACACCGACACTAACCGACCGCATGCGAGCGAAAAACCCGAATACGCCGAATGGCTCACATATTGCCCTGGGAAAATTCTTTTCCGAAAGGGAACCGAAACCACCCCATTCCCAGCCCGATGCAAGTGTGAAAGTCCGGGCGGACCACACAGCTGTGGAAAGATTTTTTCTTCCCTTTCTAACCGAACCCCGGATGCCCTTCAAAACGGATGCGAAGGAACGGACGAGAAAAGAACACTTTGCAGGATCAAGGTTTGGAAAAGCCGGCAATTGTCGGTTCTGGGGTGAAAAAGGGGTGGAAAACGAGCGTAAAGGAATGACAGAAGGAAAAAAATTGTGCGAATTCCTGTGTAGGTGCAGTGTGTTAATATGTGAGATATGCGATGGTCAGATTTATTTTGCCCTTCTCCACTTACCCGCTTAACTTTGCTTGCTTCTTGCGGAGGCTTTGCGATTTTCCTTTCTAGCCTGCTGACCTTTTCTGCAATTTTCTGCACGGCTATATGATTTATGGCCCGTTAGCGAATGTGTGCGCCAGTTTTGTATGTCTAATGCCCATTTATTATGAATGAGAAAAGGATTCTTCGTCGGCGTTCCACGATTGGCCGAAAAATGACCAAAGCTTTATAAAAATTTTATTCCGCGCTACACATTTTATATATACGCATATATAAAAAAGAGGAAAAAAACACTAAAGTACTGTTGATTTCATTAATCTAATTGCATTAGCTAATTTTTCACCATTCTAATTGTTTAGGTGGAAAATTTTACAAGCAACTATAAATCTGCAGTATTTCTTTTGCATCAAGTTATAGTTATTACTATTATTTATGTTTTTATCTGCTGTTTGTGCCACTCGCACAATCTTATTATTAAATTATTAAATTTTAGTTTGAACGGCCAGGCCGTATTAATGCTTCTTCAGCATTCTTGCTTGTCTTGCTCGGTTGCTCAGTGCCCGATACTTGGCCTGGCAACCGCCCTGCCGAACAAGACGTATAACATTTACTACTTAGATATACTAATTACACGAGACTACGAGCAAGGATTAACATATACTAGTAGGAATGGATAGGACGTGGGAGGCTAAGGGATATATGGGGAGGAAGAGGAGAAGGTTAGAGAGTGATTCCAAACTCCCTGGCGAAAGCGAATATGATCCATGCATACTTGTAATCTCTCTGTCCCAAGATGTCACGGATGGGGGTCACAGGGACTCTTCCTGCCGCTCGGACTGCGGCAAATAGTTCGGGTCTGGCGGCTTCAAACTCCACGCACGACCAGAGGAGATGGTCAATGTCGTGGAATCCGTTGCCACAGCTGCATGCTTTGCTATCAGTTATTCCTATGCGCTGTAGGTGCGCATTCAACGCATAATGGTTTGACATTAGCCTCGACATCATGCGAATGAACGAGCGACCCACAGAAAAGCCTTTGAACCAGGGTCGCAGGGAAACCCGCGGTGATATCGAATATAAGAACCTGCCGAGCTCATCCGCATCCCACAAGCCCTGCCATCGTGAGAGACAGAGCTGTAGAGGGACACGGAGGAACTCGTGAGGGGGAATTGGTCTCTCGAAAAACAGGTCGGATAAGGCCCCCCGTTTGGCCAACTCATCCGCTTTCTCGTTGCCGGTGATGCCGCAATGAGATGGGATCCATATCAGAGATACTCTGAATGATTTATCAAACAATGAGCCCAGCAATTCCAATATTTGTTTTATGAAATGATCGGGGCTCTTAGCAGCCTTCACTGACCTGAGCGCCTCCACTGCGCTGAGGCTGTCCGTAAAAACATGGTAGTGATCAGCAGGGCTCGCGCTGATAATCAACAGAGCGTAAAATATTGCGGCCAACTCTGATATGTACACTGTACAAGGTTGCCTCAGCTTAAAGAAGATTTCGGTGGAACTACTGTACACCCCGAAACCCGTGCCTTCCTCTGATGAGGAGCCATCGGTGTAGAACTGGTTGTCTAGGTGGCCATACTTTTCCATAAAAATGCTGGGAATCTGCGTCCAGCGAAGGCTTTCTGGAATAGCCTTCATTTCCTCCTTCATTGAGGAATCAGTTATAAAAGAGGAACTGAAGGACTCCGGGAGACTGGCACGATATTGGCACAATTGACTAGGGGTTACCTGTAGGGATAAGTAGTCATGAAAAGTTTTTGTTATCCTACATTTTGAGCGCATCTCTAGCAGCCGGCTAAAGTTGTCAATCACTAACGGATTCGATACTGAGGCACGGATGAGAAGGCGAAGCGAAAGTTGCTCGAAGCGAAGTTTAAGCGGCATCACTCCTGACATCACTTCTAGGGACATGGTATGAGTGGATTTCATAGCCCCTAGTGCAAGTCTAAGACATCTGTACTGGATCCTTTCTAGTCTGATCAAATGCGTCTTGGCCGCCCAGTGGAAGCATATGCTCCCATATTCCAAGACGGACAGTACAGTTGTCTTATATAATCTCAGGAGATCTTGTGGGTGGCTCGCACAATCTTATGTGATCATATTATTTTCAGGCTTTGTTATACCTGGGATTTTGCATGCATTTGAATACAGTGTTCCGATATTTTCTAATTACTTTGATATACAAAAATTTGACAAACCAAACTTGGGAAGAGTATGATTTTAAATTAATCTTTCGAAATGCAACAAATACAACAGGCAGCATCTTCGATTTGAAATTACCAGGTTTTATGTTATTGTGTAGTGTAGTGTGTTTTTTATCATCGATGATGCTGCTGTTTTTCCGCTCATTAGTTTATCTTATAACTTATGTTCGAATATAAACAATAATTTACAGTAATCATCACGTACAAAAATGTCAATCGAATAAAAACAAAAGCGCATCAAAATTGATCTAAGACTTTCTGGTAAACCCTATAAATATTAGAATTCTAGCAAAATTAAATTTTAAATTAAAATGTTCCTTGCATAAATATTTTATGACTTAGCTGAACTAGGAGAATATTTCATTCTTTTCAACTCGGCTAGGGCATATACAAAAATTGAATTATTTACTGATTGATAACTTAAGGTAGCTGTTTGTTTTGCAATTTGGATGATTGATAGTTCAAAATATTTGTTTATTATTTTATCTTGCTGGGCATTAAAATTGTACAGCAGGTCTCATTTTGCATTTTTTTTTTCAATATTTATGGTATCCGAATGAATCGTTATCCTTAGATCATCTCCACCTATTTTAGTCTGTATAAAGTAAAACATTTTCATTTCAATGCCACAGTCCTCGTGGTTGTCCTAACGGCATTTCCGTGGTTTTCTAAACCGTTGCCAAGTTATCTGTATCAAACACCGACCATTTGCCAACGATCTCGTGGCTTCCTGAACTCAATCACCATAATTTTCACCGAAAATGTAAATGTTTGAAACCAAACACACCAAAACGATCCACGGTCCGACTTTGACTTATCCCGAATCTCACGGTCAACAAAACCCCGAAGCTCAACGGTCGATTGCTAATTCGGTTGGGTATGATTAAAATGTTTATTTTTCCTTCGCCCTCACCGCTTGATTTGACCGCCTTATAACACCGTACAATGGTCAAAACGGATAAAAAGGATACAAAATCCGTGGCGGGAGGGAATTTCGGAGGGAACAACACAAATAAACTGCTAATAAAAGCAAACCCAAAACGTGCTCCATGAAGGTCGCAAGGAGCGAGCGAAATCCTTCGGCCGTAAGGAGCGTGACGAAAACAACAACAGCTGAGTAGCGTTTAAAAAAGAAGAAAAAACAACTCCACCCAAGAAAAAGCCCGGAAACCGGAAAAACCGACCAGGTAATGATCCAAAATCGTTACCACCGGCTTTTTCGTATATCATTTTCATTTATCATCCCGACCAGCATCATTATCCCCAGGCTAGCCCTCGTTCGTTCTCTCGAGCTTTCTCTTTCCCTGCTCTCGATTTCCCGGTGGCGGGAGTGTGGAAAATCTACCGTCATCATTAGAAAACCCGCCCTCAGCCCAAAAGCCGCCAGCGATGAAACAGTCCCGTGAGGAAATCCTACACAACCTGTCCGAGACGAACCTGATTCCGAGCAATGGTTGATAGACGGGGGATGGGGTAGGAAGGTGGAAGCGAAAATAAAAATACCACCACCGGCCCCCACCACGACTCCCTTCCTTACGTTCGCGACTGGTTGGACATGTTTTGACCAAATTGGGAAAACCACTTGGGTCCGCTCGGACGTTTTGGTCGGGCGGAAAAGTCGTCCTTTTACCGGCCATTGAGAAAGGACATTCAAGCCGTGGTAAGTAAACACGGCTTCTGTTTACATACACGCACACATCCTAGGAAGGACATGTTCATTGTCCCCTGGACGTCCTGCATGTCCCCTCCCGTTGGTTCGGGGGAAAACGAACAATCAAATACATTTAACCTAAATTACTTTAATAGATAATTTGTCTTCTTGTGCCACGATGACGAGAGCCGGCGGGGAGGTGGCAAACATGGTGACCGCGTGCCCGGCTCCCGAGTTTGACATTAACGTAGCCGATGTCAAATTGGGTGCCGCCCGTCGTCATCTCCGTGTAATGCGCGGCGCGTCGAGAAGGCTGAGCTGCTGAGCCCCGGATTAGCTCGTGAGGAGATAAATTGATTAGCATTCTACTGCTACCTTTTGCGAGCCCCCCCTCCCAGTACAGGAGGACGGATTTCCGGGTGAATGACAGTTGGCAAACCCCAACCGGAAGGTAATTGTAGGGATTTGGATTAGAAAATTGTTGACACTCCGCAAGCAGCCCCTTTGGGGTATGAAAAATGCCCAGGTGGCCATGAGTTGGCGCAAACGGGGAGTGGAACTTTACTCTCAAAACTCTCGGTATCAATCACGGGTGGGCTCGAAATATTTGAACTCTTTTCCATTTTTTGCTCACGCATTTTTCAAACCCCTCCAAAAGCTAATAATACATGGTGGCTCAGCGGCAGAAAAGTTTTAGGCTCGAAAAGGCAAATACTTTGTCCGGTGTGCCACAGCTCGTGGGGATGCTGGCGTTTGTTTAATGAATTTTCTTCATTGGAAAGGCTTGAAACAATTTTCGAGCAAATGTGGACTTGAAAGTTAATGAGTGGCGTGACTGGGCGGTTTTTTCGATTTTCACCCCGGTGGTGGGGAACGAAATGGTTCTGCGATGATTCCTTTTGTTACGGTCCCGGTGACTTCAGAATTGGTAGGATCCAAATATATCGCACTGGCGTTGCTCACCTACCACTCAGGGAGTATGATCTTGATTGGTAATACTTGCAGAACTGTGAAATATACCGTGAATGATACATCTGAAAATCTGAATCATATTTTTGAAATTTTTTTCAGGTAACTCTTTACAAAATGGTTAGCCGTCAAATCCTAATCGAAACCGTGAAAATACTATCAGATCAAAAACATATGAAGCTCTCTGCTATATTTGTTAAAACAAAACGATAATGAAAACAACTACCGATGAACCATGAAATAAAATCGGACAAACTGTTTTTGACCGGTCCTAAACTGTTCATCATTCAAGTTACAGATCAGCCATTTTTACACAAGCATCTGTAACACATGGATGCAATACACAAGGTCTATCAATGTCCTATTAGTTTTCGTAATACGACTAGCTGAACTAGCCTTCGGCTTCAAGCACTCCGGGTCCATAAGTTTCTTTAATATATTGGACATTGTGTCGTTGAACGATTGATACAGAACGCCATAGTTGCCGTAAAATAATAAACTAAATCAACACACTCTCATCGCTGCTTCAAAAGGACATTGACATCTCTTTTGAAAGACGTGGCACAAATTACCTTAACAATTTTTTTTAAATTCACTAGGGTAACGGTACCAATAGTGGTGCACTTAGTAATGTAACTAACAATATGATGTAATTTATAAGTGTTAAGAACACAATATTTTACATATTTGTACCAATCATGATCGAAACACGACTTTGCATCTGGAAAACATCAATTTTCACCGTAAACCATTAAAAATACACAAAAAAATGAATGTTTCTACCGAGTTGGTTGCTCCTATAATGGTGATATGGTTCCAATAGTTGTGGCATCGTGTTCCTATAGTGGTGGTAGTACTTGAAAATGACGTGACTTATTTTTGAAGCATATTTCAAACAGAACGGTCAAATACTCATAGACCAATGTATTGCCTTGGTCATTGGATTGCCTCATAGACCTCTCACAAACCAATGCATTTTGCAGCGATTTATAGCCTTAAGGAAATCTTGGCATACCTGATAAATTCTTCAGAAATCCAGCCTATTTTCCTTCCTGCGGACAGGTTGTACTAACTGTCCGGAAACTATTAATTTTGGAGCCTTACTTTATTACGGAATGAGAAGGTTTATCGTTTAAACACTTCGCACAAGATCAAAGAATATTTCATAGAAGAACAAATATCTCCATTGTATTTATTTCGTCGCAGAGTAAGAATTTTATCACACAACATCCACTATTGGTACTAGCACCACTATAGGAGCACTTACCCTACTTTAAATTAACAGAAACACTGTTGAAATGAAATCGTTCCACGTTAACGTAAAAATTGAATTGTAAATTCAAAAGTTGAAACATTTCAAACGATCCAAGGCTGCTGCAGAAAAGTATGCCGAGTGACCAAGGTGTAGATAAATACCCTGGAAACCAAGGTTGCTAAGGCGAAGCTGTGTAGAAACCAAGGTAGCTACACCAGTTTTGCTTTGATCAAGTAACCTTGGTATCGCCTGAATGTATGTAATTGCACGACTCGGTTAATTTCAGACGAACAGCTTAAACTGACAGTTAGAATTTTCGAATAACATCTTTTATTCAACTTTTTATCGAAATTAAGATTTACATATTCATAACAGTTTATAAACACGACAACAGCATGCAAATTTAACAAGCTTCGAGAAGTGAAATCATCGCATAGAAGTCAGCCGTTTAAAAGTGTTTGCACGTATAAAAAGCCATTCATTTTCTTTTCCATTCATGGTGCTCCCGTGCCGGAGGCTTATTTTGCTGAGGAATTACTTCCGCTCGGAACAATCTCAATCACTTCAGGGTAAATAACCGGTACAGTTCTACTCTCATTTGGCTCAATCTTAAGAAGTTCGTGGTTGATTGCAAACCAGTTTCCACTAATGCAGTTGCATGCACCCACAGGTTGACTGCAGGATATGCGTTCCCACGAGACCTGTGCTGGTGCGGAACGAGCTGCTCCGGATCAAGGATATCATCAACATTATCGGGACGTACCTTTCGCTGCGCTTTTGCTGACCGCTTGTTCCCATTGTTTGCCATCGTTTTGAGATCAGCATCCGGTAGAGTTGTTGCGTGCACGTCTCGAGATGATCGCCGATGCCTTGGGCTAACGGGATCGGTTGTATCGCAGGTTGTTCGAAAAGAAATAACAAATAAGGTAGTGTGAGGCAAATGACCCTCATAAGCTTAAAACATTAATTTATCACAATCCATGTAAGATAAATACCTTAAACCAGAGGTGGATTGAAAAGTTTTCATTGAAAAAAGCCTTATTAGGGTAATTACCAAATGCCTTGCTTTAAAAGCTTAAATTCATGCGAAACCATCAATAACTTTCCACGGAATCGTTTTCGTTAAATTTAATTTTTTGTAAAGAAAATTTATGAACAATTTATTATTTCCATCCATTTCGATTATTATTCTTGATGGTATTCAACTCTTGTTAATACACTGCATTACACAGAAGCATCTTGTATGTTTCGCGCATTTGGTACATCAAGCAACTTTTTTACAAAATAAACATAATTTTTACATGAAAATTTGAGAAAAACATAGGCAAAAATGAATAATTAGTTCGATATGCCAATTTATTGTGTTGAAACAGTTTTTGAGTATCTGCTATTTGATCACATAATAATATGTCTCGAAATGTTAGTTAAATTAATAAATACTTTCAATTCCAAATAAAAATTTTCAATTTTTTTTGCAATGAACTCAGCATCAATCGTTTCAACATAAGAAAAACAATTTAATATTTTATGTATTGTGGATGGAGAATATGGGCAACCTTGAGTTAATTTAGTTCAGACAGTACCATACCGAGTTAATATAGACAATTTGAGTTCTTTACCTAACAAGTAGCATATTGAGGTCGTAACGCCAAGAAGAAGAAGAAGAAGAACATATTGAGGCATTTTATGAATGTCTGTGTTTGAATGTTGTTCAATTGACATCTAGAATATTCTTAGTTAAGAGACCACAATCGGTCGCTGAAGAGAATGAGACTACTACAGCATTAAAGGATTGCATCGGAAAAGACAAACGTGAACATTTTTTATGTGAAATTAACACCAATCATCCAAACATTATTCCTCCCTAAGTGGTGTAGTGTAGGTAACAGGGACGATACAAATACTAGTAGTAAAAACTACTAAGTAGTAGCAGTTGTAGGGGTAGCACATTAAGTCAGTCGGTCAGGAGATCTCGAGATGAAGATTATAACAAGTGGTTCTGTGTTAGAGTCATCTACACAAACCACAATAAGGCAAGCGATGGGGGTTTGGCCCCATGCATGTAATTTTGGTCCTAATGGAAAGGACATCAATTATCACATTGATTAAAAATATAAACGCGCCCTAACCTTTTCTGTTGTACTAGTAATACTACTACTACTACTACTACTACTACGACTACTACTACTGCTATTACTTATTTTATACTTATTTTACCATAAAATATAATCGGATAAAACAAGCTTAACTTGCTCTAACAATCGAAAACATAGCACTTCAAATAAATACGCTGGCCGTAGAGCGGACCCACAACACAAATGTTGTACAAAAAGATTGTGCTAAGACAAACATTAGGCAGCAGTAGTTAAACGTTTCGCCAACTCTGAGCCTACCGCAGCTCGGCAAGGTCATCGATGGCGATGGCCAGGAGGTGATATTGCAACCAGTTTCATCCCCTTCGGGGGCTTTCTTCCTAGATCTCGCCAGCGATAACCTGTCGCCACCGAGGCGGCTCGAGTGTGGAGCCCGCTTTTTCGTCGAAATCGTTAAAAACCCATCACCACGGAGCAGGAGACGATCGCCGAAAGCTCCATAAAGTGTGTCTGCTGCGGTGGTTCGCTTCGAGGGAAGTAGCGGCTCCGACTACAGAGCACTTTGGGGACACTTTTCAGCTACGGATGGCTTGCGCATGACTTGTGCCATCATGTTCGGCCTAAAACGGGTCCCGGGTGAGCGTGGTATTGTGTCTGTAAAAGGATTCAAATGAAGCAAACATTGGCGAGACCAACTTTTGGGCCAAACCCATTCCAGGGCGACATTAGATATTCGCATTCCACTTAGAGGTGTAATGAAATCAAACTTTTTAAATACAATTACATAGCACACGATATAGAAGAGGGAAACATACACATCAATAAACTTGTGAACAGGGAAGGCTTCTGTGACAAATGATGATACGCATCTACGGTATGTTTATTCAAAAGTATCAAATTGTTTCCTTTTTATACCTCAGGGAAACCTCGCTTACTGATTATCACAAGCATGATAACATCTATTAAAAATGTGTAATCTAATATTAAATTTACTGTCAACACTACTTAATTCATTTATTCATTTTTCAGATCACCAAATTTTAAAATCTTCCTAAGCTTATTGTGCAGAATCATGTTTAAAATTACTTCTTCGAGTAATGTATTATTTTTAATATGTAGTTCGCTTGAAATGAAAAATATCGTAGTTTTAGAATTGTACAAGATCTTTTTACTTTTTCATATGGTCTAAACGAGAAAAATGAAATACGTTTTTCTGGCGGGAAAAACATGATAGCCACCTTAAAAATCTACCCCAAGTGCCTAGTCTGTTTAATATACCACGTAATATACCAATTTAACCACGTTTTGGAGTTACCAATTGATTTCTCTGATGGAGCTTATCGTGTCCCAATAGTTGGCAATTTTTTCAATCAACTTCAATTTTTTCAATTTCAATAAAAAATCAACTCCAACAATCAACAGTTTTCCCGGTTAAAAATTCTGCTATATTTTTCATAGAGGCCTTTTACAATTTTAAACACCATGACAGATAATATTATAACTAATGTACTCGATCGATCTATATTTATTTTATCTATTTCGATTTATTTTCTACATAGTTAAATCATATTTTACATCAATCAATCAATCTCATCAAACTGATGAGATTTCTCCTAATACTAAGCATTCGATCGAAAGAAATAATAATCAGAAACGAAACCTTTAACCGGAAACCAACTTTTCGACAAGGGTCCCAAAACCACACTGCAGGCCTCTATCACTTGACCACTCCAAAACAGATTATACCAACGCACACACACGCCAAAGCGATCCGGCCAGATAATTGCGCGCAGAAATCAAGCCAGCTGGATGGCACGATCCGTCCACGCAGTTTAGGACCACGGAGTTGAGAGGTCGGGTCCGCAGCAAATGAGCCAAACGAAAGCGAGGGACGAGGAATTATTAATAGAGGTCACCAGTAATTGCTAATTACGACCCGCGGCGCACTTCTTGGTCTCCGCGTTTGGCCCCCCGAGTCTCCTTCATTTCGGTGCTTTTCGGTAAACTATTAGATCAGTGAAAGACCATTTGGGGTCGCTTTTGGGCAAAATGAGCTGCGTCAGGATGGAAAGACGCCGGACGGCCAAGTGACCGAAAAGAAAAACCCAAAACATACAGCGCACTAACAACAAACAACGGTTTAAGTTCTTTGCGCGTTTTGTTTTTATTTTGCTGCCCGGTGAGATTAAGGAAACTTTACTGCTGACACGTGTTCATTATGAGCGTGTTTGTGGCAAATGGGATTAATTAAAATTACATTTTATTAACCATTCACTTAGAGCTTGCTTTAAGTTGGTGATGGTAGAGTGAGGTCTAAAAGAAAAAAAAAAGCTTACACTACGTCGCTTTCCATGGCCCGCAACTGGGTGACTCGGAAGAGTCTTCTGCGAAGAAATTACTCCGTGAAACCGTCCATCTAATGGTTGTTTGGGATGGTACTTTTAAGCGCTTTTTATTACTATTTCAACCTGTCCACTTTTTTTTACTTGTTTTTTATGTGTCGTATCTAGCGAACGCTGCATTCAACATTAAATTCTGTACGACAATTTATTCGTGGGTCAAACAAGCGAGTTGTTTTCACCTAAAACACATGCATTGACGAATGTTTCTCGCCCTGAAGCTAACCCGAACCCATGGGTGATGTTTTCTATAACGGAAAAATTGTCCCAATTGTGGTATACAACATCTAAGCTCACGAGAAATGTAAATAATTTTTAGCAATTATAAATAAAATAAGCAATTTTCTAGCAGCAGTTATTAGGTCAAAAATAAAGAAAATAAAAATGCACATATCATGTAATTGTTGACAAGTAAGAGGTATTTTATAAAATATAACATAACATAGTATTTATCACACAAAGCATTCTTCTTAAAACATCGCGGCATCAATAAAGAAACAACTTGAGTAATTTAATTGGTGTCATTACATTAATCACTCACAATCGATGTAGTCAACTCATTCCCGATCCAATTAAATAACATTTTGCTATTTACTTAGCATCTATTATGTATCACTTTTACCCTCTTTCAATCGTTCATATGGAAAAACATGAGGACTAGAAATAATTACAAGTTTTACTGTTGAGAATTCATTTGCTTCCTATCCAAAGCAATTTGCCACTACGTTTTCATTTGCAAGCGTTGCGAATAGTTGATGAATTAATTATTATACCTTTCATAACAATATTTGTTTTTTCACTTCTTGTCCATGGTATGCAATAGAATAGTTCCCATCACCACTTGGTCATATTTGCGAACGATTGGATTTTAATCACCAATTGACTTGCATAAAGTGTGAGGTCTCATAACTAATTTTCCTCCAAGTCGGCAGCATTCCTCCTCAACAGGGGGCGTAGTTAAATGTGAAAAGGCTTCTGAATAATTTCCCTGAACCCCCACTGCTCCAAATGTGGACCACCCGCAAGGCACGTCCTCAAAAGGTCCTCCCGTTAACACATGGTACTCAAGCGAATCGAAGGGAACCGACAGTCGGTTCAATTGGTTCCGACAGGCGATGCATCCGATTGTTATGATCCTCCATAATTTAAGAGGTTTTTATTTCATTTTCTTGGCTACCGGCTACTAGTGACCAGAGGTAAAAAAATCTCACCCAAAGTGGAAAGAACCCGTCGAAAGCAATCGTCAATAACATAAAAAAAAGTCAAACGAAAGAACACTCAGTTCTTCCAGCTGTTACGTTTTCAGGCTACATTCAAATGACCTACCCCATCTTGAAAACTATCGTCCTAATATAATCGGACAAAAAATAAAGGAACTAAATCCTCAACACATTATCCTGCCCCATCGGCCCGGCGACATCCTGCAAATGGACGGCAGTGAAAACAATAATCATAAAAAATAACCGAAAGCAGCAACAGGAGATCATGTTAAACATTACAAAAAAATAGAACGAAAACCTCGAGCAACCGGTGGCGCTCCGCAAGATCAATCCGGTGCTTCAAGAGGAACAAAAAACAGAACTGCCCAAAACAAACCACCAAAGAACGCCGGAACTCCACCGAGTCGGCGGAGGAGTAGAAGTTAGACAGCAGTAACAGCACCACCAAAGATTGGCTTAAAAAAGCTCCCCGAAATCATCCAAACCATTGCCCACGGTTGCGATGCATTTGAAGCGTCAAATACGAGTATAACAAACGCACAAAAAATCCGATCTCGAACCCGTTCCTCCACGGATGTCACTGGGACACACGATCCATGGAAAGGAAGTAAAAAACAAATCATCACGAACATGTAAGAGAAAAGAAAATGGAAAATAAAAACACCAACCAGAGAAAATAAAATGTGCCTACCACCATCGGGGTGTGCCAGGAATAAAATGTGAAAAAGTACGTGTAATCTGCGGCACCAAGGAAGACAGAAAAAAACACATTGTGTATAAAAACGTCGTGGAAAGTAAAACGGAGGACCGCTGGTTGTTCTGTTATGTTTTTTTTACAGAAGCCTCGTGGACACTCTCGTGCCGAACGTGAACTTGGCACGAGGACACGAGGAACTTCCAATCCGACCGACCACAAACCGCGGGTGAAAGGGTCATGGAATGGAACCATGGGCTCTTTTTTACACAGACCCTCAGAAACGGGAGATGCCAACAAACTCTCCAGCGACGCGAACGAAGCTCGTGCCCGATGTCCGATGGGAGCTGCTAGAAATCGGTGCATAAAAAAGCATCACATCTCGAGAACAACCGCCAACAGTAGAAGGGTCAATGGTTGCGAGGATCAGAGACCGCCGGAGGAAACCGACAGAACAAAAAATAACCTGAACGATTGAAACTGAAAGTAGAACAACAACCGATGATTTCCGTTGTTTGGGTTTGGATTGGTTTTTTTCTGTCGCCCTCTTTCTGTCTGCTCCTCCCAAAAGGAGATGAAGCAACTTCCAGGAGTACCTCACATGTCTTTGAGAGAGTGAACACCTTGCGCATACACAAGGCAAACAAAAAAAACGGATCAACCTAACCAATCCTTTGACCTCACACAACGGAAAAAATACAGAAGCTGATCCATCTGTTTACACCCCCGCGGCAATGGACAACTCGGAAAGATCAGAGTAGATCTTTTTTTATATTTTCCTTTGGGAAAACGCCTTCTCTTTTCCTTTTCGTTATAGCGATCGGTTTGGACGATATCCTTTTTTTCAGTAGCGGGTGCATCCATCTGATCTTACATCAGCGATAGGTTCTCTATAGGGATCATATTTATTGTGAGGCGAGAAAATTACTTTCGATTTTCACAAAAAAAAAACCACAACAGCGAACACACAGCGTGAAAAAGAAGTGTGATTATGCATTTTAACCATCTTCAAGTTTCAATTTCATCTTTTTGTTCATCGAAACTTTTTAAACACTATTTTTTCCTGGGACAATAAGCGGAATGTTTTGCATCCGACGGGGGTTGTTCGAGAAATGGATAATAAATTTAACCAGCTGCCATAACCTCGTCCGGCATGAGAAAAGATTGATTACAATAATCAATTTTTTTTTGTTTTTTTTTTAATGCATCGGTAAAGAAAGGATGTTTATTCGTGGTGGGCAAATATGTCCAAGATACAATAGACTTTTCTTTCAGCTTTTATATGAACTGATGAACGTACTACACAAAAGATAAACACCAACAATATTGGGTATATATTGGGTGAACAATCACCAATATGGTTATAACGTAATCCAACATATCTTAAAAACAAGTTAAAATCATTCTAACAAACAAGGTTAAATCTATTAACATATGTAAGATAAAACATCTGAATTCTAACCACATACAAAAAACCAAAGTGATAAAACCATCGGTAAACTAATTGACTCTTAATGGGAGGACAATCCCACAGCACACCAACGATAGAAAAGAGCAGTGTGCAAATAAAATGTTCTACATATTCAAAAACTATTACAACGACACCAAACAAACACTACAAAACAGTGATCAACCCGACAAATAACAAAAAACTACAAAAAAGCCGTAATGCCTCAGTCAATTTAAGTTTCCCACGATTTTTGTTACTTTTTGTTAGCGTGAAAGAAAAAAAACAGCAGCTCTTTTTTGTGCCATTACCTCATCCAGACACTTTCTAGCGAACGCAGGCGCTACAATTATGGGATTATTGCACCAGGAAACCTCGGAACCTGGTACTTTTTGTACAATGTACAATTTTTAAAAAACTTTTCCCTCCATGCCGCGCTTTGCAAAATGTTTGTTGGAAAACAACATACAACAAGCAAACGCTCGAAAGCGACGGTTCGAACCGACAATGTCGGTATTCTAATATTCATGGGGCATCTCTGGGGCCAGGACTCACCATATTGTTTTTTCTTTCCGGCCGGTTCGGGTAAGTAAATCAAGTTTTTTTCTGTTTGTTCCTAGAAAAAAGCGGCCCATGGTCCTACTGTTCTATTTACACAACGTCACTCGGGGCGAACGAGCAGTTGAGTCCTGCTGGCATCAAAAGTGTGCATTTAGAAAAAAAAATCATTTCATATTTTCTTCCGCCATTTGTAACCCTTTTTCCGTTTGATCGAATAGAACGAGGACAGCAGCTTGGCGTGTTTTATATAAGTTTAATTTTTTATCAACTCAAGCAGGATTCTTTTTTCACTTCATGTATGAGATATGTCGATTAACGTATCCTTATGTCTGTCAGATGGGGTTACGTGTTTTTTTAATCAGTTGCTTGGAGCTTTTTTTTCCAACGCTCACCCGGTAGCCGTTATTCTAGCAAACCGTTCATCTTATTCCGGTGGTTGCGCGAGAGCAAATCGTGCGACAGAAGATAACCAAACTAAAAAGTATATTGAAAAACCCGTTCAGGTTTTTGTGAAGCACGAAAAAAACACCAACATCGAATGTAGGAAAACTAATGATAGTTGAGGCGCCGGCGTAAGGAGAAAAAAAACTCATCTCGTATGCATAATGCTTTTAATGCTGCCACGGATGCCGTCGGCGTCTGCAGGAGAGAGTGAGGCTAGGAAAAAAAACCTATCCCGATTCTTTCGCGTAAAAAACCCGGTTACCAGCCATCCGGCGCAGCCATGTATTGGCGCGCGCGCGCGCGCGTTTTTCCAGCCCGCTTTCGGCGCAACTAGTTTTTCCCTGCCACCTGGTGGTGGCCGTTTTCCAGGCCCCGTCGGTACCGTTAATTTGGTTGGCCCTTCCGTCCGTGTGAGACGGGTGTTAGTGTCGCATGTTCTAACTCCTAATTTAACTCGCTCCTTTGGTCGCGATTTTATTTTCTTCTCGATCATGGGCGAAGCCATTTTGAAGCGTTCCATAATTTATCCCAAACACAGATCAGCGTCAGTGGGCCGATGGGTGGATGGGATGAGGTGGGATGGCAGGGCGAAGCCAGGACACCCATCATTTGATATGCAACGACGTCGAACGCCGCTAACGTCCGTGGCCAAAGTTGCCACCATGGGCCTAGGTACGATATCTAGGGGGATGTGGTAGTATACTGTTTTTTTTTCAAAAATTTTCTGTGGTACATCTCCCGAAGCATCCGGGTAAGTTGGATCTGGGCTAAAAAAACCATACCCCATATAAATTTTCCAACCGCTTTGCATAGCGTTTTGGCGCTTTTTATGTAACATTTGATAGGGTAACCCAAAGTTATGTATGGAAAACTCAACCCATCCGGAGTACTTTTTTTCTACAATCAAAATGGTTTCCAGCAAGGATACTTCCAAAAGGCAGCTAGAATTTGCCGTTGACTTTCATAGGGTGTTACATTTCCGATAATTCAATAATATTGTTACAAGCGAAACAAAAAAAAAACACAATTAACTTCCCTTGTAAAAAGGGCCTGTCCGCTGCTCTTTGTGTAAATCATCGCGTTTTGATACAGTTTTTTTTGTTTCAGTTTTAATTTATTTCGTCGTTGTTACCAACCGAGTGCACATGCGTGAAATATTTTGAATTATGTCTAAGAAACAGTGCGAGTTGTGTTATTTAGTGTTTATAGAATTATATTTTTCGGTTTCGGTCAGTCGGTTTAGAATATTTTAAATAAACCTCTTAGTTGATCAATCTTTATCTTGATGTGTTTATTAATCTGATCAAACATACAAGCTACAAATTGCATACATAATTCTCTTTATAGATGATTAAAACATTTTATATCATGTAACAGAGGCGCATTAACAACACAATCATAACTTCATATTTATCAATTTGTTCATCGTCTTGCAAAAAGATGATACCTTTTGATAACAGAGTATAAATCAAGCGCGCGATGAAAGCACTTCTTCCGAAGAAACAAAGAGAGTAGCAGAGGGTGAAAAGAGAAAAAAAGCCAACAACACCTATTACAGCCACCCTTGCCTGATAAGAAAACTCAGCCCACATCCCAGTGCCAAGAAAATGGCGGAAAAAATGGAAATTAGTTTTTTTCCCATGCACCGTGCTCCGCATCGGATAGAATTACTTCGATTCTACATTTTTAATTTCCATTTGTTGTTTTTTCTCTTGCCCTCGCTTTGCACACTTTAGGGGGAAATTAAACCCACCGTCTGGGTGGGTGAGTGAGGAGTGGGTAAAAAAGCCCAGTACGAAAATTACTCATCCAGTCCAGCGACGCAGAGTTAACTATTTTCCGATGCATCAAATGGGTTGATCATCACTTCGGTTCGGCAGGCGCGCGCGCACACGCACGGTTCTCGTTCACTCCATCGCCACCTTCCAGTGGTGCAGCGGCCATCTTGGCCTTTTGGTGCGGAAATTAGTCTGAATGGTCGCCCCCGGACCGAGAGGGTGGGGTAAGCATGATGGAACAAACAGGAGAAACAAAAAAAAAACACGCAACATCCCTAGATCCCGGGGTAGTGGCAGTTTGTGAATTTTTGAACAAAAAACATCACTCCTGGGTTCAACTGGACCGCACACTCCTCGGGTTTATGAAACGAGGTTACTGCAGGAAAAAAATACACCAATCAAGGAAAAACTCAATCATACATTAGTACCCAGTAATCAAGTGATTATACTGTGCAGTTCGCATGATGCAGTACCATTCCCGATGACCACACCTTTGCCTCTTTACGGCCACAAAGGAAAACGAGCTCCGTTGATCGGACGAGCTTGCTGAAAATGACGCAAAATTTCACGGATGTGAGTAAGAAAAATTTCCCGACTCTTTCGATGCAGTTTGTGGTTTTTCCGCAAAAACCGCGGGGCGCAGTAGGATAATTTTTACAATTTGAATAATTTTTACAATTCAATAATTTTCACAAATTGCATCATCAAAATGGAAGCGATGCACCATGAAGATTATCATGTGATATTAGTTGCAGAACATATTCATCATCGGCCATTAGGTTAGTAATAAAAAAGGCTAACAAACTTATAAGCATTGTAAAATAAGAAAGATGTTAATGATGAAGAATTGTAATGATAAAGAATTAAGACTACGCAAGTAATATTTAGTTTTACAGTGATATTATTTGCACAACATTTTCATCGGGCCGTTTAGTTAGCAACAAAAAAATGATAACAAACTTATAACCATTGTAAAATAGTAAAGTTGTTAATCATGTCAAAAATTTAAAAACTACACAAGTAATATTTAGTTTTACTTACTAATGGCTAACAATTCATGCAGCTAGATGATCAGAAACTTGTTTAAGGATCGTTATGGCTATTTAAAAAATTAATGTTCTAAAGTAGGTTGAGAGAATCATAATTATTTTCTGGAGAATATTTTTGTTTTTGAAAATTAAATTCAGATACGTTGCGGAAATTCATTTGAACTACTATTTTTTAAAATAGTTATGCTATTTTGTTTACCAGTTCAAATATCGGCAAGAGAAACTTTGAAGACGTATGAAATTATTTCCTTAAGAAAAAACATCTAATTTGTCATCTAATCCTTGCACAGTTCTGTATATCTTATTTTACGATCAAAACCGGCAACAAAGCCAAGAAAAACTTAACGGAAAACCTTTGATGAAAAACCGTTAATCTACTCTCCAGTCGTTTAAAGAGCCACCCATTAAGGATGGACGGAAAAAAAACTGTTGACTCAAGACACAAGGCTCAATGCAAACCAGTTTTTCTCGCCAGGACGATCAGCTTCCCTGAATCGGACGGTTAAAGCCCACCCGAGTTCCAGGACGGGAAAAGAAAGAAAAGTGTCGTAATTAAATCTCCCATCCCATTCAAAGGCCAGCAGCGAAGTCATCTCAACTCGTTGCAATCATTTCCCAATTCTGAGAGCGTCCCATTTGTTAACAGCCAAATTCGAGGCCCACAGCCGCGGAAAAAACGACCGAACCGAGTAGGATAACTTGTTTTTTTCTCACACTCCGAACAAAAGCGTCTCCGAGGCGTCCTGAAAGGGCAGAAGAGCTCATCCCGAATCATATCGCAAGATAAACGGTGCATGCATTAGACAAGATTCCTGCGACTAAGGTGAGTTTTGAGGGAGCAGGATGCGTAAGTTGCAGCGGGAAAAAGGAAGGAAGGAAATTTAAAAAAAATCTAGCACCACCCCGTGCCTTCTTGCGCAGTTTCTTGCTTTGCGCGAACACAAAAACAATTCCGGCCGATAAGAGAACGGGTGAAGAAACCCGTCGGTGTAGGGAGCGTGAAAAAAAAAGAAATTAAACAAAACAGTTCAGCAACTAAGACTGGAGAGAGCGAGAGTATTAATAAAAAAAAGAAGGAAACCATCATAAGTACAGCTTGTCGTCCTGCGCCAGGAAAAACTCGTCCTCTGGCGTCCGCGCGATTGAATACATTAACAATACAATGGAAATTAGGAACGCCAAAACGGGAAGGCACTACACCTCACCCAGAAATCTTTGGATAGGGTCCGTTTGGCTTAGTTTCACTTTTTTTTTTGGCGTCTCCTTCCCAGGGCTACCCGCGTCCATTCGCGCCAGCATCATCATCTGCATACGACACCGGTTGACGGCGGGACCTCGCCAAAGGGGTTAAAGATTACACTTCCTTTTTTCCGCCGGTCCTTATCGAGCGCTTTTCTAGCGTCTTCGAACATGTCGATCCTAGGAGTGCTTCGCGAACCTTACAAAAATCACGGAACTCGAAGAAGAAAAATGTCTAAATTCATGTCTATCATTAATCTTCCATAGGACCGACATTGTCAAATAAGGAAGCAACTAGTTTAAACTCGATCGAATCAAACGGCTTCAATATAAGCTAAACGAGAAAGTAACAGTTTTTGCTTTTTATTTGCAATTATTATTATTTTTTTTAATTTTTAAACAGATGTGCCATAAATCTCTTTTTTGTTTATTTTTTTATTTGTTATCTGTTGCTGTAGGTCAACTTAATCCTGCTGTAAATAAAAAGAATCTTAAAAAATCATATGATCAATATTCAGAGAGCTTGGTGCAAGGTGCAAAATCCATATAATGATAATAAAACAAACTATATGAGTTTAGTAAATGAACTATTTAATATTGGATGTAGTGATATACCGTATTTAGTTTTTATATATACAGTCGACTCTCGATAATTCGAAGTTGGAGGGACCCAGAGAAAAGTTCGATTTATCGAGAGTTCGAATTATCAAGAGTGGTAGGAAATAAAATTTATAAAACACGTCTTATGCACATAGATCTTTATTTGAGGTGAATATGTAAATATATTGATATTTATAAAAAAATTCAACAAACATTTCAATTATAGTTGTATTTACATAAAATATTCTTGTTTTTTAAAGCATTGTGTTTAACTTGGTCTATGACATTTTCAATTGTAAATATTGAAAAACAACGTAATTGCTGACACCTGACTGGAGGCAGAAGTCCCGTAGCTTCGTTCTATCACGTTTTAACTTGCTCAGAACTTCGAATTGTTGCGAGTTGAGTATGTACAGCTTTGAATTACCGCGTGAAGAGAGCAACCTAGCTTCGAATTTTACTTCGCATTATCGAGTGTACCAAATCGTATTGTTTTTATTCGAAATAGTGAGAGTTTTCCAAGGGACTACTGATATACTTCGAATTATCGAGAGTTTCGAATTATCGAACGTTTGAATTATCGAGAGTCGACTATATGTATTTTTTGTATATATTTTTTTTCTGTTCTTTGTTAGGTTTGATTTCGATGTAAAACCATTAACGCCAACCATTAACCAATCGATTAACATAGAATATAAATGTTTCTCATAGTTAACGTTTGATAAACTAGATTTTCCAATTCAATAATTTTGATCATTTTTTTTATTTCCATAAAATTATAGGTAAAATTATGTATCAGAGTATTGTGTGAAAGTGGATAATGAAGATACTTGCGTACATAAAATAGCTTTCTGCTACCAATCGCTAATAACAGCGGTGCAAGTGTAAAATCCAGAAATCTTATTACTTTCATGTGCTTGTCTATTTAATTGAAAAATGCTATCGGAATCATGCAACTATTGAACGAAAACAACATCAAACATAAAACGTGTTAGTTTTTCATTTCATCAACGGTTTGGGAGACAAGTTTTTTTCATATTATTCCTCCACTTATGCACAAAACGAAGATGACAGCGTTGATTTTTTCTCATAGTCATTAGCTTAGACTACCATATGAAGGAAAAAATCGTACAGTGAGAAAAACCTAATCCTTCCGCGTCCCTTGGCTGCGATAACTTACTGAATTTTCATTTGTCGAAGACACTCGCAGGGATGCGTTCGCTGAGCGGCCTCAAAGCTATTGTGCCGTTACAAAGGAACAAAACCCTCGCCGAAGAAAAGGCTTCGGACAGGCCCAGGACCATCCTCGGCACCCCGTTCTCACCGGAGACGACCACCCCTGGCCGTGCGATCGTACCTCTCCGGTTCTGCGGGTCCCCAGATTAGAAGTGATCCAAATTTGCATATTATTCAAATGGGTTATCCTTGTTCCTGCGGCCGCAAAACTTCCTGCGCCGAGGGGTCGAACGAGATGATGAGACGCGAGAGACAGAAGAACCTAGGGCCCGTGAAAGGGTTGAAGACATCAAACAAAAAAAATTAACCAACATCCATCGCATCCTGGATGGGCTCGAAAGAACTTACAGACGCACACAATGCTGTGTTAAGAACTCGCGGGGTGGGAACTTTTTTCCACGATGCAACCTTCCAGACGCTGAAGGACGCGAATGATCCTTGCTCAACGTTGTTTTTCTTTAACGTTTTGTTACTTCGTTCATTTTTTATGCTTCAACAACACACCGGCTCGAAATCATTCTTGATCGAAAAAAATACGCTCTATTTAGTTTTTGTTCCAAACACCGCCGAAGGCCGGGGCTTTCTTCTACAGCTCTGATGTTGGTTCGGTGACATTTGTTTGTTTTGATTATGACTTTTTTCGGCAGCTCAACAAACGAAATTTGTTTTTCTGTATGTTAAAGAAATACTTGTTATTTGAGATCTTTTTTGTGCTTGAAAGGCGTTTCAAAACATACATAATGTATGTGATCGATTAAACAGCAACTTTGTAACGTTCGGAAAAGGTCTTTCAAAAACAGTGTGATGAACTATGTAATGACTTCACCGTGGTATTTGCTTATCAGTTCATCTTTCATCGATCCTTGTGCATTTCTTTCAACAGAGGATCGCACTTCGCGATCGTGTAATCGACCTTCCGGAAACACGCAAACATGTCACCTAAACAATGTCACAATTCATCGATAAGCCCGCCGAAAAGTAACACTCTGCCAATCCTTTCGTAAGATTCCTATCTCATCCCGAAAGGCAGCAAATTATCCCTACCAACCAATAATCCTATCGGATCGGGATTTTGCAGAGGTTTCGCCGTTGCGCACCGCAAAGCAGCAGTAGATCGATGTTCGACTGGGGTCTCACAAGTGGTTGCATAAATCGTCGAACAAAGGCCGGCAGGAAATATGTTTACCTCGGCCACCCGAAATGATACACCTCATCATAACTCAATAGCGCCGACAGATATTTCTTTTTAATAAAGAATCATTTACCCCTTTTGCAACGATTTAACAAGCCACCTTTGAACCCGTCCCAGGCGGTGACGGGCTCCTTCGGGTTGCCAATGCTTGTAAATGCCGATCGAACGAATAAATTATTTGCTTGCATTTTCATGTTCCATTTAACCCCGGTTGCGTGTTAGCATTACCGCTTTTGGACGGGGTGCAGTGTTTTGGCAATCTTTAGCCGCGATAAGCAAAGGGGACGAAGTATGGGTTGCAATTTCTTCGATGCGAAGAAAGCACCCCTAGGAAGCACCCGAATCCTTTCACCAGCAATTGTTCTCTGACGGCTCGGGCACACAATGGGCACAATGGGGGCCGTGCCGATTGTTGCAAACTGCTAAATGGAAGCAATAATGCGTCCGCTGCACTCATAATGCACTCGAGCACGAATCCGGGCGCAATCCGGGCGGAAAGGAAAAACCGATCATCTCCCTAATCATCGGCGACACAGGTATTTTGGCGTGCAATAAACTTGTATCCTTTCTCTCAACGACAAACCCCTTGCCGGGATGGGATTTTGCGAGATCAACTCGGGAGGGATTGGCTAAAGAAAGTGCAGTTGCATCACGTCGTCGCCTTTTTTTCTTTTCTTTCGGCCGGGACTGTTTTTTTTGTGTTTTTTCCCCTTTACTACGAGGAATTTCTGCACACAATCTCGTGCACACGCCCGGAAGGACTTTCGATCCTTTTCGGTATTGTTTGTTCAGCAAGCGTGCGGTGACTGTGGTGATGTCGTCAAATGGGTTGGCAGAACATTGAGATGCATTCACAGTGGGTGATTGAGTTCAGTTCTTCGGATAATTTGGTATTTGGTGTAATATTTTACTGCCACGTTTTCAGTTAAAAAGCGTAACATATCGGATCTCATTTCTTATTTGTTATTAATGCATTGTTTAATCCTTGTTTCTGACAACAATTCTACCTGATTGGTGCTGACAATAAAATAGAAATGCGGTCGTTTTGATGGTTTCAAAATGTTATTTTAATAATATTTTATTTTTTAACTTCTCTAAGACGGCAGACTAGTTTTACAAATATAAACAGGATTTCCTTGGATTCATAATGCTTAAACTCAATGCTATATTATTAAATTTTATTCATAAGCCTGATAGTATGTGATACGTTTTATAACAATAAAGACTGTAACTATGCCCAAATCGTTCGAGTATCTCGATTTAACGCAATTTTCTTTTTCTAAAACACTTTAATTTACTCGATTTGAACTAAGATTGAAGGATAATCACAAACTCAAACATATTTTTGCTGCCAATTTCCTAATTTGCTCAAGAAAATATTAACTATCAAAAGAATAAAATTTTCTTTTTTTTCTTCAACACTTTTCCATGCAGCGTAAACCACAGTGCACAACAGTGAATACCCCTTCTCCATGCGAGTGAAAGTAAGCAAAAGCCATACCGCACGCATAAATATCATTTTATTGCAATAGAATTGTCTCTTCAAATTTCTTCCCCGTTTTTTAGACCAATTTTTACCAGCAACAACACACACAAAAAACTCGAAAGGATACGATAGGGTTCCTTAGAATTGCATAAAAAAAGATACGTTCGTCATCAGTCTTGTTCTGGTAGGGTTTCTTACACCTTTCCCAGTCGGTAAAAAAAAGCAAGAGATCGATTCCCGTTGGTATCGAGCTGCCCGCGAAGGGCAATGGAAACTGCGAAAGAAAACGTAGGGTCCCAGCATACCCTCGAGCACGACAAAGGACGCTATTTTGCAAAACAGCAAGCCTATTGATTGATTCGCCATCATCAATTTTGTGTTGTTAGTGCGAATGCTTGTGCGGTTAATTGAAATGTTTAGCCTCCAATTCTACCAGCGAATTCAGGGATATGGTTCTGTTGCGCAAAGGGGAAGAAGGTCCTTTTTTTGCGCAAATCAAAAACCATGCTAAAAGGTTGGTGATGAACTGGGGTTTTTTTCCTGAATCTCGTCACTGAATGCAGGATTTGTCGCGTAAAGGGACGATACGGGGAGAATTCGGAGAAACTCCGACAGAACGCTCTTCTAGGGGAGGTGTTTGGCAGAAGTTGCCTTCTTCTGTTATTTTTATCACTCAATCACGTTCAATGAAAATATTTATATTGCACACAGGTTTTTGGCAAATGAAGTGGCCAATCCGAACCTTTTTGGGCGCGCGATTCGATCGAGATAAAATGTGGAAATAAAGATCGGGATTTCTCAGAGTACCATATCTATATTTACATCTTTTCTGTGAACAAGTGAGAGTTCAATCATTTAAATGTGTTCCAGCTGTGTTTAAGTGAGTCATGCTTAAACCGAGCAAAGACATGGTTCATACAAAAGGAAGTCCTAAAAGATGTTACATAAATATGCTTAAAGATTTTCGTCCCCACACACACAACATATGAACTCGTAACGTGAATAAACGAAAAGCTAGGAAAACCCATCACACACGTACCATTTATCATTTATCTATTTCCGCTGGCAAATATTTTCCGCTTCGTTCACACGAAAAACTACAGCTGATTTGCTCCAGGCTGTATCTACTCCACAATCAGTTGGGAGCATCCTTTGAATCCTTTTAAACATTAAAATCACTTCAGCTCGCACCGAGTGTCATCGTGATAAATATAGGTTCTGAATTGCCTCCGGCAGAACGGCAAACACCAACCCGTCGGTGCGGTGCAACCAAAGATCCGACTGCACCAAGCCAATACGGACAGTGAAACCCTGCAATCTGCATATAAATTGCTATCAATCATTAATTATGTCAATAAAAGTAAACACATTATCCATTGCCACAGTGAGGCCCACGGGCTGTTTTTTTCTTTGTATGCTGCTTTTTTCCTATTGTAACGACGGCACACAAGGAAAACCTCGAAACCATTTCCTACTTCCTGCATCTCATTACCATGCGCACTTACGTCGGCTGAGGCTGTTCTTCCGGAGTGCTCGAGCTGGCATGCCACCGAACCCGAAGCCGGCACTCGGTCACCCCGAATTCGTCGTGTGCCTCCGGGGGATGATGAGAAAAAATTCAAATCATTCCGTCGTCCTTACCTATTGTCACCGGTACGGCTTTCAATCCTTTTCTGGGACCCACAAGAAGCTCCCAACGTCGAAGCTACTTCAGACCAACATCATCACTAATGGAAACTCTCCCAAGACCGGGAAGACAGATCACCCAGACGACGATCGCTGGGTACAGCTCATTTTCATAATCTTCCTTCAGCCTCGAGGGGTCCTTAACGGTACAGGGTGAGCGTTGGTATTTCGGTCTAGTTGTTTTTTGCTTGCCTCACTCTATCCTTCCCATCATGCGACCGTCACGATCAGACCACGCACGTATCCTTCCGGAGAAGTTGTGAACTGTGGTGGACGAGGCGAAAAAAACAACCATCACACTCACCATCCCTCACAGGGTGGCTTCTTCTAGCCGGAAGATAGTTCTCAAGCCTGCAGGATGATTACGGGTCTTTGACAACATTTCGCCGCAGGATACGAGTCGCATAGAGACAGAGAAGAAGAAAAAATCTCAGGACCATACGTCTTACCGTGAGCAGAACCGTGATCCAACGGTTTTTTAGTTATGTTCTTATCTAACTAAACGTACGACAAAACAAACAAATTTGATGGAAAAATCTACCTCATTCCATATCTTGAAATGCTTACTCCTGGCGATCAATTTAATGATTTACTTCTTTACTATTGTAGGTAACTTTTGTTCAAATCAATCATGTTGTAAGTTGCTTGAAATAATGATTTAAGATATAAGGCTACTTATAATTAAACGACCCTGTCCAAAGATGTCCAAAATCAATTGTAAAGAGAAAGTATTGACCAAAGGATAAACCCTATAAAACCAACCAACGCTTAACTACACACTTTAAAAATTCCAAAGAGTGTACGTATGGTTAAGGAAACCAGAACCACAAAAATTTTCCATCATCATTTCACCATCAATCAAATTTGAAACTTACGAAAATTAAAAATCCAACATTAACTTTTTTTCTTCTCCCCCTCCCTGCCTCCGTTCCCGCCGATCGCCTTGACCCGCGTGTTGGCAAGGGAAAAGGGTTCAAGCCGTCAAGCCGAGTTTCCCCGGGCAGGCCGAGCGGGGGAAAACCTTCTCTAATCCAAACCGCAGCCGATGGAATGATTTCCTCCGATCATCGAAAAAGTCTCGGTCCGTGACGAGAAAAAAGGCAGATTCCCGTATGCAAATTAGAATCTCTCGGTCCCCGGCCCGACAGGAAGAAAAAGGATTCGCCCGGAAGGGGGAGAGCCGTGCAACAACGGCGGGACCCACGGAAAAGGCTTCGGTGGCGTCGAAGATGTAGCCGCTTAGAAATGTAGCGCATGGGCCAGTAAATATAAATTAATGATTATGCCATGGAATTGGACGCACAGATAGCACGAAGACCGATTGACGACGGACGGGAAAGCGGGAAAAAAAGAAAAATCGAAAGAAAATAAAGAAACGTTGCTCGGTCGTCGCGCTGGTTACGTGCCAATGGGTAGCGGGGAAAAAAAGTTGAAGATAAAAAAAGGGAATTAATGAGGAAATTCGGCACCGGAAGGGTTTTGTGAAGACGCTGGAGAAAAAAATTACCATGGGAATATAAAAATCTCGACGGTGGTGGGGTAAAAAAACCATTAACTAAAGTTCAAACAACGGTTTTGAACATGAAGGATAATGCCTACTTTCAATGGATGTGTTTTCTTGGTTCGTTCTAAACGATGTCGCAAGGGATTTTGCGACTTTTGATATCATTCCGCGATCAAGATAAACCATTGCCTATTTTTCATTCAAGATTACTTGTTTTATTGGTTCTGGTGTCGGGCTTGTTCATATCCTGAGCAAACTAAAGCTTTTTGAATCCTTAAATGTGTAGCTCTATGATCTACCTCTTTTATCGAATGACGTACAAAACAGTTCAATGAAGAAAACGATCCGACTGGTAAATGTAACGAAAGCATTATTTATGCGTTCGGCTCATTTGCACCAATCTGCCGGCTGTCCGCCTGCAAAACCAACAATCAATCAATCACCGATTCGTCCCAGACATCGAGACTTCGTTTCACACGTCGTTAAATTTTCCCACTGTGAGTCGGAAAAATGCAGTTTGATGTAGGAAATGAAGCAATCGAAACAAAACGAAATAAAAAAACACAAAATCAATCAATCACCGCAAATCAACTCACGCTAACCCGTAGTTCGGAAACTAAATCTCCAACTCTTTTTCGCTAAACCCCTTTTCGCGTAGTCAGTTACGTTTCCAGTTTTGCTGGTTCAACTTTGCCCAAAGCCCGACCGGACTGGCCCGGTAACGCTGCTGTTTAAAATTTTCCAATTAGACACACTCTAGCGTCACAATAATTAATTGTGCCCGATTACTAAGCACCCTTTCTTGCCATCCCATCTTTCCCAACACCTTTACGGGCTATCCGCGGACACAAAGGCAGGACTCAATCGCCATAGTGGAACGTTCGATTGCACGTTGATGCCATTTTTCCAACCCCATCAGCCGGTCGGTATGCAAATTCGATTGACTATTAACCAAATATTCCCTATTGATCTTGTATCTATTTTTCCGGTCGCGTTTTCTTTTCTTTCGTTACCCACGAAAAAAGAAGGGGCGCAAGAAAGGATCGAAGAATCCACGTCTTCCGGATCCCTTTTACTCGGGCAAGGCGAAAGGGTTGCCGATGGAAGGACGAAAATCGATCCATGGAACCTTGCGCACGCAGGAATCTGCCAAAGTCCTCTCATTTGGGATGGGTTTGAGGCCGGCAAATGCAAATTAGAAACATTGCTTGGGAAACTGTAGCGCCACATCCTGAGAACAGCTTCTTCATATGCAAATCAATCGATCGGCAGCGAGAAAGATGTCACGCTCTATTTGGATATTTATTGATAAATGTGTGAAAGGTACACAATGATCCCACAATGGATCGATGCCGGCTGCATTCTTCGGAGACGGCCTCCTCGAGGATGCTCGGCAGCTGTTGAAGGATATCCTTTGATTTATACTCACAGAAGAAAAACGTGGCCTTCTCTGCGAGAAATTCGGCTCCAGCAATGGGTTGTATCCTTTTTAGGCTGTGATATTTTATTTGCATAAAAATGCAACGAACACAACGAAGGTATGGTTTGTTGGTGCGGTAAAGCAAACAATGAGCAAAATAGGCACAATGCGACACTAGTTTAGTGTGTGATTTTTGCAACACAAAACCCGTCAATTTCAACCGTTTTCGATTGTACAACGTTGACGTCAGATGCCAACGAGCCGTGTCGAATACAGTTGTAATGACCAAAATTACTCTTTTGAATCTTGCAACTTTGCAACACTTATCATCAATTATTGTTTTTTTAACTTTGTACATAATTAATAAGTAATAAGCAAAATAGAGTATATTTTTCATTTGGTAGAAACTAGAATTTGGTAGAGTAATGAAATGAAGATGGATTTACAATATTGTAAAAGATATATTTTATATAGGCTTGCGATACTTTTAAAATTTGGAAAAGAAAACGCAATATTCGTCATTGAAATCATTTTGAGTTGAATTTTCGTTTTTTCCCACAGTATTCATTCCGTCCCTCCACGGAACGCAGTTCTCGTAAAAGGACGAACGTATTTCCCGAGTGCACGAGGCGGAAGACATAAAACATTTGGAAAGCGGCAGTCTGCTTGTATGACAACGAATGTTGTGTTCTTTTTAAGCCATCGACAAGTTTTTGTGTGTTCATTGCATTGCTTAATTTTTTAATGACAATAATTTCACTGTGTTTACGACCTACAATTGTTTTTGTAAAAAAAATATACTCAAATCAGTTAAACATATTTTACATATGTTTAATTTATATTGAAATGGCTTGCTTGTAAAATTTCCGTACTTTACCATCAGTGTAACGTCTAATATCACATGGCCAAACAAAATCAAAGCAAAACGTACAAAAACATCGAAGCAACAAATTGCCGTTTACACATGAATAAAGATGTAAACAAGTGAAACAGATGTCACCATCCGGTCAAGATCGTGCCAAACATTGCACCATGTTTGCCAGTTTTCTTTCCTTTTTTCCGCTAGTCCCAATGCCATAATTTCGAAGTGTGTCGGATGACAGTTTTCAAACGCCCCTGCTTTCGGTGTTGGACGGCTTCGCATGTCCCAAATTTGCTGGACAACTGCTGTGAACAAAACCACAAAACAAGAACGCTGAAAAGGATCAAAGGCAACCGTTGTCCTGCGATCTTTCCGAACGACCATACGACATAGGCGTCATCCACTTGACGGCTCATTAGAGAGTGTGTTGTTAGCCGATATTTAACAAGTTTCCAGAAGAAATGGAAATAGTATGAGATTGAAATCTTTTGAGGATTATTTTATGGCTAAAAAACCTTGCAGTCAAGGATGAAAAACCAAGGCTTGGCAGTCAACGTGTTAATATAAAACGTTCTTTGAGATTCATTCAAAGCACATTTTATATGGAAGATTATTTGGAAAAAAAAAAATTTTGGCTGCAATTAAAACTCTAAAAACGTGCTTTTTCCTACGATCGAGCGAAAGACTTCCTCTTGGACCGGACGAACATAAAATATGCGTGTGGCAGGGAGTGTACATAATTTGTTTCTAGTTGACACCATATGGAGCACCAGTGTTGATCGAAGAAAGAAAAAAATCATTGCACGAAAACTTAAAGACCGTGCAAGGAGCAGCAGGAAAGAACACGACATAAGAGCAACAGCGTGGGAAGCCCTGATCGCGCACTCCAAGCTGTTCGTCCTATCGTCACACACGCACATGCAGCATCGCGGTGACAAATCCTTAACGCGGAAGTGACGTGATATTACTAACCGCAGCATCGCGCCTTCCAAGCCGCCATCCGGCGAGGCTTTCGTGACGAAACAGATGCGCGCAGTAAAAGGATACGCTCACTCGTCCTTCGGGAGGACGGGCGGCGTCGTTTCTTTTCCCTAGCTGCGCTCCCACGCTTCTAGGGTCACGGCTAGAAAGGAAGGCACGTAGGCTGCTGCTGCTGATGATGATTATTATCCTCGCAGCTCGCGGTTGCGTAAGGACGTGCAGCATCCCGAGAATCGGGTTATTTTTTTCCCGCGATCGTTCACTTTTACTTCGCGCCGAGGTAAAGAAGCTGGGAAGCATCTAGGCATGGGAAAAAAAACTCTCACGTCCGGTGCCGGCCTGGGATGGGAAGGGAAAATAAATAAGTCCACCGCGCGTCATTCTCGGTCCCGTCTTAGGTAAGCCATATTCAAATCGGGCCGACCCGCGATCTGGAGGAAGTACCATCTGGAGGATGCGTGATATTTGTGGTTCTCGCGGACGGAACGATCCATGGTTCCGGCCGACGTTCGATCGAAATCGAAAGGAAACTCTTGATTTGTTTACCACCATTAAGCAAACCAGCTGGACATGTATTGCGGGTCAGCGTAAGGAGAAGGTTTACTTTCCCATGATTAACAAAAAGTGGCATTTGTTTGACGTGCTACGAATGAAGTTCTGAAATAGTTGTGAACATTACCTATGCCTACACGCAATGTGGTTTCGTCTTTCTTATTAGTAAGCTCTTTAAATTAATGTAAACTGAACAATTTACAGACGAACCTGAAAACTATGAGAAAAGTCCAATGGTATTAACAATGAAATGTAAATCCGCCAATTAGAAAATAATTTAATCTTTTTTGAACTCGTTATAATATGGTGTAACACATACTGTGTTTCATGAGAAGCATAATCAATAATTCGTTCTAGCTCATCGTTATGTCTAAGCTCATCGTCTAAGATCATTCTTTGATATAGTTTGAGAATTTTATATCTATAAGAAGGCATTATTCCTAGTTTCCTACAATTTAACACTCAACTTGAAATGTTCATAGTTCTTCCCGCATAGATCTTAACCCAAGTTTATAGCCAACGGTAAAATTTTTATTTTTTTAGTTATATCATAGGAACGAAATAAGAATAGTGAGCACGTGCTTTCTGTGAGCTCTGCAATGAATTTTATAAGATTTTATTATTCATCACCAAATTTGCGTATTCGTACCCACACTATTTTGTTTTGATGGCATTAATATATTCCAATAAATTTATTGAATGCTTACTTATCTTTGAAATTGTATCCAAACCAACTATGAGGAAAATCTTGTGTTAGCGTAATTTGTTGAATGGGATCAATTTATTTGCATTGATTTTAGACATTCCCAATAATACCAATTACTTAAAAGACGAATGTAAGCGTTCGGGTTCATTCAAATTCCTGCAAAATAGGACATATCGCTTCAGGCAAAGATCATCGGATGCTTGCCTCTTCTAGGGAAAGCTCAATCGAACGCGGCGATCGCTTTCCACACCGCTCCTTAATCATGATCTGGCAAGTTTGTCCCATGTTTGCGCAGTGACATTATATGCGTCCGCGCCAAATTGAGACCTTAAGGTGCATGTTGCTCTCGTAATGGCCACCGACAGAATGCCACCATCTCGAGCATAATGATCAGTTTGCATATCGGGCGAGCGCCATTTTATCACCTTCATCCGATCGCCAATTGTGGCCCTCCGTAGGTCGATCCACATTCCGAAACCGAACTGGTCAACATCGTGTGTTTTTTTTTTATTGTTTTTCAAACGACCACCAATTGAAGCACCACTCGCCCAAATGGGGAGACGGGCCAAAATCTCGGCCGCGCGTTCGAAAGCGGCTACGGCCGGCTCGGAATAATTAGATTTTCCGCTTACCAAAAACGGTCAATTTGCGGTTTCCCTGCGGCCTCCCGTTTTTCACGATCGCCATGCGAACGAGCGAACGAGCGAACGTGCATACATAATTCTGGCCGTAATTAGAAGCGTTTCAATTATTTCCTTTCTCCATAGGAATTAGTCGGGAGCCGGGACGGCGGTGTTGAAATAGCAGGGAGTAGCAACTAGAAAAGGAAGCATCCAGGAAAAGCAATCATCCGGGCCACATGTTTTCCCCGAGCGATCGTGAGGATCGCGCGGTCGGCATGCCGGAGAAAAGTTGAACTTTCAATTACCGCCACCGACTTTGACGCCGGCCGGACGAAAGGTTTGAAGGGATGCCCAATCTGGCCGCTATTCGGTTCGATTTTCGGCCTTTTTTTCGAAGTGGCTGGCCACTTCGCGCACGGCGGCGCGTAATAACATGACCAGGCGCCTGCCCAATACCTGGCAATCATTAACACGTGCGTGGATAATTGGAAATTTAAAACATGGCCCGAGCGGCGGGGGAGCCTTTTTCTATCCACCCCGTTTGTAGACGTTCTTGAGACGGGACTGATGTTGGCGATTTTGTTTTCGGCACTGTTTGCATTTATCATGTTCAAGAACAAGGTTTGAAAAGTTTTACTATTCCTTGGAAGACGCGTATAGTACAAGTATTTGCTGGGTCTTAAAATATTGTAAATTCCTCAATTTTCGGTAATATAACGCCATACCAAATTTAGTTTATGTTTGTTTTATGCAGTTCTTAGAGTGCACGAAATCTTCATTATGAGCGCGCACTCTACATCTCTACAACCATAAAATGCCGGTGATCTATCATTACTTGGATGCCAGCGTCGAGTTGTACCTGCAGCTTCCTTTTTCGGTCTGTTTATTGCGGCGTTGCTCAATGAATATATTTTGCTACGATCGACACGTATTCTTTCCTTTCTGCTTCGCTCATTTCTTCAATCAAACCAATCCCTCGCCGAAAACCTGCTGTTCTGCAGGTCTAGCTTTAATAATACAGTTTAAGCCTTCTAACTGTTCACTTGGCGCAATTGCTTCGGCCGGTTTTTGGCTCGTGGCTAGCCCAGGCTCGTTGGCCCCGCCGCCTAGCTAGCAATTTTCCCCGGGGGCAGTTTCCATGGGCGGCCGGGTCGATCGGGTTCGCCCCCTAGTCCGGCAACTCAGGAAACGGCACATTACAGCAAGTGGGCCCGTGCGCGCCCTTAAGTGCCGGTCAGGTGCTTACGGGGAGTTAACCCCGTGCAATCAACCTGCCGGGTGCTGGATGGGTGCTTTTGTAGCACCATGGATTAGGCTCGGCACGGACCATCTCGAGCTGCTCGGATTTTTGGAGGTTTCCGAATGTTCATTAGCCGAAACCGTGACGACATTGGATCGGCTAATTGTTCGCTACATAATTAATTTGCATCTGTTAGTTTGACTTTTGAATCTCGGCCCTCCGATACCGACTAAAAGTTCAATTGAAGACCTTTTTGCTAGAATTGTTTACGATGTTGCTGTTAAAATACGTGTAGTAATGTTTCCGAATATTATCCTTTTGCTTTTAAATTCTTCTGTTTTGTTTTCCCTCGTTTAATTTTATCGTCATTTGTAGTTTTTTCTAATTTACATTTTTTTCTATTTTACTGTGTTACAACTCTAGCTATAGCAGATTACTTATGGGATTTCGCTCTCATACAGCGTTGAAGATTCTAATGCACTAAACATATTGTTTGGTTCTTTTTTGTTTCGAGATTATTGTGAGCTTATGTGTTATTTCCTTAACAGTAAGGTGGTTCATACAAAAGTTGCTTTGTGGTTTGTATTAACTCAATAATTTATCAAATTGCTAAAACGTAGTCAAGCTTTTAAGGCTACTTCTACAAGTTTTAGCTAGCAAATTCTAATTATGCAGAAATTGTTGGAACTGTTATTAAATAGTGCTTCAGTACTTTCCTATGTGAGTATTACTTTGCATTATAGCCAAATGTATCGTCTTTCTCTTGCTCCTTCCTTTTTTACACTGCCCTCTTTTCCAAAACGTTCAATCCATTCTGCTACATTAGTCGCTCAAATGCAACATTAAAGTGTAGCCTAAAATGTTACCGTTTTAAACACTCGAATACAAACTACAAGAAAACTGCTATCATACATCATCTTGGCGAAAATGCGCGAGCCATTTTAAACTGCTTGTTTGAAGTTTGTGGTAAATGATAATTAGAATTTCAATATTATGGTTTTTAAACCATTACTTGACGCTTTAGAGACCCGCTAAACACATTGTGTTTTGCCAATTATTCCATCCAAAACTCGATGAAACCATGTCTTTGTCACAGTTTGTAATTTATGCTCGTCAGCGTTGGGTCCAAAATTCACAACAGCCCTCGGCATGGCAACGGGTTGAATGTTATCTTGTTACCGTAAAATATTTCCCATCTATCGCTTGCACTGATCTAACACATTTTTTCCTTCTCCCCTCGGTTTTGGGATACTACCCGAGGGCAACAGGTGCCGGTACACATTTCAAACTCTCTGTTTCCATCTAGCACACTGCACTTCAACTGCAACTGCAAGCCCGAGAAAACACTCATACCATCCGGAGCGTACATCGATCATCCTTTCGGGATGCGGTTCACTTGAGTTTTCCCATAAAAACATCTCCATCGAGACACAAAACAAGGAAACGTTTCCCTTCTCGGCGTTGTATTTTCTCGCCTATCCCGGGTCACCGACGCACTTTCCAGAGAGATTACATAAATCCCAACCACATACTTCTTACCCTTGTGGTTAATGCTGACGCGCGAAATCACAAAGTTAATACTTAAGCCTCGGAGCTGTAATGGTAAAGGATTTATTCCCGACTTCTTCCAACGCCGCACCACTTTTCAAGCACGGAAAAGCGTTAAGTGATCGTAAATTATGAACGATGAGAGTGATTAAAATTGAACCATAAATCGTGATGCGTCCTCGCCGGAGGAGCAGCTTCGTGTTTGGGAGAGAAAATGCCACCGGAAGTGCTGCCTTTCCCGCGACAACACTTTTCGAGCAGACCACACTTTTCTCTCAGTCACCCGCTACATTTTCTCATTCATTTTGTTTTACTTTCAGAGGAAAATACCAATGGCCTGAATTCCTACTGGGTCTTACAGAGTATGACAAATGTCTGATCGTTCAATGAGACACTTTTTGGAAATAGGAATCTTAACAATATTTGTGTGGTCCAATGAGACATTTTCTTTTGTTTCAGGGAAAATATTTAGATGTTTTTGTTGTTTTTTTTAAATGGTGAACCAATTTAGAACATTTCAAAACAGATCGCATGACAATTTTTCTTTTTATTATTTCAATGATTTTACTGTTTGACTTTCATCAAGAGAAATAGAGTAATGTTTAGAATGATTAATACTTACACTGTTCATTTGAAAAATAATGTTATGAACGTGTTTCTAATAATTTGTGATGTTCCTTTTATAATACTTTATGTCTTGTTTAGTCGCAAATTAATACCTCCATAAAAACGATATAAATTTGATGTTTGGCAATGTAAATCTTTACCATTTGGTAAAATTCATCCAATAACGTTATGTCTTAATGAATCCACAGCTAAACTAGGGAAAAATTAAACTCGGTTGAAGATAACTGAATATGTTTATCATTTAATCAACAGAAGGAAAAACCCTGGACCTGGAGCAATCCTCACAAGAAATAATCAAACCATATAAGATACAACTTTAAGGATTACCACAAACTCTAATTCAGCCATAAGAAGGACATATTTTAACATACACGCAACATTACGATGCTAAAACAGGGTAGGATATTGCACGATGTTAATGTTTCCCGAATTGAAACTCATTCAACTTGCTGGTTACCGGCAACATTCAAGCCGTACCTGACGCTAAGTACCTCATTTGGCGATTTAATATGCACACCGTCTTGGCGACTGGCCGGATTCGTTCCGTTCGCCGGCGGGCAAACCGACACTTCCCGTGTGACTGCGTGAATGTCCTTGTGCACACACCGGCCTAATGATAATCATTACTCATTCCGCATTTGGCGGTCAGGCTCGGCCGAGCGGAGTGGGTCGGTCGGTTCATTTCGGCCACCGTGACCACCGTCTCGAGCGCCAATTGTCTTCGCCGGGGTACTCCAGCTACGGTTACGGCCTAGCTACGGAGTCTGGCTCGAGTGCTGCAGCTCGATGGCACGTTAAACACCCCGGCCGTACGCGGAACCGAGTGGCCTGCGGTCCACCGGCGTTGCTCCTCCTGTGTTGTTGTCTTTGGCTCGTGAAACCGAATTCGCCACACTCGAGCGACGCGAAAAATCCGCGTCTTGAAGGTGAACTTGAAATCTGTCCCGCGCACGCAAGTGTCCTCTCCCTCCGCTCGCTCCCCGTATCCCCTCTCTACCCGACGGTGCAGTCGCATGATGTCGCCGTCCCACGATCGTGGTACTGACCGTTGCGAATCATCACCGCCGAAAAACATCTTGCCATTCTCTCTCTCGCTTGCGTACACACAAACATTTATTTTGGAGGCTAATTACAGCTTCTGCACTTTTGCAGCCATGCATCCCACCGTCGAGGACCCTTCACCACCACCAGCACCGTGCCATAACCGCCCAGATACAACGATGGTCTTGGTTATTGCGCCCATCTCCAACCTCCCAACTTCACCACCGACATCAAGGGCCACCTCCACGACTCGATGTCATCGTCACGCTGCTCGACCTGGTGCTGCAGCTTAATCCGAGAGCCTTTGACGAGCTCGAACACGCCGTTTGATGATCTTGAAGCTTGTATACCATCGGCGAGCACCGGCTCAGCGATTGCATCCGGGAGCCGGAAAGAGACCCGAACCACAAAGGCCACTCGGTCGGGCGAGCGATTTTGGGAAGTGGCAGTGGGTTTGTCGAAAAATGCAATTACCTTCACATCAGTGCTGCCAATTATGGTCACACTTGGCGGGAGGGGAGGGAGGCGAGCGTTGTACCAGCACAGGTCAAACGCTTCCGCGCTCCGTGTGAGAGATGCATGAAGCAGTCAACAAGCGCGCGGTCACTGATTATCGCTGGACACGGATTTATTTGCCCTGGGAGAAGGGACGAACCAAGTCACTGCGGTATGGAAACGAACCTTTGCCGTCTGGTGTTCAAAAACTTTGTCTTTGGAGTACGTTGTAACGGTTTTCAACAAAAACTAGTCGCACTGACATGGTAATTTTAAATTAGGTATAAATATATACAAATATGACGAATCAAAATAGGCAAGAAGTTTGCACAAACTAACCAGCAATCAGACAACACGTTATGTATGGGTGAGACAAATATATTTTAGCCAGTAATTCAGTTCAGTTTCATTAAAATGGCCAAGAATATGGTTTAGATCAGAGGTCGGTAAAGTCCGACCCGTAAGAAAATTTTAGTACTTCATACAAAAAATTTATCTAAATTTTTATCGGATTTGTTCTCGTTGTCAGATTTGTTTTGTTTCCAAAATTGAAGATTGATATTGTTCAGCGAAGAACTCCTGTTAGATGTACACGTATAAAAAAAATTAAATTTAATTTATAATAATAATAATAACAGTAATAATTATGGAAATAGTTAAAGAGTTTAACGATAAAATTTGAAATATTTCATCTTTCACACGCTTTTTGTGTAACTTAACTATTTACAAAGTTGAATCCATCAAAAAGGGTACTTTACATTAAATAAAAAAAAACACTAAATTTTTGTTGAAGGTACCCGCATTGCGCTTTCTGTTTTCTTTCAATCATCTGGCCAGAAATATATGTCGACTCCTGGTGTAGATGTTTCATTTATTTTGATGTTTATTTGACAACTTACGGTGGAAAATTGCAAAATAAAAATTAATTGTTATTTTGGTCTCTTGTGGATTCTGTAACTTTAAGAAGGGTTAGTTAAATAGCCTCCAAAAGAGGTTTGGAAACATACGTGTCAATGATCTACAAAATTTTCTTTTAAGCTAGATTAGTTTGACAAGTAGATCTTAATTTTTTCCTATGCGTGTTTAGATAGTCAGTCCTGCCGTGCTCAAGTACACATACTCATTTTATTAAGATCAGAAAAGAAGTTCTTAGGCGACCGGAGAAGTGTTGCTGCCTTAATTTGAATGACGAAGTTGAAAAGACAGTCTTATCTCGTGACCAAAGCAAAATGTTATGGAACTTAAAACAAATTCATATATTAAATTAGAAACGGTACAATCATCCTGATTTTTCGTAACCCATGATCCACTCTTAACCTCTTTCAAGAAGGGTTAAGTACCATTACTTGAAATAGCATTGTAACGCTACGGACATATATTCCCTTTAAACATACAAGATTTGTGCCATAGACAATCTAAAACATAGAGGTTATTTACGATGCCGCAGATAACATGCGCAAAACTCCCTCACGCTAAACATACGCCAGATTACATTCACTCGAGCTCTGCTCGGTACCACAACCGAGACATCTTCACCCGTTCGTCCCGCGCTGTATACACCACGGCTGTCGATGTTGTCCATACTTCGATCGCCGAAAAAGGCCAAAGGTCTAGTGCTATCATCCAGCCCGGCAGCGATCGCCAGTCAGGTGTCCGGTGTCCGGATCAGTTGCCAGAAAACGCTCGATTGAGGATCACTTGTGAGCACTTGCTCGCTACCGGCCCTGGCAGGGGGTTGCTCCGTGGACGACCCCCTCATAATTCGGGGCGACCTTTCGAGCCGGAGCGGTCGATCGAGCGCGTAACGCGTAATTTCCGCTCGCGCACAGCACACTGTACGCGCGAAGACGTTCCGACCATCGATGGAAGCGTCTATCTGCGCGAAGTAATTTGCCATTCAAACGACTCCCTATCGTCTGCAACGATGATGTGACGGGACGAGACAGGCACCGATCGGCTGAACGCAGAAGGGTTGACGCAGGGATCCTGCACCGTTGGGCCCCTGTCAACCGGACTGGCGACTTTTGGCTGATGACTTGGCTTTTTGTAATCGTTACGAATCATAATTTTTCACACGCCACAAACATCCCCAACACAAACACTACACCTCCTGCCTCCCCACACTTCCCGGTGGATCGCCAAGAGCTGTCAACGAGGTCGCGCCATGTTGGGAAGGGGCACGGAGGGCACGGTGCGCTGGTAATTACCGTCCGAATGAGGTCCGAATATTGGACGAAGACGAACGCTCCTTCGATCGATGATGACCGGACTAAATCGCACACACACACACACACACACAACCCATACGCGGACCAGTATCGATCAGCTGCATAGTCGTAGAAGAAGGTCAGTTAATTTCTTGCCCTTATACGGCGCTTCCCGGCGCAAGTGCGCAAACGCGCAAACGATGAATCCAGAGACAGTCTGCAAAGGATGTTGATGGGTGGCCTGGGAGTGAACGAAAAAACCTATCAACATCGACAAATCTTTACAAACAATAAGCAATGAGATCCCGTCGCGCTGGAACCGACTTTGAGCGGGTTCGAGCTCACAACGAGTAAAGGCGCACAAAAGATTCATTATGGTAATTTCTCATTAGACGAGCTGGAAAACCGCTGTCCCGCTTGCCACTTTAAGGCTTCGTCTCCTTCCCTTGGCAACGGTGCGGGTGTTTCAGGGAGTTGATCCTCTCCATCGATCGTCCGGGTCTCGGATAATTGAAGTCCCAATGTTTGACAGATATTCGACGGCGTAATTGACTCGAGCTCTAAATGCGCGAATGGACCCACACCCTGCCTGTCGGAGTTCCCACCGCCTGGTGGTACACCATCTTCTCGTCTCCGAGCGAACTCAAGCCAGGAGACTGTGATTTACGGGTATCTATTTGTTTAGGATCGTAAACGTGAACGAGCGTCTTCAGTTTGGGGCCACGAGATAATAACGATGGGAAAGATGCATGCTGATTCACGCAAGCGCGCTGGAATTCAATTAGTTAATGACCCGACAAATTTTACACGCATCATACGAGGGGCGAATTTTTTACTGCTGACGGATAGGTGTCAATATTTTACGAATGTTATAAGTATTGGCAGATTGATACGCTAGATAACCTTTTCAAAAACATAACTCCGTGCCTCTCAGTGGTCGAACACGTATTACTAACAATTGAATTAGATTGAATTGCATGTATTTTGTTAGTGCTATTGTCAAATGTAGACTGTTAAAGACAGTCCGGATCTGTGAGTCTGAACTCGCTCCAACAAGCACCTACTATTTCAGATCTATATTAGTATATAGGAACATGGTACTTTGATTGGTTTACAATCGATTTAATTGAAACACATGGTAATTTGATTGTTTCACCATTCAATGTTGACCACAACTTCTCAAGATTTGTTTTGGCTTACCAAATATTTGTAATAATAAACATTGAAACCAGAATTTATTTTGTTGCCTCAAGGATAATTCTCGTTTACTATCGCGAACCAATACAATTGTTGAAATTGGGTGCGCAACAATATTTTCCATTTTGCTAATATGACGAAACAAAAAGGAACCCTCGAGGTGAACCTTGCTGCCAAATCCTATCAGAACCCTGCTAATGCTAAGGTCATAATATAATACTTTCAACGATTGATTTCATATCGGCCAAGTGGCGACACGTGGAATCGATTAAGAGATATGAGCTGACCATACGAACCCTCGAACCCTGAACCGTACCACTATCAATTTCGACTTCCTCGGCAGCTTCAGAATCAACCACACAGTTTTATTTTCAGAAGCAACGAGTAAGTAAAAAACGAAAATGTTTACGACCCAATGCGCTCACGCTGACCGCGGTGTGTCTAAAACATGGTCTAATACATCTTAGCGTTAAATTGAAATCCGTATAATTTCACCATTCGGTTTCCGCCTTTGTAAATATGGTGCAATCGAAGCCGCCATGCAGTCTAAGCATTTTTTGCTGAACGTCAACGAAAAACAAAACAGACCATTCTCGTGCCGGTTCAAAGATTATCGAAAGTCCAGGAAGCTGTTGTAGGCTGCGCAAATGTTTTGCATTCTACCAGCAGCGACCCGGCATTAATGAATGAAATGCAAACCTCTTTCAATCCTTATCGGATGCTGCGAGTGAATTGAAAACAAAAACCAGTCGAAAGCTTGTGTGAGACATAATAATTAAAAGTTCCGGGGACAGTACAATCTGCCACTTATCAATCTAATAGATTATGAATTACGCTGTCAAACAGTCGTTAAACTTAAATTAAAGTCGTATTCCTGGCATTGATGCCCTTTACTGTATTATTATGATCCTGGACGGACATCAATTCCATGGAATATCTTAATGTTTACGCTGTTGATTTTTGATAATGTCGTGGATTTCATTTTTTCATAATTCAAAAACAACATTCACAATTAAAACAACGATCTCCAAAAGATGACGTCTATACATTAACGATACAGTCAAAAGTTTTGCAATGAAATTGAGCAAAAACTAAAATATGGAAATAGTTTTTATGCATCAAAACGATTCCATAGTTTACTACAGTTTTTGTTCCTTTATATCAACTCAATGGATTCCTATATTGGTAAGATTGAATGATTTATGTGACAGGAGGGGGTTTAACGTTACGTAAAAAAGACTTCGTTACATCAGTTACATAAAAAGTTTCTTTTTGCATGTGTTCCTTGAATATAGCTGCAACTAAAATTTCCCGCATTCGCTTTTACTGCTAAATATAACCATAGTTTTTGCTCCATAAATTAATTCATTTCATTTTGAGCTTATTAGTATTCGTTTCTACCAAATATGGCATTGACATACATATTTTCCATTTATATGGATGCACTTTAATGCTTAAAACCTGCTTTCTCAATGTTAACAAATCCGTGCTCATATTTTCTAATCCCATTATTTACAACTTGTTTGCCATTTTCTAATGATGATATTATTTTGCATAGATTACAATGCACGAACGCGCAACGTTTCCAGTTCGCTGCAACATGCCTCGGCTACCGTTGCGCATTGCTGTTTAAACTTTAGTACTTGTAAATTAATTGTATGATGGTTTTAATTTGATCGTAAATTGCCACCTCGCACGTCACGCACGAACTTTGTCAAAACTGCCCAAACCCAACGGCGACAGATGACCGAACGAAACCGTTTCCGATCGATGGGAAGCGAAACTGAAACAGGTTCCGGACCAGGTGGAACTAACGTTTTAGCGATTTTTCGAAAACACACATCCCACTTTGTGGACCTCTCCCCCCAGCGACCGCGCACGACCGAGTTGTTGGCGGCCCAACAAGCCCGCAGCAAATTAATATCATCAACTGCACAATCTACAGCTCGGATCGCCATCCTAGCGGGCGCATCGTGACCACTTTCCATGCCTTTATCGAAACGATTTCATCAAATGCCTCTGCTTTGTCGCACATTCGTTATCTTTCGGATGCACTTTTGGGCAAACGCGCAGATCGGAACACCTGAACCGCTGGAAGTGCAGCTAAAACGGTTCGCAATTAGAACCGTGCACGAAGGCAGCACCGAAGACCCGGTCCCGATCCACCTCCCGATTGATTCACCTCTAATGATCGATTAATGCAATGTTTGTCCCCGAGAAATTACAAGTTTTGCGATGCCTGTCTCCGTCGCCCAATGTTGGCTCCGCTCGTTGCCCGCTCGGTTCGTTTTGTCCACTTAATTGCACGTTGCCGTTGAGCATAATATTTTTCGCGTTTAACAATGTCCTCGTCGAGTGCGCGCACGTTTTGCGACGTCCGCCTTCGGCTCGGCCGAAAACGAAAGCAAACCCCGGCGATATTCCAGCGGGCATAGGAGGGGAAAACCCCCAAAAAAGGGCCAGATGTTTCGGGGCCACGGAGATGAAAATTGGTATCGGAGGCGAAAGCGAAATTTCTCCCACCGTTCTTGGCCGGACGTTGGGCGTATCAGGCCGCATCGGGAGGCCGCTCCGTGCGTGTGTGCTAGCGGCGGAAGCGAAAGTTTCTTCACGGTTCCGTGGTCAGGTGTTTGACATTTTAGCGGCCTTTGGAGATTTTTTTCTACTGCGATCGCTGAACACATCGCTGGTCGTACAATCTTTGACTTCCCCCTGTCATATGGGAGCATCTGTCAATCATCTTTGTTTTTTCGGGATTGCAGAGTTACAACTAACGATGTACTTATGCAGCCCGTGTTTAAGGTCGTATGTTTACGCAGTTCATGAGAAAAGCAATGAAATTGGCGTGAACAATATTTCCGATTAACAATGCATTTCAAATATTAGTGAAAATGGGTTGGGCGTAGATATTGCTTTCGATATTAAACGTTATTTAGCTTACAGTTAAACGTAAGTTTCAACGGAACGTTTCCAAAGAAAATGTAAACATTGTTTCGCATAACCTTCCCATATTTATTTATAGCTCTCACAAACTCCCCATGTGGCTTGGGAGATGAATGTACAAGAGACACTTTTTGCATATAAAAGAGCATGTTTCATGATCACATTACATGCTGGTCAATTTACCTGTCAGAAACGAGTTTTTTGTCTCTCATCCAGCCAAAGGGCGCAAGGAAACGGGAAACATAAATTCATTTGATAAAATATTTGCGCGCGCTTGATAACGTTTCAGCATCGCGAATGTGGCAGCCCATTGTTATGGGCGTAAAAGGGGGCATCCGTAAAAAAAAGTCAATCAATCGACTTCGGGAAGTTCTTTTCCTAACGCGGAACAAAAAACAAAAAAATAACCCAACAGCATTCCATGTCCTCATGCGGCGGAGCAACTGGCAGCAGGTGATTTTGGCAAAACCGGTGACATGTGTGTATGTTTTTATCAAAGCTTTTTTTTTTTGACCTGGCAATGCGCTTTGAGCGAAAAATCCAACGGTATTCTAGCATCGGCGGTACCGTAATAATTGGCAAACCGAAAAACCGGCTACCGGGCTCAGCTTGCCATCATCAAAACGGCAGCTTTATCGGATTTTTTTCCGCCGCTCTAACTTACACTCACCATAAAAACGATCACGCATAATTTGTCGCAGCTCTGCGTCAAGAAATAATTAAACTGTGCAGCTTCTGGGGTTCTGCAGACCGACCCGGGAGCATGTTTTCTTTGTTTGATTCCATCTATCGTTCAACTATCACGAATCGTTATCGCAAGAAGTGCTTGTGATGTTTTGTGGGTTTTTTTTCCGAAATGTTTCCTTTATTTACACTTAATTGCACCACTTGTTTGAACATTGATGCCCTACGAAACATCCAGTTTTGTTTGAAACGTAAAATTCTACTCATTAAATGCTCAGTTGGTGCACACAAACGGTCGTTCGATGATAAAAACTCCATAGGTGGCTTCAAACGATTCAAATTATCTTCATAATATTAAACAGCATTGATCGGATCAATCGTTTAAGGTCAAACGTTCAAGTGCTGATCGTTTCGACGGTCAGCGTTTGCCGAAAGAATCGTTTTCTGACACGGTAATTACGTCCGCCAATGATTTGCATTCCTCAGCGTGACTGGAGAAACCAGTCATTCGTTTGTGTTGTGAAATAAAGTTATCATTTACCCAAGAATACGTTATTATCCAGTGGAAGTGATTCTCGGGTCGTAACCTTCAGCCCTTTGATGAACAAGTCAATCATGGTACAAAGCAAACAGAAGGCAAATATAAAGGCTTTGGTATATCCAAAGTTTAACGTGATTAATATGCTCATTGAGTTAACGAAACATACAATATCAAGATTATCAAATATTTCCTTAAACGTCTTATTTATTTGACTACTTTTTGACAAAAACATTGGTTCTATTTATTACTCAATATGTAAAATATTTCTGCTGTATTATTTTTCAATTCAATTGCCATCAGACATTTGAAACCATTTTTTCTTTTATAAGTATCCACTGTCTTACTAACTGAGTCCAACGATTTCAGCCGACCTTACTTTCCTTACTTTTTAAACTAGATTTCATTAGATTTTTTCAAAATTTATAAACAAAGAATTTCGTAACCAGTTTGCGAAAAGTACTATTTATGGAGCCTTCTCTTTTAATTTAAGTGCACATATCTTGCTATCTGCATCCTGTCCGGGCGAAGAGAATTGCACCCATGGACCGAGTGTCCTGGAGAACTATTGCCGAACAAGCCATGACAGCATGACGTGCGCAACTGCGACCGGGCCAACAAAGGAGAAGAAGTGAAATATATCTTCTAGTTTGCTTCATCGCTAAAATTAAACTTTTTTCAATTAGTTACAAAATGGTTAGCGAGGTAGTTTTTGCCACAAATGTTTCTCAGAATAGACTTAAAATAATCCTTCAAAAATATAGAAATGATAAAAACGCCAAATTGGTTTACAAGTTGGATGAAAACGAATCAATCAGTCGGTGTAATTTTGAAAGCCGATTACAGGATAATTAATTTTGTGAATTTAATTCACTAACATTGAAACATCGTTTTCTAGTACAACCAGTGATGATCAACCCCATCATGTAAATCGACTTCGCGAAAGGTTTACTTCAGTTACAGTAGAAACCCCCCTCCCCACGGCTAACCCCTGCCAAAGCCAAACAATCGATTACTAAATTGCACGGAACACGATTGCACTCCCAGCGGCCTCCAGCGCCAGCCTTGCTCCGCAGCCCCTGGACGACGAAAAGTGAAGGCCATCGTACGAGCAGCCGTTGGGCAAAAGTGCGATCCGGAAACGGAGCATGCCTGTCGAAGCGCGTCATCGGACTTCGCAGACCAATCCAACCAGCGAGCATCACTAGACGACTCCTGTGCTTCTAGCAGTTCCGGCGGCCTTCGCATGGCTTGCCTATTCCTCGCCTCGATACCCGGCGCTCACCTATCATTATCGGCTGTAAACATTGTTGTGGTTAATTACTGCTTTTCTCCCGAGACATGCTGCCTGGTGTAGCGTGGCCGGCTTGTCTATTTCCCCTCGCCGCTAGCATAAACCTTCGGAGGTGTCCACACCTTCGGGGAAGCCTTCGCGGGCATCCTTCCAGACTCCCTCGTCCTGGGGGCATTCATCGTCTGCGCTTCGGGTAAATGTGGACCGCCACACTTTATTCGACGCTACGCTCTTCACTCGCTCTCCGTTCTTCGACCAACCTGTTACAGTCAGCTGGTCCGCTAGTGAGGTGGCCTTCGATGTAACCAGGCAGGGGGAAAAAAAACCTGATAACCCACAGTGGCCCACTCCCGGGGTCCACCGGTTCTGCGCCCACCATTCCGACCGACCGTGCGTTCGTTCACGGAGTGGGAAAGTTTTGCGAACGAAACCAAACAGCAAAAAAATCATCCCTCGATTACAACTGATCGCGAAAGCCATGCCCGCGCCCGGTGCATGTGCATCAGATGCACTTTTTATCGAGCTCATTTTTCATCCATCAAAACACGGTGATGATAGCCGGCCGATCACGAGGACGAGCCGCGCCAAGGTAATCGATCCGCTACGTCTTATTTCCTAGGCAAAAAAAGGGTCGCCAGTCGTAAGCGAAAGTTTTGCCCACCATTTCATCATAAATTGGCAGCCGATCGATTGATCCTTTCGGGCGCACATTGGTCGCCCTTTATAATTAATCGCATTAAAGTACGCCAAACCAAGCGGTTCCAGCTGGCGGCGAGACCAAGGGTTCGTTGTGATGATGGGCCGTCAGTTTGACCTTAGCAGCACGCGCGCGCGCGCCGGCAGGAAACTGTGCCCGGTGACATGTGCGTCATTGGAGCCGCATGTTTTCATTGATAAAACAACAACCGGAAGTCGGCTGTCCGAAATGGGCAGACGAAACCTGCACCGTTCGCCGAGGAAGGCACGAGCCGACCACGATCCGCACTGCGTTGGGTTAAACTTTTTTTCGTTAACGAACCAAACCGGTCGAACGGAAGTGATCGCTTTTTATCGGTTGAACTTGAACCATCCCCATCCCTTGAAGATGGCCCTTGTCTGGCCCTTGCGGTTCTTGGCGGAGAAAACTGAACCGGCACCGACTCATTCAACTCCACTTTCCTTCGCGCCGGATAGTAAATCTCCATCTGCTCCATTGCTGGACCCGCTCCGTAAACGATGTGCGAAAGCATATCATTAAACGTTCCCTCCGAAGCCGGCACCGGTTCAACCTTAGGTGCGTCTGCACTTTCCAAAACCGGACTCCCCAACGCAGACCACCGGCCAGACGGGCCCAACGGAGGGCCCCAAACATGATTCGACATTTCTCCGCCCGTGTCGGAGCCCGGGCTTGGAGAAATATATATCTATATGCAAAGCATAAGGCGGCAGCAACGCACAAATGTATTCCGCAGCGGTAAACGAGAAGCGAAACAACAACCGACCGAAACCGACCGATCTCCGAACTCAAATCCGTTTAGCGCCGATTATCGATCACTTAGCGCGGCCAAGCCCCGTGATTGCTGCCCCGGCCTTTTCGCCCCACCACCACCGATGAAGCGGCGCTTGGCCCCTCCGCCACCAACCGCGGTCGGTCGATCGAATTAATTTCCACTTTTCGGCCACCGCTTTCGATCCACCGCCAGAACATCGTGCGGCCGCGAATCGAGGCGAATCTATTTGCGCTAACGATTGGAAATTGATTTTTCAATTTACCAAAAATTATTGAACCAGTTCATACGAGGGAAGCTGCGGAAAGAAAAGCTACAAACCCATTCGGCGTTTGCTGCTGCGCGTCGAACGGATTTCCCTCCGAAAAAGCGCGTCCGCTATATTTACATTCAAGAGGTTATGTTTTTCTTTCGTACCGTTTGTGTTTTCTTGCTCTTCGCCTTTCGCTGGCCTCTGTTTCTCGTGTGAAACAATTATTTATGAAAATGGACCGATGTTTGATTAATGAGCAAATTGGTGTGAAAACGAAGCAACGGCAAACGGCCCCGGGAAAAGGCGCGCAGAAGCCGACGAACCGCGCCGGAGGAAACCAATCAATCCAATACATCCGAAACGTCCGTCAAGATCGCTTTCGGTAAACAAAGCAGCCGAACGGTCGAGATGCAATTTGCTCCATGGTAAAGTTCACCCAATAATGTGCTTTACCCATTTTTGGAACAGATAGTTTACAAGTGAAATTAGAAAATAATGGGCTTTTAAATGTTATAGTATATTTAACATAATTTTTTGGCAAGTCAGGAATATTATTTGTACATTTTTGGCAAGAATTATAAATATTACATTTTTTCAAATTTGTGTTTGGTCAAAGTGTTCCTTAAATTTGTTTCAATGCAGATGCTTCAGATTTTATTGTAGAAAACCAGAAAAAAAAGTCAGTACACATTAAACCCACGGTAGCAAAACCTGATTAAAGCTATACTGTCAAGTTATATTGGACTTTGTATTCATTTTTACGCCACATTAGTAATTTGTGATTAATTTTAGTTTAATCAAATATACTAAACACGCTACATTTATTAGTTAAGTAAAGCTTCTCCATTACTTTGTACAGCTTTTTACACTAAATAAAAAAATGTAAAATAGTTGAACAGGTCCTTTCAATAAGCTGAATTTATCTATCACAGGTTCAACCTTCTCTTAACATCATAGTTAATGTTTCTAAGTTGACACTTTATTTAAAAAAAAAGATTAGAAACACTATACATATTCTGCGATCTTCTAGAACTATCGCTGAACTCTGATAGACTAATCTTTACAGATAAGCTCCTACTTATTCTTGACGCATTAAGATAATGTCCAAACACTAAAGATCCCATAGGATCATCCACCTCTTATTCCGGCGCGATTGCGATGCGCTTGTTATGTAATCTGACTCCCAAACGCCGGCGTGTCAACTGTTGCTCCGGTCCGGGTTTGGGTCCGGGCGAAAATAAATGGTTCTATCCTCGGTTCAGGGGTCCCATTTCTCGGGACCTTATCTTCTTGGGAACCAAAACCTCGCGCACCGGTGGTGCTGGCGCGTATCGAAAAATAAGCATCCCTTGGTCGACCGACCAGCTCGGCGACAGTTATCCGATAAACGAGCCAACGGGTAATCCGAAACCGGTTGCGCACCATGAAACAACCGTAAAACACCGCACCGACAGCACCACGCCAGTCGCGCAGGGTTCGGGTTCCAGAAGATGCCAGCGATTCTGCTGCTGACCGGAGACGACTTCAGAACGCGCAAGAAATTCGAGGCATTTTCGGACGGATCTCCCGGTCCCGGTGCTGGGTTCGTTTGGCAAATTGTGTTTTACACCCCAAACCGCTGCTCGAACGAGTTCGGAGGGCAAACGAGCAGCATTGTGGAAAGTGTCACTTTACGGTGGCATCGGATTGATTTACCTCTGACGAGGTCACCGTTTCTTGGACTCGGGCAGAAGGACTCCTTCGAGCTCGGGCGAACGGTTGCGAAGCCGCAAAAACGTTGCAAATCACGTAAACACTCTCGCGCCGGGTGATACCCAGTGCCGAACGGGACGCACTTTGCAAAATTGTTAACAAACATCTTGGGTCACTCATGTCGGACCTCCAACTACGCTTGCTGCCGAAGGTAGGGTAAGCGAAAGAAAGCTAATATGGTGGTGTGTTGTTGCGAAATCTCCTCCCGAGAAGGTAAAGAGATTAAATTGATCCAGAAACCCGAAGACCCCGTTGGACCGAGCGTGGCAGAGATTTTTGATGGATGCGGACCTCCCTGGATTTGCAAAAAAGTATGCAGAAATGCCTGCCTGCACCCGACAGCCCTAATACGATCAATTTAATCAACCTGAAAGGGTTCGCAATGTGGGGCCCACGGCATCAATGCGTGTGAGTACACTTAGCCTAAGGACAGCGTCCCCGTGATACGTGGCCCGTGTTCCTGGAACCCGAAAGACCTCCCCGAGCAGCGGGAACCTCTATTATGATATCATCCTCCTTTCGCCCGTCCTGTCAATAGCTGTCAAACTGTCGATCTTGCCAATGCAGGGCGACCTCCCAGCCGTCAGTTGAATGCATGTACCCGAAGTCAATCAATTAGTGACAACATTTGCAACCAACTCACAGTCGATTCACTCTCGATGACGAATGTGTCCGCAGGTGCAACCAGGGAATACGGGACCTTCGATGGTAGGTTTTATATATACACAAGATAAGTGATTTGTTGCGATGAAACGGTTATTGAGCGTTCGAGCAAAAATTTATTATGGTCATTTAATCCTTTCCTATCATTGAGGCCGTCTACAGCAGCACATGGTTTTTTCATTCCTTCTCCAAACAAGTCAAATACGCCGCAAGATTGCGACAGTTTTTTTTTTGAAACCATTTACTTAATTGGAAAAAAAATTCAAGACAGTAAGTCTAGATTTTTGATGTTCCGATGAACTTTGATCCTCATTCTTGCTCTAATGTCTGCGATGATTGCGATTATTTCCGGTATTAATTTCAATGTTACCGCACAAAATCAGACATCACCGTGGTATGATGCTAAGAAGAGTAACTAGAAGTTGTTCCCAAGTATAATCATTCTGTCAAAAACCAGTGCCTGAAGATGGATTTACTGATTAGCTTTATTGGCCATATGTTGTTCAAGAAGCACCAGAAAGGTTATCGACTTCCTGAGATTATGTTCCTGAGAAAAACAAGGGGTATAACTCGCGTGATTCAAACAAATGAAAAATATGGCGTACAGATTTACCTCTATCGAGGACTTGCTTCCTGAGTATGAATTTAAAATTTAATATCACTTTTTAAAAAGGGTTTAATTTCACGTTTCTTCCGTCTAGGGCAGGGGTCGGCAAAGTCTGGGCCGCCAACTGATTTTACCCTGGCCGTAAGAAAATTTTAGTGCTTCATACAAAAACATATCTCAATTATTATTGGATTTGTTCGTTGTCAAGATGTCAGGTTTGCTTTTCTCAAAAAGGAAAATATAAATTTAATCTTTCGGTATCTTTTTAATCATCTGTCCTTTTTTAGGAAATAAATGCCGACCCCTGGCCTCGAGTATCAAAGCTGCCTATTCCAAGAAGCTAATTTTACTGATAGTCACACATGTTTGTCAACTCTGCTCTTCGACTGAGACACTCGAGCCCATTCGTGAATGGTTTTAACTTCCAGCCTTACGTCCATTCATTGATAGAACGCGTATGAGACCATCGCCGGCCGTCCTTATCGCGTTGAAATTAAACTGGAAGCGCTACGTTACGTTGCAGCATTGATGCTTCCGTTTCGACCACCCCGGGGGGTTGGAGGTCCAGTGGCGCAACAAAAACCGATCGAACGTCTCCATGTCTACAAGTACCACACAAGAAAAACAAGAACGTAAAACACAAAATGTGTTTATGAACCCCAAAGCAGCAAAAAAGTATTTCAAATGAGGACGCGAACATATCAAAACAGTCGTTAGCAGTCGATTAATAGAATGGCTGCTGGTTCGGTAGACATTTCGGAACGCTGTAGAGACTTCCCTCCGGCCCGTCTTTTGCCAGACGGCCAGTGATTATTTCGAGGGTGACTAGAGTCATCGGGACTGGCAGCAAGCTTCAATTGTTCACAATGTTGAAGTAGCCGATAAGAGAAGAAAGCATCAGTCAGGAGCAATCAAGCAGCAAACGAAGCATGTGATTAGAGCCAGTGATTCGAAGGAAATATACAATTGCGCAATCAAACGGTAGACCGGAACTTATGCAGAACGAATTCTTTTAATGTGGGTTTTGTAAATAATAACTGATGCATGTACATTCCGTCAGAAATATGATGAATTGATAGGTTCAAGATATTCCTTAAGCAAGCCGTAGACGTTACATATTAATCTGCACAGATGTTTGACGTCTACAGCCTTTCCTTGGCTATTTCCAACATCCCTCGAGATATTCGGGATATCTGGAGGGATGTTTGACAGACGATGGGTACGAGAGAACAAAGGAAATCTGTAGACGTCAAAGATCTGCACAGATTAATATGTGACGTCTACAGCCAGCATTACGCAACTTATGAAGAACGGCCTACTAAAATTAATCTATAAATTCGAGATATGTTAACGTGAATCTCAAGAATGATTTCCAACATGCCCATCATGACCTAGGGAGAAGAAAAGTTCCATATCCTGATATTTCTTCTTTATTCCACCTTTCCAAACTGAAGATCACCAGCCTACGAACGTGTGTCCCGGCCAGTGTCCCGTTACCGACACTAACCGGATGGTGGAGACATTAACCGAAACTCGAGAAAAAAAGGATGTTTTATGAGGACAGTAAACATCTTCGCCTGTCCAGGTAAACACACCTCTCCGGCCCGCCTGCTCCAGAACTCCAGAAAAGGGAGCAGCAGCACAACCGGAGGCGAATCCTGGCCGAACAGGATTTTATTTATTTATTGCACGGCGGATGCATTATCTTCGGGACGGTCGGGCTCGCCGCCGGACCCGGACCGGTCTTGGGTTATGCAAATAGGGATCCTTTTCCGTCGATACCGTTGTTCCGGTAGCCATTTCGTAACGCAGCGCGTCCTAACGGGACTGGTCGCATGACCGTGGGTCACGGGATGCTTCAGGCTTCCATTCTGCTTTTGCTTGGCTTTCATCAGTTCAAGGTGGTTGTTCTGAATGGGAAATGGTTCGAATGTTCTCCAGTGTTCTTTTGCTACATCTTAGAGGATCTGTATATCTTATGAATTAATAAGTATTATTACTTTCTTCCTGATTCTCGAAGATTGTAATTTTTTGCCTGAACTCATCATAATATTCATCTTTTCATGAATCTGAATCTTTCTTTCAAAATGGAGGTAATAAAACAATATTCAATTAAATAAGTCGCTCCAGATGCCCAGATTTCTAGATTTAGGTTTGGATATGTTATCCAAAAAAACGAACGGAAATGTTCTGGTGACGAACCGTGATTAACCCAATTTGCATCTTTGTAGTTTAAATTCCGCCACACGCTGGTGATCGTAAAGCTGGTCGTAAAATTCGGCCCAGCAAATCGTACGGCCAACGCCACCGACGAGGATTTACGTGATTAGCCCCGGTGAACTGCAGCAAGCGAACGGTTAAGATGCTGTCCGGAGTTAAGAAAAAACCCGATTTTACCTCGAATAGTTCAACTTTGGCGTGTTTGTTCATAAATTATTCAAAAACGCCGTGTGCATGCGTGTGTGTGTGTGCTTTTGGTGTTTGGCGTTCGACTTGTTCGACTTCCTGTCGCAGTTTTTGGCCAAAGCCACCCCTCCCATCCGAGCCTCGTTGGTCTCGCAATGCAATGCCCGTTCGTTCGTCTCTACTGCTATTGGAAAGATTTTTTCCACCGATCGCCAATCTCCTGCTGTCACGGACTCCCAAAAAAACGCACAGTTCCTGCCCCAGTGCCCGGAGTCGTTGTCACCAGGATTGCCATTTTTTGTGTGTCTCTTTTCTTTCCCCCCTATATGTATGTTCATTTGCTTTCATTTGCTCTCCCGCGCCGTTTCGGGGTTCCCTCCGCTCCTCTGCCTTGCAAAACGGGTTTGCTGCCGCCTTTTGCGGCGCACCGGTTTTCGCTCCGTTTTGGCAGGAATTTCGGAAAAGGCGCACGGGAAGAAGCAAAGATCTTGCCGGCCTCTCCCGGTGTCGAACCCCGGCGATCGGACCGGTTTTCCATTTTTTCGGGACACCCTTTCACAAACTGCCACCGCCAGCCCATCGCCGGTCGGTGTTGCACCGGACCGTAGGTCCGAAGCGGAGGCAAATTTTGTGACATAGTTTACCTCGCGCGCCACGATTTGTGTAGGCCGCGCTAGATGTCGCATGCGGATCGGGTTTCTTGGTACGTTTTCTCTGCTGCTCGCATCGGAGGCGAACAACTCCTAGACCGGATTGCGATGCGGTTCGCGACTGCAGGGTTGCGATTTTTCGGGTATCTCTAAGCCTGTTCGGACGCCTCCATGGTTCGATGGGGGTTGGTTGCGTTTCGGGACGGCGTGTTGCGGTTGGTGGGTCGTTGCAAAACCTGTTTCGGGTCGCCTAAGCATTTGCTGGAGCATTGGCTGTCACCGGGAGATTATGCGGATCTAGCCGGTTTCGGTAGCAGATCAAATTCGTGCCAAAAAGTGCCGTCGTGGTGCCCGGAAGACACAAGTGTGTGGTGCAAGCGGACCGAGAAGCTAGGATTTTGGCGCAGAGAAACGGCCTAGTGCCTACCGGTGTTCGGCAGGCTTTCGCCCGCAGCCGGCCTAACAGGTGACGGTGGCGCTTTGTGATCGTTTGAGGTCATTGGTGCATGATACTGAAAGCTGAAACCGGTACCCGTTTTTAGGTACTCAGGAGGTCGTAAGTCAAATATTGAAATATTTGATGCAATTTAATTGCAAAAAACATGACACCCTTTTTATCATGCGGCTATAACGTATCCACTGTAATACTTATGAGGGAAACTTCGTGTGGCTTTCTTGTTTGGTTAAGTCAACGAATACCGGCTTTTATCTGAAACAAAACATAGTTCATACTACTTATACTAATGCATAAATCAAAGGCGCAATATCCAATCAATGGTTATCAGCTTCATCTACAGGGTTTTTACATTTTGTGTGATGTACTATTTCTATACGATTTCTTTTTTTTTCTATACTTTGCCTAATTTCTTTAAAACACTTTGTAATCTTCTAAACGGAATACGTGAATCATATTTCTTCCTAAGCTTACTTCAGCCTTTTCGCTTGGCGTCAATGTTCTACGTAGAAATACTATTATTCCATTTTGTTGTCGGTCAATTATGTATTATCACAAAACTAATCACCCGAAGCAGTAACTGAGTCAAACTCATGTGTAATCAATAGCACAATAAAAATAACATTTGTTGTTCTTGGTTTGAAAGTTTCTTTTCCTGTTATCTTGGGTTTTCCACAGCATAGTTGTTGAGCTGCCGCACTTTACGATTAAATAAGAAAGTTTATACGAGTAACAAATATCGTTAAAACAAATTTTCAATAAAAAAAACACAGAAAGGGAAAAAAAAATAAAATCATTCATTAGAACAGTGAAAGTGTAAACCAGGTTGGCCACTACCACACCCTTTATCCCGCCCAGAACCTGCGCAAATGCCTCTTCGCTTCGGAAGATAAATGAACTCCGGCAGCTCAAAACCGTCACATCTGGCTCGAAGATCAAGTGCAATGCCGGAGTCAACGATGTGCGTCTGTGTGTGCATGGGACGATCATCAGAATTCTCATTAGGGTAGAACGATAAGAAGCGCACCCGTCCAAGGCTGGCTGGCAGGCAGAACATATGTTGTTTCATTGCCCTTCACTGAAGCTGCGTTGCGTCGTCGTTAGAGGGCAAGCGTTTGGAGGCATAGGTTCAGACGGAATTTTATTATTTCTCATCTTTCCTTCGGTATGTCATTCCTTCGGGAACATTACCCGGAGTCCCAGAGAGGAGATCGTTCGCTGCCACGGGAAGCTGATCCGAGAGCCCCATCTAATCTGCTTTTAATCTTTCGAGGAGTGAAACCACATTTTCTTCCCTGCTGCCTCACATACCATTACGAACGGTGCGGCATGATCGAGTATGGAGGATCGCTAAGGGGTGGCTTCGGAAGACGGGAGAAGAACGTACCAACCACCGACCGATCTGTAATGATGCTCTCGAAGGAGTATTCGATTCATTCATAAGCAGCCGGTTGAAGAAGCTGAAGGAAAGGTAGATTCAACAAAACATCATTCCATTCGGAAAACACCCCCGACCGATCGACCATCGGTGCGGAAAGAAGTACCGGAGGTCTGCGGTAGTGGAGGGGCGCGTACGAGAAAAATAGAAAATTTCACGCACTCAACGCTATCCCACGGAAATGATTCGATCCCCATGCGAGGCATTTATTATGACGATTGAAACATATTAGGTTCACCACGTCCTAGCACTTCGTATCCCGGGTACAGGACGAACAGGATCCCGAGGATTGCAGGAAATGACCCGCCATGGACCCGCCCGGTGACGAAAGAAAGGAAAAGTATCGTCTCGAGCCGTGGCCCGACGGGGCGCGCAGGAAACGTAACAACAAGTGGTTAATGGTGTCGAGGACGAAGAATGTCGATCGATGTGGGCTTTTTTTCTCACACTCTAGCCAGCTAGACTGCACCATCTGGTGCATTCGATTGAAGATACGAGATAAAATAAACCTTGTTTCCTTCTGTATTACGAAGCGATTTGCATCTGGAGCTGAATTTGGAATGCTTGCTGGTGGCAGTAACGAAAGTGTATACTGATTTAGCATTTTGAACTTCATCAAAGGCTATTTCTGGAACGTCGGGTGCATCGGCATTTTCATATATTGCTATTACTTGTCGAATATTGATACACATAACTGATTTCTCGCACAATGTCGTATTTATTTCATTTGCCATTTGACGCTGCACAAGGCACTAACATTTTCACGAGTTTGATTATACTTTCATTGATCATAATGCATTGCTATATTATTTCCATTAATACGGATTACTATATATTCCAGGAGAACAGTTTTTACACTTCATTTGTAAAGCGGAAGAGTCAATAAGACGATAAAAAGTCACCAAACAGCAACAGATCAAACATGGCCTGCAAAAAGAAGGAAGTGCTAAATAAAATTGTAATTTTCTCATAATTATTATATTTTGCATTTTTTAGTTTAATTTTCTCAATTGAACTGCAAAATGTTCATGAGGAAGCATAATTCGCACAATTTGAAACATTTTTAAGTTGGAACTCATCGTAATGTAGACGTAATTCGCGCTAATAATCTTGTTTTACTGATTTGTATTACGCAACAAGAGCCAATTTTAGTAGAATGAAACATGGAACTGATCTTTAAACATTTCTAATTAGTAGTAGAACCCTAATAAAAATATATGAGTGAAACCTCAACGTAAAACCACGTTTAAAGGTGTCATTTAACAGTTCATCACTGTCCAATTGTCAATTTCACTTCACTAATATTGGCTTCCATTGGCAATAAAAATAACTTTAACGCAATTTGTAAAAAATAATTCCCCGATTTGTTTAATATACATTTATGCACATTTTCATTGACCGAGACGCGGCATAGTCGGACGCGCATTGTACTAATTGATGGAATTATACAACGCCATTTGCAATGAAGATATCACCCGTTGCCGTCGATGCTCGCGCGGCTGGTCGTTTATTAAATTATCTATCGAAGCTGCCACGTTTTAGTGTAGCGCTCTGCCAATCCAACCCAACGTAGTAAAGCCGGCGAGCCAAAATGGCAATGTGAGAGAGCAAGTGTGTGTGGCAAAGCACCCCTAAAGGAAGTGGAAGAAAAAACAAACTGGTTTACCTTCGACACTTGCCGAACGGAAGCTACAAGAAGGTGGCGATAAGGAGGCCGAACCGGCAGTACTTAAGGTTGTGCCATCAACATGCGTCACCGAAGTGCAGCACCGGAGGGCAGCTGCGGCAAAATGCACCATTAATAGGCGCTGCTGACGCACTAGAAGAGCGCGTATCAGAAGACGATAAAAGAAATATATCCTTTCCGAAGCCGAAATATCCGAACGCACGCACTCAGTGCTCGCACTTTCTACGCGACGGAATGACGCAAGTGGTGGTCGCTGAGCGTACCGCCGAAAGATTATCTCGATGGTGGAGAATTGAATTTCTTTCCCCCCTCAAGGGGTTGAGCTCCAAATTCTGCCACGATACATTGCAAGCTGAGGCCTATCCGGCCGGGCAGGTTGTTCTGGTAACGGGAGGGAAATTAAACTGTGCCGGCATTAATCCTGTCGTAATTGTGCTTGGATGCGTGGCAGTTGAACTCGAACCGCACGAGAAATTGTGGCACGTTCAATGCAATTGCTTCGCAGTGTGCATGCGCCGGCCAGTAAACACTGGACTTCCTCGTGCAGGCGCTTCGGTGAGTCCAAATTACTGCCACTAGTTCACCGGTACGTGCAGCTATGAACTTGAGAGCTCCGCCGTTTTCGACCAAAGCAAACAGCGCGCTCAGGCAGAGGAGGCAGAACTGGACGAAAAAGAAGTATCATAATTGTTACTGATAATAAAACTCTCTCGCGCGCATTAAAGAAACCTCACACCGAGGCCCTAGCTCCCCCGGCCAGAGGTTACGCAAGGGTGGACATGCTCGGGAAGTCTAGGTTCCACCAGATGGATAAGGCTGCCAACGTGCGCCTTTAATTGTTCCTAGTAAAACCCCCCCATCGGCGAAAGACCCGCGAGATACTGAGGCCGTTCGCGCAGCCGAAAAAAGGGCCAACGCCTAGAGATGGCAGCTTGTCATGTAGTTCCTCGGAAATCGATGTTACACGCGCCGGATCCTGATAACGCGATTGTTATGTCTAGTGTCCGTTGGTAAAAGTGACGAACTGCCCCAAAATGACATCCCGCGCGATAAGTAGGATCAATTATCTCCAGCAGACGATCTAGTTCGAAGTTTCAGCAGTGGGCTGTGAAGCATTTTCACTCCGTTCTCCGAAAATGTCCCCGCACTGGGGGTCCAAGGGGTTAATTAGTGGAGACAATGTATGAACGCTCCATTACTACCGCACTGTTTTGTATTTTTGTTTTTCTTCTTGTTTTTGGGGGTTCGTTTGTCATGCATGTAAGCCACCTCCGTTTGCAAACAACACGTGCTGAAAGTTATTCACTTTGCACTAGTATGTTGCGCTGACCCGTAGAAGGTTGACCAGCTGATGAAACGACGGCGTCAGCCTAGGCAACAGGCTGCACGGTTGCCGAAAGTGCTTTTACTGCCCACCGAAAGTGTCAGGTGTCTCTCCGACACGGGGGACCCTCGTTTCGCTGCCAGCCTAGGGTGACTTAATGGTTGGTTAAGGATTGCCTTTATTTTTTCCGGGGATTTTACTGCCATAAAAATAAACGAAAGAAAAAGTAACAACTAAAATGTGACTGTTGCATTACCATTTACCCGACATAAATGTCTTCTCCTGTTGAGATGTTAACTTCCAACGTAATGGTCGAATCTGAAGAAATACTTGTGATAGTCAATAATACCATTAAACTTTTAAAATAACATGATGCGAAGAAATGCTGAACCATTCCTAAAACATTTAAATGAGCGAATGAACAGAAAAATACTTTAATGAGAATTAAATCATGAAAATGAAAAATAGTGTAATATCCCTACCGATACCACAACACAGCTTCATGACACAGTTACATTGCGCCAATGGTTTGTTCTGTTTCCCTTCAATTGTTGTTTCGTTTTAGATTTTACACTTTTTCTTTAAAAAAAACAATCTTCATGCTGAAAACACAGCTTCCTCGCAACACATCTGTAATAGGGTGCAATCCTGTCCAACACCTATAACCAAAACTGTTTTCAAATTAGTCACAAATTTTCCCCGCACGATCCAATGAAACTAATTAAACTAGCCCACCGTGATGATGAGCCACAGGAGCAGCCAGGACCGCAGGGTAAAAGGGCAGCGAGCATCATAATTACAAGCCTACGGAGGTGCTACGGAGACGCAAGCCTTCCAATTCTAATGACGCCCCAAGATCCAGAAGTTGTTAATAACATACCGAAGTGCGAGGAGGAAAAAAGTTACTACAGCATCATATGGTTAAGGAAAGCGGTCGAAAAAAATCTCCAAAAATGCTCTCCACCAGCAGCCCGCGACTTCCCAGTTTTATTTTTCTTTACTCTTACCCCGGAGCGATAATTATAGCCACTGGAAGCGCCAACGGCGCACGCGTACTCCATGTGCCGACGGAGGAACCATCATTAGAGGAGCACTTCTTCTGAGAAAGATTAGGAAGCAGAAGCAAATCGACACCAAGTTTGAAGGAAACTTTGACGTAACCTGTATTGTATGATATGCACAAAATTAATTTTATATTTAAAAAAAATCAAGTAGAACCAAACAGTTTGTTCATTTTTAGTTAATTTATTAATGCGCAGAGTCATATTTCAAGTGTTTTAATTTTGTTCTAAACTCTTTAGGTAACAGTAAAAGATTAAAAAAAATAATTTCAAACAATTCTCGCTTAATTCATTCCTCTTTTCTTAATCTTTGCATATTACCCCTCGGTCCCGGTCACTTCCTAGTCGACGTCAGCTTCAAGACCACTTTCGAACGGTCGATTAGCACCGCAGCACGTGTTGCCACGACGGAACCGTGAAAATCGTAGCACGAAGCGTCACGCCTCATCGAGGTCTCATTATTTTACCGCCACACGGGCCGAGATCCGGAGGTGCTACGGGTCATACTAACGACGGAATTTCATTGGCCAGCTTTGGCCGCTAGCGCTCATCCCAATCCACGACCTACGACGACGATGACGCATGGAATGAACCGTCCGGGAGCCAAATAATTTAATAATAGTTAATAAACTCGCCAAGGTGCGGTAGGGAGCATTGCGGCCCAGAGGGATGCCAACTGTTGGGCTTTGGAGGCCAAGTGCGGTGCTTCTGATCGGTCGCATCGCAGCCCAAGAGAAGATGGCGGAACGGTGCGCACACACTCACACACTAGGTCGTCGGCAGCACGGCCAGCAGGCATGTTCTATTATTAATCATAGGGAAAATTATATAATCATTACGGGCAGCGTTCAGTTAGCGATTGTCCAGTTCGGGCGCTCGCAGTACGGGTGTTTCCCCTAAGTCGAGTTACCCGAGCCAGGGCAGCCATTTCGGGTGGGCAACCCCGTGGCGGGAACTGCAGATTGCGCAAGAAAGTCAAGATGGTGGCAAACAGAAAAAGACAGAGAAAAGATACCGCGAAGAAAACCAAATCGATTGCATCCGGGGAAAATTACCACCGAAGTTGGTTCGACCATTGGGCACAAAGATCAAACATATGTGATGTTAACAAAATGCTGCATTCAGCAATATTATGATAAGGCATAAGGAAACATAGAGGAATTCACAAATCTTTTTCCTAGAAAAACTATTTTAATTTGCATCGTTCTTTTCAGGATAAAGTGTTTCTGAATCCATGTGTTATTATAATTTTATTCTGTTTCTTGTGATGGAGAAATTCTATAATTAGTAGCAGTTGTGCACATCATGGATTGACAAAACCACCATTAACTTGCATTGGGCTGCAAATAATTTTAAAAATGAAAACTAGAAAAACAATTAGAACGAATACAATACATAACAAAATCATCACAACTTTTCACTGGTCAAGTAAAGTGCAATACTATAATATTGAATAATTAAATAGTGAACAAAATAATAGACCAATTATGGGTTCGCATAATACAAAATTCATCATAAAATGACATTAAATCCATAAAATAAAAAGAAGAACTCTATTCGCTCCCGAACTCCTCCCTCGATCAAAACCTCTTAAACATCAAAGCAAAAACTAGTTTGCAACAGTCGCCAAATCCTAACTACACGAATATCCAGCAATCACCGGCAACCTAGCAAAAAACTTACTGATTTCCACTATCAATCTGCATAACTTTAATATCTCTCCGGCTATGTGCCGCTGATTTGCAGTTAAACATGTCTCGGAATCCCCCTCCCCTGCCCTACTTCTCATCCAAACCTCTTCCCACCCTTCTTAACCCACGATGCCTAATTGCCGATAAGGAGCCGGACCGTCATCCGAAAATTCGCTGCGCCGGAGCATGTTTTATGCGCCGAATTTCACATTCGCTTCACGCCGTCACCGTGAAGCCGCGGGCGCTTCATAAAATCGTCCTTTCTCCCTTGCACCTCGGACCGCATGGGAAAACAACAAACGCGCACAAATGAAAGAAGAACCTGTCAGGAGAACGGCACGGCATCCCAAAAAACCGATACCTGGCTGCCCCAAACCCAACCGGCTAGACACTTTGCTGGCGCATAGTTTGATTTGAAAGTAGTTTTCCGCGCGCGAAGAAGTGCATTGACCTCGATAGCGCAAGATATGTCCGATGCCGCGGTCGCCGTCGCCGCCCATTCGCCTTAAAGATTTGCAAATTTTTGGCTTTTACCAGTTTTTGGTCCCGGTCCTGTCCCCGTCCCGACCCCACACCAGATCGTTTCCTTCATCGTTGCGCTTCGCGGGCCTTTGCTCCCATCGGGGCGGTGTCTTTCGTGGCGGCGGCTTAAGGAATAGGTTTGTTTGCATTTATCTTTCAACCCGTTTCTAAGCAACTCACTATCGTGCTTCGTACCGAATTTCGACGATCGCCTTGGAGATCGTCAGATTTGTTGGGGATTTCGCGTTGGAGGCATTATTTTACGGTCCTCCGATGGGGACCAATTTTCTACTAAATCGCCGGGTGCCGGTTGCCAGGTCGCTGCGAAATACTACATTAGGCGAAGATGCGCTGGTGCGAAACCGGCCTCTGCAACCTTTTTCAGGCAATCAACATTTGGAAACAAAATAAAAGCAACGCGTTCCTGCAAATCCGACCGGCATCGGCCAAGGCGACCCAACTTCGACCGATACCGCTATGATTATAATTTATTGCTCCGTGACCGACCCTTTTGGTTGCGATTTAATATCTCTTCTCGTTTATTGGTGAGTGAATGCATCTGATTGAAAAGGAGGAAAACAACGACGCGGCCAGTGCTTGCAGGTAGGATCGCGAGCCTTATGTCAAAATAGATTCTCGGAAGTTGTGGGCAGATTTCTCTTCAAAAATGTGTACCCTGCAAAGCAATGAAGAATCCTGTTGATCCGCTCGGAATTGGCGAGAAAGTTGTTGAGTTGATCACTAACAAATTTATTTGTTACCTTCTTAGTGTTTTATCTGATTCCATTCAAATGTCGTTATAAATTGTCGCACTGTTTTCAAGACCATTTCATCCTTGTTAACCTATTCTTAGGCGTTTTATGTTGTAGTTCATCTATGATATTAGCAACATTGTCGTCAGCAATAGCAACACTGGTGAGACGTAGAGTCCACATTATTACAAAGACAAATTGACCATAAAAACAGTGTCTAGTTTAGTAAATAAACCGAATTTAAAATAAAACCATTTTATTTCGGGTGATAGCATGATATTGTTGTTGCTCAATCTAAACTATAACGTATAATATTTTCATCTCGGACCAACACCCCTAAAGCCAGGTTCATTTGAATGACAGTCCAGTTAAAATATGCATAAAATTTCACCGGATAAAAGAACCGACAGAAAAACCTTCATAGCCGGGATTAATTCGAACGTTACAAGTTCTACGTAGAAACCGCCAGGAAAAAATAATATAACCAATACGCTGACCACACCAGCTACACAGCTAATTGAGGCTTTATTATGATTGATAGGTGTACCGCAAAAGCCGGGGCTGCAAATGTCCATTCCTAAAAAATATCCTAAAAAATCTCAAATCCGGAAAAATGATAGTCAAAGGGTTGCCCTGTTTCAGCCCAATATAATATTAATATTGATGGACATTTGCCTGCATGAAAATGTTTGTGATAAAATATTTATTAAAAATATGAACCATTTAAGTTTGTGACAGCATTGTTCTTATGCCTATGGTGAACGAAAACAAGATATCAGTTTATGAAATTCGTAACGATTAACCTATTCTACAGCTGGGTTCTACCTAACAAATTTCATTATGAAACCTCCCGTGACACAGTCCATGCCGACATCTTTGCACAACGATGACAAAGGATAATCGAAACGAAGAAAGAAAACCACTGACGACAGGTCGTGTGCTTACTACAAAGAACCTCCGAAGGTGTCCCCGACTTGTGTTTTGTGGTAATGCATCGGGTTTTGCTCCCACTTCATCCGCCAGCCGTCCCATGCTGCATCCGGAGTAATCCTTTTCTTTTCGCCGATTTCCTTTGATTGCCCTGATTAAAGGATCGATGATTTAACCGGCCTTTATGCCTTCGGCACTGGCATTTGTTACCCCCTTCTAAGTTACGCTCGATGCCGCAAGAAAAGCCGACTGGAAAACGGGTCGCTTTTACGACACGAGAAGGCAAACGAGAGCAGCGAACAATGGCGCTCCTTTCAGTGGATTATTGGTTGATCGATATTGACGCGGCGATTGAGATCGGTTTCGGGGGATGGGAACCAAAAACAGGAAAAGGTATACTGTTTCCAACCCCTTTTTCGGGGTACAACCTCGGGGACACGCCGACCGCGTCTTGTTCAGGATCGCACAATGTCCGACCGCAACCGCAAATGCCCATTGCGCCGATTTTTCATAACGCCAGTTAATAATTTGACAATCGGTAACAAGGTGTCGGAAAATGGATCGATTGAAATTCGGTCGACACGCGATCGGGAACGGAAGGATTCCCGGCGGTTACCTGAGTTTATTGTGATTTAAATCGAATTGTGCACGGCACGTGGACTGATTGTGCGTTTCGCTGTTGTTTTGATTTGAACAACATAGTACTGGGAAATATTTTTCTGTAACGAGTTGCGCCTTGCGTTCGAATTTTTTCATACGCGTGCCAATCAACAAGAAAAAAGTTATAAAGGAACGTTATCATCTTGACCATTAGTACTGTTTTTTATCATTTAACATATTTTTTAGAGAAGTGGGTTTTATTTTTCGCATAACATAGTTTTAATTACCAAGATTTTATTCCATGTTCAATCTAAAAAACGAACATAATTATTTCCTATGAAACTTGTGGTAAACCTGCAGTAAAGAACTGTTTACTTGAATATATTGTAACGGTATTGATTATTAAACTTTAGATGCCTTGTTATAGCTTCACTTTTGCCTCTGAGTTTGCTTCCAAAATTGTTCGTGTATTCACACTTCAGAAGCCGCAGGACCGAAATAGCAAGGAAAGACACACTTCATCTGAGTACTCTCAAATCTCATCCAGCGATTTTAGCCGAGAACTGGTTACACAGGAGCTCTGTGTTCGAATTTGCATAAATTTACGTACGACCATTCGAAATTCAATATATGTGGTTGAATGTAAACAAACATATTCACAGCAACACTTAAGACCTCAACGAAGTCATGAATGAAGACGAGCCCACTCCGCGCGCGACTCGAGTGGTGGGTGGGAAGAGAATATGCTCCGAACGCATTGGGGCTGGTTCAAGCAGGAAGTGGACGTCTTCGCGAGCGATCTTTTAGCGTTGGCGTTGCGAATTCCGTTAATTTGGCGTACGGTGCTAGCACGTTTTCAGCACCTGAACCTGTGCAGACCGCTCAAATTGACTTGTGGTTTTTAGCAGAGACAAAAAATATCCATTCCAATACAAAACAGAGGGTAATTATCGTCCCCTGTTGTCCATGCTGACTGACCTGTCCAGGTTGAAGCTCCACGAAGGCTATGGTTGAAAATCAGTGCACAAAAGAATCTATGTACTGCCTGCCTGAGGTCCTTGGGAACCCGCAGCAAACGTATCCTGCCTGTTGGGCCTCCATTGTGCCCGACTGACATGCGTACCATTGAGTTTCCGCTTTGCTGTGTACCACGAAGGTCCGTTCCATCCCTCTACACACCTTCTTCTTTCACCCACGAACGAAAAAACGACCCAGTGCATTGGCTCGCCGGGCTCAAAAGTGGTTTCCCATTTCCCGAAATCGGAGATTAGTTTGCTTAATCTCGTTATTGTTGAAAGGGCGCGGGTCGGTGCCGCTCAGGTGGAACGACTGTTGTGCAACAATGGTGAGGCCTACGTCAGGAAGTAGCTGTGAACTGTTCCGGGAGGTTTTTTTTTCCCATAGCCCCGACCGAAATTCGCCCGAAAGGACGAAGCAGCACGGGAACTGAAAGACGAGTAGTCCGCGAATCCGAAGAGAAAAGAACGACAAAGTAGAATCCGTTTTATAAAATCACTCTCAATAAGAAACCGAGCATGATCGAAAGTGAAAATGGTATTCGGTACCATTTCGCAATCTCATTGCGATAGAGAGAAAAATTTGAAAAGATTTTTCATCTAAAATCTAAGAGTGAAAAAATAACGATCCTGAAAAAAGATGTTTGACTTAAAACGCATTGTGTAACTGTTGAGCTGTTTGAAACACTGTCATTTCACAGAAATTTATTGGCAATTTTTAAGCTTATTTAAATAGTTGGTATGTTATATTAGCATTGCTGAGTTTATTTCATTATGGTATTGTAAATATCTTAAATACAATGAAAGTTAGAAAGATGGTCGAAAAAGTAATAAAGAACCGGAAAACATTTCTCTTCATAATGAAAAATTCTTCTCACATCGTAATTGTGATGATTCAACAAATTTATTCAACATTTTTGATCAAAAAATGTTAGTGGAAAACTTTCTCGAAGTGAATTCTTCTCTGACTCAGATTCTGTACAGATACACTTAACAACATACGCTAAGAAGTGCACCTGCCGTCGATAGCGAACAAACCATACCTGTTTCGATGCAGCTTCCCTTAGCATGAATAACAATATTTCCAGAAAAACCAGTTTTCGCCAAAAACGGGCCCGACCGCGAAATCACGATACCGGCGCTCATAAGCGCTTAATTAAAACATTCTTGCTTCCTGTCCGAGTGAACTTCTGCAAAACCGAGAATAAAGTGAAGACCATCCACTGACACATGCACATACACACGCAAGTAAAAAGCAGCCGTTCGACACCCAATTTGATTAAATCTTTATTAATTTACTTAAATAAAGTATGCGCTGTCGAATAAAGTTGAAACATGTTTGTGCCTTCATTATAACACCACGTTCTTGTGATGGTCCATCCGTGCCAGCTTGAGTGGAAAGTTATGGAAAAGTGATCATTACTTACACACTTCCTTTTGCTTATTTCATTTACTTGACCTCTCTTTCATCAGCCCGCTTATTATGATGATCAAGTTTAGGCTGCAACATTGGCGTTTTTTCTTCACTTCGAGCCTCCGACACCGGTCGTGTAGTTGCGTGCCATAATCCGGCCGGCGTAGAGGCCACGCCAGCGAGATGTGAGAGGAAGGTGTTTCCTCTGCCTGAACAGGATAGCCGCAGGCAGTACGCGATCGACGGATCCTGTCTCCCGGCCTTTTACGCTCACGTCCTCCATTTGCCCCTCCACGATCGCCACAGAATGATCAAGCGGGCGAATCCGGCCTGGCGCTGCAGCATTGCACAATTGAAATGCATTTCCCGTGAAGGCTGCACTTCCCGTGAAGTGCGCGAGCTTTCTCTTCCTTCGTTCAAGCTCAGTTGGGATCGGTCCTGGATCTGCTGCAGCACGGATGCGTTAAATCTTCGCCCACGGTGAAATCAGATCGGTTTCGGGTGCACCAACGAGTGCTACGATTGGCCCAGGACAGGATGCGGTAGCAATCAAACGTGTACATCCTTCATAGGGTCCTCGCCCGTGTAAGCCACCGCCACCGGCTATTCTTGCCTGGTTCGATATCGTTCGGGAGGAGCTGTTGGGCACCAGATCCCGGAAACACCTTGCTGAATGATACGTAGCGAGTAGCATTCGTTAACGAAGGTAAGATCTCGTGGGAAACGATGTTGTGCATTAAACGTGTACCTAAAAAAGAAAAGAGGAATAGAAAAGCAGCATTAGTGAAAGCTTTGGAAGAATTGGTACAATTAATCATATTTAGTTTGTTACAAGGAGGTTATTTACTTTCTATCTGATGTTTGATCTCATGTCTTCATGTTCAATTCGGCAAACGCAAACAAAAGAGAAAATGAAAAAGAGCCTTGCTAATTAAATTTTAAAACGGATATGTTGATAAATTAAACATTCTTGGGACAGTTTACCGTGATACTACCAAAACTTTAAATACAAATTTGGCATGTTAAGAACAACCGGTCAGCTCTCGGGATCAATGAACTGTTATAAGTAGCTAGTATCTATTAAAACTACTTTGTAAATCAGTTAGCTCTTGGTGTACCTTGGTTAGAAATGTGAATATATCTATCCTTCAAATTGGTTTGTTATCAAACTAAGAATAATTTTAATCCACCTTAAGACAGAACTATTTTATTGAGGCTTAATTGTGGCAGAGGAAATACTTAATAATATGTTTCATTCTTAGTATAAATAAATCTTCATAAACTAATCATAAACAAATATTAAGAAAATTATAGATAATTATAAGATTTTTTGGTTTTTTTTTAATGTATTACTTCATTTGTATTCCCAATTAATCAACAAAAATATACCAAACACTAGACGAGGTAGAATCTGTTTTATGGAGTAGTCAAACAGTTTTTGTTTTAATTATGACGAGGAAAAGAAATGTGGAATATATAAAAAGAAGAAAATAAGACATTTGGTCCATAATATTTAAAGTTCCTCTATTGAAAGATTTGATGCAAACCGGCTTCCCGTCCTTTCGAACCGATGACCAGCTAACTCACCCGTTTTCCAGCGAATCCCCAGGGATCTACCACGATGGTAGATCGAATTTCATGATCAGTGGTGGTCGCATGCAAATCACGCAACCGATCAGGACGTACAGATGGATTGCACCGGACTGCGGATCGCCACCAGGCACGGATCATGCATTTAAGTCTATCCTTTCCAAACCTGCCCCATGAACAGGAAAATCGCCCGTCGTACCGAAGGAGGATGGAAAGAAAAAATTATCCTGCTGTCCACCAGCACAAGGAAGGAAAAGCAGAAATGAAGTGCCAACAAGAGCAAAGGGAACAAAAAATCGCCCGATGATTGTCCATGTGCGCACACGGCTGGCGGCACGATCCAGATTTGATCGTCATGCTCTCGACGTGCTCCCGTTGCCTACTTCTCCAGACCGGTTTTTTCACTTTTTTCTTAACGAATTGCTTCTTGCTTTTCCTTTGCATTACTTTTTTGTACCCTCCAAAAACGCTCATCATCGACTTCGTCAGCTACGGCTTCACCCGCTGCTAGGACGATGCAAAATTCCGGCAGCTCACTGGAGGGGACCCCGGGAAGGATGAGCCCGGCATGGACCGGAGGAACGCTTGGTGCCGGCCGGGCTGAAGGGCCGCAGGCAGTGGTCTACCGGCAGCAGGCAGCGTGCAGCAAAAAACGTGGGAAAATCAGTTTTTACATAAGAGAACAGAACAATCGCAACCGGTCGAAGAAGAAGGGACCCGGCAGTAGCATCGGCAGGAATCTCAACATCCCGACGGCGTACGGTGCGCAGGTAGCTAGGGCACCCCGAAAAAGGGACCTCTTTCGTCTCTGCTGCCTCTTTGCGGCCCGACGTCGCTTACCTATCTCCTTTCCACCGAACTGTCCCGTTCGTCCGTCCGGGATCGTCCTAGCGCTATGCGGAACCGTCAGGACGAGCCTTCCCGGTCCATCTCAACGATCCTCTTCTCCTTCGTCCTTCGGCCGATTATGTTATTACGCTTGTATTGAGCTCTCCGGTCCAGCATCGGATGATGCGGCGCACAAAATGCTTGTCAGAGATATTAATTGATCGCCATGCCGAAATCTTCTGGAGTACGACATTCTCAATGCGGGCATTGGGATTTGTTTAAGATTACGTTCTTGGACATCCTTGCAGCAACTGATCGTATATGCTTCGTGAATATTTTGAAAAGGACCCGTCTACTTGCTGCAGGCAATCAGTCATACAACATTATGAGCCATGCATAAACGAGACAGCAAATCAGATTCAACTATAATGATACGTTTTTCTTAAATCTCTAGACAATTTATCGCTTTACTTAACATACACAAATTAAAAGGTGATCATACTTGTTGAGACGTGGACAAATACTCTTTTATATACGAATAGATTAATTTACTTAAAACCCAATAGCAAGAAGAGCCGTAGATTCCTAAATTTTGAAAATCGGTTGAATCCTCCACCGTTACCTAATTTAAGACCATCTCCATCAAACTTCCTGCTTCTCGAATCAGCCACCGATCAAGCAAACTTGTTCGAAAACGTCGGTTACCGACCTTTCTGACCCCAAAAACTCCGGACCCCAAAACTCATCATCCCAACCGAGCGTCCGGGGACGGAGATCGAAACTTACGTTTCTCCTGCTGCAGCATCCGACGCGCCTATTCTTAGGAAATTTATGGCTTTTTCGCATCTTTAACGGCCATTTGCGAAACCCACCGCACCACCAAACGGTCGTTTCTCTCTCTCTTGACTGCATTCCGTCGTTGGTCTGCTCATCGGTGGAATATACATAATTTGCAGGAAAAAGAAACATCCGACCGGCGCTCACACGCAGCGTAAGCCGTCGCCGAGCTGGAACCCCTCTCGAGGGTGCACGGACATCGGTCCGTAATAATATGCCTGTCAGGGTGGCGCTGCACGTCCTGGAATCGCTTTGCATAAGACGCCGGACCCTTTTCTGGTCGGTGTGTCGAGAGGCCGAGCCATCCTGAGGCCGAGCAAGGAATCAGAAAGTTTGTACGTTTAGCTTCCTCACAATGCCCATGCTGATGATCTTGATGGTCACATCTTCCAAACTACCAACGCCAAGGAAATCACGATATTTCCACCTCTGTCGGAATTCCCTCCTAGATGTAACTTATGATCGATGTCTTCACAGGATCCCCTTATTACGTAGCAATGCGTGTCAGATCGGCGTGCGAGGAGATTCCGAACTCTAGCTACAATCTGGTACGCTTCTCCATCAGCCGATAGGCCGCGAATCGTACGCTCCATTTCTTTGGACCACCAAACTAGCCGATTGGATCATGTTCTATTTTTAGGATTCGCTTTTAAGGAAACCACAACCTATCACGTTATGCGGACCCACGAATGAACAAGAACACTCTCCTCTCCTTTTAAAATGCGGAAAAGAACACCAGTAGGCGCCAGGCGAATGGAGCAAACGGCTTCGGAAGATGACTTACGTGCGCGGGCCCTTAAAATGGCACGGTGTTTAAATCGCCTCCCGCTTGTACCACGTGATAAGAGCGGACTGATAAAAGCGCACGTGCTAGCTTGGCATACGTCACGCTACGGCTTGCAAGTGCCAGCAGTGATAAAAGCGTTGGAAATGGGTTCAAATCATACGAAAAAGCGGTCGTTGGGCAGAAAGGGAAAAAAAGCGGCAGCGTTTCGGTTGCGAACGTGTACTAACAAGTTCTTGTGCTAGGAAAATACGTCAAAAAGTACGCAAGCCATTGAAGATTACTCATCTTCTGATAGCGGTCGATTATGGGTCCTAAACAAAACCAAGGTTAATCAAGAAGGTGGAAAAACACTAATACCGCATACAGATTTTATCACAATCTACCTAATACAGTTGAATTTGTTCTGATAAAATTTACATTTTCTTAGTTAAACATAATTAACAACTAAACATTTAATTCAATCAAATTAAATTTTAATTACCAAAAAACATATTATATTCAGCAGCACGATTTTTTTTACTCAAACCAAATTAGCCAGCCAGAACCATACAAATACTCGTTAGAAAAATAACTTCGGCGACGAAGTTCTGAAGTAAGACACAACGTCTCAAAACATCGAGTTCAAAAGCAGCAAAAAAAGAACATAACGGTATGGCGCGTGCTTAAAACCGTTCCACCCGAAGCAGGGAAATCCTGCACGGGTTGTTAGCCTTATTTTTTTTTATTATTACTATTTATCTGCTTAAGTTTTTTCTCGCATTGTCCTTTTGGACTCTTCCCAAGTCAATCACAAGCGATGCACCACCGAAATTGGGATCGAAGGAAAGGCGAAAACATAAAAACATCCACACAACTTGTTATGCAGTTTTTTGTCGGATGTGGTTTTTTCAACATTGCGAAGGGTATTTAAAAAAACGGTATCCGAAAATCATTGGGTTACAATTTTCCAACCATTGCGAGAACATGGTTATGATCAACAAGTGTAGCTGTTTTTTGTACCACTTCGCGTCGAATGAGACACGTATATCACCAGAATGTGTGATAGTTTTGTTTTTTGTAGTGCTTAATTTTTTTAACTGGTTCTGATGGATATTTTTGCCTCATTCTGGCAACTTTACCAAGATAAAATGTTGGCAACGAAACCTGGTAAAAACTTACATATGTGATTGTAATTAAATGTTCCAGGGAGAGGATAAAAAGTAGAAGTATTAAAAGATAGTGAAATAAATTTAGAATGGTAAACTGACGAATAATAACAATCAATACTCCACACTGCATGTACATGTACGCTTTACAATTTTATGTTTTATCCCAAACAGACATGACCCTCACACAATTAGTCCTTTGAGCACCACTGAGAGTTATTTTGAAACATTTAGAACATAGACTCAACATCTTGTTACATGTGATCCATTTCAAGCGATAATTCACCTCTAATGATTTTCAATTAAACGATTAAAACTCAATGACCCACCATTGTTTTGCTTCTGGCAAATGCTCTTTTGCGATTCCTCATTGGTAATAACTCATCAAACATAACAAGCTAGTCAAACATAATGTTGGCAGTAAGAAACAGATATGAATTATCTGTGGAAAAATACTATGTATGCGCCCGCTAATCATTCTATTTTTGGTTTTTTATTTATAACAAACATAGTTTCTAGCGGCTTACATTAAACAATATCAAATAAACTTAACAATTTCAATTTTAGCATTACAAAACTAATGTGCATCTGATAGCTTTTTAAAAAACAAGGTCCACAGCAGCTAAAGAAACAATCCATCCATAACGGTAAAGTTAGTGTAAATGTCGAAGTTTAGAATTGAGAGCCACTGACAAGAAGCAAAGTTTAAAGTTTCGACAGGATGTTGAAGAGCTCAAACCTGTCCAGCGGAACTACACTCGCCGTATCGGTCACAGTGCTTCCACGCATGACGCAACTGGCAACTGTGAGGCGCAAATGAAAGCAAGTAAAAATCACGTACACCAAAATGAGGGAATGGCGGCCTCTTATCGCTGGTATTGCCAGCAGTCACGAATTTGAGCAGTTCGGTAAAACACTTTCCGCTGGATAACGGAAATGACCATTTTATCCACCCGAATCGGCAACTTTTGGGAGACATTGTTCGACCGACGGTTAAATTGCAGTTATTTAAATGCCACCGAAGCAGGTCATTTCAATTGCAACCGGATGCCTTGAACGTTTTCCCATAAGGGGTTTTATTAGCAGGGTGTCGGTTTGAACCTAGGAAGTGCACATTCATTCATGAAAAGTAAGAAAACCTTTGGCTTTGGTGGGATAGAGGGTGGGGGAACAAGTTTGGAGTGTTTGACAACATCATAACATCAGCCGCAACGACTGCAGCAATGCAGAATGCATTTGGAGGGTCTCTAAACCCGGTAGGAATGCAGAGAAAAATGCACCACGGATGGGACACGCACCCGTTGCGGTTCTCCATAGTCACCCAAAGGGTTAAGAATTTTTTGAACTTTTTTGTGACCCACCTTTCATAAAACAACCATTTGTTTGCCTGTTTTTATTCTCGGGTACCTCAAGACCAGGAGCTCAAGAACGTTGGATAGGAAACGAGGTTCAGCAACAACACAAATTGTGTTAACCGCAACAAAACTGTCACTCTTTGGCAAAAAGGAGCAACGGAAGGACAGTCCACAACCTACGGACACAAAAAATCGTCTTCAACACGTAACCCTTAAGCCGACAGCAAAAGTTGGACAGCGCTGCATGCCAGCATATACACATCTTGTCAACCAGCCGTGGCAACAAGAACCTTTCAATCGCTCGCGCAAGGGGTGAACAAACGGGGGTTAGCAGACAACGTAGAAAAAAACCACGAACCACACCATTCGGAAAAAAGGAAACGTTTCAGTTACAATTTAATTCATAATTTAACACTACTTTAGGCAACGTTAGCAACAGTGCGGGAGAGGTAGGAAAAAACGTAAAATAAAAGCAGAGCAGCGAAACAACACGTTTCCACTGGTGGTGGCGTTCATTCACACATTTCCTGTCGCTTACGTTCGGTTTGCAGCGCCAAGGCGGTGGTGGCCATGCTTTGACACCGACGACAACCGGCTGCCTTTCTTGTGGAATCGAGAGAAAGTATTGCAATTTCAGGAGGCAGACGGGCGAAGGTCCAGCGAAGAAACATGCAAACAATAGGCACAGACCAAGCAGTGGGTAATGTTGATGCATTGTTTTGCCAAAGCAAGGGCCAGCGCCGTGTCCCGGTGTGTAAATAAGCGACCGATGCATGCGTGCGCGTCTGTCACACGCTGGCGGCTAAAGTACGGCAGGAAAGTCAAATGGTAAACACAATAACAACCAAACGCTGACAACATAGACAACGGAATGGAGCGTTTATTTTTCCACGGTCAAGCTTTAATCAAGAAGTTGTCGCGCATGATTTGAGCACTAGAGAGATCTAAAATAAAACAAAATTTATCTAGCTGCAACGATTGAAGAAGCCAATAGAAATTTACACAATCTAAAGGCAAATTAAACGTGTATTAGCACTGCAAGTAAACGCGTCAGACAGGAACATTGGAAGATAAATTTGTAGGATAAGGAAAATTTGTATGACAAGGATAACTTGCAGGATAATTGAATAATTCTTTTACTGCTCCTTAATTTACTAGGCGCTCATTGTTGGAAGAAAGTAATAAGAGTCTACATTGTTATGCTCGATTTAATCTAGATGTGTCACTTGGAATGTTTTGTATAATACGTCTATTAAAAGCTTTTTTAAAGCTAGCTCTCCCGGGGGATTTGTGAACGCTGGTTTATGCTGTTGCTAATTGATTCGCAATCGTCGTACTCGATTCGTACGCATTCGCTTCGCTGCCGGGAGCTTGTTCGATTGTAAATTATTGCTAAAGCTGATCGATGCACAAAGTGCGTTCTGCTTTTCGGTGCAGTTTCTGTGGAGTGAGGTTTTTTTTTGCTATGTATTTTATATTGTTTTCGTTATGTTCGATGGTTTTGATTTGTGTTCTTTCGCTTGCTTGGCGTCACACCGGCAATATTGCGAAGGTGCACCGTTTTGCAATGAACCGAGAGTCCAACAGACGAAGGTATTTTTCAACCCTGTATTGTCTTTACTTCAGGGTGCTTCTCAATTCCCTTATCACCGGTTTGATAAAAGTCAATATGGCTCAAATTAACTTTCCAACCAGGGTCAGTAATCATTTTATTAATTAATTGTTTCGAAAGATTATACTGACGAATAAGGTTGTGTAATAAAACATAATTTAAACTACTTTCAAATAGAGTTCTAATGCTTACAGCCTATTTCTTACTCCAAAATGTTTGTTCCAACGATGCTTTTGAGCACTCCAACATGAGTTGAAGTTCTTCTTAAATAGGAAGTGTTAGGGGGTCCGCGACAGCCGAGCGGTAGCGCCGGTTAGAACATCGGCCCATGAGCGCCGGGGCTCACCACCTCGACGGCGTGGGTTCGAATCCCAACCGAGACCGGACCCTCCCCTGTACGAGAGGACTGACTATCCACGTACGATAGGGAAACAAGTCTCGTAAGCCCTTAACGGGCAGGCATGACGCCAAGAAGAAGAAGAAATAGGAAGTGTTATTTCATTTTAATGTAATCTCAACATTATCAACACATCACAAACCGTAAAATATTGAAAAGAACACATTGAAAATCTGAAACTATTCAAACGTAGATGCTTTAATTCATACATACTAAGATTGTAAACAACATATTTGTTAAAATAAACAACATGTTATATTCTACTAAACTAATCACTTCAGTGGACAAAAGAATTAATTAACAAACCCTTCGCTCTTTAAGGATTGATCATCATTTTACTTTAAAATTCGTCCGTTTCTCTTGGCATCATATCAGTTTATGTTATTTACTACTGTGCTTAAATGAAAACTTATACTTATCCACGATAAATGCATTACAAATTGAATCTCAGGTATTGCATAATGAATTAGAAAAGCAAGGAACGGCGTTTCTATGAGACGAGGAGATAAAAATGTCTTTCGTCTTTTTTACACAATGCTAACCGCGGTTTTCCCGTCACCGGCGTAAGATTCGATATACATTGCATGATGGGGGACGAAAAAACTAAATAAAATATCCCCGAAAGCCTATTTAACTCAGCCTGACATTAAATTTTCATTTCAATGGTGAAATTTAATAACCCTTTCACTTGCTTCACCCAGCTCGGCTTTGGAAAAAATGCCCTGGATGGACCACATGTCAAAGCCAGGCGCCATCTTTCTTCCCTCTTGCAGGACAACGCTTTCCCGTCGTTCCGGACAACGGTTACGGGAAGGTGGCGCTCGAGATGGCCAGACCTGAAACGAATTGGAAGGCGAAAAAAGACAACAGCCCCGCAAATGAAAACCTTCAAAGGTGTGGGAGGGTTGGACACAAAGCCCACAAGGGTAGAAGCGATAAAAAAGAACCTAAATTAATCTCCAAAAAATGTAATCAGTTTCCTCGCGGGTTTTCCCCCTGCCGTCCAGCCTAGTTCCACATTCTGCCCTGCCTACGCAGAATCCTTTTTCACTCTGTGTTTGTTTGCTATCTATTTAAACTTTTCTCCACGAAAAAATGTCCAAAGAATTCCACACCCCCGCCGGTTGCGCGGGCCTAAGGAAAGGGCTAGGCGCTTCTTCAACGATCCTGGTCGAAGAAAAGAGACTAGCAAAGCGGAAAACCCCCGGCGGGTCGCGAAGCAAAGACCACAGTTGATCAACGACATAAATTCGAACCGTCCCAACCCTTCTTCTCGGGAGTAAGGTGGTAGAATGAGATGACCCGAAGAAAGGAGGGTGAAAATTTAAGATGCAAACGATTGGTGGACGAACATGAAAGACGTAGAATGGAAAAAATTATAATAACAGCAAAAAAAAGCAAAAACCAACACCACGCGAACTGTTAACGAATTAAAAGCAACAACGATGCGAAAAGGGAGCAATAGCAACGAAAAATTTTCTTCCTTTCTCCGACTCACTCGACTTCCGCGTCCTTCCGGTGCGGAACTCCTCGGAAAAACTGCTCGCTCAGAAACGTTTTGGAGTAAAAAAAGTTTAAAAAGGGGTGCTATTCCATTTCTTCGATCAGCCAACGGAGCAAGGAGTGTTTTTTTCGCCCAACCCCACAAAGTGGAAGGGGAAAGAAAAAATTAAAATCTTAAAAAAGACTCGCCCGAACATCAACACATGCAAACGGGAAAGGACGAATTGATCCTGACGAAAAGGAAACTAATAAAAAAAGGAAACCGAGCGAGAGCGAAAGAGGGATGGCGTAAAACGGATGAAAAGAAAAAAAATCTTGCGACGACGCAGAATTACGCGTAATTTTTTCGCTTACGCACTTGCTCCCCTGGTTCGAGGCGTTATTCTGGCATTCTGTTCACTCTCTCACTTTCGTGTAACCCTGTCCCGTGTGCACCTCCGAGTGAAACATCCTTTACCTTTACCCTGTTTTTAATGTCCTTAAAATCGATCGTGGAAGGGGAAAAATTAAAACCTTGCCACCTCCCCTACCGTGGAGCGACCGAGAGGGAGGGAGGAACAGCAAATGTTTATTAGCTTAAAGAAAGCTCTGTTAAAACTGTAAAAAAATAGTTTGTGAAACATCCAAAACAAAATGTGGTATATGATCGCTTCATAGTTTTGCAGTAATTCTCCCAATTCTGCACATAAAACTTACATCTTTTGACAGATTTACGATCGGCGCTCGGCTTTCATAGTTTTCCTTAACTAAAAGGATCGTTACTTGTCCTCATGGAGAAGTGTGTCGACGATCAATGATGTAACAAATGATGACGTAGCAATATTATAGGATGCTTTGTACGTATGAAGAAATATTCGATTTCCAAATCAAATTCCAAATCTGTTCGACAGTATATTATCAAATTTCATTTGACGATCGCTCACAATTATTTGGAAAAAAAAGTATAAAATAAGCTTTAATAACTTATCTATAGCGAATTACCAAAACAAAACGAATTTGGATGAACATTTTTGTGATCGAATATTGGAAACAGTTGTTTTAACATCTCTTAAAAAATACTCTCTTACTCCAACGCAATTTTTTTTAAATTTCAAAACATTGATAGCTGCAGAAAAGTAGTGCATTCCCTTACGAGGATCATCCTTGTCGACTCTTTCTCACAATCGGTCTAGTGCCGTTTTTTGTTCTGCTCACGCACTTCTCTTTTAGAGAAATAAAATTATTCTCTTCTGAGTAAACGTGAAACGAGCGGTCTCGTTTTAGCACACAATCTGTCTCTAGGTGCATTATGCCACACTCTTCACACCGATTGTGCTGTGTTGGTGTTGGTGTGTAGTGCGATGCGCCTTTAGGAAGAGAGCTAGACAAAACATGATTTGAAAATACGGCTGAGATAACCAATTTAGTTATAACTTTTTAACCTACGAAGCGATTTTTATGGTTGACCACTCATATGAAAGGTCTTGCCAAGACAAATTTCTTTGCTCAAGAAAATATTCCTCAATTCTGTTTACTTTTTCCGAAAATAAACATTGTGTGAAAGAGAGAGCCAACCACAACTAACCGATTTCTGTCCAATTACCGGTTCGCGAAACGGTAATTGCCGGTCCGGCGGCTATTGCAGCGTGTTTTGGTATTGGTGTGCAGAGGTTCAAAGGTTCGCCTACTCGCTCACTCGCACCTAGCGCCTGCTCCGTCACGCCTGATGCCGCGTGCTGGATGATGTTATTCGGGTGTCTAAAAAAGTTTGAGCAGCCCGAAAACCTTTTTCTAAAAACCAGTCGAGTTTTTGCCTTGTAATGATTAACACATATTTCGGGGCAGCAGTCGAGCAGCTCGCCGTGTTCAGTTGAGTCGAGCCGAGTGAAGCAGCCAGCAGCAAGCAGGCAACCGCGCGATCGAAGTGCACGCAGATTTTTGTTGTTCAACGCAGCTGGTGCACCACCGTCGTCGTCGTTGTTTTGTTCCGTCAGCGGTCCGTCAGCGCGGCAGCACATTTCGCACGTTCAGTCGGCAGGCATTAGAGCAGCGCAGCGTTCGTATCGAAATTCGGCGCCCGTTTACGTTCGATTTCCCGTTGCGCACGGAATACGCTCGTAGTGGAAGTGAGTCAGTTTTTTTAAATTACTTTTTTCTGCACTCCCCGTGTCACCTGTAGTACGGCAAATTGTGGTCGGTTTTTTAATTGAATAGTTTTTTTTTATTGTCAACTCTCATCTCGAGATGTTTTTACGGTGCTGCCTATCGTTTATCTCTTTGCTTGACCTGATGTCGCGCGGCTTTGTTTTGTTTGTCAAAGTTCTGATTTTTTTTTATTTCCCGTGTACTTTCCCTTCTTTAAAGTGCCAAAAGTTTACCTGCGTTCCGGATCCATCGACGTTTACGTTCGGTTCAGCTGTGGTTTCGTTTTTTGTTTTCATTTAAAGTTCGTGAAATCTAGTGGCTAACAACACGTCGTTTCATTGTGCTTTCTTGCATTTCAAAATTATGAAACCAAATTAAAAAGCTGTAATATCAAATGAAGACATTAAACAGTAGAGGTGTTTTGAAAATAGCGATGAACTAAGTGTTTGAGGTACGCTTGCGTGAGTCTTTCGAGTGTCGGATGAGTTTTGATAGTTTTCGAAGAAATCTTTTAACCTAAGTGTGCTTTGCAAAATATGTCATATATTTGACAAGTTGTTAATACCAACTCTGATAAAAACAAACGCTTTTGGATAACGCTTGAGCCATGTGTGCGACTCCGCGCCCACAAAGGGAACGAATAGAAAAGTGGATATTTTCACCGAAAAACCGTTTGACCACCGTTCGCTGCATCGGAAGCGTACCGTGACTGATAGGAGCTGTTTCTTTTTTGGGTGTCTGCATGTTTTTTTTTTCGCTTTTCGTTCCCCAACTGTCCCACCGTTTCGCCACCACCATTCCCGGTCCGATCTCCAGTCGTCCACCGCGGCTTTTCGTTCGCGGTCCTCCCACACTCTCTTTGTTGGTCGGCATTTTTTGGCCCACCTTTCCGCCGGCTTCCACCGATGACCGCGGGCACCTTCCACCCACCCATGGTCTTCGTTGTTCGGTGGTTTTTTTTTCTTTTTTCATGGGGCCCATTGCATCGATGAAAGGAGTGTACTGTGTAGAAGAGCGACTTCACCATCGGAGGAGAAAAATGGTTGGGCGAAAAAAAAGGCAAAACCGTCTCCTCCCGCAGCCAAAAAGTCGTGCCCGCGCGTGCTTGTTTTCAAGTGGATCTTCTTCCTTTTTCTTCGTTTTTCCCCGTGTCCTTCCCCTTCGCCGCCTCGATTGCAGTATTTACCCAGTATCGAAAGGTAGTACGTATCTCTTTCCCGCACCGAAAACGGTGTGCGCGGCTTTTCATAGCTTTTGGCTTTTAATTTTTTTTCTTTTTCGGGTTCACTCCTCTTCTTATCGGTGGCGCGGTTTGGGGTTTTTTTATTGGTGGTTATGTGGGGGCTTGCCGCGTGTGTGTGTGACGATTCGATACTCCCGGAACCACCCGTTGCTGCTGGCGGTGCTCGATGTGTCATCGTTCCGATGGTTTCCATCTAGCTGCTTCCCGTGTGGTGTCGTCCGCGATGTTGGCAGTTGACAGTTTTTACCTTCTTTTTCTCCGCCGCTCCCGACAGCAGCTCCCCGGCTTCTGGCTGGCTGGCTGGGGATGTTCTTTTCCGCCGACCGCAACCTCGACGCGAAAAGTGACTCTGCCGAAAGATGGGTACCCTCGGAGTGCGTCCGGAAGATACGCTCCAACCATCAAACCCGCGTGTCGTTTTTCCATGGCAAGCTCGGGTTTTTTCCCCATTCAGCAGACCACTTTTTCGGACGGAAAAACGATTCCCACCGCCTTATGTACCCCCATAAAATTTTGTTCATTGCGTGTATTTCTGTGTATGTGAGTTTGAACGTCCTATATGTTGTTTTTTTTTCTTCTTTTTGTTAATGTCTCATACACACGTTTTGATACATGCTCCTTTTTGAAAACTCGACGGGTTTTTCGGGGACGTGCCTTTTTTCCATCCTCCGGATGATGATGATGATGATGATGATGGCACCCCGATGATTCCCCACGGATACACAGCGCCGGTGTGGGGTAGTGTTCGATAGCTTCCGGAAAGTCAAACGTGCTTCGCTACTCGAAAGAAACCTTCATCCGATGCCCGTTCAACACTCCAGTGAAGCATTTTCCACCAACTCCAAAAGGGGTGAAAACATTGCATGGAAGCACCAAAGGGGTTGGGGATGGGTAAGGAAAGGGCCGTGCGAAGGGACGCGTGAAGCATTCAGGTCGGAAGAATATGGCACCCAACAAAAAAGAACAACAAAAAAAGGGAAAAAACTCCATTCACGCAACCCACGCGAAAGACCCGATGGGTTCTGTCGGTTTTTTGGGGTGGTTTAGGTGGGTTGTTGGGGAAATAGGGAAAAATTGTGCGTTAGAGTGAGAAAGGGCTTGAGTGCTGCGGGACCGGTTGGTGGATGGCGGGAAATGGGAAAAGGCTGGAAGGCAAATGCGGCCCTCCACGAGGGCAAATGGCGGTGGTGGTAGGGGGTGGTGGAAGTACGGTCCCCGAGAGCATCCGACCTGAGCGCAGGGTGGCAAAGAGCAAGAGCAGCGTGGTCGATGTTTTTTTCTTTTCTCTTGAAAGGGCGCCGCGTGAAGCGCGAGGGAAAGAAAAACGCGTCCGAAAAACGGTTAACGCAAGAGTGACGGTCGTGACAGGCGGGTTTTTCGGCGGGGCGCGCGCAGAGTTGCCGTCCGAAAAACTCGCTTTTTTGACAATTTCCGATGCTGCCACCCACATCAGACCCGTACTCCTCCTCCAACACTGCCGGTTCCATCGCTTTTTTGTATTTACCAAGCAGAAGAAAAATGACCGAAATCGTTTCTCTCTTCGAATCTTCCGTTGCAGGTAGGAAAAGGCAAACCCACACGCTCACATACACACACAAACACATACCGAGTCCCGGGAGGAAAACGGCGTCTCGTCCTGGTCGCGTAAAGCAGCAGATGATCGGAGTGCAAAACGTGTTCTAGGCGTGCGTGATTTTTTTTTTGTTCTTCGCGGTTTTTCACTGATATGTGTTTATGTGCTGAAAGGGGTGAAATGTGGTGCTCTGCAAGCGCGAATAGTGAACAACCGGAATCGTGATAGTTGTGCGTTGCGGAAGCGCGGAAAAACAACCGACCCGACACTGGAATCACAATCATTCAAAATATAATAAACCTATCATCCGAGCGTGCGACGACAAAACTGTCAACAATAATCGACATTTTTCTGCAGAGCCTAGTGCGATCCGGTTACCGAACACGGAATCCTTGCGAGTTCCTTGAAAGTGTGCAGAGCGCAATTGACGTAAACAATAACACGGTGCTTGTGCGTAGGTGTGTGTTTTGTGCGTTAGGAAAAGTGTTTGTTGATGTTTGCGTTGACGTTTGTCGGGTGATCTGACGTTTCGTTCGACTAACGTACGGTGTAACGCGTAACGATCTGACGCGCGTGTTCGATCCTTCGGCGCGTGTTTGCGAGTGCGTGTGTGTGCGTGCGTGCGTGAAAGTTCGTGACGATCCTGCGGAGTGGCACCGGAGCGGGGCCACCCACCATTTTCGACACCACGGACGCACGGAACGGCTCCAAAATTCTCTCGCTACAGCATCCCTACCACCATCACCACCATCCGAACGCCGGTAGCACGCTGGAGGGCAGAACGATCGAGTACCGGCCCGGTGGCGGGCTGGACTACCACAACTCGCCCCTGATGGCCGAGATACCGACCGGCGACTACAGCCACATCCACCGGTCGATCGACCAGCTGCGCTCGATGAACGAGCGGGGCGTCCTGGGGCAGCTGAACGCACTCCAGCATGCGGCCGCCGCCGTCGGCAACTCCACCGACCTCCGGTCAGCCCTGGTGCACGACTACAAGCCCTACATCAGCGACCTGCGCGCCAACCCCGTCAACGATCGCCTGATCGACTACGCCGTCGCCCCGAAGCACCATCATCACCATCAGCAGCAGCAGCAACAACAGCAGCAGCAGCAACATCAGCAGCATCAGCAGCAACAGCAGCAGCAACAACACCATCAGCAGCAGCAGCAACAGCAGCAACACCATCAGCAGCCTCCGCCACATATGCTCGATGATCGAACGGGAAACAATAACAACAACAATAATCATGAGACGGACCCGCTCCGCCTGGTGGAGGACCACAAACCACCGCACTACAGTGCCCCATCGACGCCTCCCACTCCACTGGCCATCGTCGAGACGCAAATGGCCGAGCCCGGCAAGGTAAGAGGAACAACACCGGTATCTGCCGGAACAGCACATTCCTGGAATTCCAGATTAAAAACACCAATCGCGCACCCCCCTTGCTGTCTCCCTTAATTACACCGACAGTACTGCGTTATCAGGTCCAATTTTTCACAATGGGGAGCCCATTATGCTCGATCGGAGGAATTGTTTGGAGGAAGTTTTACTTTTACGATTGTTCCATTACCCAATGGCTCGGATAGGGTTCATTAAAAAATATGCGCCTCATGTATCAGCGTTAATCGCCTCCTAATGTAGCACTGTCGTGCCCCAACCTTTGCCCCGAAGCGGACGGGAAGAAGACTCGGTTGCTAATGAAGACCGGGAGTGTTTACTTCACCTCGTCAAGCACTTTCGGCTGTTTGTTATTTTGAATACCAAAAGTGTCTGGGGAGGACTTGAAGCCGGAATTATCTCTACGAACATCCTTAGCGGGACCATCGGCTAGAACGTTTGAAGGTTTAATAATAAGTAGCCGAGTTGCTCGAAACGTGCTGCTCATGCTCATTAAATGTGTGCCATCAGAGAAGTGTAGTCTTTTTTTTTTGGGAACATTTCGATTGGAAGTTGCATGACCGGCTACGAACTTCCCTACTGATTGTGATAGATCAAGAAACATACCCAAATCCCGACCTTCACACTTTCCCATCAACAACGGTCACCGTTGTACGAAGTACGAGTTCCTAATGAGTTGAGCCGCAATCGCGATCTCTTCATGGCGGGAGATCGAGATTGAATGGTTCCGCTGTGCCAGAACGTTGGATGATCAGAGGCGGCTTCGCCAAAATGCATTAATTTGTGGCCAAGCGAGCAAAACAACTCTGGCATTGATTTATTAATTAGCACAGCTTTTGGACAATCGACGTTATCAACTCGAGTGAAGTTCTCCAGATTTGGTTGTCTTGTTGGTTGTGCAATAATATGTCCACATTTCGATTCCTATCACCGGTTGATCTCGTTTATGGTTCAACTGATCAGGCGATCGTTATTTTGACTTCACAAAACACACCTCCCGAGTTCGTGAACGTCTTTTCACTTACAGTGTCCACCATATCCAGGACTTTTCCGAACCGTGCACGTTGTTTCCCCGAATTGAAAGCACCGTGTGTCGGTCGGCAACTCCGTTTAATGTTCTCTATCAAAAAAACCTTTGCTTGCAATCATGCCCATCCCTACCGTGTTCCAAAATTTGATTCGAAACTGACACATGCGACGATCGTTGGTAAGATAATGCTTTCGGTTTCGTCGCACGACGAGGTCACGGGAATTTTTGGGTGAGATCCTTGCCCCCCTGAGACGTCCTTCAAGGGAAACAAACGTGCGTCATCTTGTCGGCGTGTTCGCAAGTGATTTCGGGATGCTCGTCGGCGTTGACACGTTGCCTAATGTTACTGCCATAATCTCAATGTCAAACATTGAACATCGCGTGTGCGGACATACGGGAGGTTTTGATTGCGCTGCCAAATTACGTTGCGCTGAACCATGCCAACCGGGGGCACGGAAGCTGCCGAAAAAGGTAAGGGAATCCTGGCATTAGCTCGAGGATTGAGGGAGGGAATTGCATTAGGTTTGGTAAGATTGTGTAATTAATAAGTCCAAGAAGTGCTGAGGGCTATGCACTGGTTCCACTAAACTTTCAAGCCAGACGAAACATCGTAACGCTTGATTTGGCAAACCAAAAGAGAAGAAATAACTCTTTCGGGCCAACCCACATCTTGGGTCATACAGATTTTTGCCACAATCGCCAGTTGGGAGCTGAACTTCGTTATCAGCGAACGGAGCTGCCCGTGAGGGCGGGAAAGCCACACTGGCCGTGCGGGGAGGAGATTTCATTAGTAGTAGGCAGTGGCGTTGGAAAACCCACTAATAGCTCCTCCTACTATCGACGGCCTGGGAGAGTTTGATTTGTGCCGGCAGAAACAGCGCCATGTTGCACTCCAACTGGCGAGGTTTTTGTACCATTCTTGTTTTTTTTTTATCTGTTTCGTGGCTTTGCCTGCATTGTGGGGCGCCACATTCGAGTGTAATGTTATGCACCCCTCGGCGGTTCTGCTGGTGGGAAAACCGGCGTGCAACCGGCACGCCACAAAGTAGAGTAAGGTAAGGTGTAAGGTGCGCATACACCGGTGCACACAGATGCGGCATGCACCATCCCCCTCGGGCGATGATGACCAAACCAAACAAACCCACCAAGACTTACTTACTAAGAAGCGCGGGCTTTTTTTCCTTCCCGCCCCCCCAGTATGCCGGTTGGGGCCACTCCGCGCCTCTTCGGCGTATGTTTTACCCGATTTCCATGTTAATGGAAGCTGCTATACTCAACTCAACGTGCGGTGCGAGGCAGCCTTCCGATGTTGATGTGTGGCGATCGCACGTCGGTAAAAGCGATAATTAGCATATTTTAATTATAATTGCCTATAACGCAAATTCAACGCTCCCCTCGGGAGTCGCTCCTCCTCGTGTCCCGCCCGTTGGTAATGCCGAATGTGTGCGGTGAGAAGAGGCATTCTATCGTGCCGCTTCTCGCTTACTCCCTTTAGCCCTAGGCTCCTCAGTATCGCCGAGCATACTTTCTCCCGCCGTTGGTATCGAGTGCGGCAGCGAGAGACGGGGGAAGGGGTGCCATGCAAAATTTCCTCTCAACGCAACAATGCCCACAATGGAAAAGTGTTGCACTGTTGCCCCGGGTCGATGTGTGCGGTGGTTTCGCTGTGTGCGATAGTAGATCGGTGGAGGGTTTGGCAAAGGCCACAAAAAACGCTACTAAAACCAAATAAAAACGGGGCGGTACCTAATCCTGGAGCAAAGTGGAATAACGCAAACATGAAATTTAAAAAAAAACAATACCCTACCCCGAATGGGAAGGATACGCAGGCCTCTCACCACACGCACGTTAGTGGATTGTGGGTGGCTCGACTGCAACATTTTCCACCCCGCCCACTTAGTGTGCAGCACAAGTGCAGTTTAATTGCACACACGCAAAAAAAAACAAACAATGGTATTCAATAGAAGTTGCCACCCAGCACCCTCGTTTGAGGAACCACGTGGAGGAGGCTCTAAACGGTTGCCCAGAAAAGGAAGTTCGGTGCAAGGAGTTAAACTAGAGCCATGGCGACCTAGGATCTAGGAAGCCCATGGGGAGTGTCCCTGATTTGCACTCTAATTAATAATCCAAATCTCGATGGCATGCACAATCCGTCATAAATCTTAATCCGTTTTTCCCCTCCCGGTTTCGTCTGTTTTCATGACGCGTGGTGTGCGTGTACCTATTCGGCTCGGGCGGGTTTGGTTTTAATGGTTCAGCCTCCCATCAAGAACGGCCGGAACCACGTGACGAGGTCACCCTCCACCCCGATGAAGGATGAGCGTAAAGAACAACGGCTTATCACGAAAAGCTCCACTCGGAATCCCTTTCCCCGACTGGTTAGCTTGCGGGGACTGGGTTAATTAACTTAAAATGCACGGTGCTCCCAAAGTCGGCGGGAGTTTGGCTTTTTCTTTGTACGCCGCTTCCGCCCCACGAAGGTTCGATTCCGGGCTAATCTGCGTAATGGTGTGCGGTGCGTGTCGCCGCCGTGCGTTTGAAGTGCGTGGCCGAGGGAGGTTTCCTGTGTCCGCGGGCTATAAATCATCGGACGGTGGTAAGTATGTGCACGAAAACGCACATGCTAAAAATCTGCATAAAACGATCGACGGTCATGACATATTTTCCTTGTGAGCATGATCCAATGCGTCATACCGTTGAGCTGGTGTTAGCGTATTAATTAAAATCAAGGACCAAATTCGTTGGATAGATGAATGCAGAATATGCCCACGGAAACTGGTACAAAGTTGGTATGATTCTCACATTTTCAATACAATTTTCAAAGTAACAACGAATTAAAATAAAACATTAAACGAATTTTTGTCCTTCAATTTTTAATTTCTTAGTGTTCCATTTGATTTCTGGGTACGTTATAAACTTCTCGCTGCTGCAAAATTTCCAAAAAATGTTTTGATTGCTAAAAGTAGAAACACAAACTACATATAAACCACACTAAGTTAAGATATAGCCCTAAGGAATACGGTCAGGCCGTCCCTTCTGAAAATAAATAAATAAGTAAATAAATAAAAAAAACTAGACATACATTTTTCTAGTGTTGTGCCTTTGTGACTCTTTTGGCGAGATTCATTGATATGAATCTTTCACCTAAGATTCATTCAGATGGATTCATTAATCTCTTGGGATTCTAATTTTCAAACGTTTATGAATCTTTCGAAACCTCAATGAATCTTCATGATTCATGATCTTTACCGAATCTCCACGATTCTTCCATTGGCATGGACAAAAAAAAATTGGCGATCAAAAAAAGGGTGCTCACGAATCTCTCATTTAAAGATTTATGAATCTCCTAAACACATAAAATCATTCAGATTCATGAATCTGAATCTGATTTACACAACACTACTCTTTACACTTCAGAGACCAGCAAACAAGTTTCACAAATAAGACGGTTTTATACGAATTCTGCAAATTCAAACGACATTTTTAACACAATACACGATTACTTAAATATTATATTCTTTGGGCATTTTGTTTTTAATTCATCATCAAGTAAAGCTGCGTGCGGCATTTTTCTCTAACACCTCTCGGTGAACATTTTATTTGGTTTCCAAGCCGCTTGATCGTATTTATGATGATACGTCGCGCTGTTTCTTCACATGACAGCTCTTAGTTTGCCCAATGTCAAAACGAGCAAAACCCTTCCACATCCTCCGGCACGAATTTCTGTTTCTTCAGAACCCACCCAATTAAATCGCATTTGTTAAACCATTCCGACTACCAAACTCTGCTGCCAGCGATTGACTCGCCAGACGTTCGCGTTCGCGCGCACCAGAGAATCATTAACATTTTGGGGGTCTCTGGGTCACAAAACGAACGGCCTGTGGATGCAGGCGTAACGCCATTCTCCACGCAGCTCTCAGAGGGGCCTCCTTGCGGCCGTGCGACCTCGCGTTATGTTTGCGCAGCGTTTTTGGCGATCTCTGCGCTCGTAAATCGCGACCGTTGACTTCACGCTGCAGGCGGAAGTAGTTTTGGCTGCGCCTTAGTAGACGTTGTGCGTATGTGTGTGTGTGTGCCTTTTTTCAAAGGTCAATTTGAGGTGCACTCGGGACGAAGAAAAAGATGGAGAGTTTTGGGAAACAGTTCCATCTTATGGTTTGCGCACTCGTCATAATTTCCTTTAACTATATTTGTAGAACTCTTAACTTTTCGACAAAACGCAACAAATGGTTTTCACTTTTTGAAGGAAATCGAAAATGTCGTATAAAATTCCTTACTATTCCATTGAATCCTCCGAATTAACGATATTGATTTTAGAAGCATATTTTTCAACTTTTCCAAAATCAAATCGTTTGCACTGCTTGAAACCACGTTCTGTCGAATCTGAACGATGAATTCTAGGTACTAACATAAGTTTCCAGTCACGAAGTTCTAAAGAGCAAACCAAAGCGAAGCCAAGCTCCGACAAAGTAAACATACGCAATGCCACAGCCGGGATCGCACTCTTGACAAATTACAAGTCAAACAAAATGACGGCCGAAGGGAAACGAACCGAATACCAAAATTGTGGTGTGCCCGCCAAACTCACCCTCCCCAACCCTTCCCGCGACCAACTCCAGGTCACCCGAACTGCCGGACCCCTTCGTCGGCACGGTGTAGGGAAGACGATCTTCCATCTCTGTAACCCGTGCGCGGCACGATCGCCGTGCTTCCTCTTCGTACGCTACGTTTTACCGAGACGTAGAAAAAAGAAATACAGCCAACCCAAACGTCACCACCACCCAACCCAACCCCGAGCGCTCGCTCTCTCCAAAAAGCGGAAGAGCTGTGGGGACCGGTTTTCAGGGTCACGCGCCGCGAGGTAGTTGTAGTTGGGGGTTTGGCGTGCCACTGGTGGACGAAAAATTTGAAACTCGAACGCTCGAAGGGACGCGTGCGGTACGACGCTCGTGCGCAGATCTCGACGCGCAGCGCACATCCGCCATGTGTGTTTGTCGGCCAATGGTCCCGCTGGCCAGAGGCGGCAGTTGTTTGATTCACGCACGGAACGGAACCACCCTTCAATAGAGCACACGCGGCGACGCGGACCGCGTCCGCACGAGCTGACCAGTTAACTCATGCGCCCAAAAGCAGGCGGATCATATCCTCCGCTCCAAGATGGGGCCACAATGGCGGCAGGCATACGCCCTTGTGAGAGGGAGGCTGACCGTTGAATTCTGAAAATTCGGTCCACTTTTGACAACGGTACGCCTTCCGTTTTCGTTTCAGGCTTGTCCAAAGTCTCTTGTCGCTTCAATTAGAAATAAGCAGCGTTCGCAAATGAATCATCTTGCGAGTCGTAAAAATAGTGCGCAGCGATGTGTAATGGGCCATGTTTTAAACGGGCGATAACTACCAAGCAGCCCGACGCTATACACGAGAAGCAATTTATTTTTAAGAAAACAGTACGTCATTTATCGTCACAGCGCGCGGGCGAAGCGTCGAAACACAAAACGACAACTTCAGCGACAATGCAATCAACTGGAAGCGGCAGAAAAATCGCAACTGGCAAACCGGTTGGCAAATTCAATTGCATCCGATAGGGCGGTTTTGTGATTGCAGGCCTGGCCCTTACCTTACGGTACCAATTTACACCGAAAGTCGCGGACACTTTGACTTGACGGCCCCCTCTCCTTATCTTATCGGTCACATTGCTACCCGATTCTCTTCTGCCCGTCCATCACAGACGGGCTGTCGTCGGTAAACGCACGTCATAGATCAGGGGTCGGCAAACGCACGTCATAGATCATGTTCCGGTCCTCGGGTTAAATCCGGCTCACCAGCTGATTCTAGTCGGCCCATGAGCAGTGGCGGGTTTACACTTATGGGGACCCTAAACGATAAAATAAACGGGGGCTCCTAATCTATACTATACTATTTAATACTCTACCGTAAAATATGATTTATTTTTGTCTATTTTGAGTACTTTTCAACAAATTTATTGTTACCTACTACTTTTTTCCTACAAACAATAAGTTTTCTGCTGACTTCTCGCAGGTTGGTTTCATCAACGTTGTTAAATAATTTTTATTCAATTAATAAAATTTAAAAAAATATGTAATATACTTCCCCTTTTAAAAACTGCTTAAAGTACTTGACTTAAAAAAACGCATTACCCGATAGATAGATGGAACTGTTTGTTTTTCTATCAGATACAGTAAAATTACCCTTTATTGTAAGATTGACCCCATTCCCCATTTGAATTCTATGGAATATTTTGAGGTTCGAGGCAATCAATTTAAAAATCACTTTCAAAACATTAATACATCGTTTGAGGTATCGGGTGCGCGGTTTTTGGTTCTTTTTGATCGATCATTTGGTCCTTTTCAAGAAACGTGCGCCGACCCCTGTCGTAGATCATCGAAACTGGGGAGTAAAAAACGCAAACCAAAATCGAAAATGACCTCTTCCATTGTCATCAGCGTCGGAATAGGATCCAAAAAGTGACACCGGAAATGGTCGTTTGATTTGGGGCCATCTCGATCGATTGGGGTGATTACAACCATTCATGGTTGCTAACTGCATTCGGGTGGGTATGATGCTTACATGTTTGGTGTCCTGTTCGCGGATCGTCGCTGGTTGCCAAAAGGATCGTTGTCGATAATGCGGTATGCCTTGTCTTTTCGTGTGCTCAGTTCGATTGTGTCCCGTTAAGCCGTTCCGGGTTACTGGCAGTGGTTTATGCGATGAACATATTAAAATTTTATTTGCTTCGTGCTGCGCAGAAAACTTATCTTTTGTTGCTGGTCATTTGTGATGATTCTTTTTTTTATGTAATGTTTGTTTTTTCGTTTTTGTAGTTTACAGATTAATGGATGCTCAATGAATCGCAATTTATGTCCATTTTTCATCCGGTCGCATCCTGCGCTAAGACCAATTTAGATTAGCCACGTAGATTTTTCCGCGAGCCTCAAGGGTATTACAATCGTATTATAAATTAAACTTTTGCCATTTCGACCTTTCACATTTGTGCATTTGCAGATTTTTTTTAAATTACTTTTTTTTGGTCGGATTCTGCGTTGATTTCCAATCATCCGTTAAACCTAATCTGCTGCTACTCGCCGGCGTTGATTATCGGCTAATACAAAGGGTGGACATGATCAGTTTGGGGGGAGGGTGGAGTTGGTCCTATATATTTTTTATGTTTGTTTGTTTGCGGAAATAATTTTTAATATTTTATAACTCACAATTGCTATTGCCTCTGGGGTGAGGAAAAAGGAATGAGAGTGGGCAAGGTGGACACGCGTGACGGGGTGGCACTCTGGTGTGCGCTTATGGATGGGTGCATACAATTTTAATTTCCCGCAATCACAATCGCATGAAAAATCACATGCTCGGTCGAACGTGTACTTGGCAAGCATCATTCATTTGGTTGCGGTTTTAGCGGGGCATGCTCTCGAGGATGAAGGTGGTTTGTAATGGGGGGGGGAAAGGAAAGCGGTGGTTGTCCGGATGATGTTATTAATAAATGTAGTGTTCCACGGGCCCGCCACGCTGACGCTGATGACCCTTTGGCCTCTTCCGCGGTCGCATAGCTCATTCCTAAACTATTTAATTAAATCAATTATCGAGCTGTGTTTGGTTTTGTATTCATTTTAGCAGGAAGGCGGGCTACCAGGTAGAGCGGCGGGTGGAACTTGTGCGGTTCGTTGTGAGGGGTGAAATTAAACACACTCACAGTGTACAAAAAAACAGCAAACAAAAAACTACAGCTAGGATAAAAATATGTGGTATCCTTTTTATTTCCCCTAGTTTCGTGCGTGATCGCTCCCAGACCACAAATCATTCATCATCCGCGATGGTATGTGTGTGTGTGTGGGTGTGGTGTCGATTTATTTTATGTGGTCCTCCCGCTGATGCTGTGATCCTTTCTTTCCTTTTCAATGCCACAAACAAATCATGTTGTGTTTTGCACTCCAAAGTGTGACCGCTAGGAGAGGAGTGTGGGGGGTGGGGGTGAACCCAAACCGGTGATTGAATAAAAATTCGATTCAAACCGTGGGGTAGCAAATAACGGGGGAAAAAATAATCACCCACCACCCCCACCGGTCGCAAATGAGCGGTGCAACATTAAAAGCACACATTCTGCCGTGGAGGTGTGTTTGATTTAAAAGTAAAACTCGGTGCAACACGTCAACGGAGAATAAAAAGTACATTTTACCGAAAACCCCAAAAGGCAAAAACGGATGCACAAATGACTAACCCCTTCCACTCCCCCTGCACGAAGCAATAATCGGAAAACCAGAATACACCAGAACCGAACCCAAACGGAGCCAATCTGCGGTTTGAGCAGAATGGAGCTAACAAATATGTCCACGGGTCAGAGGTCAAACAAACGAGGGGGAGGAGAGGGAAAAAAAACCTCAAATGACCGGGTTTCCGGAAGGTGCAGCGTAGTAAAAAAAAAGGAGGTATACAACCACGCTCACTTGCATCAGGTGGTGGGAAGGTGTTGGCGATGCATGCGCCAACCGGTTTTGGTTTGATTTCAGCGATGTTCATCACATCATCGTCATCGTCGACACCACAGCGCGCGCGACGCTGGTCATTGTCATAATCGTTCGCCACCCGATTGGTGGGAGGGATGAACATGGAATTGGAAGAGGAATAAAAATCAACCTCGCAAGTGCATTTTTTGTTGGTGTGTATGCAATGTCCATCGTCACCCTTACGACTTTTTTATGCCTGCCGGAGGGGGCGGAGGATAGATGGAAAAAATGGAAATTAAAAATATAAAATACCCCGAGGGTGATGATGATGTACATCATTATTGTGTTAGCATCAAACCGCGACATAAACAATCATGATTAAAAAAAAATAAAAAAATAAAAGTAAAAAAAAAAATCAAAATCACACACGATGATGAAAAAATAACAGATAAAAGAGCGCATGCACTTTGAACCCACAAACCGCCCCATCCCCCCGTCTCTCTGTGTGCGCAATGTGCATCGATGTTGCAGTTTCGGTCAGTGAACCCCTCCTCTGGTCTGGGGTTGACGGGCCGGCCACCCCCTGAGGGTATATTTTCCCTTACCCTTCATTCCTCCGCGCGCGCGGGGGCTGGTTGGAAGGCAAAAAAAAACAGGGTGTCCAAAGGAACATCAAAAGCATTGTAACATAATTCCGAAAGCCACCGTTGCCATTTGCGCCCTGCATTTGGTGCATCCCCCCCACATTTCAAAGCGTTAAAAGTGGCTATCCACAATCCGCTAATAATTATATGTTAAAGTTTTAAAAATGACTAGACCGTGCAGAGAGGTGGAGTTGAAACCACAAAAAAGTACCGGACACGAATTAAAAATGACTTCATTAATACAAACAAACAGGCACACAGATTCTGAATCAGTGAGTGTTTTTAAAATGTTGTTTAAGCTCGGTTCATTACACATTACCTTTAATGTTGGTTTCATTAGAAGGTTCATTCGAAATTAATAATTATGCATTATTGTTCTACGGACAACTGAAAACTGCTTAATTTTCTTCTCATCACGAAATCAGTTCAGTTATTTTATTTAACAAAATGGTTGGACGGATAGAAGAAAAAGTGTCAGAAATTGTATAGAAATATTATTAAAGGTTAAGCAAGAAAGGGTTCTCTTTCATACAACAAAAGCATCTGCAAATCATGAGCCACTTTTTAATGTTATTTTGTGTTTGATAAGTATGTAAACTACGCTGTGCAAACCAACCAACACAAGTATAACATTCTATCGGCTATCGAAAAGGGAACGCAAAGCTAACACATGTGGCGTACAATTTAGCTCGAGTTGCTCAAAGCATCATAAACGATATTCTCTACTTGGTTTCCTTACCAGTCTGTATCGTTGTAGTTTGTTTTCGTTAAAGTTATGATTCAATGTGTGCTGATATAGTTTTTTCCCCTTTCTCCTTTTGCAGAGACCCTACGGGACCAAAGGCCGGAAGAAGGTGAATAAGGTAAGGACATTCGCTTTTGTTACTCAATATTCCAATCTATATTAAATGCACCAAGGATAAATACGTTCAAAAAATCGGCTATAATATTGCGATCAGACAGAGCTTGAAAACTGATCGATTAAAAAATAAATCAATTATCGCGTATAACGCGGTTTTTCTTTTTAACCGAAGCGAACCATTATTTACCGATCTTGTCTGATGAATGTAATTTGTGTTTGGTAAATTGCCTTAATGTTTGATGTCGCTCATTAATCGTTCGGGAGGGAAAATGCGCGGAACGAAATATGTCCGGTTATTAAATGTCGAACAGGTGGGAATGGATCGCGAAAATGGTATGCCTTATATCTTTATCGACATGAAAATCTACACCGTACGGCAATGTAGTGCTGTTCGTATGTAAGCTTTTTTTTGCTAATAGTCTGATGGAAATTGTGGAGTGAATAAAATTCTATTTTACATTAGCCCAAACTGGCGGATCTATAAGTAACACAATAACTCCCTGGAACAAACCAGTACCCATCGCAGAATATCCTCTCGCATCGATGTCATTTGCTCGAACAACCAACCACCCCGGCACCACCGTGCCACCGTGTTTGGGCAGAAGAGAAAGGGGAAAAGCCGGCTCTGCATTCGCGCTCGATCGTGGAAACGACTCAAGAAACACATGGCCGCCGGCAAGGAATGGGGACTGGTCAGCTTTTGGCGAACTATGCCTGCCGAAAACTCTATGCCCGTCGTCCGTCGGTCACATATTTATGACGTGGGGCTGGGTCTGTTTAGCATACCTGACTGCTTTACATCTTTTCTCAATTACACGCTACCGGTGTGTGCCGTCCGTCCGCGTGTGCGAGTGGATTTGACCGTGGCAGAATCGCACGGGTGTGTCCGTTCTTAGCGATCATTATTTAAGCGTGCTCCCTTCTACTCTCTAGAAGGAGAAGAAGGACCCGTTTCGATCAGATGGCGCTCGAACAAGCTCGAACAACTAAAAAGAAAACCTATCGGCTTCTAAAGAAAGTGCCAAGGAATAGGAAGGGAAGGGTGTGGGAATGGTTGGTGCTCGGTCGATAATAAATGATGATAACCGTGCGGCAAAGGTCTGTCGAGACGGGACGGGATGGGATGTAAAGTGTGCTGTGTCCTGTGCTCCACTCGGTTGCGGTGATCCTTTTTGCGAATCAGCGATGCACCCCAACGGGCGCTTGGAAGAATGCGGGGCGGTTGGCAGCGGATCGGGCGGGGCTGAACTCGCTGATTGACAGTCAGCTGGTCGAGACCCGTGTGTCGGCTTAATATCCGTGGGATCCTGCGGCGACGACAACGATCACGGGAAAGATAGCGCCCTTTCTACTCGGAGGCATGGGTTTTTCCGGCCCAAATCTTCGGGGGGACCAAAGAAGCAAAGCAGCGAGGGGGTAGCGATTACATGATACGCAAATTGTATGCTATCAAAGGACCATATTTCCAGTTTATATCGTGCATTATTTTCTCTGCTTTCTCTGCCTCGGCAGCGCGTTACACCAAAATGGAGAAACCGAGAAGAAGAGAAAAAAAACTTGAGCTTGAGTAAAACATGCGCGCCGCCGTCTTGGGTGAAGATCGCGTTAGTTCGGTTTTAAGTTGGTCGAATTTGTGGTCATCATGTTTTATTTGCTTTTAATGCTCGGCACATTCTGCCAAAAACTAACGTGCGCCGCATATGTTTCGCAGTGATGGGGCGCTTGTTTTCGCGTTTTAATGAGGTTAGTCATTTTTCATCATCATCTTGAAACGTGCGCGTGCGTTTGCTCGCTTTCCGCTTCGTCTTTTCTCCTACCGGAAGGTTTTTGGAGTGGTTCGCAAATTTGACGAAAATTCAAATAGAAGCGAGAAAAAATAAACACACAGCACCCAAGACCCAGCTTGACCGGCCGGTTCGTTTTCGTTGCGTCACGCGTTGCAAGATGGTTAGCAAGACACAAAATCCCTAATACGGGAGAAGTATGGGAAGTGACATGGACACCTTTCGCATATGATCCTACATTTTTATGATTTTACCTCCCACTTTGCCAGGCCTCCTGATGGGTGCTTCCTCTTTTTTCTTCGTCTGCCCAATTCTTAATTAGTTTTTCGCACGTCGATTAAGAAATTCAATCGAGACGTAATGTTTGTTCCATTTTCCTTGGTCCTTTTGCGACCGTGTGATCGTTCTTGATCCCCACGGTGAGGGGATGGGCTTCGGTGGACGCACACTTGCCCATTGCTGTCGGAAATCGATTCCGCAACTGGAAATCGTGATCGTAAAAACGCCTTCCCTTGGAGAGGACTGTCAAGGATAATGTCGTTTTTAAAACTTAATTTCTGCAGCGCGCCCAATTTGTATGTGTGTGTGCGTGTGCATTTGGTACGTGCGCCTCGTCATGGACGAATTATGTTTTTACGATGCCCTGGGTGCGATTGAGGGGAGGTCATTCCAATTATCAACACCCTTTTGGCTTGGCGATGTTTTAAGTATTTCTTCGCATTTTCCTTGCGATGGGCTTTGGGAGTGCGTGCATCCTTTTTCTTCTGTCATTCGGCGCCCTGTCACTCGGTGGTGGTTTGGCGCTCGACAATGATTTATGATCACCGAACTGACTAACAGATCCTTCCCTGGATCCAAAAATACACATACACACACATTCCGTTCACTTTTCCCATCCGAAAGGATCACTCGTATCCTCCCAAAAAGGCCGGGTAATCGTTGGCAGATGCAAAGCAGTCCAGGGAGTCCTGCCTGCCTGCCCTTGTGTGAGACATATTTATGATCGTGGTTTTGCAACAGCTTTACGGTGACTTAAAAAAATATCGTAAGTAACCTTTGGCTAACGTGTGCGCCCTCTCCTTCGTCGTTTCGTTGATTTATGCTACGCTACCGCGCAGCTTGTAGTAGATGTGTTCGATGCGTCGCCATCAGCTCGCCGGAGTTGCCCCGGACGCCTTCCGGGTTGTTTGTGGAGCATTATAATTTCGCATTAATATATGAAACGCCGCGTTTACACGTGTTTAACGCAACGTGTTCCACTGTCTGGCCCCCGGGGGGAGAGAGAGAAAGAGAGAGAGAAAAGTAAATTTGGAAAGGAGACAGTTTTGCTGGTTTTGACCATAATTACCGAATGTAATGTCCGGTACTTCATGCAAGTTTATACTAGAAAAAACAAAAGTAAGAAAAGAGGCTTGTCCGGAATGAATGCTTTCTCATAAAATCATCCAGATTGTGGCACACCGATACAGGACTTTCCAGAAAAAGCAGCATGCAGCACTGACAATTTGATATGGAAATCTCATTATGATCATGCAAGGTGTTTATGTTCCTGTTCGGGTTGGAGTGTTAGCACTGCAAAACACATGTAGCAGCATTATGGGCACAGGAGTTTTAATTTAAATTTTATGTTCGATCGAGAAGTAACTCGATGCCCTTTAAGAGGTTGGAACTGTTGATATAACGTTTGCACAAAAAAAAATTGGCAAATTTTCGTCGGCTATGAGAAAAAAATTAACCAAGCTAATTGAATGAAGTAAATTGTACTGTAAAGTTACATCGTTTTAGTACCTTCAAAAAATATTCCGACTTTCAGTAAGGCGGCCTTACGGTACTTTGCCGAAACTTTAAAATCCCAGCCATGTAGGGATGAATTGTCACTTGTTCTGAATTTAAAAGAAATGCTATTCTTTATTTTGCTTTCAGCAGAAAGTTGCTAGCGTGTTCCGTTTTTGCATGAAAAGTCATTAAAATTTGTCTTTTTTCCAATGCAAACGTTACCTTGAAGCATAAAAACCGTTAGTGATCTTCGATGTGTTCGATAACAATTTCAAGAACAAAAAGCCCAATGCTGTTAAATCCTTCTGAAAATCGTTTTGATAACCTAACGCCAATTATTTCCACCAGAAGAAATATTTTTTACGTTCTCTTACAAGTTGAATTATTGGTTGTTAAACAAAGTGTCAATTTCTGTGCAGAATGGAGTCTCTGACTGCTGACGTTGCAACAACGCATTAGTGGAACATTTTAAGAACCAAAAAAAGCCTCAACCCCGGCGTGCTAACTTTTTAAGCAGAGCAAACATTAAAAACCCTTTTTTCTATTACCAAAAAACTCCATCGAAGGCGCCACAAGCTAACCAGCAAATGTAACCATCGTTTAATTTGCTTAGATACACATACTGTCGGACCTCGAATGTCCACCAAATGTGCAAAGTTCCGTCGTGTTTCTGCCCTGCCAAGCCCTGCCTGGCCTTGCGAAGAACAGAGGGGGCCCTTGAGCTGAACGAAGCTCGTCGTGAACGACGTCGTCGTACACATGTACGTCATTCCACCATTCGATGACACTTTACGCCACGGGCCAACGAGCCGCCAATCTATTGCTTCTGCCATTGTTCTTTTCCTCCTTCTCCCTGCCCGATGTTTTCGTACTTTTTGTCAATGAATCATGTGTCCGGGCCGCGGTTTTTCGCGACGGCCAGCCCGAGAGCAAACGTGCTGCCGGTCCCATTGAAGGGTTTTCGACTTGTGAGACGACGAGAGGGGGGCTGATGGTCACGATGAGCAAGCAACGCTCCGCACACACACACCCTGTAGAAGTGTTAAATATTTTTGTACAATTTGCACAAACTACAAACATTTCTGCGTACGTAGGCCGACTGTGGCAGCACCGGGTCGGGCCGACACCGACAGCACATTATGACAAGTTTTTCGATCCACGGTGGCCGCTCGGTGGTGGCTGACTGCTGACGGTTGTTAATTGCTTTACGACTGTTCTACAGACGCGCGGCTTGTGTACACGGCTGGCGTGTTCCGTTTTTATCGCCCCGATGGAACCGTTGCCGCTTTGCCTTATGGTTGCTTATGGTTTGCATAGGCAGAATCCTGCAAGACGACGATTTGACAAATAAATCGGTTGAATGAATGGCATGCTTTCTTTTATAGAAAACACTCGTTCTCTTTACTATGGAATGCTTCCTTTCATAACAACTTAGCTAGGCGAGTGTGACGCCATTTTTGCAATGGAAGGAAACTTCTTTAAGCAAAGGAAGAAAAATTTTGGTTAAAAAATCTCCCTAATCAACACAGACATGTAGGAAAGAAGGTTATGGTGATAATTTTCGATCGTTCAATTCAAAGCTATGAGCAAAAAAAATAAAAATTTATTTTAAAAATGCGTTAGCAAACTAGCCCAACACAAAATAATGACTCTTAAGACAACCGAAAGACTAAACCTAATCAAGAATTAAACGTGCAAGAATATCGATTTAAATCCACGTAGCGTTTTTGGAGTCGAATAGTTATTCAACGATAAGAAAAACGAATAATAACCGGATTAAAATGCAAGAAGATGCCATTAATTAAAACTGAAAACAAAACAAAACAGCACACACGTGATCACATCTTGGCATCTGGTGTTAATGGTAATCCTTTCAACCACCATACCTTCGTCCTTATAGCGCTTTTATTGGCGATGTCAATTTATCATGTACATATCCGAGGCTTCGTGGTATTTTAAAGATCGTTAAAATGTCGACACAATCAACTAAGAGTGGGAAATAATTGGCACCAATCGAAGAAGAATTAGTTTTGCAATTTGTGCTTGTGCACTGTTAGAGCACATTTTGACTGGATTAAAAAACAAACAAAAAAAAAACATAAAAAATGCAACACGGATGAAGACATGGAATGCACGTTCCTAATGGTGTGTTAGCGGGTGCGATGGTGTGTGAATAAACGGACACGAGCGACGCATTCAGTTGTGATCTTCATGATCGTGTCCGTCTGCCTATGGTCCTGTTCCTTTTGCAGACCATTTCCATCGTTCTGTTTCTTTCACGCACATGTTTTCGTAGCAAGTTTGCTTTCTTTTCGCATTTGCTTAGTTCGTCGCACCTTAACCTTGCACTTGTTACGTAAGCGCCGGTGGGCGATCGAATTACTCTTTACATGCTGCGGCAGGTTTTTAAACATCGGGCACTGCATGGAAACATAATCTTTGCTGAATGCAGCACTAACGTGTAGCTAGTGTTATGTTGCCTGTGATACTTGTGTTCGAATCTTCATTGCTATCCGTAGAATAATTTCTTGATAACATGTTTGACAAGTGGATGTAGTTTGAAGTCAGAATATTATATAAATGATATAAACATATAAATTCATAGCTTTTTTGACTATTTATCAATTAAAAATATTCTTTCATAGCTGAGCCAAAAAATTTAACTCCATCGAGCACGTGTATGTATATTGTCCCCTCATGTCCATGGACCGTGCCCATAGTGCACCAGTTCTAGAGGGGAAGAGAAGCTCGATCTCTGATGGTGCTCTTCGGCTTCTTCCCCTCTCGTCGGCATTGACAAAGGTACGGTGTTTTGTATGTATGTTTTTTTTATGTATTCCCCATGTACTGTGCTGGCCGGTTATACAGCCGATCGTCAAAAAAAAGCCCAAATCTGATGAAACGTTTGCACTTTTCGGCGGCTTCACGAGGTGTGCGATCGCGAGAGACGCAAAAGGTGTGATGCGTCAGACGTCCGACCATATAGGATAGGAACAGATAAGAGAAGGGCAGGAGTGTGCCCCTTGGATAGGGAAGGGATGGGGAGGTGCCGGAGTAAAAGCGAAGGAAAATGGCAAACCACCGAAGCAATCACACCATCCGCCAAGAGCAGCCAGTTCGTCTGTTGAACAGAAGATTTGATGCGTTCTCGTTAATCTGTCCACCGGGTGATGTACTTTTTTACGTATTGACAGTCAACGCCACCGGACGCGTCAGTATGCGTGTGAAATGTTTTTTGCTCCCTTGGGAAAATAGGGATAACAGCTATTTTCCACGGACGGGCGGGAGTTTCCCGAAAAATTGCGGCACTCTTCCCGCTCGCGGCCATAAAAAGAAAATCGTTCCAAAAACTCTTCTACGTGACTGTGTGCGTTAGTTGAGTTGCGTTTTAGGAAAAAAATTTTTCATGATTTTTTTTTGTTACCTCGAAGGTGTGTGTTTTGGGATTTGTGAGTTTTGCTCATTTTTTCCTATAATTTGATAGTTGTTTGATTTAGCCAAATTATTGTTATAACATGCAAGATTTATTGGGAGATTATACTGCACAAGTCGAGGGGCGAGAACAAAAAAAGAACTATCCAGGGTGTGTTTTTTAAATGTGTTTTTTTTCTGCTATGGGGTGGAAAACGCACCTCCCCCTCCCCCGGCCGGTGGTGCATTACAGGAATTTCTCACGTGCACAGCATCGGCATCTGCATCGGAAAAAATCGAATTTGGAAACAAGAAGACACTCGCCCTCTCTCACCCATACTCTAGCATAAGCGTAGAGATTTTTTTTTTCAATTTATTTTGGTTTTTTACTTCTGATTCAAAACGCGGTGCGCGCGCACGAACACACAGACGCACCGGCGGGGAACGCATGCCGAAGGAAACGCGAGACTGCGACCTCCCCAATCCCAATCCCCCGCTCAACCACCTTCCCCGTCCGTCTACCGATTGGGTCAAATGGGGTTGGTTTGGGGGGATGAAGGGAAATTTTTCGGTAGTTTACAAGAAAAAAGGTCCAAAAAATCCCTTACCCGCGCGAAAGGTGTTGGTGGTGGTGTGGTGGTGGGTTTTTTTTGTTGGTCTTTTTTCTCAGAAAAAGTAAAGGTAAGCAAGAGGGAATCCGGTCGACGAAACACGACAACTAACACGGGGACGCGACAACGCAACGCAGGGCCGCGAGATGTGGAGATTGTGTTGTTTTTTTTTTCTATTTGTCGTCCTCACTTTTTGGCTCTTTTTCTCAATTTGTTTGCGAGTGTGCGTTTGCGTGTATGTGTTTGTGGTTGCGTCCCAAGATGTGCGTACAGATTTTCGCGGTTTTATGCATTTCAGGTTTCGACCACTCGGGCGATGGAATGGGGTGGCGGAGTATGCAATTCGAACGGGAATGTGTGCTGAGAACGATCGTATTGGTGTGTGAGAGTAGAATGAAAAAAGCGGGACAAATCGGTAGCAATGTGTGCCCTTCTATGTATACGGGTCGTTTGTTGTTGATAAAGGGTGGCGGGAAAGTGCACGCCGCGGGGTGTTTGCGGGGAGAGTGGTCAAAAAAGTGGCAGAAAAGAAGATGCAAACAACAACAAAAAACGATAATGAAAACCTTTAACGTGGAGGTTTGATTTTTTGTGTTGCACACACCGTCCGTGCATCCGATGCAAACTTCTCCTTTTCGTTCATGCCATTATCGTTCATTGCCCCCCGGGAAAATGGCCATGTGTTGTCGTGGTCCCTGCATAAACACAGAAATTGCAGTGCGTAAATCTTTGTGTAAAATCACATCACATGGGTTACATATGCGAAATTTATTTTTGTTGAACTACCGTAAAAATGTTATAGAGAATATTTTGAACGAAAATAACTTCACGCCGAACGCGTGCTTCGGAAGTCGTGTGTTGGGCATCCGGAAAGGGGGAAAATTCAATTCCTGCAGCGCAACAGAGGAGGTTATGGTTGAATTGTCCGACTCGAAAAATTTCCCCTAACAGGGGAAAAAAAAGAAAAAACAAAATCGCTGTCGTAAAACCCGAACCTAACGGTCGTTTTTTCGGGCCATTTTGCAAACAGACTCCACTGTCCCTTTCCTACCCGCTCTTTTTATGGGTCGACCGTGCGTTTTTCTCCCTCTTTCCCCCCCGGGTCGTCCTGTCCAGTGTCCGAGCGGGAACTAGTTTCCCTTGAAGGGAGTATGGAAAATGAGGAAAATAGAATTAACCAAAAAAAACTGGTAAAAAGCGACCCTGGATATGGCAAAGGTTTTTACCCCGCACGCACACCTCAACCCTCCCGCTGGGTAGATGAACGCACTCGAAGGGTCGAAAAAGGACACACAACGGCGAACACTCTGTACATAATATGCTGCTAAAAATCCTGGCGCGTTGCTTTTTTCCTCCTGTTTTGGCACCCTCTCCCGTTGGTCCGGGAACAAGCGGGACACGATAAAAAGAGAAGGTCCGTTCGACCGAAAACGGAAGGTAGGGGAAGGGTGGGCAAAAGGTGTTGTTCCGGAGGAAGGGAGACACGCGCGCTTTTCGATGGATGAGGATGGCTTTACAGAATTGGCATTCCAGTCCGATTTTTTAAGGGTTTCAATGCAATGGCACTACGAGAATTTTTCCAACAGTTGTTATCTAAAAAAAAAACTTGAAAACTCTTATACTAAATATAATCTAATCACATTATGCACTTTTCAACGTTGAGAGTTCGTTGAGGTGTTTGTAAATATGAGGATTTTTAAATTTCCTGCTTTGTTTCTACTCGTGATTCTCAATTTCAGTAGGATTCGATGAAATTTGTGTGTGTTATCTTGAGCAGAAAACCCCCCCGATCGAAAAAAAAATCCATTCATGCATCCGACAGTTTTTTCTCGTTCACCAAAAAATCCGACATTTTTTGCTTCGCCAGTATTTTTTCTGCCCACACTTCGTCCTCACAACTGCACCCACGCGGGAGAGCGAGAGCTGTAGTGAGAGCGAGATCAGCTCGCGAGAAGTAGTGAGAAAAAAAACGCCGCCTCGTGCACCGGCGAGACATGTGAGAGAGGCGGCACAAAAAATGAGCTCCTTTGTTATTGTAGAGAATTTTGACAGCCTCACGAAACTACCTGTAAAACGGTGGGCCATTTAGATGTGCATGTGTCAGGTTTTTTGTGTACGTGTGCTCGGAGTTCGATGTTGTGTGCACATGTAGGAAGAGAATTGTAATTTGGTTGATTTTTATTTTGGTTTTATGTACCATTCTTAGAATCCGTCCGTATGGATGCTGCACTATGTAATGTTCAAAACGGTATTCGCCATACGAACGTGTTGCGTATTGCGTCCGCGCGAATATTCTGAGTGTGGCGAAAAAACTGGTTTGTTTTCGTACGAGTGAGACTGCTGCTCGTCTCTTCACTCGCGGCGCCGCGCGTTCGATGCTCTCTGCCCAAGTAACATTTTCAAACATGTTGCGCATTGTCATGAATGTCACACATTCTCCCTGTCGCAATCGTTTTTTCCAGAAAACTTATTAGTTCATATAGAATCTCTTCTCTTCTTCTTCTTGGCGTAACGACCTCTTGGTCATGCCTGCCCATTAAGGCTTACGAGACTTGTTTCTCTGTTGTACGTGGATAGTCAGTCCTCTCGTACAGGGGAGGGTCCGGTCTCGGTTGGGATTCGAACCCACGCCGTCGAAGTGGTGAGCCCCGGCGCTCATGGACCGATTAGCGATTAGCCACTTCTAATTCCAAAAGTAAAAATATATTTGATTTAAGGAACTACAGTTATATAAAGCTTCTAGAGGACGGATCCAACATTTCACTGCAAAATAAATAAAGTTTGACACTTCAGCTGAAAATGCTTAAAAACCTCTTTTGGATCACTGCGATGAAATATGCATAAAAATATTACAAAGAATTGTAAAATTTTAATTCATTGCAGTGAAAAATTATATTCATCTTCTAGCAGCTTAGTACATTTTTTGTGGGATTCTGCAGGCGCCAATCAAATAACGTCTGTCATAGATACATGTAGTTTAGTTGGTACGTTAACATTAACTTAAATGACAGAAACGATGAGTCAAATACCATGTTAGCTTAACATCATCGCATGGTTCGTCAACCACAGGTTTCGTTTTGATTACTGAATTGGCAACGAATACCATCATTTTTCAAATCCGTTTTTTATTTTTCAAGATAAACCTTGGCGAAAGTTGTGGCGAAAACCAAATGCGTTGTGTTTTTGCCATCAAGTATGAGGTTCACGAGAATGTCACGCGAATTGCGTGTAAAAGGAATGGTTGGACTACCAATTGCAATTAAATTATAAACTCGGGATTGGGTGCATTTTGGGAAACATCTCTTGATGTCGCGCTTTTGCGTGCAACAAGCACGATTTCGTCTCAGCAACGTGCAACATGGCTGAAATTGTTACTTGGGAGGGAAGCGCATGCCGCGGGATGTGAGTGGTGTGTGTGTGAGTTTGTGTGATGAGCGTGAACGACGTTTTTTGTCGACCCACCGCGGATCCCGGAGCGCGGCTTCAATCTGTATCCGAGAGTCGGCAAGTACGGGAGTTCCTCTCTCGGTGCGGTCGTGGTCGTCGCGGTGTCGTCGGGCAAAAAAGTGGCCAGAAAAACAGCACACATTATTCGGTGCAAAGTAGAGGGAAAAAAGCAGCGACCGTTTCCCCCGAAAACGGAAAGGTGCCCTGCGGCCAAAAAATACACTAACGCCACGCTCCCGCGAACGGGTTTGGTGCGTTTTCCCTTCCCCGGTTGTGGCTTTTCGGTGGTGTGACGTTGTTTTTTTTTGCACATTTCTGTTTAGTTTTCCGCGCGGTCGTGTCCAGTTTTCCGTGGAAATCTGTGCAGCAAGTTTTTTTTTTAAATTTGTCTCCCCGCTGGTGGCGGAGGATTTGCGTTTCCACTTTTTTTCAAGTTGTCTCCTCCCCGCCTTTCGGCCGCCCTGAACGCTGGATTGCTTTCCTCCCTCATCGATAAGTACCCCCATTTACGGGTGTGTGTGGGTGTGTATGTGTGTGTGTCTGTTGTGTGTCAATTTTGTAAGAGCTCGTTGAGGTGTTTACTTAACTTCTTCTTTTAAACCTTATTTTTTTGATGACCTAAACGGTGTGACGGTGTATTGGTTCATTTACGTACAGTGAACAATTGTTTGTTAGTTTACACATTAAACTTGTTTACCAGAGAGTTTGCTGGTTGTTGATAAAATAAAAGAAAATTCATTGTTTCTTGTTATGTTTGTGCAATTCGCTCCAAGAAGATGGCCTTTCTTCTGTTGAAGTGTATTTGAAGTGTTTAAATGAAAGAATCGGCAATACATTCGTACAGATGCTCTGGAAGGATTTGTGCAATTTCGAGCGGAGTGGAGACAAAAAAAGGCTGTAATCGTCGTGCGCGAATGTGTTTGTGTCTGAATAGGTAAATTTCAGTGTGCCACCAGAGTGCCAAGAGAAGAAGAAGGCGCCGATTGAGCAGAAAAAAATGGTGGCGCACAAGTACGACGATGAGCTCGCGGAGCGATGGTGTGGAGCTGAGCCGTCATCAATCGGGGGGGGGGGGGGAGAGGCCGAAACATGGCGCTCAATTGCACGCGAGATGCTCCACAGCGGGAGTAAAAATTACGAAGAGAATCTTTAAAAAAAACGGGTCCATCTCGCAACTCATCTCACTGAAAAGTGCTCGCTAAGGCAGCACAAAAAAGCGGACCGGCGCGTCAAAAACTTACCTCTAGCAAAAAAATCGTAATCTCAGCTGAAAACGAACGGAGTCCGTGCTAGATAGCGAGAGAGAGAAGGAGCGAAGAGAGAGTTTAGATCAGAAAGAGAAAATGTGAGAAGATGCTTTGCGTGAGAAATACCTTCGCGCGAACGTGAGCAATCTCAGGTAGCTCATCTCAACTCGCTCATCTCGCCGATCTGTTTCGCGGAAAAGGGCACCCGCCTGAACCAGTTGTTCGCGATTGGCATTGTTCGGGTGTGCAGTTTTTCCAATTTTCCTGCGCCGGGTATAATGTTGGGTCCAGGATGTTTTAGTAATATTTCTTTCAATTGTTTGTTACACAGTAAATACTCGGAGCAAGTTCGATAAAATGGCAAGTGTACGAGAAATGAATCCTTCCTAGATTAGGTGACAGCGGTGTTGTGAGTCGAATAGTGGTAGCAAACAAAAGAAAAAAAAACAACAGTGGGTAGCAGTATAATCAGCTCATTTTCACAACTCGCGAGAAACAATAACAAACGCAGTTCCATAAGATATACGCTATTAGCGCGGCTCTTAACGCCGGCATTTCTCAAGTGGTGGATGCAGAAAGAGTTTGCTTTCTGAAGTTTGGGAGTGGAGATTTTTGCGTCCAGAGTGTGCAACAAAAAATGGCTCCAGTGTTTGGGCAGCTACTGTTGGCGTCGGAGGAGGGAAAAATCCAAACGACCGACATCCCGGTAAAGCGGGAAAAAAGTGAGGAATCCGACGACCTCGAAGATGTAAAGGTGAGTTTTCTTCAGGAGCTTGATGTTGTTTGGGGTGGTATGAAACTTGACCTTAGGGAACATGATCCATCAGTTTTTCAAAAGAAATTTCTATAAATATTACCAGTCGAGATGCATCATATGCATCATATCATCACCAATTCAACAGCAGGTTTTATGAGTCGCACCAAAGCGTATATGAATAAATTCTTCATAATGTCACCGGAAGAATGTTCAAGTGTGTCCTCAAAACTAAGGATGGAATGTTCAAAACTACATTTCGCAAAGGGACGGAAACATAAAGCCAATGGCAACGAGCCACCCCACACACACATACAAACAGCGGTGATGACGATAATCCGGCACCCGTGTAAAAAGGGAACGAAGCAAAGGATTTACTGGAGTGCAGCGGCTTGCATTTATTGCATTGCCGAGCGTTTGCAACGGACTGCGGGGTTACCTCGTGTAGTGGTTGTTTTACCTGTCGCTACAATTCAGGTGGGTACTGTGCAAGTCTTGCATGATTTACGCATTCCATTTCTCGGAACACGGAATGAAAAAATAAGAATGGTATAAAATTTGTTTCCCAACAGAAAAACAACACACCCACTCACACAGCGTGTCCTTTTGGGACGTGTGTCCTGGAGCAAATTGATCGTTGGAGAATTGTTTGAAACGTTGCTCAAAAAGAACGTAAATACCAAACGACTAACACAACCGGTACACACAGTGCGCGATGAAACCGGGGGAAGGGAAGGTGCTGGAAAAGCGAATAAAACAAGACATTAAAAAATAACAAAATATCCAACAACAGAAACAACAAAACAATCCACCGAAAAATAACAACACCAACAACGATTTGCAGAAGCACCGTCGAACGAGAAGCGGACGGGAGGATAAAATAAAACCCGAGAAAACGCGCTTTTCTCGTGGCAGAGAAAATGAAAGAATAACAAAAACATCACCACACTTCAGCGACAGAGTAAGGGAACGATATGCCTCGGATCTTTCATCCGCACACACATGCTTGCGATCGCGTTCCGTCCACCTAGTCCTCCTCCCCTTTCGGATGTGCACGCCGTGGAGTCTGGAGCATCGTGTTGAACGCCGGGCATCGCGTTCGTTTTATTATTTTTATGACTCTTCGTTCTTTTTTCTTCCCTCCCGTTTCGATAAACTCCTGCTCCAAACGGGAATCGAAATTGTTGTCCTCTCCCCCAACGCTGCTCGACGGGGTGGCGCGGGGGTGGGATAGGGTGTGGTGGGTGTGTAAAAAGAAAACAAGAGCACCGAAACGTAAGAAATAAAAATAATAAACGAAACGTAAAACGTTCTCGTCTCGCCGCGACTGGAATGACTCTTGTCATTGTGTCCATGAGAGATGCACGAGGGCAGCCAGAACGAAAACGGGAAAATAAATCCGAGAAGTTTTGGGCAGCGGCATGCGGAGTGTGAAAACGGGTGGTTCCGTGGATGCTGCGATGTTGGGGGTGGTGGTTTTGCTGTTCATCTTTCTTATTTATTTTTACCACGCCGTTCCCTGTCGAAGCCCCTTCGCCCCTGACTCTCCTGAGACATAGATCTTGCGTTCTCGATCGTGAAAGCCAAGGCAAGGCTAGTGAGAATGACTATGAAGTGAGCAAAAGAATACGGTCCCCTGGAATGGAAGGTGGCAAGAGGACACTGCACTGGCGTCTCCGATGGGGCATAGAATATTTTCCAATTTCCAATCAATACGACAGCCAACGTGTTTTGGGGCCATGGTGTAGATCAGAGGTCGGCAACTCGTGATGTGATGCAGGTTAGATTGAAGCAAATTCGATGACTTCAAGTTTTGGCTAGAAAAGGGCAGAATTTCAAATACTACTGCGAATCATCATTTTTAATTAAAACTATTTTCTGACTTTTTCTTTTTTTCATTTTGGAAAGAGATTTAACTTTACTCGATAACTTGTAATGGAATAATAGATTAAAAAATCAAATGACATTGCTCAATAATTCTAGTTGAGAGGTATTGATTTTACGATACAAACATCTTTTAAGCAAAAGCAGTAGTTGCCGAACCCTGGTGTAAAGCATCTAGAAATGGGTGCGTGCACGAAGAAGAATAAATATCCCTTTTCGTTGCAACTATGTACGATATAAGCAAGTGGGATAAGAGGGCAAGTGAAAGGGCAGGATGTTAAGTCGGATGGAAGAGTTGACTTCTGAGGGATAATAGTGTCGGAAAAGACTTTTGCCGGTGCTCTAGAAGGCAGTCATGGAAATCCCCGATATTTTCTTTCTCGTGTAGCCCCAGAAACAGCAAGTCTTTCCGTAGGGGCAGGATTTTGATTCCCTATTTACCTTTCTTTTTTTGAAAGGTTTGATGAAAACGACTTGAAATTATGAAACGACATTACTATTTTTACGTCGCCATAAACCAAGCTAAAAACTTATTGTTTTTTTTTCTAAGCCACATACAAATTTGTAGTGATCCATCGTATCTCACAATTATGACACAAAAATATCTCCATTATCCTTTGGAATCTGATACGATCAAATCTTAATAAAGCTATGTAGCTTTTCTATTGAGCTTTCTTTACGTTTCCTTTGCAAACCTAGCCAGGATATGTTTAGGGCGGTGATACTGTATGATTTTCTATCGTCAATTTTTTATCCTTATGAGTGTTCTTTGAAAATGAAAAACCACATTTATCCACTATCGGCGAGTGTTGGAAACAATTTTCTTAATTTTTGAAAAAAATTTCACTCAAAAAAACTGTTTGTGTAGCTCAGAAACCACCACACCACATTCAACATTAACTTCTCCTAACGGCCATCTTTTAAAATTTGCTCAATTAATTTCAAGCTTCCTTGAGTTTGACTTATGTTTATTGCGTTTATCACCATGCGCATTGCAAAAGAAGTTTCTTGTTGACATAGGGCCGGAAAGGGAACACAAACGAAGGGTTAAGAAACTACCAAAGACCTGGACCCCTCTCTCTGTCTTCCGCTGTGTTCAAGATGACCTAAAAGAGCAAGCGAACGGTTAAACGACGGATCGATCGGTGGTGGTTGGCTGTTTATTTTCGTTCCTTCTCTTTCCGACCCACGGTTTGTTTATGTTTGATTTTACAAATTGGAAAGATAATTTGGCGTAGTATTCAAGATGGGTTAATACAAGCACACTCTGCCCGGCTTCCAACCGAAAGACACTTTTCGACATTTTTTCCGCCAAATTTGTTGCTCTAACAAACCCCTCTCCCGCCGTAGTTCTGTGACCCCTCCGAACCCCCCTTCCAACCTGACGAAGAGGGGTTAGGGTAACGACGAAACGGGGAAAGGGAAGCCTTGTTGAGCTCGAGAGCTAAATGGATATTGAGTGACGCACAATTTGCATACTTCCAACTACCGAAGAGGCTCCAACCTCCGGAGTAGGAGCGGGTGGTAAGCGTTCTTGCTCGAAGGGCGCAGAAATGTGCCCGTGGGGGGAGGAGGGGAGAGTGGTGTATGTGTTTGGTGTGTTATTTTTCGCCACTTCACGCCAAATTGAAATCTTGAGCACAGCAGTCGTCTCGCTGGCAAACTTTACCTACCTCGCTGTGTCTATGTTGACCCCCAAGCTGTGTTGACCAACCCTCAATCCCTCCGTGTGTTGGTTCGCCAGCATCGCTCAGGTGTATAATTGTTGTTGTCATTTCCATCCTCGGATTCTCGTTTCGCGGGTGGGTTCGTTTACCATTTCAAGTGTGCTCTAGTGGTACTACTAATTTTCTGTCTGGAGTTCCGGAGGACAGTTTACTTATCAGCGGTATAGGCGGTCCTTAATTTGAACACCTGAGGGACGTTTATAAATTTTCGAATATGAGCTCTAGGGAATACATTGAAACGTAGGAGAAAATTCTCCCTTTTCTTAAATTTTAGAAATTTCATAGAAGATCGTAGCAATACTTGAAGATATAAACTCACCAATTATTTGCAATATTGTTCCTAAATCTGTTTTATCACTGATGTGCAATTAACAGCCTCGTATTCAGCTGGCTCTCCCACTGTGTTTAGATGGCTAAAGACGTTCCCCCAGAAGGCTTAATCCTATTCTTCATCCGCTGCAGGGGGTTTCGGGTGGAGTAGAGCCTGTTTCAATGCCATCCCCCCGATGATCCTCAGCCTCACAGCACAAACGCTCTAAAAGAATGACGTGACCTTGAAGTGAATGGCAAATCGAATATTATGCTACTCGCAACTCCATTAGATCCGTCACCCTCCACGTTGTTGTTCTTCGGAGCGAACGGCAACCAGAGGTAACTCTTGAAACGGAGCGGGATGTAGCGGTCTTTAGGACACGGTGGATCTTACCCACCGAAATTTCACGGTCATGGGCCACAACACAACCACACTGGGAAGAGGAGGGCGAGGTAATTTTGACAGAGGCGCTACATCGCGCTCTCCTTCACTGTCAGCCTTCATCACCCTTTCGTCAAACTATCGTTTCTCTTTCTCGCCTCCCTTCTGTTTAGCGACCCAGTAGTAAACATTAGAAGTTTCATTCGATCCGGTTTGCGTTGATTAATTAGGGGGGCCTCAAATAGGTGCTTTTGGGCTCGCGGAACTTTGGCTACAGTCTAGGTCACACGACACGGGGAGCCCGCTGGCTGCCGGAAGAGAAGCGGCGTGTTTGGAGTGCGTTACCTTTGAAAGCGCAAGTGGTTCTTTTGAGAAGTTGTCCGTATCCCGAGAGTCATCCTGTATACGAGATACTAACACTTCATTAGGCTTATTTTTCAATTTTCTATCGCTTCCATAACAAAACCCTCGACAGAAGGGGGGCGCCGGTTGTGTTGTGTTGGTTGAAATTGGATAAAACTTTGTTTTAGGCCTCTCTGCGACCTTGACGGTGATCGTGCTTTCCGTTCCTTGCGGCGACGAAGTAGAAACACTGTACAATGAGGTGCCATAAAGGGGTTAGAACAGGTTTCGGTGGCAAACTGCTGGATGCTGGTGAAGTTGGAGAGTGTTTATTTTTTTTACGAATTTCGAACAGTGATGCTTTCTGGCAATGTTGTTTCACCCTTGTTACCCGTAGGACGGTTTTATTTCTGCATGGCCCTGTTAAATTAAAAATTTATATTTTAGATTTTTAAATCGAGAAATGGACCGGTTATCACATATCCTATATTCCTTTATGGTGCAAATTATCCTTTAAATCGATAAAAACAATCTCACCCAACCACGATTTGATTCCAAAACCCCGCTTCACGTTGTCGATAGAACGCTTAATTTGCTGCCCATAAAATCATCATAAAACTCGCGCAAAATGATTAATGGCCACGTTCCACCAGCATATATCGAACGCAGAGAGGAGGAGTCAATGAAAGGCGCCTCTCAACAACAGGTCTTCAACAGGGACAAGGGAGGCAGATGATGAGGAGGGGAAACAGCAGCACGTGGAAGCATAATTACGGAACTTCATTGGCGTCGCGTTCATATGCGCATTAATGCGCCGAGCAGCAACTGGTCCATCACATATACCTCTCCGATGCAGGGAAGGAGAGTTCATTAGTAAGGCTTCTGCTGCTGGTTGCACTACTAATGGTTGCTGGTTTTTCCATGGAAGGGAGCTACTAGCAGGGTTCTTGGTGTGTATTTGCGACAAGTTGGCAGTATAACAACGAAACACTAGATGTAAACGACACATTTTGGATGATTAGTAAAGATATAACCAATGGAAAGGCAAGGACTATAAGCAATGTATTAATCAATCTTGTCACATAAGTCACCAGGAATACATATATTTTAACTAAAGTTGTGTAATTCAAATTCAGATTCATGAATCTGGATGATTCTTTACGTTATGGAGATCCATGAATCTTTTAATGAGAGATTCATGAATCCCAAAGATTCATTAACCGATGAAAAGTGATGAGCAAAAAATGGGAAGAGAGAACTCTTTTCTTTTGTTCGCATGAACATCCTCGCCAATGGAAAAATCATGGAGATTCGTGAAAAATCCATGAAAGATTCATTAAGGTTTCGAAAGATTCATAAACGTTTGACGATTCGAATCCCAAAAGATTCATGAATCCATCTGAATAAATCTAAGGTGAAAGATTCATATCAATTAATCACGCCAAAAGATTCATAAGGTACAACACTAATTTAAAATGTCTAAAAGTGTGTTTTTGCAATATTCTACTATTTTTTTCAGATTTTTTTTTATTTGAAGTAAGTTTTCTTTAGAACGTGCCGTTTCTGCGTTCTAAACCTATTAGAATAAGTTTAGTAATGGTTCTAAGAGTTTCAATTCGTCGGTGTGCGATGCCGACGCTCTTCACAAGCTCAAGAAAATTGAATAAAATATCCATACATTGCAATATTTGTCTGAACATTCTCACTTGAATATTCTATTGGAACGAATATAGAGAGGGATACAAAGTTCAAAACGATTCAGCGTAGTTAAGGCTTTTAGGGGACGAAAGTCAAGAGTACAAATAGTGGAAGGTACAAGGCCGCGCTGGTAGAAAGTTTTTGAAACAAATTAACTTATTTGTGTCGGGATGCTTTGGATGCAATCTATCTATATCTATAAAATTCTCGTGTCACATTAGTGTTAGTGTTCAAACAGCTGAATTAAGTTTAATCAAATTTTATACACATGTTCTTTGATGTAAAAAAAGGTTTTTAACCATATCTCACGTCTGGAAACTATATACTTTTTTAATTAATTACGATTTTCTATCATGATATTTTGGTTTGTTTACATTCATCTATGACATATGAAGTGTAGTCTCAAACGGTCATAGCTGCATGCCTTTTCAGAGAGCGTGGTGAATTGATTTCGAACAAATCGTTTTTTTTTTCAAAAACAAGAAAAATAATCATTGCTATTTGTCGGTAATGATAGCAAATTTTGTTTAGTTTTGGTATCTATGACATATCGGTAAATGCAAACGTCGAAGCAAAAACATGCAGTTTTCAACTCCCACGAAGCTGTAAGTTATACGACAGAATTTTTACAGTACAAAAACCAAATAGTTTCAACAATTCTATGTCGTATCAAAAAGTGTTCAACCGAGTCAACTAGCATTTAAAAAAAAAGCCGAATATCCGCCTTCGGATAGTTATTTACCTATAGATTGCAAAGAGGAAAGTCTACTAAGGTTAATTGATGCCTCGTTAGTCTCCTTCAGCTGGTTGGAGTGCACTCCACAAGCTTTTAAAAGGCACCGGGTCTTACGGATGTGTGTTGCCGGACTTTGCTTGGACGTATTTACTTTCAACTTCTTCCACCAATTGCACGATCGTATATACTAATGACGACATTGTGTTCCCCTCTCCCCCTCTCTCTTCAGCAGATGTTCAGCTCGAAGGCCGAGCTGCAGCTGGCGATGCGCGAAACCAAACCGTTCAAATGCACCCAGTGCACGAAGGCGTTCGCCAACTCGAGCTACCTGTCGCAGCACACGCGGATACATCTCGGCATCAAGCCGTACCGGTGCGAGATCTGCCAGCGCAAGTTCACGCAGCTCTCGCACCTGCAGCAGCACATCCGGACGCACACCGGCGACAAGCCGTACAAGTGCCGCCATCCCGGCTGCCCGAAGGCGTTCTCGCAGCTCTCCAACCTGCAGTCCCACTCGCGGTGCCATCAGACGGACAAACCGTTCAAGTGCAACTCGTGCTACAAGTGCTTCACCGACGAGGCCTCGCTGCTCGAGCACATCCCCAAGCACAAGGACTCCAAGCACCTGAAGACGCACATCTGCCAGCTGTGCGGCAAGTCGTACACGCAGGAAACCTACCTGGCCAAGCACATGCAGAAGCACGCCGAGAAGGAGGAGAAGCGGCGCAACAAGGCGGCCGGTGGGGCGAACGCGTCGGCGGCCGCGGCCGCTGCTGCCGCCGCGGCGGCCTCCGCCAGTGGCAACGCCACCGGCAACAACAACAATAACAACAGCAGCAGCAACGCGAACAACAACACGAACAACAGTAGCGGGGGCAGCCCGGGCCACAATGGGGGTGCTGGGGCGGCGGCGGCAGCGGTGGCCGCTGTGGCCGATGCGGCCGCAGTCGGGCTGGCGGGATTGGCGGGGCTCGGCCTCACCAACCGGATGGGCGGAATGGTGGGCAACGCGGCGGCCGCGGCGCTGGTCGGCGGTGGCGACCATCCGTACTGGCCCAAGGTGAGCCCGGACTCGGCGGCCGCTAGCTTGGCCGAGGCGATGCAGCAACAACAGCAGCAGCAGCAGCAACAGCAGCAACAGTACGATTTCAGCAATAGCGGAGGAAACGGAGGCGGCGGCGGTGGCGGCAACGGGGGAGCGAACGGCAACAACGCCAACGGTAAGTGGCCCCAGTGAGATGCGGACGTGCGCCCGGTTTTCCAATTGCCAACGGAACAACAGTGCGGTGCGAATGCGCCTGATGGTAGCTTATCTGTTCCATCTTTCCAGATCAACCACATCATCATCGTAACTTGAACGGCGGCAGCAGCGGCGGCAGTTCCGGCAACTCCGCGGACGACGTCGGCGAGGACCTGGTGGTCATCCGGCACAATAACTCCCAGCAGCAGCAGCAGCAACAGCAGCACGTCAACAGTAACCAATCGAACTCGAACTCGAACGGCGGCGGTGCGTCGAATTCGGCCTTCACGCCCATCAACGTGATGCCACCGCATCTGACCGGGCTGGCGGCGGCCCACCAGCACCACCAGCAGCAGCTGGCCCAGCGGCCCTCGTACCTGTACGACGCGATCAACTTCCAGAACTCGCAGAAAGCGGCCGCACTCAATCAGAATGCGGCCGTAGCGGCGGCCGCCGCAGCGAACGGGTTCCCCAACCAGCTGATCTCGCTGCACCAGATACGGAATTACGCGCACCAGCCCGGCGGTGGTGGTGGTGGCGGCGGCGGTGGTGGTGCCGGTGGACTGATAACGGGCGAGCATCTGCTGATGGGAGGCGGCGGTATCATCGGGAAGGTGGAAAAATAGTCTGATGCTGCGGGTCGGCGTCGACGATGACACAGCCGTCGTCTTCGTCGTCGTCGTTGTTCGAAGCGGAGGGTCAGGATTTAAAACCCCCTGTGTCCCTCGTCCACCTTTCCGACATCGGGGACGGATGGTTGATGTAAAAAGCAACAAACAAAACAAACAAAACAAACAAACATACAAACAAAGGAGGAAATTTATGTATCTCTGTTTACGAGGGCGACGCAGGCGAGTGGTAGTAGTAGGAAGTAGTAGGAAAAATAGCGTGTCTAGCGGTAAAGTTGTCGTAGTTGTAGAGCAGTAGGTACACCGGGTAAGGTGCACACTCTCTCCTCCTTACAAAGCAAAGGATGTCCTTACCTTCGATTTTAAGTTCCCATCCACGACGACGGTACACGACGCACTTTTCGCTGTACCTGCCACGGTCGTTGTGTAATTATTATTAATATTATTATTATCATTACTATTAGAAAGATGAGCGCTCCATCGGAGGACGGAATAGAAAGCGAGTGAAACGAGATAACAAAACACTGAAACATAATCATTGCGAACCACCAAGGGCGAAACAGTGTAGTGGAACGCTTCCCCATGGTGGGGAAAAGGGGGTGAAAGGAATGAATTTAGACACGAAATTACTTTCTTTCCTGTTTCGTTCTTTGGCTCCGATTGTTAAAAATTACCCATTTCAATACTTTTGCCTTACCATTGGTCATAGTGTCCTTTTTTTTCTATTGGATTTCGTTTTTATTTTTTATTGTTTGGTTCAAAACTTTATTTTTTCATCCTAAACACACACGCACACACGCATGCATGCACGCACGCACGCACGCACTTTCTAACATAAGTCACGTATGAGTTTAGGCTAAAATGCGCTCGATGCAAATGGGTAGCAGCAACACACACACAAAAATGAACTTTCGAAGGTGAATTTATTTAAAAACACAATTCCGAATCGCCAGAGGACGAAACAAAGATCGTAGAGTGGCGCGAACAAGTTTTAGGTTCCCTTGTGTGAAGCTTACCATGGAAATTGCACATGTTTTACTTTAAACCTTGGAACGTGATCCTCCCAAACTGTATACATTGCTTGCACCTAGTGGTAAAGGAAGGATCTCGGTGATTATAGTCAGTTAAGATGAGCGCACGATCGTACGTTTGTGTGCGTGTGTGTGTGTGTGTGTTTGTGTGCGTGCGTGCGTGCGTGCGTGCGTGTGTTTAAGAAAGCATCCGTCGTGCTGAGGTACGCGAAGAGAACAAATAGATGTAACCCATTTCTTCGGCAAAAGAAATGCTGCAGCTTAGGAATAACTAGGGTCCTAGCAATTAAGTATATCGCCATGGATTGGCGATAAACGGGAACGATCGCAAATGGATCAAATATGGAGAACGGTTAGAGGAAGGTAGTAGAATACACGTCCTTTTAATATCCAACCCACATACGATGAGTTATGCGTTATTTTTTCTTTCCATGTTCCGGTGTTTTATGTTTGCCGTTTTTTTTCTTTGTCAACTCCCGGAGAACTCTCTCTGTATGGATGATGATGAGGGGGGGGAAGAAGTGCACGGTGCCGCTGGAGGATTGCAATTGTAAATAGAAGGAGAAAGTAGCTATACATATTAATAGTACGTCGGAGACATATGTGTATGTGCGTGTGTGTGTGTGTGTGTGCGTGCGTATATTCTGTTACGTAATTGTACAAAAAAAAAAAACAAAACTTAGAGTTAAGTGAAACCCGGCGTCGGTTCCGTTTTGATTGTCCATTGTAGTACCACCCGCTCGCCTCGATTGAAGGAGGATGTGGATATTTCGTTGACGTTCAAATGCATTTAAATTCCTGCCCTTTTTTGGGTGGGAAGCCCTCCCTCAATCCCTTCAGCAAGGGAAGGAAGGGTTGGAAAGGAGTCGGTCTTCTGGGGGTTTTTTTGTGGCATAAGGATCACCGAACCCGGAATTGATCCTCGCTAGGACACACGCCTCTCGATGTACCTACTCCTTCCGAATCCTTCCCTCCTCTGGATGCATCTCTTTGTTCGTTGATGGAGTTCGGTTTGTTGGTTTGTTAACATGTTGCTCGTTTCGTTGGCCATGTGGAGTGGAAGTACCCTTTCGAGCCGTAACCTACCCACTGCACCATCTCTTGATCGTTAGGTGAGAGTATCTATGTATGTATGTGTATGTCTGTTTGTGTGTGGTTTTTCTAAGGAAGGTGCAGTGCTCAAGGCTACAATAAGGAGAACCCGGATCTACCCCATTTCACCATATGCCATCAGTTGTTTAACTTTCTAGAAGAAAGAGAAATCCGAAACGAGCAGCGACAGACCACAAACCTCGGAAAAGCACACACACATACACACACATACGCGATGCTACGATCACCTCAAAATGCTTAAATGACAAATTTGCTCTAAGAATTTCTAGTTTCTTAAGGAACCGCGCGACGGGAGTGTAGAATGGTGTAGAAAAGAGGGATAACGAAAGGGAAACTATACTTAAACACGTACACGAAACGAAACTAGAAAACCACACAAACTAAGCTTAAACAACACATCCGAATCGTAACCGGTAGGAGGGATTCGCGAGATGCGGTTCGGGATGGGTAAAATGGAGAAGAGAACATTATTATATTATTAATTAAACAGAACAAAAGTAAAAAACGAAGAAAAATCGATACAAAATCAACCACACACAATGAATGCGATCATATGTAGGGTAGGTTTAGCGGTATAGAGCTCTTACACGTAAGTGTAAAGGTTAGCTTGTTGGGAAGCTAACAAATGGAATGGCAAACCTAACTCACCATCCCCCTGGCTGCAATGTGCGGGAGGGGGAATGTGAAAGAAAAACAGAAAATAGGAAGGAAAATACAAAACAAAGCTGGAGATCACCGAAAAACAAGGGTAAAGGAAAAGGATGTATAATAAAAACGCGAGGCGATACCGTAGCTGGTTAATGTAAAACAAAACTTTTATGATTAAATAAAAACAGAGTAAAACAATGATAATTTAAAATAAAACCAAACCAACTGAGTTGCTTCATTCTTTTGTGGATGCAAATTGAAAGAAAAATGGAATCGTTTGTTCACTTTGGTTTTACAAGTGAGTAACGACGAATATTTGGACTTCAAGAAGTTCAATTACAAAGCGCGTGGGAAAATTAAAGAAAATTATAATTTTTTGTGCCACTTTCTGGTTACCAATAATTTAACGCTTTTCATTTTGTACGAGAGGTTGCTTTTGAACTATCTAATAGCATATTTGAGGTTAAACTTTGGTTACCACAAATGAAGCACAAAATGGATGCAAACTGCTAAAACCAGTTAGAACTGAAAAAAAATTAATATTAAAAGTAACTGAACAGAACAGCCCACTTTTTCGGTTACATGAATAGTGTAAATTAACCAATCAACTACCGCAAAAACTGCTATTCAAGCGACGGTATTAAATTTCCTTATAAATCACATACAATCGAATTATGGTTTTGTTAGCCTATTTTCTTTATTGTTTGTTCTACACACAAAAGTACACATCTTCATGCGAAGATGCTTTTACAGCCTCACACACGTACAGTACATTGTTAACTTATCACGATGACGATGACGAGACGTGACCGCTAAAATCTCCTTCATCCGTATCCTCGGCCGCCAGTAAGCGATGCGCATAAAACCCAGCCCGAACCAACGTTGCGTACAAATGGCCAACATTACTTGCAACAAAATGTACCGTACTTACGCACCTGATATGTAATGCATAATTGTTGCATTAAAAAAAAAACAGGGATATAAAGGGTAAAACGCTACAACTAAACTAAAAAAAACAAGCTAAAATAATCATTTAAAAAAAAGAACTGCCCAGTTTACGTATATATGAACAATAAAACAAGAAATACAGAGTAACACGATACGGCACACTAAACGTTAAGCGTTAAGGATCTTGTACACCCATAGCCAAACAGGGACACTTTTTGTTTGCACTGCATTCACCTACACTAAGCGTAATAGAGCAGCTGTGTAAAATATTGTTTAATAATTTGTATCTAACAAAAACAAGCCTATTAATCTTGGAATGGCGTGATTAAAATAAAATAAAAAAACAAGGCATCTTTTAATACATTTACGTTGGACAATTTTCGCCTCTCACACGCTGCTTATACTGTACTGTGGAATGGTTATTTAGATTTATCTACTAAACCTCTCTCGGCAGCACTAGCCTCCAATAAGGATTCTTCGAGCCCTATCTATCTGGGAAGAGTTTTTCTTGACCCAACTCCACCACCATTGCCACCGGTGCCGACCGTACCGGGCCCAATACCGATGCGTATGGTGGCCGCCGGTGTCCCATCGTCTGCGCCGTGACCGGTCGCCGCGGATCGTCCAGAGAGCGCATGTTTGGTGATGTTGTCCGTCTGCAGTATCATCACCAGCAGCCGATCGAACAGGATCAGCAGCAACCGGGTGTTGAGCTTCTTGTTCTGGAGCATTTGGAAGAAGTTCAGCAGCCCACTGTTGCACGTCACCGAACCGACCACGTGCTTCAGGTCATCGGAGAGCAGCGCAAACAGGGAAATCTTGGCCGCCAGCTTCGTGCGCAGCCGGGTGCTGTCCTCGCGCAGCGGAGTGCTCGGGTTAAACCGATCCCCCTCGGGCCACACGTTGTTGCTGGGCGGGGGAAAACGGGAATCAAATAGACGGGAAAATTTAACGAAACACATTTTTTAACACGCTAATCATAAATAATGCAATGATCCAATGATGGTTAGGATGAAATCAAAACTAAAATTTCTTCTCTGTTTCGTGGCAGTCAATTAACGGTAAAAAATAGAGATCTTATAAATGACAAATGCGAGAGCTAGTTGGACATTAAATGGGAGTTTCTGTTTAACCGATGTAATTTACTATTAAGGCTTAGTTCATATAGCGATGGGGACCTTTGCATTGCGTGTATCTTTTATACCATTACTCCAATTGAAAAACTTTGTTTGAATGAATCATAGGTTTTGATATAAAGGGTGTCCCAGAAAGTATAAGCACGATTTCAAAATTAGGTAAAAAATAAAACCTGTTCCAGAAACAGAATTTTTGTTTCATAAATTGTGTTTGGGTTCTGTTCTGGACTATTTGGGAAAAACAAAAATTTTAAAAATTTAATCGTATGCTAATGACCGCACTTTTGATCTGTCGCTTCCGATATGGCTCAGCACAGACTTGTCATGAACGGTTTTCGACACTTTTGAACGGTTTTACAGTTTTTTTGAAAACTGTCGATGTTTTTCGAAGCTTTAAAATGTTGTCTCAAGTGTGCCTTCGTTAGCGCCCAAAATATCTCAATTGGTCTGGTCTTGGTCGACTCTTCGTCCACACAGCAGCTTGTCGTACAGCTTCCGGGCCCGATGTTTAATGCATGCAGCCTAATTTGCACTCCGTTTCGATTTCTTTTGGATTTTGTACGATTTTAAATTCAATCTTGCCTTGTCTCATTGGACGTTACTTTTTAACGTACCCATTTGTTGAGCCACATCGCGAATGGAACTTTCCTATTTTTGCTTGAATGCTTTTGCTCTTTCCCGGTTCAACTGTTGGTCGATAGGACCAGGTTTTTGACCACTTTTCGGCGTATCCTCGAAGCTGGACTCCTCCCGAAACTTTTGGATGGCGGTTCGTACGGCTCCGATACTCACACCTACCGATTTCGCCAATTTCCTTAGCGAAATGTAAGGAGTCGAACACCATTTGTGCAGAACGCTTTTGCGCTTTTTGACGGAAATGCCTCGCATTTTAACAGAAACGGTTGAAAAAATAGTTTCGATGCACTATCTAGTAGGTTTGAATGTAAACAATCAAACACCCGAAGAATCAACTGTTTGGCGTCATCCGTTTTCCAGAAACTTAATTTAGAAATCGTGCTTATACTTTCTGGGACACCCTTTAATACATTTTTTTAAATATGAAAAAATTACTCTTCGATTTTACGAAGAAATTCTCGAACTTTTCTGTTGATACCGTCCATCCAATTCCTCCAATTCTTCATTTGTATTGTGTCATTAGCTACTGCTTGCTTTTTCTTTAATTTTTTTTTTCATTATTGCCCAATATCGCTCTATTGGGCGGAAATGGGTGCAGTTTGGTGGATTCAGCGTTTTTTTTATATGAATTGCACGTCATCGTTGTACCATTTGTAGCACGTCCTTGCTATGATGGCAGCATGCTAGATAGGGTCAAAACCAGACTGGACCATCATGAGACCTAACAAATGCAAAACAAATTTTCCTAAGGCACTCCTTCTTATAAAGTCCGAATACATGTTCTTGTTCGTCACAAACACGGTGGTCTTTTCGCCACATGAGCGAATTCCTTGCGAAATCATAATTTTTTTAGCGAATTTATCAGCGAAAGCAAATTTGAACCCCTTTGGGACGTTGCCACGTGCATAAGCCTTATAAAAATAAACGCCCAGGATTTGTTTGAAATCGACTTTCACGTAGGTTTTATCATCCATCAAAATGCAACCATGCGGTTTGGTCAGCACCAGATCGTACAGCTTCCGAGCCCGGTTTCTGGCCATTGTTTGTTGCCTGGCAATGTTTCGATTTCGTTGTTTACTGGCTCGAACACACTTAAACTCTTCTCGAAGTCGGATTTACCGTACAGTAGAGCGGTCGGCGCTAAGAGTTTTGGAGATTTCAAACCATAGTACGAGATGTTTGGGTTAGTCTTGATTTTCCGCATGACTCAATCGCAATTGACGATTCACGGTTCCACATGGTCGCTTAGTTTGCATGTTACGGGCATTCGTCTGTGTATTTTATCATATACAGAACGAAACTTTAAAATAAAGTAAACAGTTTGTGGTCATAGATGAAGTAACCAAAATTTAGTTACCATAGATGAAATAAAGAGGTCAGTTTACAGTTAGCTCATCATCGTGCGCCATGTTTTTCCAGACGCTTCGATGATCTCCAATCATCAGTCAAATTTAGTTGAGTAAAACCGTTAGAAAAATAAGAATATTATGGCAACTTCACGGGGTTCAATTCAATTCAATTTGGATGAACCAAAACGATATTATTCATTTGTGCACCATTACATGACATTTTGCTTTACGCGTTATCCCTCCAAATTACTTACAGTATAGCTGACAGCACCGCTTCGAGCTTGTCCATCATCAACAGGCTGCCGGCGGTCTGTACGATGCGCTTGTTCGTCGCGTGGCTCACCCAGGGCGCTCCGAGCAACCGGTTGATGAGACCCCGGCGCAACCATTGCGATTTGTTCTGCAAATCGAACACCTCGTCGAGCAGATGGAGCGCGGATGCGAGCGCCGGATACTCCGATTGCTTCAGCTCGAGCGTCGGAATGTCCTGGATGTCGTAGAACGTGCGCTCCTTGAGGGCACCCTTGCTGAGGAACATTCTCGAGATGCCACCGACGAGCGTGTCGGGCATGTTCCGTATTTTGCTCATGCCCGATTTAAGACTTTCGATCTACAAAAGAAAAAACCGGGTTCAATGTTGTCGAAATCGTAAGATGGAACTTCAATCTAAAATTCGAAAATCTTATGATGTACCGTCTTGACCACCGGTCCACCGTGCATCTTCCGATCGTCAGTGTCCGGCTCGAGGAAGTTCCGTATGATCGCCATCATCTCCTCGGACTGCTCCGCCCGGGTACAAATTTGCGCCAGGAAGTGGTTTAAAATCTCCATCCGATGTTCGAGCACCGCACGCTGCGTGTTCTGGAAGGCTTTCTTCGCCGGAAACGGCACCCCCTCGAGGGGCTTAAATCGTTTCACTAGCAGCTTCTTTAGCTCCAGAAACTTCGAGTAGCGCCGGTAGATGTGCCAGCTCTTGTGGTGGTTATCCTCGATCACGTGCACCTGTATGGCGTACACGGCGTAGTGACCCTCGCAGTGGATCGCCGTATTGATGATCCGGGCGGACAGTTTATGCCGATACTGGGCATGATGCTGATGATGGTGATGGTGGTGATGGTGGTGATGGTGATGGTGTTGCTGATGCTGCGTACTACCATCCTCCAAGTCGAGATCGACCACATCTGGCACGGGTGGTACGATGAAGGGAAGAACATTGCGACGGTTCGGCACCATCGGAGCTTCACTGCCCGAATCATTGCTCGAGCAGTCGGACGCTTGGCGCAGCTGCTCGATGTTGAGATCGTTAATGGCCGCAAACATGCCGGTACAATCGCTATGCGAACGAGCGTGCTTCAGATTGCTCACAGTCGTCGGGAACAGACTCGAGGGTGACGGTTTTTTCACGCTTCCGACCGCTCTAATGTCATGCTCTTCCTTAACGTCGTTCTCGATGGGTGCCGGCGGACCACCCGTTGGCCCGCCCGGCTGCTGGTGGTCATCGTCGTCGTCCGTTTCGTTGAACAGAATGTCCCCACTGTTCGAGTCACTCGCACTATCGCCCATCGCCGACAGTGGACCGCCGTGCACGGTTAGATGGTCCAGCGACGGCATATCTTGATCGTGCGCGTTGTGAAAATCCAGCTCGCGGAGCAGCTGCTTGTAGGCCACGCTCTGGTAGAAGTTGTTCAGAAACACTTCCTCGTTCTTCTGCTTCTCGTAGATGTACTTGCAGATGGAATCGAACCACGTGTTCTCCGGCTGAATGGACGGATCGTTCAACCGGAAGTTCAGTGCCTCGATCAACCCCGGATCGATGTTCAAATAGTTGGCGGACTTGGGTTGCAAATACTGAGCGAGGAAAAAAGAAAAAAACATGATAAGACAATGAAACATATAACTGAACGCTTCTTTTATAAAATTTTGAGGTATATAAGGTTTTATACGATCTCGTTTACTAACTTTCATTATAGTTTTCATGCTTGTTTTGGTAAAGTTTGAAAATAAATATTGAAATTTACATTTCCAAATGTACAATGTGCAATTAATTTAGATTGATTTCATTATTATTATATAATTAATTAATTATTTAATTCAATTTTTAATTAATTTTAATTCGGTCAAAACGACCGCCATTTGGCTTCTAGTGTTAACTGAATTTGATGTTTGCGAGAATTCGTAAACCCAAATTTAGTGTCAATAAATTTAAAAAACAGATGATTTTAGTGCTTTGTAATATGAAAAACTGCAATAAAAATTATTAAATTAAATAAAATTATTTGGTTTGTGCTAAGAAACCAAATACAAATAATTTAATACCAAAATGCCTGTTATAACTACTTATAATAAATTTCTACAACTACAAAATGTTTACGGTCACGTAAAGTAACGACCCCTTAAAAACCACTCAAGCTGTGTGAGCTACATAAAAATAGCTGCCTTACCTCCTGGTAAAGATTTGTAGCCTTATCCCGAATGCTCCGCAGCACCTCCTCGCGGCTCAACTTCGATTTGTTTACCTGAATCTCTGAGAAGCTTTGGCTGGTGGTAATTTTCCATTCTATCAAGGGACGTGCAATGAAAAAAAAATGAGTCATTAAGCTAACCGGAATGTACTATCCGGAATGTCCGATAGAAAATACTTACCCTGAGCGGTGAGATAAAATATCACATACTTTTGTAGGTTTAGCACACTAAGGTAGTCCAAATAGTAGGACACGGCCAGCTCCTTGCGCAAGATGTCGTCGAGGCTCAGCTGCGGCAGGTTGGACGATGCTTTATCACGCTCCGTTTTGCCAAAATCTTAGTGATGGTGGAGAGAATTTTATTTTATTTGAATGATATTTCGACAACAATTAAATTTCATCAGAGGAATGCGTTTTGGAAAGAAAAAAATACCATTTTTGTTATTCTGCAAATGGCTTATCCTCAAATCGATCAGCTTTTGCGTATACTTCAAGCTGGCCAGTTCGGCACTGCAGCTGCTGTCCTTGTACTTGGCGTCCATCTCTTTGGTGATTAGTTGCCGGCAGGCCCGTAGCTCGGACAGATCGCTCGACTGACGGATCATCTTCAGCAGAAACTCGCCCGCCGGTGGATCCTTCGTGAACTGTTTGGCGATCTGTAGGTTGATAAAATCCGGATCGGTGAGGGTGTTGAACAGTGGCCGCAGCAGACTGTTCGCGAGCAGGTTACACAGCAGCGTACGCAGCGTAAGACAGTTGAAGTCTTCCTCGGGCAGCACAAAGTACAGCACCGTCTCGGAGACGCGCTTAAAGTACTCGTTGAGGGCTTCCTCGTCGGTGCACTCGCGCCGATAGTCCTCGCAGAAGCCAAAGAACGCGTTCAGTAGTGCCACCTCCGGGTCAACGAGCGACTGCTCGTCCACCGAGACGTTGTAGAAGCGCGAGTTGGCCACATTTTTCTGTACGGCCGCATTGCCCAGCTGCCAGGTGAGATCGGTTTCGCTCTTGTTCCGCCGGTGGCCTTCCACCTTCAGGTTGCGTCGTTGAGGTGATAGCTTCTCGTGAATTTTAAGCCGTTTCTGCTCCGACGTGGATGATGAACAGCCTGATCCGGACCCTGAAGCCGCCGCCCCTGCCGACGACGAAGACGACGAAGCTGATCCAGTCGATTTGTTTTTGCCAACGGCTGCCGTAGTGTTCGCAACCTCCTGCGAAGCGAGCCGATAGAAGCGCGTGTGCTTGGCCAGATCGTCGATCAGGCGGGTCGTCATGAGCGGCAGTAGGTCGGCCGAACGCATGCGTTGGCACAAGTTCAGCACGAGCGTTTCGATGCTGGTGCGGATGTTGCACTCCGAGAACTCTCGATTGTCCGAAACGACCGTGTACCAGGAGTCGATGAAGTCACGCACCACGTAGTCGAAGATTGTGTGGATAAGCTTGTCGACCGGTTTGTTGCCGCTGAGTATTTTCCTTTTCCTCGGCGAACCGGGAGGCGTTTCCGTGTGCTGGTGCAGCAGGACATCCGGATGGGGAAGATAGGATTTGAAGGAGGACAGTGGCGTTGAGGCGACGGATACTTCCTCGCCGATCGAAACATTACCGACTGAGGGAAACGTAAGTAAACGAAATATGATTTATAAGGCGTACGAGGAATGAAATTAGAAATAATTGTCTCTTTTTAATCTACCGTCCAAAAATCGAAGTTCAGGGATGTTCGAATTAACTAACCATACATTGTCCATTTTGTGAATGTGTATAAAAATTGTATTATTCCTTCATACGAATCGAATGACAGTTGAACTAAATAACACAAATGTTTAAAGCAATTGATTTCTTTAAAAAAGTTACATTTAAACAATTCGTGAGACATCCCATAGCCAACCTAAGTCTCTATTTAGTCTAGCTTTTAAAATCGAACAAAATCAACTAAAACCCTACACCTCCTTAAGCGAACGAACAAAAGCAAAGCATATCCTCGGTCCAAGCGTTCAAACGGGGAAATGGAACATATGAGTACAAGTTTGATAGCGATACCAATGAATTGTTGTGTTGTGTATATTTTTACCATCTTTCTTCCGTTGCCGATCCACGTCGTGGTTCGTACCACCAGCCGACCGCTTGTCCGTGTGTATCTTAATGCTCTCGAACGGGTTCCAACGGCTTCTCTCTTCGCCGGGCGATGGTTGACGATGCTGCTGTTGCTGCTGCTGGTGGTGGTGTTGATGGAGATGATGCCGGTGCGAACGGTGGTCCTCGTGCTGCTCTGGACTGTTATCTAGAATGGTATGGTCCCGTTGGTGGAAGTGCAAATGACCCCGGTGCATTAGGTGGTCCGTGATTGCATTGGTTGGCTTCGTTGCCGGCGGAGCCTCGCCGCCACCGGTGTTCCGTGGTTCGCGCTTCTTAAACAGTAGCTCAATGCCAGCGTCGAGAAAGTTGCGCCTGCGACCCCCACCGTTCCCTGCACCCCCCGGTCCCTCACCACCGGTGCCGCCCGAGTGGGTGTGCGCTTTCCGGTTTCGACTCGATTCGGTTTGAACTTTGATGTTGGGCGAAATGAGCAGCAAATTACCGGGCTTAGGGTCACAAACTAGTTTACATGTGTACGCAGTTTTTAGCGCCCACCGGTCACAATCGGCAGGATGGTGGGAACAGATTTGTTAAGTTTCAAGCCCGCATCGAGCGATAGTAGGATTGATGATGCAATTATTTCCCATTAAAACGGGTGTGTGCGTACGGGTGCAGTAAATTGATTTTGGTTTCACGGGCGGTTCGCAAATGCGTGAGGAAGAATGTGTGTAGGAAATAGAGAAAGAGAAGAAAATGGGGGTTTCTGGATGAGGCGAAAGTGTTGCTAGCAAAACAGCAAACATCCAAGCAGTAAAGTATGGACCCGAATGAAACAAAAAACAAAAAATAGGAAATGAACTGTGTGAATACAAATGTGAAACAAACGAGAATGGGCATTTGGAATACATATTCACAAAGAAAGAACTTAAGCATGAAAAAGAAAACACAAACAACGGAACAAACAAAGAACGAACAAAAACAGCCAATTTGCAATCAAACAGAAAAGTAAACCCCAACTGGGAGTTCTACACTAGTGTACATAAACATTCCTTCGTAGCCCATTACATACCAATGCTAAGTCCAAGCGTCTTTGGTTCGTCCAGAGGGTTCTCAAGTAGCCCACTATCAAGAAACTTGTCCAGATCACTATGCTGAAGGTACAGAATGGTGAGAAATCTAGAACGAGGAAACAACAAGACAGCACAATTCGCGATTAGCGGGATGCGTAGACTGCGCTGCTGATAACGGCGTGCACGGCGTGTCCGTACCCGAGCAAGAACGTCACCAAACCGATAAACATCGTCGTGACCCAGAACACTCCGAACAGATTGACCGACACAGCGACGCTGAGTGCGATCCAGCTGGCGTATTTGAACTCCATCGTGGACGGGAAATTAGTAAAGATTGACACACATCGCACGTTGGCGCTTGGTAACACGATTCACGACCACCGCCTTCGGTAATGTTGGAACAGCAGCATCGCGTGCTGGCGAAGCTAAACGAAAAATAATCTCCCGCAGGCAGAATCGAACGAGCGAACGACACGGTGATTGTTTTGTTTCTGTGATGTTTTTGTTTTCGTGTCTTACTACCCCGGTGAAAATGCTACGCCAGTTGATCGTACTGTCAACTGGGATTGTGCAGTGACAGTCGACATAAGTCGAGTTTAAAAATGTCGACATTTTATAAATTTAAATTTCAATTGAGGTAAAACCACCGTTGACATTATAAAGTAACATATTTATATAGAAACATTATATAGTAAAATTTTTGCAGTCAGTTTGATATTTGATAAGATTAATCAGATAGTCAGTTTGATATTTGATAAGATTATGATCTTTATTCGCGTTAAGGCAATCAGCATAGTTGTTTCGAGAAAACAGAACATCGGAAAGCCCTCAAACTTTCGGTAAATTACTCAAACAGCAAGATTACTGAACGCGGGAAACACTTTACATCGCACAGAAGTACACAACAAACCTATTTTCCGAAAACGGGCAATTCATCGTTCCTGCCAAATCGACATGGTTCAGAGATGAATGTTAAACTGGTATGAGAAAGTGGGGCTAAATTTAAAGTTGGGGAACATTTTTGATTGAATTATGCAATCTTAATATGAAGCTCTTTAGCGTTGATTCTGGATCCTGTATGAATTTTACGCTTTTAGGTTGGCAGATTTTGCAGAGAAAACCGAGATAGGCCGAATTAAGAATGAAATGTATGCTATTCCGTCATCAAATTTGAAATTGTACCAAGTGAGGAAACGAAATAATGTAGATTGTCTTCCTTGGAACTAGAAACCATGTTTCAGGATGGATGCAGACCTCAAAAGTTAGAGCTCAATTTAGAAGGAACATGTTCAGACATTTTCATATATGCGATGTTATGCACATGCAGGCTTTCCCTATGCGAACCAGACAACCGACCGCTATCGAAGATATTGTAAATCTGTGAATGAGATTTGATGCAGAAAGTAACAATTTGAAAGAGCATAGATACTCTACGCTATCTTAAAGACGATAAAACTACGTAGCATTAACTTTATATTGCATTGAAGCAATACGGCCAGGCCGTTCCTTCTGAAAAATAAATAATAATAACTTTATATTGCATCAAAATCCCTATTGACAATGAACCTGGACAGATGTGAAGAGTAAACTTTAAAAAACCCCTTCAAATTTACAGAATTTGACAACATTGTATAGGCTGTTGGTGTATAGCCAAGCTAGGACAAATTGCAACTCATTGCCACGATATCCACGCATCATTGTGGTGTCGATTACAATTCCGAATGGCTGTAACTATTGGATTTGATTGGTCATGTTTCCTTTCGCGGTTCGTTGTGCCGTACAACCGTGCACAGCCCAATAGCCAATAATCGGGTCTGCCATTCGGCGCTCGGTTTATCGACGAGAAAGCTTTCATCAATCGCCATAGACGTGCCCTCAGTCGAACCGGGTCGTTTGCAGAAATTGGTCAATTTTTTGATACCATCTCCGAGCCATTTTTAAACAGTGTAACAGCACGGTCTAGTGTTAACTACCATCGTTATATCGATCGATCGGTCGATCAGTGCGGGCGACCGTTAACAGTCGCAGCAATGGCAAAACTGCTGGCCACATTTAAAGCCACGGTGACGAGAATTCTGTTCGCCGCGCACGGGTTTATTGCGATCTGGCAGGTGACGCAAAACAAAAAGGATCCCATCTACTGGAGCCTGTGTGCGCCCATCGGGGTGCTGTTCATTGAAGGCATCTTTACGCTGGCGATCAAAAAGAACCAAGAATGGCGCTGGTAAGACATAGGGCTGGCAACCGATGGAGCCAAAGATAGTAGCCGTAAAATCTAATTTCCTGCCCAGCGTTTTCATTTTCGTGCCCCGGTCCCAAAAGGGAGGACGGTTGACACACGACGGTTCCCAACGGCGTGGCTTTGCATGTGTACTTTGTACCCAGTGTTTCTTTTTCCCACCCATGATGGGTTTACTCAAGACGAGATTCTTCTGTATGTGTTACGTTGTGTCGTGCCGTCCTTAGAGGCTCGCGAGGGAAGAAAAGTGTCTAAATAACGTTGTTCATCTCACGTGACGACAAGTTTTTGCCTTCCACCCAGCCGGGAAAATGTTGTGTGAGGGAAAATTGAATTTCTTACAGCCGCAACCATCATGTGGAGAATTTTTCGTCAGGTGTGGTTCATCTTGTTTCCAGTATGTTTCGAGGGAGGCATGGCGTCCAAGACAGAAACGAAGCATCGGTTTTACGAGACTGTGAAAAATTCTCGGGAAATGCAAAAGCTGGTGGAACTGTGCATATCATTGTGACGATATAAAAACCGAAAACGATTTCCATCATTTTCCAAACGAATCGTAAGATAAACAGCCTACTGCATCAATAACTAATGGACCGATCCTTCTCGAATGCGTGCGAAAAGCTTCAATCCGTTTGCAAGCCGCCGTAATGCTTTTCCGAAATAGAAAAATCTCATTCCATCCTCAATCCGCCCGGGACGAACGTTTGCGCTCCGGCCATGCGTACGCTACGTGGTACCGCCTCCCCAATTACTTCCCGTACGTACCGGGAAATTCCATCAAAAACACGTGATGAAAGTTTCCTCTGACAAAACTTCCCTAATGGTAAGCGGGAGGCATAAATTTAGATTAAATGTAATCCGGTTGCTTTCTACGAACGAAGCTGCGATGGCTAGGCAAAGGGCAAATGTTGCAAAAGTTTTGGCAACCATAGGGAAGTTGTATGCTGGGGGTAAGTCCATTATCTTCTGTGCGTGTTTTTCTCGTGACGGTGACGGTTAGCAGGAAGCGCGGACTCAAAAATAAATTGGGATTATCACCGCGTGGAAACGAGAAAATTTCTAACGCTTTATTAAAAAATGTTCGGTCATCCGTTGTTGCCGATCCGGGCGTGTTTAAATGCTTTATTATGAAGACAAATTTTCGCTTCATCATGACAAATCGAGGCATGTTGCTGGCCAGGTGGTAATATTTCTTCCCCATTTTCCTGGCCCCCGTTTGGTAGGTTCTGCCCGTCGGTATTTCTGTACCTGTCCAGCATCGTGCCGGCCATATGGCTGCTGGAGCTGGACAAGCTAGACAAGCGGACGCGCTACCAGGATCAGATGCTGAACGAAACGATCAACCTGGCCGCCACGGTCGGCAAGGACCTGAAGGATCTGAACAAGATGCTCGGCGTCAAGATCCAGTTGCCGGACATCCAGCTGACGGCCGAGATGTGGGTCACGCTGATCGAGCAGTTCCTCATGCTGGTCCTCATCATCGGCCGCTGGATGCTACCGAAGGGTGACCTAACCCGGGACCAGCTCAGCCAGCTGCTGCTCGTGTATATCGGGACGGCCGCCGACATTATCGAGTTTTTCGACTCGTTCAAGGACGCGAAGATAGCGAACGAACCGGTGCTGGTGCTGCTGACGCTGAGCATTTGGTCCTGGTCGCTGCTGCAGTTCACCATCGTCCTTTCGGCAACGCGCGCCCGGAAGCCGAGGGGTGGCGGAAGTGGAGCACGTGGGAGCGCTCAGGACGCGGCCGACGATGCCAACTGCTGCAACGTGGCGTGCTGCAACATCGACGTTTGGGGCATAGCGCTCAACATCCTCCTACAGGACGCGCCATTTCTCACCTTCCGTCTGCTCATCATCGTGCACTACAAAATCATCACGTACATGAACATCTTCTTCACCTGTGAGTATCGGAAGTGCCGAGACCATCAGCCACCGTCCGACGGGTCCGGACAAACAATCTATCTTCCCCCCGCTCGCCCTGCATGCCCCCATTTTCCAGGGTTGACTTTTCCGTTTTGTGCTGATCTGTTTCCTCCTATCAGGTAAAAATACGCTCGTTATCCTACTTCAGCTTTATCGGCTGTACGTGGTTAATTCGGAGAATCGAAAAGCGGCTGCCACGAAGCAGCGGCTGAAGGCGAGAGGCAAGGTGGAACAACCGACGGTCGGGGCACGTCACCAGAAGCAGCGCAAAATAAGCAGAAGGTAAGTTTAATCCTTAATTGTTTCCTCGTCTCTGAGAAACCACGGCGCGCGTTGGAAGCCATGTTCAGCGAAAAGGTGATTGAAAACCTCAATTATTCTATTCTACGAACTTTTTTTAAATTTTTCTTTATGAAAGTTTTTTCATAAATTTTAAGACAAATTTAAAAAGATCGTTCGAAGCAGAACCGGTCAAGTTTGCAACATGATAATTTAAATAAATAATATTTTGATAAATTTTTCTTTTATAATTTTAAAAAATAATCAGTTTTCAAAAGTATAGTTTTTGAATACTTTTACTCAAAATTAACAAAACATTTCTCACCTTCAGTAGGTGTTGTTTAAACGAACGGGTATGGATAAATGTGGTAATACGATACGCTAACAAAAATACGTTTAAATTTTAAAGTGTGAACTTAAGCAACTCAAAAACGATCCTTTTTTGACAAAATAAAAACATTCTAAACATAAAACTGTTTGGGAAGAAAAATTACTATGTGCAACTATGTGCAACATGGAAATACTACTTCAAAAAACGTTGTGACATCATCATCATCATTGCACAAACAAATATTGTATAGATATCCAGTGCTTATGAAAACATTTTCTTTATAGAGGCCCTTTTTAAAAAACACATTATTTTGATACCTTGCGTGATAAGTCCACGATACCTTTTATTATCTTTTAAATCTCTAAAAACAATCTTTACAAAATACTTCTTGATTTAAGAAAAGAAATAGTTGATAAAGAAAATGAGTATCGCACATCGTGTAAATGTATACAAATGGCACAAATATTTCTGTTTCACATAACATTAAAGCTGATAGGAAGGTGCAGAAAGGAAACGAATCCTAGCTTTAAGTAACACAGGGATTTTAAATGTATTCGTGCCCCGAAACATCCATTCACACCGTTGTGAAGAGCACAATAATAAGCAGAAAGTTTTTGGACGAATGGCTTCGGGCTATGGCTTCGGTAGGAAGTTAGTTTTCATTAATTAATTGCGAATGTTTAAAGAAGGTGGCTCCTCGAGGCGTTTGTTGCTTAAGAAGATTATTACACCGAAAATGCTCCAGGAGACTTGAATGGACTTAAAAAATACCATGAACACGATTTTCGTAACCTTTAAATGGTGCCTCAGAATGAATTATCCACTTGATAACATTGTCTCGCAGCAGTCCCTAATTGCATGCCATTTGTATCCTAACAGCCCTGAACGGCGGTTGACAGACGGTCACGTTGGCATTCGTGAGCGAATTCTGCGAATCGTAACACTTATTCACACACACACACCTTCCTCTGGGCGAATTCGAATGTAAACTCGGGTTGGCGGGAAATGCGAATCTCGAAGGCGCATAAATTCTCCACTCTACGCAAATGGCTCGGCAACAAACATTAATCATTCCATCCAACGACCACCTACCACCGTTCCGAGGCGAGCGATAGAATGGAACCCGCCCAAAACTAGGCCATCGTCACCGGCCGAACCGGTGAACGACACGCTTCCAGCGTGAACCAGCTTCCGGTACCGATTGAGGAATCGAACCGTCGTCGTAGTCGTTCCGGGAATGGCTTTTCCGGTCGACGCACAATGGCGACCGGTGTGTGGTTGGGGCCCGTTTTTTGACGCGATTTGCCATTCCCGAGATACCCAGGGGAAAGGGCCCGGTATCGATTATTTGCCTCGGCGTATGGGAAAGGATTATTATTGCTCGAGATAGGCGTGCGAAGTCGAAACTCATCGCCAACTTTCACTGGCGCAAAGGTAGAGTCCTCCAAAGGCTCATTTCTCAAGCTGGCAGCAGATGATATGGTAATAGTGGCACGGATAGCGGAAATAAACCTATGATTCGATTTGCTTCCTCCGCAAACCCCCTTTCGGCCTGACGTTGGACGTGCGGAACAAGTGCCGGCGGTTCTGGGTTTGAAATTGAATCTTTTCAAGCTGGAGGATGTTGGGCAGATGAAACTTGATGAAATTTCGCTATGCGAAACCGCCTACCCCAACGTTGGGATTTGTTTTGGATCGAGAAGTTTCGTCTGCTTGAAGGAACGTTTGATCATGTATGATTATGTTTGCCCAAGCCGCTAGTGTATTAAAAAGGGCGGAGTTCCCACATTTAAAATTCATACTGCGTCATCACCATTAACTTTATCAAGTATTTGATGAAGAGAGTTTTCCGTATCGAGTTTGTGGATTTCATAATTTGCAAAAAGATTACCGGAGTTCAGTTTCGAATACATGGAGCTATAGCACATAGATTGGTTCAGCATTTACAAGCACAGATACCAATACAAAACATTATTGGAAAATTACAAATTGATGCACAAAAGCGCAATAATAAATAAATGCTAGTGTTGAGTACTAAATGAAAATCAGATTATAAGCGCCTTTAGCGTTTAGAAGTTCCAAAGCAATAAAACTTCATAGATTACCTTAAAATATTGCAATACAATTCACACAAGGTATGCAATTAGAATATACTCAAATTTTACACTGTACTCGTCGATTCAAACAAAAAAGAGCAGTTGCGCAAACACTGAAAGTTTGCACCTGTTTCGAATCCTTTCGTGTTATATGACGCGATTCTTTTCCTATTTTGTTGGCAGTAACGCAACAAACTTTTACAATCAAAATAAGACATGTTATGGTAAACCAATCATTCAAACGGGTGTCCTATTCAAAAGCTATAAACATATGATTATTTCCTTCGTTTGTTTTGCATGCATGCAGACTTCTCTGGTAACTTTTCGAAAAATGTGTAGTCTTTTGATTCCACATATGGTTTGGATGCTCTTCTGTTGTTGAATAATAACTTTCACGTTTCAAATAACTACTCTACATATACTTTAGAAACTTCGCCATGCGAGAATTTGATTCATTTGTTGGAGAAAAGTATTTTCATTTTTAATTCCTTGTGTGTTTTTGCAAGAGTCAGCTTCCAAGGACAACTTTAAAAAAATGTTTGTTTGTAGACGGAGGAAGTTCTGTGTGCTTACAGCTGCAGTTGCCAGTGGCAGAGCAACTAACTGTTCACTAGCATTGATCCTCTGGTAGAGCCGGTAAAACTCTTGCATGCTGCAAGTGCAGCCGGGACTCCGGGTGTCGTTTGGTGGCGTTTTATTGTGACTATCACAATAAACCGGTTCACTTGCTCTCTTGGCGAAGTTCTCTTAGATGGCGAACGAACTTTACCTTCAGTTCAGAGCACACTGGTTGTGCACATCGATTTCTTTATTTCGTACCCTTGCTCCCCGGAGTGCACCCCAGCTGATGTGCATTTTTTTAACGGTTATTGCACTTCGCTCCGGGGCAGGTGCGTTTTCCTCGGCCCATCCAGAAACTCGACCAAACTGTTTAATTTCGGAACGCCATTTTGTGGAAAAGTGGTACCGGCACAGCTGGCCCACATCGATGCCATTAAGCCCAGTGGCTTTAAGTGGCACTTTTCTTCATTTGATAGCTACCGGAATTAACTCCCGTCTAAACGGCCAGCGAGGTCCATCGAAGCTTACACGGAAGACTTTCGAACGGTGGTGTCATTTATCTGGCCACGGCATCGTTGGCCACATTCGAGAGGTTTTACTCTTCGGACCAAAGCTAGATCGTGAGGTTTATTGACGTCACGGAATGCCACAGTAATTCGTTACGGTACAACTTTATCAACTGGGATTTTTAACAGTTTTTTCATGTAAAGCTACTGAGAAGAAGATTGGGAAATTAAGTAGGGTAGAACTGTCCAGAAAATGCCACCATCGTGTCCAACTTAACCAACTTAACTACTAGCTTCTATTTGGTGCAATTTAGTAATTATTCTGTTCTTTTTACTTCATCTCCACAGAAAAGTGGCCGACATCGTCGACGATGATCTGGACGAGGGCAAGAAGTCAAATTCCAAGCATTCGAGGAAACACCGGTAAGCTAACTGCCCTCACAGTGTCGAACATTTCAAGCTAGGACCCGCTCGTCTTTCGGTGCAGATGTTTCATATCGAAGCGCCCGGAACGGCAGCGAATGCAATTAATTACGCACAATTAATCACCATGACGGCATGCCACACTGTTGCGCGTTTTGACCTTATTAGGCCAAGAGATCGCCTCGCGCGCCATCGTCATCGTGATTAGCATCTCTTCCGTTCGGCAGTTCAGTATTATCAAGTGGTTGCTGTTTCTTCCGTATTTTTATCCCATTTTTGTCTCGCCCCCACCCCCGGTACCGCACGCAGGTCGTCCTCGTCCCGCAAGGACACTGGCTACTCGACGGCCAGCAGTCAGACGACGGCCGAGCAGCGGCGTTTGCGGAAGACGCCCAGGTCACGGGCCGGGGCTGAGTCGGATGGGGGGGACGATCCCTGCCCGCCATCACCGCCACCTCCGCCACCGCCGGCCAGTGGTGGCGACACGGACACCGAAAAACCACTCGAGCGCCGGCCGAAGGAGTCGAAGGACAGGTAAATGTTCCACTCCAGGGCAGGGGGATGGGGGATGGGGCTAGGGGAGCTTTGAGGTCCTCGCAAAGTGTGCGCTAGGTTTTGCCTCCCCTAGGTGCTGGGTTTCCTTCGGCCTGGGCCGGTGATGGTTTGCAATTGATCAACCAGTCCCAGCGGTTTGAACGGGACACTTGTAAATCTCCCGACGGTTTCAGTCAGGCTGGTGGCATTTTATTTTCTTCTTCTTATTTTGTGTTCTGGTCCTAGTTTTTGTGACGCGTCAGCGATGGGTGACCTTTTGTGCGATGATAGGTCATGGTATCTTGTCTCTTGACATGCCAAGAAAGGTTACTGTTTGTGTCACATGGAAAAGATGATGTTAGAGGATTGGATTGGTGGCACTTGGTGTTCCCCACGTTTGCGATGTTATGAAATTTAAGAACGCTTTTTTATCGTTCTCCATCATTTTTGGGCAATCATCTTTTATTTACAACCTACTGGATTTATATGTTAAATGACACATAGTAAATGGCATGGAAAAAAGAGAGATAATTTAGGAGAAATACCTGTTTCAAAAGTTATTTCTACTGTTGGGACTTATGAATCTTAAAGGAGATTCATTCATACTGATACATGAATCTTTTGGCATTCGTTAGGATGTTTTGAACAATGACGAATCTTGCGAAACCTTATTGAAACTTCATGAATCTTTCATGTATCTTTGATGAATCTTCATATTTGTTAAACAAGCGACAAACAGTTTTTTTTTTTACTTGTCTATTCTTTTAACATGAGTAAATCTTTAAAACTCATGAATCTCTCATTGAAAGATAAAGGAATCTCTGAACCGAAGTAAAGAAGGTATAGGTTCATGAATCTGAATCGTAATTCCTACAACTCTTGTCATTTCCTAATTCTTCGGAAAAATGGTACGCGTAAATGGCCTTTAATACGTATCAATCAATTTGATTCAAAAAGGCATCTTGTTGTTATGTTGAGGTCTACAATAAAAACTATTGGCATTGCAACAACTAAATGGTTTCTCCTTTTAAAACAATCTATATACAACAATATTATTCAGCAGTACAGGAAAATACTACAAAATACTACAAGCATTTGATTGTGCCAGATAAAGATTAAAAAAGCAGAAACAACAAACAAATAAAAACCGAAATAAACGAGTTATTATTATTATTCATGCAAAGTTTGTAATTTGAAATATTTTGTTTTACCTTGACAAACGACTGGTCAGGGCTTCGAGATAACATTGAGGTAGCATTAGTCCAATTTGAATTTTCAAAATAATAGTCTTTATCAAATAAGCACTAAGAAAACTCAGACCATTTTTTATAGACCAACCGCTTCTCAAACGCCGAGCAGCGATAAACACTCGTTATATTGAATTCCGGAAGACAAAATCCCAAAAAGATCTCGTCGACCGTTCATCATACGAGCTTAAGTGCCAAACAACACGGTGCTACAACAAAATCCAATCTTGCTCGAGCGGCCGTGGCAATTGTTGCACTGTGGTTGACCTAAAACCCCTCCCTACCCCTCCGGCCAAATTCGATAAAGAAAGGGCAGATAAAAGGGCGGCGCTAGGATTAATATTAATAGAGAAAAATATCCCTTTTACTGTGCCATAATCGTGTCGCTATCTGGTTTTCGCCTCCCCCTTGCGCTGGGAAGCAAATTAACGTACATATGGCACAAGATTGCTACGCCAAGGCATGTACAGAAGGTTTACGCTACCAGCGGTAGCGGAATGTTCGGGGCATCACACAATTCAGTGTCGAAGGATGCCATTGAGCCTACAGCATACCGTTTTATGATTGTGCTTCTTGCTAATCCCACCCTCGACGCGTGTGGGATTGTTCAGCTCTGGCCCGGAGACGGCTCAACAATGTGCGCTTAGAGAGGAGCTACACTTGTGGAAAGCAATTTCCACCGGTGAACGGTGGACTCACTCCAGCAGCCGCTGCTGCACGTGGTGGTGTGCGTACACTTATGCCCCTTGCAAATGAATTCATATGATCCCGTCCATCCGCGCCAGCGAGATCTCATCTTCTCTGATGACGTTTCTCCCGTTCGTCTCCGTAGGAAATCGGCCCGTCATCCCGATGGAAAATCGGGCGGAAGCGGACGGAAGAAGCAGCCCCCAGCACCACCAATCGACAGCGATCGAAGCGACGACGAAATCGAAGCGAAGGCGCGCCACAAGCAGCGGAAACGGGCGCGAAACGGAACATCCGAGACGGCCGGGTTTGAGATAATCCACGAGAAGAGTGCCACCGGCAGCCGGAAAAAGAAATCGAAACCACCGACGGCCGAACCGAGCGAAACGGGCAGCTCGTCTTCCGGCAGCTCCACGCAGTCCTCGGCCAGCTCCACGGGTTCGTCATCCGGCACGGAATGAACGTATGATATGCAGGAGAACTGACTGTGGTTGTGCGAAAAGCGGTGGTCGAGTGGGTTGTCGAGGAATTTCCGCTCTTTAAGACCACTTCCTGTACTTTGTGTTTGAATCGAGAGTGCCTTTTGAGGGAAGAAAAAGATACATTGCCTTAGCAGCGCGGACAACAATACCGTGGGTTTGGTGGTCGACGAAGGAAAAAAAAACCTACGAAAATGTGTGCTCCGAATTTGTATTGAAAAAAGAAGCCATAAGCATCCGTGGCTTGCCAAAAAAAAAACAGCTCAATTAAGTGCTTCACCGCAACGCGGAAGAATTCTTGTTTTGTGCAGCTGTGTTCCCAAAAGACTTTTGCCACGGAATGAACAAACCGTTCGTCGAGCAGGTACAAACAGAGATGCAAATATGTGAAAAAAATACGACGAACGAACAAAACATGGTGGCAAACGGGGAAAATCACGTTTGGAACACCTGTTTCGAACGTTTTCTTGGGCGGCCTTTGGACAAACATCTGAGACTACCGTTGGGAGTGGCGTTATTTTCCCGAGCGGAAAGTTTCTCCTCGAAGAAAGTTGCCGCGTTTCTTTGAAGGTCAGCGGCAGGTTGTTGGAAATTTGTTTGTTGTGGTATTTTCTACCGAATGAAAAACAGATTTTCTGCCCACCCTCCCTCTGACATAAGGGAACACACAAACTTTGCCCTTGTGAACGACAGTTTCAGGGATCGGTTGAAAAATGCTTGAGGAGGAAAGCAAAACAACCAGATACAAAACCCGACGCAACGGGATTGTGAAGGCTATTTGAGGAGATTACGAGTGTATGCCACTGTTTTTCTTGTATTGTACTGTGCCGCAGTACTTCGAATTTGTCCCAGCTCGGGCTCCCTATCCCGCTGTGAGCCTGCCACAAACAGCTACCCAGCGAGAAAGTGGTCAATCATCTCCGGCAAGCCTCGCACGTTGGCCACACAAACACACAATGGTTTGTGCCTTGACCGCCTTGACTGCCCTTCCCAGAGTGTGTGTGTGTGTGTGTGTCGGCCAATGGAGGCAAAAAATGGGGGAAAGTTTCGGAAAAAAACAAGACCACTGTGAGGGAGGGAGGCAAAGTCCTGCCGGCATGTGTCGCAGTTTGGGTGACGCAGTTTGATTGTGATGAAGATAATGCTTGTCACTGATAGGCCGTATCCATCGTAATCGGTAGAATTGTGGCCGAATGGAGGCGCCTGGTCGCTCGTGCCGGAAAGGGGCAGCCGGCGATGAGGCAAGTAATTGTCCTTTGCATCGCTCCCATCGGATACGCTGGAAAAGGACGATGCAATCAGGTCGGTTGGAAGCCGAGCGTAACCATGATGTTACCAATTTGTGGTATTATCTATCATAAGCATTAATTTACCATGATAATTGCTACAGGTTTACTCATCAACCCATATGGAAGCTCATGAAGCGTAAGAAATGGTATGTATGTGTGTGAGGCAACTTGTGACAAGTCCTTTATTTTACATCTAGAAAAAGTGACCTTGAGTCAGTACCCATTTTTTAAGACTATTCAACTTCTATAGTTTCTGTACAATTTGTCGCTTTTGAATAACGCTGTAATCATGATAAATACCTGCTACAATGCATAGATGAATGGTGTTATGTTTTTTTTCATAACAGTTTTCGACGCATTCAGTAGGGGAAGATCGATGAATATTTTGTATCATCATTCATTCGATGAGTATACGTTATCACGATAGGAGATTCGGATAGTTGATCATGTTACTTTTTGATAGTATACGCATAATTCACCCTAGCAAATTTAATGCTATATCGTATTGCATATGATATCGGATAACTAATTATTACTCGAAAAGCATGGTGAGTTTTGACTAGGTAAAATAAGATGTAAATTATTACTATCATAAAAACAGTATATTATGAACAAGGACAACAAAAAAAGACAAGACCAGGTAAAAAACAGGAACAAAGGCCCAAAGTAACTGAAATAGTCCGTCAGCTCTGTACAATTTCTTAACAAATAGTGATTCATGACAAAACTTGTTGATAATGTTTTATTTGTACTTTAGGGAGGAAGCGTTAAGCTTTGCAGTTGATAGCGTTAAGTAAAAGCGTCAAAGGGAACTACAAAGAAGAAAACGAAGTTTGTACAAACAAAAATAGAAAATTCGGAGTGGTCCTGTTCAAAGCTGGCCAAAGTAAGGATGTCACCGAAAATATCGGTTTACGAGGTGCTTCAAACCTACAAGACAAACTACCGTAACGAGCATAATCAGCAAACATGCGAAAAAACTGAAAGCTGAGAAAAATAATTAAAACCAGAAGGGCAAAAATGTGTTGAGGTACGCCCCTCCCGATCCAATATGAAGGTAATAATTTGTCAGAAAAAAGTAAAAGTTATACAATGCCAGTAAACATACTAACAGAATTCCGTACAAGGCTCTTTGACGATCATGTCATGACGAAACATAGGTCACTTCCAATAAGATCGAAACTTTGGCTGAATAAACTATGTTATTTCAGGCCAAGGACATCCATCCAATACCGGAAAATGGAACAAAAGCATTAGTTTCGTGTCCGTGTCCACTTGTACGAACTACTAATTTTTCAACTCTTTGCGCAAACTGATTTTCCGTCTCTACAATTTAATTTGTCGTTAGATTCTAAAGTAAAAAACTTATTTGACCTAAGTTATACCAGTTGTTGTTTAAAGAATCGTGACTATGTGTGTTGTTATAAATTTTTAACAAATTTCTGACAAAGATAAATTTGTAAAGTCATCAAGCCATTGGTCTACCGAGCATAGAGATATAGATATCGTTTGGTATATCATAACAAGTGGTGATCAAGTAAATTTTTCAATCAAGCTACCAAAACAACATCGAAAAACCCAAATTTCTTTTGAAGCGTCTTGTGCTTGTGTTGGTGAAAATCGAAATAAAAAAAAATAGTGGTAGGAAATAAGTCTCTTCGAAAAACTCAAGGCAATGAAAATATACTTCAAATGTCATGCTTTTCCATGCTTCCTACACGGTTTCGGTGTACGTAAACTGCATCTAAAAGTTCAGTTAGCGATTTCGAGAAGAAGCCCATGTTGGTGATTGGATTCGATATTAGTTTCATGTCACCGTGGACGCCCGTTGCTCGACTTTTTCGTTACAATACGTTAAAGTGTTGAAAAAGTCTCCATAGCCGGCTACATGGCACCAATTTTCGTTTTCGCATCAGTTCCTTTTATCAAACTTCGCACAAAGTGCTTGCGCTGGAAACGATGGCGTCCACGGTGACGCATACCGTCGGGCACGTTCGGATGTGTAGCAATGTGATTTTATTATTATCATTATCATAATATAATCGCTTTTCGTGAGCTGCCGCAGATGGAAGCCTAAAAACTGCAAACGCAATAACAAAGCGCAAGGAAGCAGCCGTAAGGAATAGAGATTGTATGGACAGAAATTGGATGTGAAAAGGAAGACAACAAGGTGCCGAATAAAAAAGGGAATTTCTGAAGCGAACAATCTACGACACGATCGGGAAAAATGTGTGATAGAAAATTAGATTTGATTCAACGCCGGGGAATCTGTTTGTCTTCTGTGGCTGCAGCTTCAACAAATTCTTTGGGAACTCTCTGGTCGAAACATTTCCGATGCGCTTGGAGGAAAATAACATTTCTTTCGTCGAATTAATTCGATTGCCGTTGACACAATCACTATTGATGGAAATAATCGAAATAGTCCAACGTTGCCCATTATTCAACAGTAATGTACAAGGTGTAGAAACCGTTAGAAAATCGGCCCATGAACGTTGGGACTTACCACCTCGACGGCGTGTGTTCGCAGCCCACGGGTTTTTTTTTTTCGCAACGAGTAGATCACATTTGCCTAGACGTTATGTGTTAACTTTTAGTAAAGCTATACAAATGCAAACTTAATACAACCTCACGATTTGCCCACGAACCCTTTCTAGTAAGCAATTTTTGAACCAAGTTCTCAATAAGCAGTAGTCCCGATACACGTTGTTTATGAATTTTCAGTTGTGCCATATTATCTGATACCCTTTGTATCTTTCAAACCATCAAGCAGACGAATAAAATTTAAAAACATGATTAATCGAAACATTTATTAAATCTATCAAAATGACAAAACAGGTTTCAAGCACAATGGATGTTAAAAAAATATATATAATCCATCGGAACTGGAATTCATTTGTTTTTATTCTTCTATGTTTGTATCACAGTGAAATTGTTTTCTTTTTCATGTAATCTAATTGAATTTGAAGCTTTTTAAACACTCTTGAAAAAATAAAATCGTCCTATCCCATCTTAAAGATCGTAAATGTTACTTGTAACCGTGCCATGCGACATTGCCCATAAGATAGCCTCGGTAATTCTTTTCAGATGTTGAATGTGATCAATGTTGTTGTTTGTAACTTTAAGCTAAGTATTACAATGGTGGTGTGTATGTCAGAGTGTTAGAACTAAGTCAAATTTCGACTATTATCTAATAATTGTGATCATTAATGGGCTGCTTTACGATTGATTTCAAAGTTGAACTACTTAAACGAATCAGTGAATTCACACTTACATAGTTTGACATTGTTTGTGTGAATGAGGTCCCAAAAGGATGTAAAGTTCCAGCATATCGTAATGTTTCATGATCCACAGGCTATTTCCACAGGTTTACGGGTCAAGTTTATACCGTACCGGCCCTATTATCGATCAGTAACGAAAGTTAGAGGCAATAACATAATTTGTTATTCAAATAATTCATTTCCAGCAAACGCCATGCTAGTTTCCATTATTTCGGAGTCCCTTTTCTCAATACGAAATGCGTCGTGCTGAAAGTATATTTCTTCGAATCGAAAGGAAACATTCGGTGACAATCCCGGAACCCCGGGGACGCTGATGAATGCGGCACGCTGCCCAATTCCTTGCTGCTGGACTGCTTAATTCATTCAGCATGCTACAATGAGGAAAATATCCTTGCCGGAAGAGCCGCAAACGAGAATAAATTAAAGTTGCCAAAAGAAAAATTACATCCTGTCGCTCCGTGTCACTTCGCTCAGGGGAAGCTGCAAAAGGCGCCGGAAGAGCCGTAAGTGAAAAGCTTCACCTGACCACGAAAGAATCGATGAGGCACGAAGGTTCCTTGCGGCAGGGGAGGCGAAGCTACAATGCTTGTCCCCCTGGGGACTTTAGGAGATGGAAGAGCCGCATGGAATGCTCGCCGGTTGTGTTACCCCGACATGGAAGCGTTTTCCTTTGAGTGGAATTCTATGTCGCTAGTGAGCGTCCAACTGTGCGTTCCGTTTGTACGGACACGAAAGGAGCTGTCTTTGGCCTCGTTCCGGTCCCGGCACACTTTCGATGTTTTTCTTTTGTACAAGTTTGTGTAGTAGATGAATGGCACAAACGGCTAACGATACTTTCCTTACCTTTGCCCTGTTCCGCTTTCGCAGCTCGCTTTTTCGAACATTGGTCCAGGGCGAAACCGTAGCGAGGAAAATCTTCACAGCTGAATGAGTACGCCGATCGGAAGGCAACTCGGCCCCGGAAGTAAAGTACACGCCGCGTGAGCAAGAAAACGAATCCCTATCCACCCTATCGCCCGGTCCCATCGGCCTTTACTTTCTCCACTTGAATTTCTATGAGGAATATCGGAATATTTTCGCTTTTCCAGTTTCGGTTCTGTATTTTGTTTTTCGTGGCGCTCTTTTTCTGCCCTTCTACCATTGCACACTGCACTGCTTTGGGGCCAAAGTTTTGTCGCAGTACTTTCGTCTTGGGGCATACTTTTGAAAAGCAAGCGGTGGAAAGAAAAAAAAATACAGGTTGTCAAACAACGGAGGCTGAATTCACTCTCGCTCTATTCATTGCGCTTCGCATTCTCGTTATGTTTCCTTTGTTTTTTTTTGGTGGAGGGGGAGGTGGGGGGGGGGGGGGTGGAATTTTCATCATTTCTTTTCGGATTCCTCTTCAAATCCGGCCAGTAAAAAGTTAGCCGGCATGCCTTTTGCGAATGCTGTTGTTCCAGCTAACGTTTGTTTGCAGAGCTTGCGCCAGGTTGGAGCACCGCTTGAAGAGCCTCGAAAGTGGTTTATTCGACAAACGCCACAGGCACAAGTTGTTCACTTTCGAAGCGAACTAATTGGAACGAAATGGTCTACCTCTGTTGTTTTCAAAGTAGCCTAATTGATCCATTTCGTTTGTCTCGATTGAATGGGATTTTAAGTTTTGGTTCAATCCAAAGTTTCCATGTTTTATATTTGGCTTTAAGTGTACACTCAACAGGATTTGCGCATTCGTCCATACCATTCGTTCGCACCATCGATGATAATCGGCTTAGCAGCAGTACCTAAATAGCTGACTAAGCCGATACGAATCAGCCGTACCGTTTCATGAAAACTGAATATATAAATTAAAACAAATAGAATCCCACGCATTCGCACACGCTCGTCTAAATAAGCTCGCTTCCATCGCTTCGCTTTCGAGAGATGGATGGCAAATGTTTCCAGACGACTTCGGCACAGTTGACCTGTGTTTGCGGCCGATTAGTCAAGATTTATGTTTATTTGTTTGCCGGCAACAAAAAACCCAACGGCCAACAGATAACGCTATGGATGTGCATTTTGACGTCGGAACGCCCACGGTTTGTTTGCGCGGTTTAATTTATGAGGAGCTCGGACTTTACTCACGCTTATATTGATATCGGCCGTGCTTTCACCATTAATGGTACTGTTTCGGATTGTGTAAGCCTCGTGGGAGTTATTTATCGTGCCGAGGAAAAAGTGCACGGGATTGACGTACTCCATTTAACGGAGCCGGTTCTGCGTTGGTTCTCTCCGAAAGAAATCTCTCGAAAGAAGGTATAATGGTAAATATTTAAAGACCGTCGAAGATCGAATGAACTGACGTATCCTCGCTTTTCCATTCCCACCCAAACGTCTAATATACATTAGTATAATCCTTCGTCCACCGACGGTCTGATCGCGTCGAGCGAGTTGACAAGTGGCATAGTAACAGCTTCATACCGAGAACTAACCGTTCCATTGAACCCATCACTATGATTTACAGCTGTGTGGCGAGTGTTCCTAAGAACAGTACTCCAACATTTACGCGGCGTTCTGGGAAACGATACGACAGCACATCGAAGAAAGCAGTCAAGAAGAAATATAGTATCTCCACGTGTGCTCTGCCAATGTATGGATGGAACACCACAGGCCACCGCCGGGGAGCGGAAAACCCGTGGTGTTTTTTCCCGTGAGCTTCGAATGTCGCGTGTGAACGAAAAACCGACCGCACATTGGACCGAAACCTGATGTTGCTTTTCTGCCGTTTCGCGCTTCATCAGAACGGTAAACGAGCGTGAAAGAAAAGCCAATCAATTAAACGATTTCATCGCACACCTCCATACCATAATCATCATCCTCGCTAGCATTATTGGCCGGGTTTTCCGGATGATTTTGGAAATATCCACGCAGGGACCTCCCGTATTTGCACAGTTTCCGCCTGTCTAGTTACACATTTCGCACGATTATTGTAACTAATTGCTTTCCTAGTTGCCACCGGTGCTGCTAGAGCCATTTCCGTCCTTGTGTTTCCACAGTTCCTTCCGTCCGCTGTGGCCAATATATTCCACTGTTTACCAAACCGCTCTTTCATCCGATGAACTTTGCCAAAGGGAACTAATTTCACTTTCACCGCGCGGGCGTAAAGTTGGTTGTTTGTTGTGCTTAGATTCAGTGGATAAAGTACCAACGTATAGCGTGTTTAAAGAAATTGTAGGTATAAGTCTATCGTTAGGATCTTTTTGGCCTGCTGCTCCTGTGAACAACCGACCCTGATTTACCGGGAATCCCGATTTAGTTTAAGCTAACACTGGGCACATTCTCTGATTCTCACAAAAAAAGTGTCTCCGCGATGTGTTGCCACGGGTAGGTTCTACGTCCTGTGGTTGAATCGCTGTAGCCGGTTACTTCGTAGAATTTGGGAACATTCCATTTGAGCCAGACCGTAAATTCCACCGTGCTGGTATCAAAGGCATCTTCAGCAGTTGAGTTGAAATGAATTTCCACGTAAGGTCTTGATCTTGTTATCGGGCTGATCGGACGATTGCCATGGTTTGTTTGTTGTAGAAAACCGCATATTTCAATATGACAAAAGTTAATGAAAGAAGAAAGAAATTTAAGAAAGTACAAAGAAAATGTAACAAAGCGTGAGAAAAAAATTGCTTTCGAGAGAAAAGATCCTGTCTTCGAATCTACTGTTAGAGAATTGACTTTGTAATAAACGTTCAATAAATGAAATAGCAATTGATTAACTATGCATGTCTGGTACCAATATACTGATACAGACAAAAAGAATCTTTAAACCCAACAAATGTTCTGGAGCTTTTCTGTGATTGATGGACTCAATAACCTGCAATGACCAAATATTAACTTTGCAAAACTAGCGATGTGTTTGATACCTTTTCATACTAAGGCCAGAGGGAAAATTTGTAAATAAAGTTTGAGTGTATACAAGAACATAATTCAACCTACCATAATGAACCTTATTAGACTTAGGTCTACATCTCACGTAAAATATTTGTGTGAATTTTCGGATGGTCTTCGTGCTGTGCAATTAAACCGTACACTTTGAGCTCCAGTTTGCTACTGTTTATTAATCTGTCAAATATAGTTCATTCGCGTTACCTTATAATTCATTTGACTTAGTTCCTATTTCCCTTTTCATTAATCCTTTTCGTTAATCCTTTTTTCTATGCTAATGATATCCGCCAGAATGTAGGCAACATACTTGACTTTAATTCCCACATTCCGGCCACCAAAAAAGGGTATCCCTTTTTTAACTGTTGCGTGAGTGTTTTTTTTATCCTACGCCTATGGGTTTTACACTTGGGGATTGGGAATGAGAGCGAGTCTCGCTGCTGCTCGTACAATTTCCTTCCCTGATGCAGTTCGAATTGTAGCAACTCTAACTATGCTATCCTTCCCTGGATGCACTGCTGTTATTCGCCCCATGGGCCACATAGTTGGAGGTACGTTATCTTCTTTGATCAAGACGAGTTGTCCCTTTTCTAGCTCTACAGGCTTATTTGAACAGTTTTTAGCACGCGCTTGTAATTGTTGAAGGTACTCCGGATACCAGCGCGCCCAGATGACTTGTAAATGTTTCTGTACTAGCTCAAAATCCTTCAACCTATTTGATGGTTCCTGCGACCTATCAATCTGTGGTAATGCACACATATTGGAACCTACTAGAAAATGCCCTGGTGTTAGTGGCTCTGTATCTGTGGGTTCGTTTGACAATGGCACTAGCGGTCGTGAATTTAAACATTGTCCGACTTGGGCTAACAGAGTTACCATTCCCTCATAAGTTAAGCTCGTATTTCCTACTGTGCGAACAATATGTTGTTTTACGGAACGTACCGCTGCCTCCCAAAGACCACCAAAATGCGGAGCACGTGGTGGAATGAATTTCCACTTAATTTCGTTGTTTGCACACCAGCTGAAAATCTCGTCTCGCTCTTGTTGAATGCATTTGAGCATCTTATAGAGGCGATGAAGCTCATGCGCGGCGCCCTTGAATGTCGTTGCATTATCGGAGTGAAGTTCTGAGATATTCCCTCTTGTTGCAACAAAACGACGAAGTGCTGCCAGAAAGGACGTCGTCGTGAGATCACCCACTAATTCAATGTGTACCGCCCTGGTCGCGAAACACACGAATATAGCTATGTACGCCTTCGTTGGGCTGCGGTTCCGAATCGTTGATTTTAGCAATACTGGTCCGCAGTAGTCAATTCCACTGACAGCAAACGGTCTCGTAGGTGTTACCCGTGAAATTGGGAGGTCCGCGATGCTTTGCTTCACCAATGTTGGCTTCGCCTTGAAACATTGTTGGCAATGGTGGTAAACAGACTTAGCGAGACTGCGCCCGCCAATTATCCAAAATCGTTGACGTAGTGTGGCTAATAATAACTGAGGTCCGGCGTGCAATAATTTCAAGTGATACGCGACTGTCAATAACTTGGCCAATGAATGATTACTGGAGAGCAGAATCGGGTGTTTGGTCGCGTCCTGAATCTGCGCATTGTGAAGCCGACCACCGACTCGCAGTAATCCCTTTGAGTCAACAAAGGGCGATAGCCACCGCAGCTTCGACGTTTTCGGAATCTCCTTGCCATGCTTTGCGGTATGCAGTTCCTCTGCAAAGCTATCCTCCTGCGACAACCGGCACAACTGGATTTCAGCCTGGAGAAGTTCGTCCCGTGTTAATGGTGGCACTCTCTCAACCAGTGACAGCTGTTCCGGTGAATTTCCGTCTTCCGTGGTTCTGAATGCGCCGCGTCCTGTCAGGCAATGAATAAAACGCAGACAAAACGCCATAGATCTGCGAAGGCGATGGTATGCCGAGAATGATGCAAAGAGTTTGTTGCTGAAATCTGCCGTCGTTGATACGGCAACCACACGTGGCGTCACTGCTCTTTCCTCCGATACACAATCTCCCTCCTCTGTAGATAGGTTGTGCACAGGCCAGCTTTCTTCGTTGCAGGACAACCAGTGCGGGCCATGGAACCACCGATCGCATTCCAATAGCTTATCTGCATGAAGACCACGCGAGATGTCATCTGCAGGATTATCTGTGCCCGGTACATGCTTCCAGCACGTAATGCTGGACTCCTTCTGTATGAGAGCCACCCTATTTGCCACATATGGTTTCCAACGTCGAGGTGAGGAATTCAACCAATGTATCACGGTCATGGAATCGGTTCAGCATACCGTGGAATGTATAGTAATGTTTAAGGATTGGCTGACCTTCCGGTATAAGTGTGTTGCCAGTCGAGCCGCACATAGTTCCAATCTAGCGATAGAATGCGGGTTATCTAATGGAACGATTTTGGATTTGGCTGCCACGAGTTGAACAGAAATCCCGTCTCGATTTACAGTTCGAAGGTAGCAGCATGCCCCAAATGCAGCTTGGGATGCATCTGCAAAGATGTGTAGTTGTATGCTCGTGGGTTCCCGGCTTGATATGTAACGCGGGATGCGTACTTCCCGAAGAAGATGTAATGTAGAGTAAAACTTGTGCCATTCCTTTTGGACCTGTGATGGCAGCTCAACGTCCCAGTCCCAAGCTTTCCCGTCTTGCTTTAGCAACCAAAGCTGTTGCATGAATAGCTTGGCTACTGTTATTGCTGGTCCCAACAATCCGAGTGGATCAAATATCTTTGCAATGTAAGACATTGTTATCCTTCGTGTCCATATTGGTGCTGTAGATGGAAGATCGATCCGGAACCGAAGCAAGTCGAGGGCTGGCTCCCATACAAGCCCGAGAGTGGATACACATTGCGCGTCTCGTAATTCGTATGTTGGTAAGATCGCTACGTCTTCTGGTGGAATGCGAGAGAGCACTTCAGGTATGTTCGATGCCCACTTTTTTAGCGATAAACCAGCTGACTGCAGCATTTCTGTAACTTGGCTCACTATTTCGATTGCATCTGTTTGATCGTCAGCACCGGTTAGTAGGTCATCCACGTAGAAATCGTACAGTACAGGGCTAACTGCGCGTGGATATTGCTCCCCATGATCGTTTGCAATCTGCTTCAGAGTTCGTGTAGCTAAGAATGGTGCCGATGCCGTGCCGTAGGTAACCGTTTGTAGTTCGTAGGTGCTTATGGGTTCTGCGGAATTTTCTCTGTACCGAATGCGAAGAAAATTCTTGTCTTGGGCGTGATGAAGGAATTGACGATACATTTTCTCCACGTCTGCAGTAATTGCTATCGCATGAGCCCGAAAACGCATGACAATCGAAAGCAGATCTTGCTGTACTACCGGACCGATGAGCAAAGTGTCGTTTAGTGAAAACCCGGAAGTTGTCTTGCAGGATGCATCAAAGACAACCCTAACCTTAGTGGTCGTACTGGTCTCCTTTACTACTGCATGATGCGGCAGATAGTAATGCGGAACTGAATCATCAACGGGTTCGCTAAGTTTCTTCATGTGCCCCAAACGCTCGTAGTCCTTCATAAACTTGATGTATGCCTCTTTCATTTGCGGGTTGGAATTCAGCCGACGTTCCATTCCCGCCCACCGGCGATCGGCGATCTCCTTGGAAGCTCCTAAAATTGTATTGGCATTCGAGTTAAACGGTAAACTAACCACATACCTTCCCGCAGCGTCCCGAGTCGTCGTAGAAACGTAATGTTTCTCGCAGAGGTCCTCCTCGGCCGAAAACGTTGTTTCGTTGGGAAGGGTTTCGCATTCCCAGAACCGGTTCAGGATCACTTCCAGTGGGGTGTCTGACGTAGCCACATGGCAAATTCGTGGAGCCTCCTTTGCAGCTTGGGCAGTGTTACCCGCGACGACCCAACCGAAGGGAGTCTCGACCAGCCACGGACGTCCCTTGCCAAGCGACCGTTTCCTTCCGGAATGAATCTCCCAGAACGCATCTCCCCCGATGACGATGTCAATTCTGCCTGGGATGTAGAACGATGGATCCGCCAAAACTGCATCTACCGGCATCCTCCAGGAAGACACATCAGTGGGAGTCGTTGGGATGTCCGCCGATGGGTTATTCAGGATCAGGAATTCCATTTGAGTCGCGAACGGTTGTATCTTCGACTGGACGGTTGCCACAATCGACCCGTTCACCAACTGTGACGCCATACCGATGCCAGAGATGGAAATGTTGGCCTTAGAACGAGAGGCCATTAATTTCCGAGCGAACGCTTCCGAGATGAAGTTAGACATCGATCCGGAATCGAGAAGCGCTCTCGCCTCGTGCCTTGTTCCGTAGTCATCGACGAGATGTAGCACCGCCGTCTCAAGGAACACCGTTTCGTCTTCCGAGTTCACTCCCATCGATATCGTCGAAGAAATGTGTAGAAGTGAATGATGACGCTCCCCACACGTGCGACAGGACCGATCCGACTTGCAGTCCTTCGCTAGATGCGTATTGCTTAGGCAATTCCAGCAACAGCGCTTCTTTGCCACGATGTCGCGTCGCTGCTGCACATCCTTGCCGTTGAATATTGGACACATGCGTAGCGAGTGATTTTCAGCGCACTCCAATAAACACCGTGGTTGCCCCGAGGATTTGTGAATGGCTGCGGTGTTTGTAATGGCTCTTCGTGAGGTATTTTGCCGTGCGTTGCCGGCCACCTTAATCGTCGAATCCTCTACAATGGTAAGGCTTTTAGTGGATTTGAGGATCTGGATCCGATCTTCGACAAATTTCATCAGTTCCTGATATTTGTCCCGCTCGAAGTGGACGGAATGCTTCTCCCACGCAAGAATGGTCTCGCTGTCGAACTTCATCAGCAGCATGTTGGACAAAGGAGTATCCCATGCCTCCACAGGTTCTTTCAGCTTGGCCAAACCATTCAAATGCCGTGTGAATTCATCCACTAAATTAGTTAGATCTTCGACGCTCTCTGATTTTACCACCGGAAGAAAATGAAGTTTCCGCCAATACTCACGAATAAGGCTACGTGTATTGTCGTATCTTTTCAACAGCGCCTTCCAAGTGACCGCGTAGTTTTCGTTTGTTAACGGTGTGTGCTCGAAGGGTAATGCAGCGTCGCCCTTTAAAGATGACAGTAGATACTGCAGTTTAGCAATCGATGACAATTCTGCCGAATCATCGATCATCGATACAAAACGGTCGCGAAACGAGAGCCATTTTGTAGAGTCGCCGTCGAACGTAGGCAATTCGATTTTTGGAAGCCGAAGATTGGTTGCAGTTGGCCGTCCAAATGCCATTGTTGAGTTTGCCAGCATCGAAGAATCTGGTGTCTCCTTCGGAAGATTCGTCCGCAAGAATGCCTTCAAACGTTGGCAACGCTCCTCCATGTCAATTCTATCGCTGATACACGATTCCAACGCTTCACTGCTATCATCGAGTTCTTCTAATTTCGCCATCGCTGCGAAGAAATCCTCCTCTTTTGCTGCTGAAGCCTCTCCAATGCACCTGGAAGCTGACCCACTTCATCCTTGGAGAACGTGGTCACAAATCTTTCAAGCGATTTGATATTCTCCAACGCAACCTTCTTTTTATGCTGAGCCGCTTTGAGTTTTTTCTCCATTTCTCTTAAAAGTTTTTTGTTTTCACTGTGGCCTTTTTTCGCTGTCCCCCAAGGGTTAACCGGTGACGCGCTGGAAGATCAAATGCGCGCGAACTCTCTCAAACTTTGATGGCGCGCAAAACGTGATGGCGGTTAGATGATGCAGCACTATCGAGATGCGGTGAGATGCGTAGGCGACTTTCACTAACTTCGTATTGTGTGCACTCTTTCTCACTGCACTGTTGTTTGCGTTGCACCCGTTGTGCAAATCCCTTGCGTTGCACTCGTTGTGCAAATCCTTTGCGTTGCACTCGTTGTGCAAATCAGTGTTCACAATTGACGAGGAACTCGTCGAATGTTCTCCTAACACTTGCTTCGCGGTCTTGACGTCGTGAACGTCGAAGAAAACAATTGTCCGTAAGACACTGCGTACGTCGTAGACGTAAACCGAGATAATTGTTCGTAAAACAATTACTGAGTAAAACTTTCACTCAACACGAAAAATCCGGTTCGAAGGACCAAATGTGAGAATTTTCGGATGGTCTTCGTGCTGTGCAATTAAACCGTACACTTTGAGCTCCAGTTTGCTACTGTTTATTAATCTGTCAAATATAGTTCATTCGCGTTACCTTATAATTCATTTGACTTAGTTCCTATTTCCCTTTTCATTAATCCTTTTCGTTAATCCTTTTTTCTATGCTAATGATATCCGCCAGAATGTAGGCAACATACTTGACTTTAATTCCCACAATATTTCATCAATGCAAAAAAACAGGCTGTTCATATGTGGCCATTTGTTTGTTTGTTTGTTTTTTTTTTTAAATTAAACATATTTCGAAATAAATCAAGTTCATTTTTCCTCCAATACATCTTTTATTAAACAATAAATCACTTCTCCAAAATAATAAAAAAAATCCAAGAAAGCATTCAGAAAGAATGGTTTCGACGACATTGTAGAATTTAAAAGGATTCATTGAATGGAAAAATCAAAATGCAAGTTCATGTACATATTGGTGCTAATGTAATTATAAATAGATTAAAATTAGATTAAAAATAGAAAACAAATATTCACATGGAACATTCAACATTATTCGTTGTAGTTTTAGGAAATGGGTTTTGATTTTTATCTTAGAATGATTGTTTTACCGTTTTCATCGTATGGCTCTATGATCAATTCTACATGAATTTACTTGTTCAAAAGAATCCGTTAAATCCTCCGAGGGAAATGTAATGCATGTTTTTACTAAAACAAATTACATTTATTTCGTTCGATTAGATTTAACACCGTTTCAAATTAACGATACATGAGTTATTCACATCACAAAGTTAAATAACCTCACAGACTACCAAAAGCACATATACTTTTAGAAAAATTAATTACATTTAAATCACCGTACGTAACAGAGATTTACAGTGAAGCAAGGGCTTCCTTTATGGCAAATTCAATCGTATCAAGAGCTCGGTAAAACTTCCGCATTCAACATGAAGCATTCGAGCGTTCCTCGCATGATATGCTTACGGATGGATTTGCATTTCAATTCTATGTCAATTCCCAATCGAACGCGCCCATCTCCCAACCCTTGAGGTACAAGTGTCTTTCCAACTTTTCATCGCTAAAGTTTTCACCGGCTGGTACCGGGGATCTGCTCAACCCACCACTTCAAACGTCACCACAACCGCCTGCCCGTCCACACAATCGGCCATGCAGTGGGGCACACTTTCCACCGGCATGCCGACCGAGAAAGGATAAGAAGTGCAGCAGAACCCTCCCGAAACTCTTCCGAGTAAGGCGCATTTCCACGTGGTACGGAACACCAAGCGGCTGACTTCAGCAATCGCACACCGGAAGCAAAGGACGAGAAATTCAGGAAAAGAAAAACCAAGTTTAAGCACAAACAAGCCAGCACACACACACACCCGAGCAAGGTATATCCATGTTCTCGCCCCTTCACATCGTACGCGGATCGATTTTCCGGCGGCCCTTTGGCTTTTGTTTTGCGTATCGGTTCCGGCTGCGGGGATTCGTGCAAAAGAAGGCTGAGCTTTAGGGGGTCAACGGTGGGTCGTGTGGATAGGAAAATTGGGCATAGAAAGTTTGCCACATGGCTCACAGGACGGCCCGCCGAGCTGCCACACCGAGGGGTTTGCTTTTCGGCAGGTTGGATAATCACATTTTCCCGTCCCACGAAAACCCGGCGAGCGCCAGCTTCACGACCGTGCCATCATAGGGCCGTGGTCAGGTCATAGTCCTGTCGTATCCTATTTTTCTCCTTCTTACCTTCTATTCTCTCGCCCTCTCTTTATTTCCGCAATGAGTGCAATGAAAAGACCTATTCCGTGCGCGACTACTTTTGCTTTCAGGCGCACGTGAAGCAAAGCACGTTGTTCGATAGTGCGATCCATTCGAAGCAGCTGACGAAAGTGGACGTTCATTCGTGAACGAACCCCCAAAAATGTGCTCGCACAACGACTTCACGCAGGGCCGTGAACACCGCCGTGAAGAGAGACGCACGCGAGCAGCATCAGCACGATCGTCCGGTTAGTAGAAATGCTCGCGCGTTGGTTTTCCCTCGGAAATTCATCTCATCAGCAGCGCGGCCATATCCCGACGACTCTCGAGAGTCATAGCGCCGCCGTTGTGAGCGCCACGATGTAATACACATTTCCACAGGTTGTATAAAACATTACACCGCCCGGCAGTCGGCAGTCATTCGTGTGCGGTTGGTCGGACGGTTCGAATCGCACGGTTTGAGAGCTTCCCTGGAGTTGCTCCGGGAACTTGCGGGAGCGTGTGTGGCCGTCGTGCTGCTTCTTAACAGTGTGCTAGTGGACAGCCTTCCTGGTGCGCCGGGGGTTGGAAGATGGGCAGTCGTGGTGCGGTGAAAACACCGAACGGATACGGTTTGAGTGGAGTGTACTGAGAGCACCAGAAATCGCTTACGTCGGGCGGTATTCCCACATCCTCTGGAGGGTGCTGACTGTGTATGTACGTGCGCTTGCTGGCGTGAAGTAGTAGCTACGAGCCGCAAAGTAGTGACGTCAGCGAATGAGTCCTTGTCAGCAGAGGTACGAAGGCAACATCGGTGCCGTGCAAGGTGGTTTTTTTTGTGCGTTTATTATTTTATTCTTCGGTTGCTCTGGTGAATTGATGATGGAAGGTTGACTAACCTACGTCCTGAAAAGAACCACCGAAATCTTTAGCGTAAGAATACGTGTCACGTCCGCGATGCGAACGGTAGCATGGTCCGATGTTGGTGGAAACGTGAAACGATGATGGTTTTCCCGACGACGACGGCTGACAGGTGGAAAGTGTGTGTGTGTTTTTTAAACGCGTGGCACTGTGGGTTGGACGGTCGGAAGGTCGGTGCTTTTATATCCGAAATCTCATTTCTCGAAAGTGAAAGTGAAACTTGTTTTTATGCCTAAGCGTATTCGTGTGCTTTAGTCTTTCTTCGTCATCCTTCCATCAGTTTACGTTTTCCCGACTGACGGGAAGGTTTTCACTTTCCATTTTGGTAATTTGTTTGTTGTGTATCCTTATTATCTTATCAATTTTATTTATGGCAGGTATTACATTTTAAGATGAAGTGAGAGTCAACTAATACTGACTTGAGAACCAAATAATAAATAAATTTTTAAAGGAGATAGGACCATCGTTAAGGATCACAATCAGGATAGTAACAAGAGTAACTTCAACTAATTAACTTTCATCGATCTTCAAACAATCATGTTTTTCTCCAACAATGTGTAATAATGATTTTTGGTTGAAGCCTTTTGTGATTTCTTCTTCAGCTTAATGTAAAACAATTTTAAATCAACGAAACGAAACTAACTCAAAAGAAGAAGCAACAGAAATTTTACTGACCATCTGAAAGTTCTTCGGTTAAAGTGAACGAAAAGACACTAAAACAAGTGACGCCCGGCGGGGTGGAAAATAAAAAAGACAAACGCAACAAAAAGAACCTCCAGCGAAGGGATACACGGATACCCTCTTATCGTCCGGCGGTCGGAAGAAGGTAAGGATTGTGATACTGATTCATTGCCATGTTTAATTAGACCACCTCAAACCCACGGCAGAAGGTGCGACGCCGGGAATTGAATCACTAAACTTAATTTGTTTCACCCTAATGGAATAATTATTGACCGGTTCTGGGGCGGTTCTCGCTAATGGTGCACGGTTAAAAGATACTTTCGTGTCCGGATGGAAAGCGGTATTAATTCGGAGCGTGGCTTCCTCGAGCAGAAAAGTAGATTAAATTCTTCCCTTCCGGGTTCGATAAAGTGCGGGACGGAGTTGATACACGAACGTAGTTCTTCGGCCTAACAAGGGCCAATGTGTTTAGCAATCGAATGGATTCAAGGAACCAAGCATTTCGTGGAAAACAACAGCACCAAACCGCGATGCTCAGCTCACATGCGACAATGTAACTAAATCCAATGTGGTGTCAAGGACTCAAAGTGATTAAAATATTCATGTGCCATCGAATGTTCGTTTGTTTTATTTATGTCAACGAATCTAAGAATAGTCACGGGCAAGCGGTGGGTGGATTTAATTAATTATCAACGCGTATGTTAAGCATTAAGCACAAGTTGTTTAAATGTTAAAAGTTTGCTATAAGAGATGGCATGAAAACTATAATTAGAAATGAATACAGCATAACACCTTCGCTTGCATTATGGAGGAAAACAGTGATGTTTACATGGTGTTTGTAATGCATCAACCGACTGAATATGCATCAGTATCATTTGCATTGATAATGCCTATGGCACCGGGCAAACAAGTCTTAGAATATCAATCAGTAAATGAATACCCGAAGATAGCGAAGGAAAAGCTAGAATAACGAGCGAAAAAAAGACTCGCTAGAAACTGATTGGAACGACACCCAAGCGATGCAATGTCGACGTTTTTATGCTCGTTTTTGCAAATTAATGATTGTGGTTCTTTACAGCATCCCTCCCTATCACCTCGCACGCCCAACGTATGCAAATGCACGTCGCAACGGAGCGCGAGACGTGGGAAAAACCTGTCCGGAAAAACTAATCGTATTATATGGAGCATCTTCTTTTCTTTTTTGCGCCATCTCCCCATTCGCTTGCAATACTCCACTAATCGGCGGCGGATGGATGGCTCTAGATTTGCGGTTAAGTGCTGTTCATACATTGCCCCCTCTAGCGTCTGCCCCACCGCCCTAGACGGTCAACCCCACCTTGACGCTCGGAGTACGTAGCATCAAACACGATGAACACACACGCGTTCGTGTTGCTTCGACTTATCAGATAAGCACACTCAACATCGGTCTCGGTAACACGCTTCCGTCACCCCCTTCGCGGGGGCGCGGAGGGCAAGAAATGGTTAGGCAAACACTTCATATATGACCACAACACTGCACATTAACCGACACGTACGTTCCGGCTTCTTGCCTTACCTTGCCTTGGCGAAAGGTCAAGAAGGAGTGCGGGCGAAACGGGGTTCGTCCACCACCGCCGCCGCTCAATAATGTATTCCAAAGCCGTATATGACGATGGAAAGCCTGCGCCGGATGGAATTATTTATGGAGAAAGCAAGCCCCGGCCAGGACCCCCACGGGCGATAGTGGACGCAAAAGACAACAACAACGGCACACCAGGGCACACAACAACAACAAAAAAACACCGAGTAACAACATAATGGAGTGCCATCATGAAGTGCCGCCGTGCCGCAGCATAAAGAGCGCATATCGGGCGATGCATTAATCGAATGTTGGGAACATTGATTTAGAGCTGCCTTCGCAAGCGCTACTCTCCGGCTACTGCCATATTTATGACTCAATTACTGGGACCGTTTGGAATCAATCGTTCGTGAGCGCGTGACGCACTTCCACGTTGTTTGGTTCAACTACGATACAATGGTTCACTATATTAGGCCAATTGGTGCGACTTGGAACCATTTTGGATAGTGGCCCTATTTTTCGTGTTCTAAAATTCAAAGAAATTTTGTTCAACCAACGAAAACGGTTCCGGAAACTTTGTTAGCAAATTCGCTGGACTTGAATAAAAATATTTAAAACATTTCTTCGACCATGAAACTTGATCAACTGTAAACATTTCTCTGAAACGTGCATGAGCAAAAGACAACGAGCACCATTGTCAATTGTTCAGTGACCTGTTTTAAAAAGCGTATTTAATCCCCCCAGTTTTGTTATGCATCAGCACCCCGGCAATTCATTGCGTGATTCCATCAACAATGCTTGTCGTCAAGTTGCAGGATTATTTTAAATACATAATGGATGGAAATATATTCCTTGCGCGAAAAGCATAAAAGTTTCAATGTGAAAGTGTCAATAGCGTCAACGAAACTGTCACTGTACAACAACTCTCTTCGCTTGTGTTTTCACACCCAAACGAAGCTTTGTGCCATTTATAATTTATCAGGATAGCTGGCAATGCTGTTCGAATAGAATCTGCTAATTGAAAATCAGAATCTGTGCCCATTTTACCTACGGCTGCCTCGAAATAATACAGTCCACCATTTCTTCCTTTGTAATCCTCTTTTCTTCTCTTTACCTGTCAGTGCCGCACCGCATACGGTCAAACTCTAGCGGGATATAAATCGACTTACTTCCAAGCCCGTTTGATTAGCGGACTAACGGGCTCTGGCGCTTGTACCGGGAACTCTACCGGTAGCGAGTGTAATTGCAAGAGGAAAGTGCGCCCTTCGACACGAGGATACACTACATGGAGAGATTTATTTATCCTTTCATACTTAGGAGGACGAACTTTTAATCAGAGACTCAGAGGTTTCCCGCTGCCAACGGCAGGCGGTCCGTAGATGGTAACCGCAGCCGGATCCTTTCGGAAAAGTCGTTTACCGCATAAACAAAGGTTCTCGGGAAAATCCTCACTAGCTATCCTTCGCAGAATCGAATCGAGGAAATTGTTTTGTCACTTCGGTGGCCCTCGTTCCGGTGTAGCGGTGGAGCTTATCTCGGCACGGCACGACGCATCCCGGGGATCCCATAAAAGTGTGTGTTCCAGTGATTGGAAGACGTTCGGGGGCGCAACAAACAAAAAAGCGAAAGATTATGAGCATCTCGGTCCCAGCGGGACTTTACGCCGTCGCGCTGCGGTGCGTTGTTTGACTCACCCCCAGGCGGTTGTTGTGACTCATGGGACGATCTATTTGGGGCCGATGCCGAAAAGAAATTAAAGCAAAATCCACGTGCGGAGAGTCGAATCGGTAAGGTGGCGGTTTAATTTCTTTCCAATGAAAAGGTATTCTAGAAAAAAGGTCGCTTGAGGCATAGAAAGGAAAATGATTGCTTACGGATAAACCGACGTCTGCTTTTCAGAAGCGGTCGGAAGGTTCGTAAAATTATTGAATTAAAAAGCTGGTTAGGCATGACCGCGGGAGTCAATAAAATAAAAAAAGCTAAATTGCAAAAACGAAGTAACAACAAAAGTATATAAACGAAAAATCAGTTATGTCATATAAAATTAACCTACATAACAAAAAAAAGTATACATTTGTAAACCTTAGCAGCGTTAGCTAATCGAAACAAAATGGAATAAACACATGAACAAAAGCGTAACAGTAAGCAAAAGTAACAGGAGAGCACGCGCAAACACATTTTAATTAAGCTGGAAAAGAAAACTAAAAGGCTTCTTATTCAATTAGCAACCATCCCAGAGCGAACATAACGATACCTCGCCGCGAAACCTGACGCTCGAACAGCCTAAAACGCGTATCAAAATACCTTTAATGAAACAAATTGAGCAAACATGAAAAACGGAAACGGGAAGTAAAAGTTTCGCATAGAAAAAGGGAAAAATCCGGAGGCTTTTTTCGGCGAACTTCCGACGCATCGAAAGCGGCAGGCAAAATCCGCTCAAAAGGGATGACAAAAATTCATGTTTCCCCTGGCGCCGAAAACTGCGCACGTCCTGAATACACAATCGATGCAGCAAATCCGGTCGGGAACGGTTGCTGTCTCTTCCGGACGCGACCACACCAAAGAGGACAGGATAATAATTGAAATCACCCAACGGGGTAATTTGTCAATGAACTCAGATGTATTTAAAGCAGTTAGGCAGAATATAACAGTAAAAAAAGGGAAACCCAACATCATTATGGCAAACTTTTGTTGACGTTAGAACGAAAAGATGGCAATCTTTTCATAATTACATTTGAATCTTGTTTGTCGACTATTTAGGGAAGCAGAACAACACAACCATATAATCTAGTACAACACTGAGTTGATGATAATATGCGTAGAAAACCCTCGAATGTAAGATTCACTTCATTAGATATGTTCGTAAGCAATTTGGTGGCGCTAAATTGAAATAAATAACTGTATCTGTAAAAAAAACTTTTAAAAAAACAGCACGATTGGATAATTAATGATATTATGATTATTAACAGATATGAAGTGCAGAATAGCTTAAATAAGTTGAAAAATCAATTAAATGAAACATTACCTAAATTAAATATGCTAACAAAAAACAAATGTGTTTAAACTGTACTGTAAAACAGAACGTAATTTCACTAAGACTTACTTTAAAACGAACTATTTTTTTGTAGGTTTTAAAATTATCTACAAATAAACTACGCACAATGTACCATGATGAAGGATTAAAATCACGTTGTTTTACCCTGTTTTTTTGATATAAATCCGATTAATAATATTTTTAACTTTCTTAATTGGATATCGAATGCCAATCGAGACCGGACCCTCCCCTGTACGAGAGGACTGTAAACCCTTAACGTGCAGGCATGACCAACAAGGTCTTTACGCCAAGAAGAAGAATTGGATATAATGCATGCTGTATACTTTACAAAATACAAAAGCGTTCTTCTGTGCACATCATCTTTACGCTTGAAAGCACCATGCTACTGACAAGCCTATTATCGTATGCAAATGTGTGCTATAATTGGCAAGCCTAAATTGGTGCTCACATCAACGAACTGAATCAGCAATCAATCGAACCAAGAGTACTGACCAAGGGTTAATATTGCCCGTTTATGGTTCTAAGCAATCAACCCATTCTGCAGCATTCTGGTAGATGATTAGTGATTAGTAATTCTGACGACGATTTCACCTTCTGTTCATTAGACACAAATGAGTTAATGCGTTGCATAAACGCATTCAATGCATGTGTAGGGTAAATGAACATAATTTTCCCTTTTGTACCACTAATTTGTGGACAAGCGATTTATCGAGCGTTTTGCAAAAGTGCGCATGTTCATGGGGATTTTGCAATTATGTGATTTTGGTTTGAATCACTAGAAACACCATCTTTTCAACGTCGAACCTTTCACATCGATCATCGGTGGTGACACCTTTGGGTCAATAAACGGACTAACCATGTGCTACAATTCATCGTCTACGTAGTCTGAACCCACAGCCGTGCTTTGGTGTCGCGTTTGCCGTTTGCTCCTCTAGCAAGGCTCTTAGTGAAAATGTCTCCATCCGGTGGAAAATGCACTATATCCGTCGTTCCCGTGCTCGAATTAACTTATTGATCTGGTCGGCTGGTCGAACCACGTTTCAGATTCGTGGTGTATGTTATGCTGACACCGGGTGTGCGACGATGGGATAAACATGCATCAGGCAAAGGAGAGGGCATCGACCACAGCGGTCGATGATTTGATGGATATCGTAAATGAATTCCGTCGGAAACGTCGCTACCGGACCGCTGTCCAATAATTTTCAGAGCCGTTCAACGTTACATTCTGCCGGTATACCTGCTGACCGTGGGGCATATGGCATTGATTGGGGCACACTTTCGACACAAATTTCCCTGACGGCAAGAACGAGCGAGTTCTGTTCACACGCATTTTCCATCCCATCGACAGCACCGTCACTCTCAACCCCATCTTGCGATCGATAGAGTTGACCTGCGATGGGGAACTACTTATCGAAACATTTTCCTGTCCTTCGCGGCGCACTGGGACGGTCTACTTTTCCATCGAATCGGTACGGCCGAGTACGTGCTCAAAACATCCGCCTTCGTCATCGAACTAACGGTGAATATTGAGCAGGTTAGGTTGGGAACGTTGAGGGACGTTGCAGACCAAGGACATTCTATGTAAACGGTTTTGATGTAGCAGGGAACGAAAAGTTTCACCGGGAAGCCAAGTGCTGGCTTTACTCTTAATTGCCTGAGTGAATGGAATTCGGAGAAAATTTAACTTACAACGCTTCAAGCCTCTCCATGCCAATTAGAAGTTACCGATCGTCGATCAAACACATTAATGATACTTTACAGCTTAATCACTTTTCAAAAGAGCTATAGTTTGCTTGAATGTAATGTTGTTTAAGCGAATGAGAAGAAGTTATAATAACAAAACAGTAACAAATTTAACATCTTAATAATTAATTTTGATTAATTTTCACGTAAATTACGAAGAATAAAATGTATGTAGAAAAGGATATACGCTAAGTGAAATATATTCCTCGACATTCAAAACATACATACAAAGAGTGAAGTAGACGGTTTTGTATGAAGACTGGAATCGACGGTTTAGCATCCAAACTCAAACAAAGCTAATTAAATGCTTTCGTTCGACGTTGAGCAAGCATCTCACAGACAATAAACTTACTGACAATCCCTGGAACCCAGCTGTGATATAATTCCGTGCTAAACACCAAAGTACCTCATATTTCTGAGGATCTTTGTACAGTTTACTCCTCCGTGTATCCTTTTTCTTATTGAAAACGCCGCCAAAGATCGGCAGCTGGTGTAAGCCTTAATTTCTCGCTGCTGTACATTTTCGCTGAGCCGATTTTGGTGGGAAAAGTTTTCCCATCGATCAACCCACGCAACACACACTCATTCCTATCGTTGGGCGAGTTGATGAGAGGAATGAATTGCATACTAAGAGTTTTATTCATATGATTTTCTCTGCACTCGCTTCTGTGGGTGTGATGGTATATTAAAAAAGTTTACACCTTCTGCTACAGTTATTGTGTTAGGAAGTTCATTAAGCCACCTTTCATGCTTTACATGTTTGATTAATAATTTTGTGTGTCTTACTTTAAAACAGAATGGAGCCGAAACATGAATTATCATTTACATAGCTTTTCAATAAAAAGTAAAAACAATCAAAATCCTTCCTCAATGCATTGTGCTTGGCAGTTTTTGAACAGCGAGAAACTTTAACTTTAAGAAAAATTACAATGAATTCCCTTTCATGAATCAGGAAGGAAAAATTGCGCAGCCGTTCCTGTGAAGCAAAAATATCATCATTAACAAAGGTGTTGATTTCATGATAAATTTGGTATATGAATCAAATTAAGCCCAGTAACGGGATATTTAAATGAAACCATGGAAAAGGGAAACAAATTACCGACTGTTATTACGGATCGTCTCATATCATTCCGTGATCCTATTTGCAGGACATGCGGCTAGCGTGCTGATTTTTTCCGATTCTGTTTTCAATCAGCCACATCAAACGCGGATCAATCCATCGGAATCGTTGAATATCCCATCATAACAGATGAATTACACTGATCCTTAATTTTTACGCCAAATTCTGTACCGTTTCAGATGATATTTCACATTTCATCAGAATCGCATGTAGTGCAGAAAATATAAAAATGAATTATTTTGTATTTGCGAACCGTGCCACGAATCGGTACAGTGAGTAAAAGTTAATCCATGTTTAATAGCAATGGCTGCACTCACAACGCTGAAAATGATTCTTTTTATAGATGTTGATCACATAGTATGTAAAATTGTATGTAAAAATTATATCGATCAAAATATCATTCGTTTACTGAATGGCAATACTAAAATAGAAAAAAATCATTCTGGACAAATGATTATGAAAAACCCTAAAATTTCGTTAAAGCTATCGGATAATGTTTTACAAATTGTTCAATTTTCCAATGAATGCGTGAAGTCCAGATGATGCATGTGAACAGGAAGAGTTATTTTCAATATAACATTGGACTTTGTAAGTCTAACCGAAGCTTTTACCCTCAATATTCGCTTTGTGCTCGTAATTTGTCCAAAATCGTCGCATTGCCTAATTCAAGGGTGAGCATGTGTTTTCGGAAAAATTATGTAAAAGAACTCAGAAGCGTAGGTTAGACACATTAAACCGGGGTTCGCATACATTTCCTACAAAGCGCCCGATGGTTAAAAAGAAATCGAAAGCCTGCGCTTTCGCCGGACACCTTAAACGATGATTTAATGTTTTCAAAGTAGTACCCTTTTGAATGGAGTATAAACTTTGTAAATAGTAAAGTTACTTAAAAAATGATAAAAGATAAAATATTTCAAATGTTATCGTAAAACATTTTCATACTTATTTTCGTGTGAATTTTGATTCTGTTTTTCAATATATACCAGGAACCCTTCGTTCAACAATTTTAATCTTTAAGCACTAAAATTTTCTTACGTCCCGGATAAAATCACCGCAGGCCGGATTTGCCGACCCCTGCCTTAAACGATGGCTTAGTGTGTTAAAAGTATTTTAAATCCATTACCATTTTTCTAATCAATTAAATTACATAGAACTGTTTAAAATATTTGTAACTTTAACTTTCAACTATTTAATCCATGTGGTCTTAGGTTTATTGTACTTATTATTTTCATTGAACTGTGGTTTAGTTTCAATTTTTACTTCTGAACAAATCCGACAAGATTGAGATTTTTATGTATGTTACACTAAAATTTTCATTCAGGCCGGATTTTGACGACCCCTGGTTTAATTGATTGAAATGAAAATCAAAACCGTGGAACATTTCTGCAAAAGCATACTTCGACGGACGATTGCCAATTCATGACGAATAAAAAAATGTATTAAACATCTAACAACCGGATTTGGAACCCAAACTCAACAATTCTCGATTCAACCGGACGTGTCTGCAACTAATCCGTATGATTCATTCCTTTCGAGTGTTTTATTCTTCACTAACACCAGCAGCTTCGGAAAGTTAATCGTCACTCGATATCACCAGACCGCATCGATGTACCGATGCAACAGGTGGGATTTGAAAAACTTTCTGCGAATAACCAGTCGGTCGTTCCCGTGCATTTTTTTGGTTTTCTTTTTTGCACAAAAAACTAGTCCATACCAACCACCGAATGGTTCAAGTGTCACCATAAGTATATGAGGTGCAAAGAAAGCGGGTAAACCATACTTTTCTCCAGATGGCCACCGCTGAACCAGTTCATCGGTGTCACTTTTGCTAATTTCGTTCCAATGGTGTCGCCCAAGGATATGAGAAAAAGTTTTCCGATTGCTCAATTGCAGAAAAGTTTCGTTGGATTAATTTCGTTCGAGAAAATAAATTTACCGTGCTGCCGAGCTTCTAGAGATCGAGGACACGAAAAAGATAAATTAACGGGATGGGAGGTTGAGATTAAATCATAGAAGCGTAGTTTTATGAATCCGTTCGCCGCCACCCGAACGTGGCACCCTTATTCATGCATCGGTGCAACAGATAATGCTGATTAAAATTTTCACAATTTCCCTCTCTGATCTTTCCTGATTGTCGCTGATGGCTCCGCGGACCGGATGGACGGGTAATGGCTTGTTTTTCCAATGACCGACATTCCCCATTCTCCTGGAGCGCCCCGGGTGCGTAATGTACCGTGAGCCGTCGGAAGCTCATTCACGGCGGGTACAGTGCAGCAACACAGGAAATGAGAGTAGCAATTTCCGTCCAATGAAACCCGGTTTTATTGCACCCATAAAACTCCTCCCTTCCCCTCATCGAGCGAAAACAAAAAGTGCCACCAGGCAAGCGACCTGCCATCGTGGTTCCTGGATTGGGTCGACAAAAGTTTTATGAAATGTATATTTTATCCTACCGATGGCTCAATGAACCAAAGGACCGAGTGAGCGATCCCGACGGACGATGACCGGCGCGGAGCTGGCATTTACCGCGCGGGGCAAATGGAAAAGTTTTGCCACAACTTTCAAGACGCCAACTGTGAATCCGGGAGCGAGAATGGAATCAAACGCGCCTCGAAAGATTACGATTGCCGGGCGCATAAAAGATGTCCCCAGCTTGTGTTCGATATATGCACGGTTGGAGTGATTTGAAACTTTACGATTATGTGATAAAAGAGGGCACCGCCGACGCTCGGGCTCCCTTTCGTCGAGGCAGATTCGTTTGCAAAGATAAAGTTGAACCAGCCAATGGATGCTTGTGGGTTGGGGTCCATCCTCACGGGTGGACGATAAATTGTTGCAAAAGTTTTTTGTTTTCTCTGATATTCGAAGACAGCAAACTTGCCAGCCAGCTCCGCAAACGACGGGCGGATACATGAAAATCCTTTCGTTTTGGTGAGCCCCATTCTCCACTCTGTCGTCCCTGTGGTTCACGCGGTAGAATGGATGGACAATGAACTACTGCTACCAAACTTTCCCCTTGAAACTCATCATCCTCTTTTTAACCCCCCTTCAATCTGACGCTTTGCGAAATATCCTCGTGGTAGTACAAGTGATAATAAATTGTAGCCACTTCACGCGTCTGATTTATGCGCGCTGGGAAACCGAACCACACCACGCCACGTGGGAAAGCAACTTCACTTCCAAATATCCGGCATATACGCCTCTCCCGAATGCCCACAATTCGTGCTGCGCCAGTTCCTTCACGTCGGCGTGCCGGTTTGCGATATGGTGCGGCTATGCGTGGAAGGAAAGCTGAGGCTCCGCAGGAAATGTCAGCTTGAATTATCAAGATTGATTATCCTTTGCCAGCTGGAGATCGCCGGCTTTTGCGGGTTACGCGAGAGTAAAACTTCTCGCTTGCCAAAACTACGACATGCCTGGCACAGGGAACGGGCTGATGCTGTGCACCTCAGGGAGGATATGCCGGTTACGAGAACCCGTTCGGATTATCGCCCAAACCCGAGCCACGTTGGTGGGGCTGGTATGAGCGTGGAAAATAAACCTTGCTAAAGCTAAACAAAAACCCGGCCATCACCGCAAAACCCTCGTTTCGGGTTTGGGCTACAATCTTTCGCTGCGACCGAAATGATACCACCAAGTTCGTCCGCAAATGTCATCCTCTCGTCATAATAACCGCAGGCACGGGGCAAGCGTTAATAGTACGCCAAATAAAATTCCCTTTTCTAGGAGGTCGAGTAAAGGGAACGAGTAAAGAGAAGAAGCCGAAGCGGAACGGAGTTTGGGGAAACCTAGGATGAGGTTGGTTGAGGCCCAAAAGCACGACCAGATGACAGTTGACAGCCAAACGTCAACAAAGCGTGACATTTTCGGAGTTTTAGTGCAAAACACACACCTACACCGACCCACACCAACACGCGCTCACACCTTTCCCGCTCGTACGGAACTTTGTTTTCATTTCCAACAAGCTCCGGTGCTTTAAGGCGCACCACGGCAGGACACATTAAATAGCCTGTCATTAGCTGCACCCTGAGGCTCAGCCAGTCACTCAGGAAGCCAGTGAAAAGTGACTTCCGTCTCGTTAGAGCAGCAAAAACATAATACCAACGGTGTCGTAAAAAGATACGGTGACGCAAACCATCGGTCATCCCTAGGATTGTTCGGGAGTGGAAACTTCCGATGGGGCGGAAGAGGCAATGATAAATGGTTAATGCCGTTGATGATAAGTCCGGGAAAGGTTTCCATCGTTTGTTTGTCTTCCTAAAACGGTAAGATATCTTTAGACAATGTGTGTGGAAAACTTGAAAACTCCATCGGTCCCATTTATTTCAAAGTACCTCCCGGCAGGTGGCAACAACCGAACTGTACCCTCCATTCATTGCCAAACATTTTATGGTCGACCAGCTTCACCACTCCACCACTTTTCCGCACGGATTGCTTCTTGGCCTTCCACCTGTACGAGTGGCAAAGTTCTCCGACCCGCTAACCTCAGACGCTGAACGCACGTCAAAAACAGGCCAGAAACATAAAAACGTACCACATGAGCTGATGAGAAAAGAAGCAAAAGATTGCTTTATTCTCTATTTTTCCGAATACTCGTCGACGGAAACATTCAACAGTCCTTGTCACGGGCCGCTTCCAGGACCGCACCTCGAACGAGCAGTCCGGAGTGGACCGTTTCTTTCGAGACAGAACTGACAAGACCCAAGACTTTCGAAGAACCTTCATCCGGCAACGTCATCCGTGTGCCGGTGGGTTGGTAGGAAACGATGTGCGAGAAGCTGCAGCATCTGCACACCACAATGTATCGTTGATGTGTTCGTTTTGTATAAAAGAACCATCTCTATCCTATTACAAATGGGCGAAAGTTCGTTTTCAATGTCATTAAAAACCTCCACTACGGTTCGAGGAAGCACACAATGTCAAAACAATGAACGAAATCCCGGAGACCGGAAAAATGTTTACTACTTGCAGAACTAAAGACCCACCGAAAATCCAATCAAAACAAAAACCCTCCCTACACTGACTCGCTGCCATCCCTTTACTAAGCCCGACTTCTAGAGTCAATAAAACAAAAGCCCCAGAAAATCCAACACCATCCCCCCATCCCGGTATCTATAAATCAAACAATAATTTGGCCCACTTTATGACTGGTAATAAACCGGGCGCTCATCGCCAGAATAAAAGACCTCGTTAATCTGCGCGCTCAGGTTTCCGTGGATTCGCGGGAATATCGAGATTTATTTGGTCAGAGAATTTTGGACAAGAAAGGCGAAAAAAAAGCAGAAAAGGGCGCTTGGCACAATATATACCTCTCGATAGGACTGTTTGTTGGCCGCGGAACGTAAACAAGTGCTACATTGTAGGAGGGGAAAGAATAATACAATAACGGCATTATGCAAAAAAGCGCTATCCAAAGATGGGATGAGGGAGTAATATAATATTTATCGATAAATCAAATACTGTATTCCCATGAACTCGGCGCAAAAATTTAGAAATGTAGATATTCCTGCCAATACAGAAAGATTAATTTATCATTTTCTATTCTGTTTTCCCTCCTCGCTTCTGTAGACAAATTGGGGCATAAACGAGCAAAAGTATATTTTTCAATTCCATCGACCTGCCCATTGTTTACATTTGGGCCCAATCGCAAGCGTCTAAAAGCGCGATACGATCTTCGTCGCTGCGAAAAAGTAAGCAAACTCGCATGCCTAGGAATTCGGCGAAGGGGAAGACAAAATTGAAAGTAAATCAAATTTTAAACCCATGGCAGTCGGGGAACCGAACGCTTACGTTGGGCCAGGGGAAATATGATAAACTTTCCAACCCATTTCGCGACCCTTAACGGCACGTCACAAAACGGACGCCAAGCACAAGCATACGGAGTCACGGGAGCAATGAATCAAATTTAATCGCCCATCTTCCCGTGTGCATGAAAGAAACTCCTTCACGGCACTTCCCCATCGAGGGTCTCTCACTTCGGGTTGTGTATCGATTACGGTCATTTAAAATTATGGCATAATTCCATGGCAACGTGGATGAGAAGGAGAAAAACAAAACACGCCGAACATACCCGGATCAAGTCTACTACACTTACTCTCGCATCCGTGCCTGGTTGCGTGCTGCCAAGAATGATGCGGATGAAAATGATCATCGCGATGGGAATGTTCTTTGCCGAGCCAAAACAGTGGCTCGGGCCCCTCTTCGCAGAAGATACACCGTTCGGTAGATTACCGCAGGAAGTGGGTGAATCAAAGGGGAACATTCGAAAACTTACCCCAAAGCAATCATTTTTCATCTCCCATCTCGGCCGTATGAAAAAAACGCCCACCGAAACGAAAACCGTCGTGTGGGAAAATATTCTACTGCGTCGAATGCAGCGACCGCAAGTCAATGTCGGCCAGCAGTGGGAGGTTTGGCGTTTTTCCCTGTCGTTGGAAAAACCGATGGAGGCGCCCGGTTGATTTCTGATGTTCTTGGTGGTGTTTATTTTTAACCCGCTAAAGCGGAATGCGACGTGTTGACGAACGCGGCACGTGACGGTGGCCCTTGCCCAAACGGAAGCGCTGGGTGGTGTTGTGCGAGCGGCCTTATTCCTTTATGTCTTGCTCGGTCTTTTCGGTTAGATGGATGTGCCGTTTCGATGGTTACGATTAAGATACGCTTGAATCATCCGGCGTTGTTCATCGAACCAGCGAAAGGAAACCTCATGTGGAAGAGTTGATATCTTTATTCTGTGCAGCGTTGCAGATTGTGTTTTGTTGGCATTATTCAAGATTATAGCAATGCATGTCTTGGCATATATTACTTTACGAAACATTTGCTTCGCATTTTGAATAAAAAATCGGATTTAACATTTTCATTTTAAAATGCACGAATAAAACAAACATTGTTTGTAGCATAATATGATTTTTTAAATTTCAATAAGACGCAATACTTTGTTTCGATTTCAGGCGAACGAATCACATGTTTGAATCGCTTTCTATTAAACCGATGAAAATAGTGTGGAAAATCCTTTCGTTTCATGCCACACTTTGAAAGGATGTGATCTGAACTATGATCAAGTGATATAATTTTCTTCTTATCTCGACACACTTTATATTTTGTTTTACAATCCATCTTTTTTCCATGAAAAATTGTTTTCGTAATCCATCTTCCAGCAGCAACGTTTCTTACTTTCCAACAACTCTGTACACTACTATTTCTTAAGAAAGCAGTTTATTTTTCATTATCGTTCCAAGCATGCACTGCCATTGTTTCACTTATCTTTTTTATAGCTCCCACGATGCTAATTGTCCTTTTTGTCAGTCACGGTGGCATGACTACGTTAACCAGCGAGTTCTTGCTCCAAACAAGTCCACTTCTGCTGCGAGTAGGCGAAACAATGAACCACCGGACGGACATACACAAACAAACAAAAAAACAGTGCAAAACCAGCGGAGAATCAAACAAACAAAAACTAAATTTCCCACTCTTCAAAGCTCACTGAAAACAGCCGGCAACCGGTTTGGCTGCGTTTGTTGTGGAAGCTTGGTTGGCTCCTTTATCTCGCAGTTAATTTCCAACGGATGAAAGACTCTGTACCATAAGAAAATTTTATTTCTTATCAGCGGAAAAGTTGGACTACGCAAAGTTAGATTCAAGAGAATAAAAAGGATTACAGTTTCTGTTGAAGTCTGACGTTTCGCTGAGTTCACCTCAGTTTATTAGGAAGCGAATACGTTAGTTCTTTTGACGAACTGAACGTTTAAATGGAAAATTTTACTCAATTTCACCTGGCTAAGAATAAAATGAAGTTGAAGATTTAAAAACAACTGGTGGTTGCATAATGCAATTCAATGGTTAAACATTTACGGGAAGTTTAGGAAACTCTAAAAGATCTTATCACTTATTCGATGAATTACGAGAAACTTATTTTTCCAAATTAAAGGATTTCCAATCTTACTGGATTGCTTGAAAATACTTTATATCTAACACTAAACGCAATTAATACGTTATAAAGCCATACATAATTAGATCACAAAACTTTTGTGTTTTCAATCAAATATTTATATACGCTATTTTTTCCAAACTGCTGACCATTTTAATTTAAAGCACGTTACATAAAAAAATTTAAAAAAAACATCGTCGATTTTCTAAGAAGAACCCCAAGTTCCAAGTGTTCATGGAATTATTCCACTCAAAGGTCAATCCCAAGGTTCGATTACTCGGTTCTGCCATAAAAAGAATCTTAAGCTCCCTGCACAACCTTATTTTCAAATATTAACATGAAAGACCATGCGCCTCCATTTATCCTTCTCAAAAGGTATATTAAAAAATATCAAATTCAATCAAGAAAGGTTTTGATAACTGGAGTACGAACCATTTGCCTTGGAATTGATATGTTATGGAGGAAAAAAACTAGCCAGAATAAGACTCTTTAGGAACGATTCCGCACAGCTTGTATTTCCTAATGGCAAAACCATCACCTTTGGTACATTGCTGGGAAATTTGTAAAGGACTGCACGATTGCGCTATTATAGCATAATTACCGACAACAGGAACCTCTGACGACATTCTCCAAATGAGCTTTTGCACTACGAGGCCATCGGAATAGGGTAAAAAAGGTAGAACGAAAATTAGATCCACGAAGCACACCCTCGAGAACGAGGTTAGCTTGAAAAGCACTAGGACCTTAGATTTTGCCTACTTGCCTGTACATGGCCAACGTCTAAGCGGAGACGAGCATACGGGTCATAAAAAACCCACCAGAAACGCGGAACCGTTAGTGCACGGAGCAAACACCGAAGGACGATTAACGTCACGGGAATGGCTGTGCCTGGGATCCTTGTTGTCCTGTCCAATTAGAAGGTAAAACCATGCGCTTCCATTTACTGCGTACACACCTGTGCCGTGTAATTTGAATCGCACCGCGATTTCCGACCTTTTTTCTAGCTTCGCTCGTAGGGAGATGAAATCGCAACGTAACTATTTTTTCAATACTGTGGATTGTTATGCGCTTAGAATAGAACATACCAAGTGCACAAATAATTGTATGGTGCGAATATTTCTATTTCAAGAAGTGTGACAATATTTCTTACTGTATTGATTTCGTTACCAAACCACACAAGCCCAATAATAAGAAAAGCTATTGATATTTGCATTAATTATTAACACATACAAGTAAACGTATAATACAAGAAACTTTCATGAAAAATCAAAACACAATTTACACTACCTTTAAACAGATGTGCAAACTGATAGACACGTTCAGAATCTTACACAAATTACACCGATGAGTATGCATATGCATTAAAACTGTATCAAGATTCTTCTCGACAATTGTGAGTCAAATTGTGAAACAAATCGCAGTGATTAAGTCAGTATGGTCTTATCATTGCAAGCTTTGTAAATAAATAGAATAAATATTTTGGGGTTTGTTTAGTCTTCAACATTTATATCTATCTTATGAAAACGTAAAGCAGGTGCGCATTGCTGAAAACAGCTTGTCTATAGGTGACCACACAATCAAATCATAAATCAACATAAACAAAAATGTATGGGGCATTTTAAAAAAACACTCAATAAAAAAAAATGTAGATACCCAAACAGTCGTAGCGCACATTGTTATCGAAAATAAAACATTCGTAACACAATCGGTATTAGCAACATATGAATATTGATCAAAATTTGAATGACCAATATAAAACCATGACACTGATATCTCGAGTCACCGATACATTCTCAACGATTTCCCAAAATCTCTTCAAAAGTATTTCATTTCCCTGGTACAGAGTGTCACAGCATGTTAAGAACGTTTCAAAACATGTTCCAATATTTCGCAAGCTTTCCCCCAAAAAATAATCATATTTCTTCCTTCTCGTATTATTGCTATTTACTTCTTCTTGGCTTTTTCGGAAATCAATCACCACCAGTTTGGCACTGCGTTGCTGGCGAAATTGATTTTAGCGGAACAAATCAAATTTGTCGCACGAAGCAAGACGGCAAGAGAGGGGCAAAATGACGAGAAACGGTTTTTAAAGCCCCCTACCAAGGAGCCGGATTATTGATTCCGCTTGAAAACTGAAATAGAAAAAGGCGTAGGCGTGTGGAAAAATGTGTAAAAGCGTGCTCTTATGAGACAGTATTTACCACAACCTGTGAAACAAGCAGCTGTTTGGAGTATTTTTAAACATCTTTCGTTCGGTTTTCACTTTTGTGTTCTGCTTTTGCAACATGACAACCATTTTTTTCCATTTTGTTTAATGTTACAACGATAAGAAACAGCTGTATCCCAAATCGAGCATCCGTCATTCATGATTTGGATCCGGTTTCCGTCGAGCTGCTTGGAAATCGTTTATCGAGCAGCAATAAAAATTCATATACCGCGGTAATCATCTTGCCACACGAACAAAGTGACTGTTCCGCAAACCGCGCATCAAATATTGACAAATGGGTAAAACGAACATATGCGTCTGCCGGTTGGCAAATTACTCTCGGTGGACAGAAGAGTACCGCGGTGCGACATCTCACTGGCAAACCGTTTGGTAAGATTTTGCAAGCACTCGATGTAACTTTGAAGAGTGTATCATACTTTCAGACTTGCCCGCCTGACACTGAGGACCCTTGAGAGACGGGCGGTATCCAGTCAATTTGTGCGCGAAAGTAATCACAATTCGCGATAACCATTTATTACTTCTCTATGCACGTCTAGGTGTAGTACATTTAACATCCGCTTGACAGATAAGACAGCTTTCCGTTGAACGACGAGGGAAATATTTGTAGATACTTCGGAGGTTACTTTTTCCATATATTATGGGTTTGACTCTATGAAAAAATAAAACTTTTTAACATGAAAATTGGAAGGTAATAAAACTTTGGTTAAACAAACCCACTATTTACAAAGGGTTGGAAATTCAATCCACCAACACACCGCACACGAAGAGGGTTCCGATCGAAGCTCCCTCGAATTGACAAATGATGTGTTCCTTTGATTGTTGTGCGCTGCCGTCATAAACCACTTGAAAGTGCACACCATTTCTAGAAATGCAATCCGGTGGTGGAGGGCATCCGTCGCCCACTCCAGCCTGCGGCTGGTGGTTGTCGTGGTGGTGATTTGCGATATGGCAGGCAGTAGGATATGCTTCAGCCCGGCGAGTTACAAGACACTCGCACTCGAGCGAACCTATTCTTGGCAGGGGCGGAAATCGCTGCCCGGCGTAGCGTTTGTTCCGCAACGCTGGTGGCCACATTTGCTCCACCTCATTAGTCGTTTGATTTTCCACGCTCTTTTGAAGCGAAATGGGGCAAGTGTAGATCGGTCCGTAACGGTACGCGGAGCACCGTTTGGAGGGAGACTAATAGAGCACTCGACGGTTGAGGAGGTGACTTTGCATGTGCTGAGCATAGTAAACATGGGCCCTATGGTGTCTGGGTTCATTGGGTTGATGTTAGCGATGGTAATTTGAAGGAATGTATACGGCAGTGAAGTAGTAGCAGCATAGGGATTGCTGAATAGAATAAACATGTTACAAGGAAAGACGATTACATATTTCAATGCATTATCACACATATAGGCTGTGTGCCTTAAGAGAAGTAAATTTGATTTGTTTAAAGTGATACGGGTGATTCTGGTTCAATAAGAACCCATATCGATTTTTGTTCCCGAAATTGGGTGGATCTTTTCAATATAATATTTCGATATTTCAATATTTTCGAGACGATTTTTATGTGACCTGGTGGACCTTTTTCTAGACGTAACGACCCTCTTTGGTCAGGCCAACTCATAATGGACTTGATAGACTTGTCCCCTTTTTGTACGCGTATAGTTAGTCCTCTAGTACAGGAGACCAATATATTAGAATATATCATCACCTTCTCGCCCGGATTCTCTACTGTGGAGATGTTAAAAGCGTACTGATTGACACCATTTTGGAGTGATGACAGCTCTGTGAATAGAGCAATTTGGTTTGGGTTCCATGCGTTTTTACCGCGAAGTTCAAATTTTAATGATTTTTTGTGTTTAATCTGTACATTGGGTAAGTATAATAAATGGGTTTTGTTCGCTAGTCTGCAGATGGGCAATGACGAAAAGGAACGAAGAAACAGTCGGCAACATGCGACATGACAGACCGAATTGAAAATTGACGAGAAGTTGTTATTATGAATACTGGGGAAAAAATGCCCTAGGTTCATTTTGACAAATTTCACCTCACTTAAGTGATTTTATTATTATTAAACTTAAAACATCCCAACATGCAAGAAATTTGTAGATAGATTAATTTTGGACAAAGTATGATTGATTTCAGCAACATCGATTTTAAAATAGAATAAAATGTCAATTTTGATTTTTACACCCTCAAGGTGTTATCGAACAACCATCAGCTGGCCCGTAAAAGCGTAGTTCGAGACCTTGGCACCATTCTTGACTATAAACTTACATTTAATGACCACTACAAAACTGTGATAGACAAAGGAAATCGTATACTGGGCTTGATTATGAGAAACGCTAATGACTTAAAGGACCCTATGTGCCTAAAAGCTCTATATACCTCGCTAGTTCTCTCAACATTAGAATTTAATTCTGTAACTTGGACGACAGATTATGCAAGTTTGGATAAACAGACTAGAGTCAATTCAGCGTAGGTTCACTAAATTAGCTCTCTATTACGCACCTTAGTTCAGGCCTACTAATCAGATATGCTGACGTGATCGTTGCTCAGTATTAGGTTTGCAACCCCCGTCCTATAGGCGAAATGGGGCCCAAGCCACGTTTATAGCCGAACTATTAAATAACGAAATTGACGCACTATCACTACTAGATAAACTAAATATTTCTGCGCCGGAAAGGGCCCTGAGATTCAGAGACGCCATCAGAGTCCCACACACAAGTACGGCATATGCGAGTAACGGCCCGATCATCGCTATGTCTAGAATGTTTAACATATTCAGCGCCTACCATGATTTTAATGTTAGCACGACTAGTTTCAAATATAACATACTGTTAAGATGGACGTCTAGCACTAATTAAAAATGTTCAGTTTGCGATTTTGTTTTAAATGAAGATTGTAAACTTAGATGTAATACTTATTTTAAGTTCAAACAGACCAAATTGTCCATTGAATAAACTAATAATAATAATAATAATTTAATTTAATTGTACAAATAATTTCCACCCTCTAGGTATTTACAGAACCTGACAATTATCAACGTTCAACAGGAATTTATCTTATCATAAACTTAAGCATTTGTTTTGCATTACATGTCGGTCAATTAATTCCCACATCTTCTGTATTTTTAAACTACTCCTTTGCTATGCCAATTAACGACATTCAGTTAAGCTCTAGCGTGTAATTTAACAGTCATTTAACTGGCAATGATTTCATCAAAAACTGTATAATGCCAAAGAGTAGCTACTTTGCTTCTTCTAAAAGCATTCCTAATCTGCCGCAATTCATCGTTCTACTACCACGGCTATTTCAAACGTGAACCGCCATTTAGCATAGATTATCATGTACGTTACAATTCGATAATGCGCTTGGTGATCGAGCGGAACAGGTTTTTTTACCTGTTCGACCACTCTCGACCACTACTTGACTGGCTGTTGCTATTTGAATGTACGTGAGTACGCACATTTCCGGCAGAGGCACTTAAGTCTCAATAAAAAGAAGCAAACAACTTTGCCAGCGCAGCGAATCATAATACATATGTAGCTTCATTCGGGTGGATGGTGATCGTATTGTCAGCTTTTTGGGTGTCACAAGACTGTAAGTATGGAACCGTCTATGAAAAGCTTATTTGGAAATGGGGAGCGGTGGGCAAAGGTGAAACGAGAAAAAACAGTAACCCGTACATTCCCAGTGGCCTAACTTTGGCGTTCAATTTCCATCGGCATGCAAAACTACTACCATCCGGCAGTATAGTTGCGGGCAACGGCAGCACTGAGCAAGCACCAAACGTTGTTCGTTGGCGATAATGTAATCAACACAATCTGCTTCCAGCGCACGTTTAATGGCCCATCTGGCCCAGTATGCCATGCTCCTGGGTGGTTCCTTCGCATGCCTTCACTGATGTTATCGTTCGGTTGCTCGGCCCAAAAATTTAGTCGACAACTACGCACATTGACGTACCCTCGGCACGAATGCAGCAACAGCATACGGACCAGACCAAACGTACACCGGCATGCTTCCACTTCATCGGCTCGCCTCATTTCGATACTGTGGAGCCGCTCGTTGCGCATACCACACGCCGGTGCTAGTACGAACGGTAAACAGATGACGATCTTCGAAGGTCACGAAATCATATGTATCGACACAACGTCAACCGTCGGTGTCTCTCCATGCTGTGGCGTAGAGCAATGTGGGCAAAACATGGGCGACAACTTCATATATTTTTATAGGTAGCTCTTTCGATGAAGCCATTCCCGTTTTCTGATTTCGTACAAAGCATTTTAGCAACAAAATATAACACTATTATGCAAGTTGATACCGTTCAACATCAAACTTGGTTAGACTTCGCCATAGTCCCTATAAACTGACTTAAGCCCACATAAAAACCACATTTAATAAACATCACATACCAACTAAAACTGTATTTATATGATCTGTATTATAATATATGAAATAAGACATATGAAGTATGAAATATGAAATATGAAATTTGAAACATGAAATATAAAATCGGAAGAATACATGTTGCAAACCTTGATCCAAATCAACAATTTCATAATAACTTGATCCAAATTAATAATTTCATCCTGAAATCTATTGAAAATAAGTCTGCCCTACTTTACCCTGTACTGCCATTCGCAACATGCAGGTTTTATCCGGTGTATTTTCGCAAGCGTATTTGTAGTAACAGCCAAACGTTGAACGGTATGTGACAAACCAACGAAGATGGCAGGAGTCGGTTGCAAAACAGACCCTTAACGGATCGGTTGATCGACGTGCTGAAACCTTTCTCTCCCCCGAAAGACTAGTTTCTGGGTAGGGTCAATCGGTTCGACACGAACTTTATCCATTTCGTGCCATCTAGTGTTGGTTCCCCGGTGGCAGATTAACGAGTGATCGGAAGCACAATACTCAAACGGATCGTAGCACTGCGTGTCGAAGCGATGTGGAAAAAGTTTTCTCATAGCACGAAGTGTGTCATCTAGTTCGTGCAACATTACGCTGAGCTTCGCCATCCTCTGCACCACCAGCGTTTGGATGGCATGCAAACGAATGTAGTCGCATCGAGAGCGAAACAAAATATGCAAAACCACACGAACGAAATGTGGGTGTACCGTGGAATTAGCAGAACAAATCTCTTGGTGGTTGGATGTGGTGCTAAATAATTTGCAAACCCACGGTCCCGCGGGACCCATCATCTCTGTGGCACTGCGGGATGTCGGTTTGGTCTGCAAAATAAACAGCAGCTGCTAATTTGAAAGACTTCCTGAAAATTCCCCCCAACAACACCAAAACTAACCGGTTTACGTACCCCAATTCAAACGTACTGAACCATAGCGAAACGCTTAGCAGCGACGGCAGTCCATTTGATCGTAGAAGCGCCAGGGAAAATAAACATTCCATTGGGAGAATGAAACTCACATCACACAAAAGACCCATGTTTTGTTTATGTTGCATAGCTTTTGACGGAGAATGATGAGTCGTAGGAATGAGAAGTTGTCCGTTGTGCTGAAACATATTAATTGTGTGCGAAATTATGTGGAAATCAAAACCATGGCGGAATACCTAATATATAGTAGTGATGAGAATAACAATTCAGTAAAGTCAGACAATTCAGAGTGAGTGAGTTAGAATGGAGAGTTAATCATATAATTCACCTTGAATGATTTGGCTCTCTTCCGATGATTCAATTCTTTTTTGTGCTCAACTAATCATCGGGTTTGCTGCTGGTGCGTAGATCATACAACCATAAAGGGATGGAAGAGAAGCGGGAAGGGACGGGGTAGGACTATACCAAGCCATTGTTCGGGAGCCAAATATGTATGAGCAAGTTTGATTACAAATGAACCAACACAAATCATTCAGGTGAATTGATTCAATTCATTCATTAAGAAGAGCCAACTCGCTCATCCACTCTGATTCTGTTTGCTCAATAGTATATAACACATCGCTACTATATAACCACAGTGGATTAGTGTAGTTCTTTGACTGTGTATACTAAGCATAAAGATTTAGATCGACCGTTTTACAATCGATTATACCAATTTGCTTTCAATCCAAACACGGAAGCTATCCAAGTTGTTTCAACATGTCTAATCAATCTTTACAGTAACTTATTCCAATTGATAAATCTATCAGGTGCTTTGTCCAAAGAAACTGAAATAGTGTTAAAACACTGTGCAATTAAGCCAATATAAAGCCATATTGCAAAAGTCTAGACATAAAAAAGAAGCATCATGGAAAATGGAACAATTTACAATATCTGCCAAAATCATAGAAGTATTCAATCTAACAAATTTCTTCACCAGAAAATATTGTTGGTAACAAATATTAACTTTTAAGTAATTTCCCGTAGAAGTTTTTATTAATCAGTAAACAATATTTATATTAAAGTCGTCTAAGCTGATATTAAAGTCATCTAAGAAGACGTATAAATAAATTAATTATTTCACGCTTTGGATTTTCATTCGTTCTATTTCTAGTTTTACGGTAAAATGAAGTAATTAATGGAGACAAGGAATATCTAATGCAATTATCCCACGTTATTCACAAAGTAATAAAAACTGCTACGATGGCTGTACTTCTAGCCGAGCTTAGCATGGCCCAAGGCACACGAACCGAAGGCAATTGGCCGTTGTCGATGAACGATATTATCGCTCCATCTCCACGGGCTAATACAGTTAGGACGATGCACCATACGTCACAACCAATTTGAACAAATGGAAACGAGCATAACATTAATTGCATTATCGCAGCATCGATCAAAACCTTTCTTCCAGAATTGTACCATTGGTGGCAAAGTGTCATCTTTCATCTCCCCGTCTCATTTTCACTCTTTCTTATATTACATCTTTTTTTTTCTCTCTCTCTGCTATTTCCACAGTTGCCGACAAGGTGTGGGCCAACTCAACTCCGGACAGCAGCCACGGTAGAATCCGTCGGCCATTGATTTGCCGTGGAAAAATCGATACCACTCAGGAAGTTTCCCGCGAGGCTCGCCCCCTGTTACTGTCAAACGCTGGATGGTTTTAATATTGCCCAGGCAAACGAAAGGCGTCCGACGGTTCGAAAGAAAAGCATTCCCGGCCGCTAACCACCCGCACGACATCCCTACCCCGTGGCTGCTTCCCGGTCCGATAGAGCGGACGGCGAAATGGTCCTCACTGCAGACGCTCTGCACCGACGCCGCTCGCCAATGTCTGTCAGCATTTTATCGCCGCAGAATCAGGGCCGGAAGCAACACCATCAGCAGCAGCCGGAGCAGCAGCAGCTATACAAAAGGCTGCAGCAACAGAACAGCCTTAGTTAATATCGTACCACATCAGCCGTACCGGGCGTTAGTGTTCACCGCCTAAGGCGCCCTTCCCTGCTGAACGACTTGACGGATCGGATTTTACCGTACCGGTCCGGGCCAGATAGTTATCCGGCCTCTGGAAGCGTTCCGATTCGCCGGATCGAGAGACGAGTGGAGAGGAAACGCACATCCAGCAGGATCATAACGCCTTAGTCATTGTCTTGCGCGCGTTGCATCGTTCGCACCGCCAACTGGGGAAGGATGTTGAAGGAACGGGAAGATCCGGACCAGGAGATATGCAAAGCGCCATCGCCCTCGTCCGAGGACAGGTAACCGTCACTTTTTTCGCTGCCTTCAACATCAGCGTGCCTTGCCTTGCACATGGCGCTATCGTGAAGAAAAAAAAATAAAAGAGCTCGAACCAAAGAATGATGAATAAAAATTGACCCACATTATCCGCGCATAGCTTTAGCTTGCCCGAGCAAGGTGCAGTCGACGATAGCTAGTAAACTGCACGATGATGATATTTAACGAATTTGCTCTAATTACGTTAAGCTTTCTATATTCCATACCTCTGCATGTTGCATGCAGAATAACTGACGTAGCAAGACCGACATTCGACTTCCCATGCATGCATTATTAACAGCGATAACATGCTTCAACTAAGGATGCATGGATAATGCACAAACGCCGACTAGACACAGTGCAAACTAATGACTCATTGAAAATCGCTACGTGCATACCGAACAAGCACCCGGTAGATAACGGCCATTAATTACCAAAGGCGCTCTCGGGATCAAAATTCAAATAGATTGCCGTCCGGGAAAAACCACCGTTCGGTCATCCTGTCGTCCTAGGATTCTACTCTCGTTTGTTGCTTTTCGAGTCTCCACCTGGGTTTGGGGACCGTCTCTTTTCTATTTTCGTCACGCCATCCAAAACGACCCGCAGCTCTACAGGTCTGCACTCTGCAACTATCGGCAAACAATCAATAATTCATCCTTCGAACACCAACCGGAACCTTACGTACCGGGGAACATTCGCCAGGGAAACGAATGGCGTTCGATTCTCAGATCCGAGCAATGGAAAACGAGGAAATCTATCACCGAGCGCATCCCAATGCCTGTGCCGGACCATTATTTACTGGTGGGCAGAGCGGGAAGTAAGAAGTGGTCAGTTTGCAATGATTCGAAAATGAACCTTTCGGCTCGCAAGTGGAAGAAGATAATGCGGACGAATTATTTGTTTCGAACAACTTTATCTCCTTCGTCAGACGAAATCGTAACTAAACTACAGAGACACAAGAAATTGCTCATTAAGTAGTACATTTCTCTGTTACTGGTCGATGACGTAAATTGTTCAGATTAGTGAAACAACCGGTGCTATGAATCTAATATACTAATTCATTTGAGTATATTAGATTCATAACATATAATAAAAGCAGTTACTTTGAACCAAAACAAATTTGGAAACAAACGTAAAAAGAAAATCTCGAGATTTTGGATTTTTAAGTGAACTGATTGAAAACCAGTAGATAAAGAAACACCAGATTTATGTAGTGTTAAATTTAATTTAATACTAAACTTGATATTAATCCTTGAATCTATGCACGGTGTGTGCGCTATATTGTCATTTTTTTAAGTTAACTAAAACCGTTTTATGGTAAACTACTTACAGCTCGAAGTAAAAGTAAACTGGACTTTGAGTTGATTTGATTCAAAATCATCGTGTTAACTACAAATAATCCTTCAAATGAAAATTTAATATTTATCTAGTCGGGAAATTACAGTATATCAACCGGAACATAATTGTCTGTTCTCTTCTGGTGGAAAACGAAGCCGTCCAGATTCGTCCATATACAAACGAAGCATGAACAGCTTGCACTAAGGGCGTGGGACTAGTGTTGCATGTAAATTTTGAACCCAAGCTACGAAGCCTCCAATTTTGAGATGCTTGGGCTTGGGATGACCCGTCCCAAAAAAGGTAGTCCAAAAAGATATACGTATCGTTCCCACGAGTGTAGCCCAACAGAACCCCAATGTTGGTTTGTCTTTCAATTTGCTACCTTCCTTCCGCGTTGGCGTTTGACTAGTCTAGTTGTGTTTGCCTTTGCGAGCATCCGGTATCGTTAGCAACCGTTGCTGTTTGTTGCCTTCCGGAGCGCTGGACCGAGTTTTGTATCCGCATCGAGCTAGGAAATCCTCTTAATGTGTCCGCTTTGGGTCGGGCTCGTAGGCGTCCGTTTTTACATCTCAACATATGGTGTTGGTGAGAACCTTTGCCATCGACGCCTCGACGGCCGATGGATCCGGGTGGTTCCGAGAGGTACTTGGAACGGGACAATAGGCCACGAACAGCCAAATATTCGAGAAAGGTTGGTATGAAATTTCAAGCACCGACAAACGTTACCTTTGGCCTCCGGTGTTGTCCCAAAACTCGGTTCGCTAGTCGTTTCAGCAGAAGACCGGAGGCGCATCAATTCCTGGCATCTTTTCATCGATCTGTGTGTAGGATGAGCGCTTAACAGTTTCCTTTTGATGAATGAAGCAACTAGCAGGTCGGTTGAAAGCCTTGTTGTTTCTATGGCGTTTTGAGAGTTTTGTTGCGAGCAGCCTATGCCTGGTATAATTGAAGTGATATCAAAACATAGAAGATCAAAAAGTACAATCAATTAAATCTCCTTTGATTGAACTACCATGTGACATCGCATTGCCACTCTATTTTTAATAGCTCAATAGCTTTATAGTTCTCTTATATGACAAAACTTGTGAAACAATTCTGCAAAGTACTGAGGTTGAACAAGGATACATGGACATGAAATAGTGTTTTAGAAGTGTTAATTTTTCACAGAAATTTGAAAACCGAACATGAGAACAAATAACTGTTGATCAAACCTACTTAAAGATTATTTAAAAAATGCATTACTCATCATTATTTCAAAGAATTTAAAAGACAAAGTAAAAAGCTCTCTGGAAAAATTTCGTTACCAAACTAAACTCAGTTACCAACCAATTTTCTTTCTTTTATTTTTCATACCTGCGATACGCATGGTTTTAGTGTTAAGAATTATTTCTCTATCGTTATTACTAATAAATCAAAAGAGAAACAAAATAACCTACTACACTCTTCACATTGAATAATGATGTACAATTTCGATAACTCAGCTAAAAGTGTTTTCTACCACATTTATTTGTTTCAACTTCTTTGTTATTTTAACCCTCCATGAAATGATTTCTACCATGTGAGACACACAAAAACATTTTTAGTAACACTGCTTATGTGCCCTTTTCCACGCAGGAAGCTGCACGACTCGGACGCGGACCCCGTCGGATCCCAACGGTAAGTAAAGCCCCGCTTCTCTGTCCAATCGGACACCACAACGGTCGAAAAACCTGTCCCCAAAGATTTGATTTCAATTTGGTTTAAACTCAAACAAATAAACATGTGTAAAAGAATCATTCCGCAGCAACGTTACGCCCCTGGGGCGATAAATAACTGGTTCTGCAGCCACGTCACAGCGGGCGACCGTAAACCGAACGGCTGCGGTTACGTTGTAGCCTTCGGGCCGATTGAATTACCCCGCTCTAAATGCAGTCGCACGATATGGTGCTAAAACACACGCCCAAGTGCACCACCCCGTCCAGTGCGACGCTCATAAAAGGACACGCCAGCACACACACACACACACACATACACATACACCATCGCACACTTGCGAACTAATCGAATCCATCCCCGGGGCAACCACCGAAAGGAACAACAACACGTCTCTTGCTTCAAAATTCCCACCGGAACCAAGCCTGCCCCTCCATCGCCAACCGATACCGACTGGCCCATGGTCTCCATGCAGTTGGGAAAGTGTTGGATATGTATGTTGAAGCATGCTTGCTAAATGAAGTGAAAACCGCACCAAGCGCACACATTCACGAGAAAGTTCACGCTGAAGAATGGCGTGGGTCAGGATGTAGGAATCATTTTACTGCCTTCCTGTTTTTTGCCCTTCCATCGTTGTCCCACGGTGTACAGATTCCGTGTCGTGATACGAACAAGTCCAAGGATAAGTGCAATAGCGTTCAACCTAGGAACCACACGATGGTCGAATGCAGCAACACGCTCGTGGGTTGACTTGACTTTTTGAAACCTTGCATATACAGCGTTATTTGCTGTATTGTGTGTTTATGTGTTGCACTTCTTTTCCTTCCACCAAAGAAAATATGTCCTCAACTGCCCCGCATCTCTGCGTTCACAATTTGTGATTATATTTTATTCTATCCAAATCACAAGACCTTCCGAAGCAGCGCTCTCCGCATGCCCTCAATGTAAAGCCACATAAACCCTATCCCAGGGCCTCGGTTTCATGCTGAAAGCGACCACCGTAAGTGAACACCCTCCAAGGCTGTTGATGGTAGTTAGTTTATTTTTTTGTTCAAACATGCTCAAACGGATGGGCACGTAAAAAGTAAACCCATTTCTTGTCCAGAGCCACTACACCAAGCATAATACTGCTGCTGTTCACAGTACCACTTGTTTGGATGCCAAAGTGGATTACGAATACGGAGCATGCCTCGGTGCCAATATAAAAGGTTTTATGAACAAAATATTATTCCGGTGGTTTAACGCGCAATACAATATCCTTTTCCAGCCGACCGAGCATGAAGTAGATAATAAATATGTTATTATCCGTCGTTTGTAAACCTTTTTTTGTGTATCCATAGTTTGGCCAAATCTTCTTCAGAGAGATTAAAAATTAACAATTTACATTTTATAAACATTTTGTTTATACTACTGTTTCATATAACATAACAATTTTGATTAAAAAATCAACACACTTGTACAGTGTACGAATCGGACAAAAATATTCAACGTGATTATGTATACTCCTACATGTTTCAAAAATTAGCCAAAAAAAAAACAATTTGAATTTGAATCGTTACTAAACTCTATTTTTATTGTGTAATTTCATAATAACGACAACAAATCCAGATTTTTTATTTCAAAGAAAAAGTTTGATAATTTCAACAAAAATAGTTCCATAGACTCAATTATTGTTAAAAACAATCAACCATTTTAATTACTAGACATAGCCTCAATAAGTGTTGAAAAATCTATCATCAACAAAAATATACTTTGTTAAAGTTGTTAGGACAACTTTGCCGATGACGCATAATACAAGGCATAAAGCAAGACACACATATTTTATTTATCTTGTACAGTGGAACTTTTTTTATAACTCAAACAATTAACTTCTTATTGAAAACCATAACCAGTATCTTCCCTGGTAAACTTATTTTATCAAATTGCTCGTCGTACACAATGATTGTTTAATCATCTTTCATTACTTAAAGGTGATCCTTTTCATTAAATTCAATTGAAAAAGTAAGTCTCGGACTGATTTACAAAAGGCCCCCCTGCCAAAGCATGGTAGACCGCCCTAATGCCAAATTAGCACACCCCAAGAGGCTTGGTGAGAGGAATATTCTTCTCGGGCGGCAGTCCCGGACCGGTGTCGTTTCATCATGGGAAACATCTTATTGCCAGCGCGCACGCAAAAGATGTGGAGCGTTTAGGACGGCGGCAATGTTTCAGCTGGCACGTGGAGCCGTTTAAGATAATCTGAATGATTTTATTTTTCCCGTCCCCAAAGGGTTCACGCATTGAGTCGGGAGGTTTGGCATGAAAACATGATATCTTTAAACCAAACGGTGGCACAAATTAGGTGGCGAAGCTCGGTGCTGAATCTTAGCTACGCATTGCGTGCTATTCATTTCAACAATTGTTTGAAATTATCGAACGAAAACCGCTCCCAACGATGGGCACCTCATCTTACTCACCGAAACATTTCATCTTTTCTCTTCCAATACAGAGTTTACAAGAAAACATCCTCCAATCAGTTGCTGACGCTGTACCTCGGCAGCCGGGAGCTTGTTGCCCGAAAGGGAGTAATTGAGCCGCTCAAAGGCGTACTGTACATCGATCCAAAAGTCATCGGCGAGGCTAAAATTTACGGCCAGCTCACACTCACCTTCCGGTAAGTAGAAACGCTTCATCCTGGACAATTTCTCCTTTCCATCATCATCATCATCGCTCAGATCGAAGGACCTCTTGAACTTTTTATAATCACAACTGGTGTCACCGACACCTCCGTGCCGTGTTAGTGAGCGGATGTGCCACAATCTGGACGGTTTTCCACCAAACTCGTATCCCCTGCGGGCCCAAAATGGGCCAAACAAATTGTGCCCCCGAGTTTACTCACGGGAGGATAACATTTTTTTCGCATCCAACCGGTTACGTTAACGGCCACTTGACGTATCCGGTTCACGAGTCCGTAATTTGACCAACGAACTGCCCTCTTCATTAGTGCTCTGCGAATCCTCTCCGGCTCGTTAATGAAAGGGAAGGATGTGGCCGAAGAGCCTGAAAGAAAAAAGACATCAAAAAAAGCTCAGTAATTAATTTTCTTTCCGATCGTACCTTATTGAGTTTATTTCTCTGCTTCTCTTCCTCCCATTTCCCTCATCCTACGACGGAACCGGCGCCGGATCCTGCAATTATGATCGCCCCCTCGAAATTACGCACAACACAACAACAGGTATGGCCGCGAGGACGAGGAGGTGATGGGCCTGAAGTTCTGCAATGAAGCCGTTATTGCCTTACAGCAATTTTGGCCGAGACCGGCGAGCTCCGAGGCGGAAACGTTGACCCCGCTGCAGGTATGTCGGGTGATGGTGTAAGGCACAGCAAAAAGTAATGTTAGGCAGACGCACAAAAAGAAAACTACAAACTTCTTTGTGATGGATTACCGTTCCACCCAATGTCCTTCCGAAAGCACGCAACATAATGGAAGAAAACTTACAAACTCGTTACGAAATTGTTAACCAGGGCAACAAATAATTATTACACAATTTTGCTCGTAGCAAACTGTTGTCTAAAATAATATTTAAGTCAAAATACAAACGACAGTACCATATGACAAACGAGGGAAAAATACATAAATGCTATACCAATATAGATTCCGAATTCATACGTAAAACAAGCTACATTTCCTGTTTTTGTTTTTCTCTTATGCTGGCAAGAGTACACAAATAAATGGATAAAGATAAATTCGTTTCAAGAATTTGTTAGTAGTTTGAAAATGATATTTTTTAGCAATTTTCTTCCAATAAGGAATAGAGGACAAAATAAAATGCATGTATGATTTTATTTTTATCAAAAGGTCGAAGGAGGGAAGTTAACAGAACAGCATTTTGCAAAACTTTCTAACTGGTAGAAATGCGTTAAATAGAAATGGGGCAATAATTCATAATAAACGCCAGCAAGATGATTTGATGGTAGCGTTGTTTTGTGGTAAACCGTACTCCTTCTATTTTTTAGAGAAATTTCACATGATGGTTTTCAAGATTTTTTTCGCAATTTCTTGTAGAAACGATGCAACGTTTCACATTGAATCTGCTTTTACGTGGTTTTGCTTATTAAATTACCTGGTGGCTGATGAAAAAAAACACCAGTATCAAACAAACAGTTACGCAAGTTGCATTAAAAGTTATTAAAAATATAGAAAGTTGCTAGCCTTCACCTTAATTGATGTTCGCTCTTCCTCTTGTTTGCATCGTAACCTACGCATCGCACCTGACACCGGAACCCGACCCGCCAACGCACTCGAACGGCGGCTCGAACTTCAAACGAAACGATCCACGAAACGACAGGAAGCACTCCTGGAGCGGCTCGGAAAAAATGCGATCCCCTTTGCGCTGGAAATTGGCACGCTGGCACCGCCGAGCGTGCAGCTGCTGCCGGCCAAACGCTACACCGGGGCACCCATCGGTACGAGCTACGACGTTCGCGTTTACACGGGTAAGTGCACCGACATCCGGCTGAGATGAGCGCTCTCCACGCCGAAGGGCCGTGCGTTCTGCTACCAAGCGTGAGTGACTTCCGGTCTGCAGAAGCCAGCCTATACGGTCGTCCAAACCGGACTGCCCTCTGCCGGTGGCTAATTGATTTACGATGTCCCTTCCGACGTCGTTGATTGCATCTGTTTTGGTTTCCCTTTCTCTTCGTTTCATTCGACGTTGATTTTTTTTTCTCTCTTTCTCTCTCTCTCGTGTAATATGCGCGGTGTACGGCAATGATGGACCCTGCTTTATCAAATGTCCGGCACAACAACAACAACAACAACGAAACACTCGCACCCTACAGCCGAAGCAGCCGGCGACGAACGTGTCCAGCGTAGATCAACTGTGAGATTAGGTATAAGATTAATCCATAAGATCTGCCTTGATAGCACCAAAGCCCCGGCCGCCCTCGAGACGGCCACCGTCAACAACTCGTTCGGCGATGGCGGCTCCGGTCCGAGCCCCAAAAGCCCACCGGCTCTTGCGCCCCAAAGCTCCATCCAGGGCACGGACAGCAATGCCAACAGTACCACCACCACCACGACCACCATTCCTCGGGCGCTCCGGTTGCGTCTGTCGCCGAAGTCGCTCAAGCTGTCCTCACTCCATCGGCACAGCAGCAGCGTGGACAGCACGAACGGGGGCATCAAGTCGTACGGAGATCATGCCATCATCGAGCTGACGGAAACGAACAAGGTATGTCCCGGGTCGGGAGTTTGGGTGTGTAATTTATGGCGGAAGCCTACGCCGGCAGAATGAATACGCGTCAGCTTACGTGAATTCGAAGACCAGGCCGCAGGATGTGTTCGATTGTTTGCGGGGTGAGCAAAAGAAAATTGAATTCAATTCATCACTTCACTGCTCCATCTGGCGCTGAACCGTCCTGGTGTCGGTATAAAAAAACATTCTTGCCTTTGTCCAGCGACCTTATCGTGCGAAGCATCACTATTCGTACCAGCTGTAGCTATTGTTATATTCTTGCAGAAAAACGATATTTTACATTCTTTTCACTCACATCAGCCAAGCAGTTGGCATGTTCGCGTTTTACATTGCAATTAAATTAAGACCCTATTATCCTTTTCATTCTGATGGAACACATACAGATCTTTTTTAACCAAATTTTTACTAAAGGACATTATTTTCAAAGTAAATTTTATAAGTTTGATCGCTATTTTTCGAAACGCTGCAACTTCGTCATTGTTAAAGATTTTTCTAATCTATAAACGGCTTCCATTTAGTACATTAGTTGATTATCTTTTAGCGTTTTTGAATTGTTATGTACCTTTGTAATAGTTTCATATCGTATATTAACAACATTTTGTGCTTCTTAAATGTGGGAATGAATTTAATGTTTTTTAAATAAGGAAAAACATGTTAACCTTATTTTAAGCTTTGTTTCAAAATGGTTAAAAAGTGAGCTGTTTTGTTGTTTGTTTGAAAATATCTCAAACTAAAAACTTAAAAAAAAAACTATTTTTATAACATACAAAAAAACCACTCGATTTCCTAATGAATTACGAACAAGTTATAACTTTTAGGGGTTTTTTATTTGAATCTAGCACGTTGCTGTTACTCGAGATTTCGTTTTGCAACCTCGTATATTACATTGAAATGAGTCAGCTAAAAACTTAATCGAAGTACAAGCTCAAATACTTGCGTCATACAAGTAATTATTAACATTATGTGCTTTAATATTTCCATGCTTATGATGAAAAACATACACGGCTACTGATTGTGTGTGTTTTTGCCAGCAACACTGTAATTTAAAAATAACACTCCCGCGCTCGAAACGTTTTTCGAACATTAACGGTTGTGCTGACGGTAAACAAGACAACATGCAAAAACACAGCTTCATTAATGATCTTCGCTCAGTGCGTACCTCGACGCGAATCCATCGCGATCCGAGGGGAAATGTCGTTCCCCGAACCCATACGAATCGGAATACGTCGACCTTTGCCAAGGCCAGCGTGCCTGCCGTGCACAAAACGTCGATTTCGCCCGACGTTCGACACGCTGACGCATGCTGTAACGGTTGAAATTAATGCAACGCTTGTTAAACACCAGGCGCCTCCATCGTACGCCGTCTGCCAGCTGGTCGCTCGCCGTGGACTTTTGCCAGCGCCAACGGGCGATGTGCCATGTGCCGGCACAGCAGTGCAGCATCCCGGCAACCATTCCCCCAGGGCTGGGGGTGGTTTGGCACCCAAATGAGTGGAGCCGAGGAATATCGCATTATTGCCGAAGCCCTAACGAGATGTGACAGCGACGTTGGCTGTGTTTTGGGGTCAAAAAAGATTTTTCGCCACCCACGGCCGCACGGTTTCTTTGTATTGCCAGGAGGGAAATGTTGTTGACACAGTCAAGATCCGTGCGAGTGGTCGCCCCGTCTGGCGTATGGACTGGGGGATCACCAACCAGGATTCCTGGAAACATTACAGGCAATGTATGCATTGGATAGGCGGTAACTATTTTGTGTATCATTTATTCATGTTAGTAGACCGAATTACACACACAAACAAGTCCTTGGGGCATGGGGCCGCACCAATGGGCCCTGCTGGTAGCGGGTTTCGATGGGTGCAAACGACATTCTAGTACGCATCAACCTGACGACACGATAACGACCCGGTAGTTGTTTTTGAAGCTATTTTTACCCGTCGGCATAAGTGGGCCTGCTCCGTGGCGGGATTCCAGCAATGCGCAGACCATTCTGCTGGGCACAGGAGAATAAGCAGACAGGCAACGGATTCCCCGGAAGGAAAACAACCAAAATTTTGGGACCCCATTTCCACTCCAACGATAAGATCATCCGGAGACTCCGGCTGCTGCGTTTTGTGTTTGGTTTTATGTTATTCTACTTTTTTACGGCCACCCTCCACATTCTTGCCGGCTATCCAATTATGAAGGTCATTATTTGCGTTGATGATGAGGGATTCATTTCGTCGCACTAGCGTTCACCCCCCTCCCGAGGGGTATCTCGTGCGGAAGAGCCAAACAACGCCTCCCCTTGGCCCGTGTCGCAATGGGCTGGAACCTTTCGGATCGAGTAACCCAAGTGCTGGGCTTTTCCATCTCCACCATCCACTCGACCACGGGAACGCGCATAAGGCAGTCCCATAATTTTCCTACCCAGATAGAGCGCCACCGTACGTCATGGGCTCGTTCGGACCCTTGAGGACCATGAGGAGCGAGCTGTACAACGAACCGTGAATAATTGATTCCCTAGCCTGCCTGTTTCGCCAACGAGCGGTTCGGGAATGTTGCGTAGCGTTGAGAAACCAGAATATGCTTACTTGACTTTTCCTTTCCGAGCTGGACAATGTGCTTTATAAATTGCGGTCCCTCTCGGGGTACTTGAAAACTGAACGGGGCATAATCCTGCTAGCTAATCAAAGAGAGAATTCAATTTGACTTTCGTATCTTCTACCTCGACTTGCACTGTGCTGTTTTATTGTTTTTCATGAATTACACTACATTTTTAAAATAAATAATTCTGTTTCCTATTAGAATCAAAGATATATTTGTGCATCTATTTGAGCCGGCTCGTTCGGACGTGTCCAAAACGCTCTTAAATATCAGCATCAGGCGCTTATGGGAATAATCGGGTCTAGTTCGAAATATTCCAATTTTAACGAAAGGCTTTTCCAATCATTGCATGCACAATATGTAATACCAGGGAAATTCAAAACCTTACCACGATTGGATGAACGCAAATCAGCTGCAGCGCTGTTTACGGCCGCCCATCGGTACTTGCACTAGATTGACGTTCTGATCTGCATTTGCGAAGCTGCCAACGGACGTGACGCGTTGGTTTGGACAAGCTTCTTACCAACGGATGCTTAACACGGCACGGAAACTCCGGCAGAGCTCCGGCGAATCATCACCGGGGATTTGTGGCGCGACCGTGCAGGGGCGAAATGCGGCCAGAATGCGGTACGATTTGAAGGCACGAGGAAGCAGCGCCAAAATTGACATGGCAGCACGTTTTGCCGCAGGAAATTGCGGGAAACGAGCTCCATTAGTCCCAACGAAGCATGGACGAGGATCAGTACTCGGTTTGATTAGTGGAGCAGTTTGAACGATTGGTCTCTACAGAAAAATAGAGCTTCGAGATTTGGTCTTGTCTTTTTGAGATGAACAAATAATGCATTAATCGACTGTAATTTAAGAATATTCCAGTTTTTGGGAAAGATAAAAAGAGAAGAAAAAGTAGATGCAAGTTAAAATATTTAGTTTCACACATGTACTTTTTCATATCAAGCGTTTGAATATAAACCATTCCATATTTAAATAAAGTTCGAATGATGATTAGCTAATTTTTTAATTGGCTGAAATCGGTGCGATGTGTATCTTTTAAAGCATTTGTGGTTTTTGCAGCAGCTATCAGGTCCCAGGTGACGCGCAGATCAACGCGTCAGAACGATTATCCCTTAAACCATTTATTTCAAACCATTTATTCGTTTCGTTTTTCTTTTCTTCCACAGGGACCGCAGGTATCCGTCGACAAGCCATTCCTGTGGGCGGACGGTCGTGTCAATCTGAAAGCATCGCTCAACAAGGCGGCCTACGTGCACGGCGAAAACGTTACCGTTACGCTCGACATCAAGAATGACAGCCGAAAAATTGTGCGGAAAATTCGGGTAAGCTGTGCTCCGTCGCGCGGTCCTTTTCGGAACGGGTAAAGGGAAAAAAGGGACTCTCGTTACGGCTACATGCACATTGTTGCACGGCCCGCTATGTTTCGGGGAAAAGCGCGAATAGCTCGGTTGACCAGCCCGCAATCATACATACGCGATGCTAACCTTTATTCATCCATTTTTTGTACTGTGGAATGTTGTGCCAACCATCAAACCGTGGAATCCGACCACCGTCCGACCAGCGGTAAACCTTTTTACCATGCCAAACAATTGGTCAGGTGCGGTTATTTTTTTTGAGGAAAATCTCAGCACCATTGTTCTGATCCCTCGAATAACCCTCGGGACAGCATATTCTCGTCCCTTTTCCCTAGCGATCGTTTTGACTGCTAGTGGGACTCGCTTGGGCAGAAACCCGATCCAAATCTACGCCGAAGATGTGCCAAATCTATTTTTCGACTTTTGGCACCATTGGGACCTTCTTCTCGAAAAAGCTGTCATCTATACGAGGGGGGGGACCTGTTGAAAGCTGAATAAATCATACGTGCTGTCGTAAAACGTTTGCATTTCATAGGATTTCCCTTTCGGTGGAGGCCGTCAAGTGTGATTTACATAAAAGTTGCAGCCGAAATAATCACAGGACGGTAATATTGTGGAATTCCGGGAATGTTAAAGCATGAAAGTGATTACGGCTCGGTTTTTAATGTGAACCCTTAACGGGTATGACGCAGTGAAATCAAACATTAAACCAAAATAATGTTGATACCCTCTGTTTTTAAACTTTCCTGTTTTGGAACAAAACGTTTTACTAAAACTTTCACAGTGTTTCATTAAAAAATTAAAAATTACCTAAAAATTAACAGCTTCTGCTTGACCCATTGACAAGGTTTTTTGTTGCTTGTCTAGTGTTGTAATTGATTGAACAAATGACAATGGCCGTAACTTTTTTATATTGCTAAAATCTATAACTTCCTTTCTGCCTTCCATTCTTGCAAACGCCTTTCAGCGACAAAGTACCGATGCAATCCAAAACGAATAATTTTTTACATTGTTTCCAAATACGGTTAAATGGAAACATCTAACAAAAATGTTGGCTTTAAAGAACATTAAACCTTTAAGGGTTTACATACTTTTCGCTGTTGTCAGCGCTGCATGTGAGCGCGTAATTGCGTTGTACAAATTACCGAGCACAATGCAAGTATTTTATCCGGATTTGTTGCTGCACAACCCACGGTGCAGTGCATCTGTATTGTTCACTCGCGGCAGAAAATCATCCACCCCCCCGCGACCGAGCGATGTTTTCGTTGGTTTATTAAATTTGCAGGCGCTTCACGGTACATTTATACCAGTACCTCAATCGTGGTACAGTTAAATTATGTTATTGAATGTAATAACCACTGCGAATTTCGATGCGAACAAAACCGGCAAGACGGTTTGACATTCATTGGTCCTTTTCCAATTAGGAAACGTTTCCTTCATTAAAGGAGATTTTTCCTATTCAAATCGATTTGGGTAAGATGTTTCCGATAATTCAGTTTCCATTCAACAATGACTGACGGGTGGCATAACACAACAAATTGAATCATTTAATGTTAGTAAAATGAAAAAAAAATGTTATCGGATACCGTACCTCGAACCGGATACGACTTTAAAGGATTAAACTAGTAGCTTTAAGTTGTTGTTATAATTTTTACTTCATGTGGAAAAATGGACCATATTTTGTTGGCAAGCCATCTTGATTCCTAGGAATTTTTAACCGTCTCATTAAGTCGGAAACAACCTAAGCACTGTAAGACGACCGACGACCGAAGACGAATAAATTAGCCAAGTCAATGGCCTTGCATACTGATAATGATGCTTGCTCAAATAATTTTTCAGCACAAGTTAATCCATTGATGTCCTTAATTAGTGCACGGAACATGCCTACGGCACCGGGGTCCCTAACGCTACGGCAAACAGAGACCTCTAACCCTTTCATGCTTTTCCGTATGTATGTTCGCTCCAGATTGCTTCCATCGTACAGATAACCCTATCTGGTCCCGCTTGTGTCATAACTTTAGCTTTTAGCGTCGTTTCAAACTCCCCGTTAAAAGCGAGCCGTAAGAGGGGAAAAAAGCCAGAAAACAGTACCGACAGTACCGGGAAGCATGAAAATGGTTTGTGCGATTTCCACCTACCACCGGATCGTTTACTCCGCTCGCGTTCGCACGCACGTCGGGCTCGAGCTGGCCATGAATATTCATGAGAATCTTCATCAAAACGAACATCAGATTTCGTACGTGTCTCGAGCCACCGTCCCCGAGCGTTCTCCAACGGAGTCGACACGAAACCAGAGCGGCATGGCGCGGGAAGGTGGTAAGATTTATTTCCACTTTCCACCAAGGCCGGAGTAACACTTGCCCCTCGCTGGACGGCGTGCGAAAAAGCACCAAGGCAAATGGGAAAAAAGAACTGAAAGTTCCATGACGTCCGACAGACTTCCGCCCCCTCCTTAAACCATCCGACGCGCCAAGGTGGAACTGGGCAGAAGTTAATCTGTTTTAGTATCTGAATGTTTATCGTCCCACGCCCGGCAACAAGGACCCACCCCCCCGGATGATGTATCATATACGGGAGGGCTAAGTTGACGCAGGACAATGGATAATAGATATGTATACAAAGAGCGAAGGCTGCCAGCCTGGTTGATGGCAAGGGACACAAAGTTCCATGATTGCAGGGTGAAACCATAGGCCTAAAGTTAACGTAGTCCCACATCAAAGGGGGCAAGTAGCTGTTCGAACATCCAGAGTGACCCTCAACATCTTAACATGCAACGCTCATACTACAATTTTTACTCTGCTTATCCTTATCAATACAGCTATTCCATGTCGTAAGGCTACTTCTCAAATAACAAGACTAGGAAAACAAACAAATGTGGCTTAATATAAAGCTAATCTAAACTTGAATAACAAACCTGGGCAGACCACAGAAGCAAACTTATTTTCTGAACCATAAAATTTTAGATACTTTGAGTGTTCATCAAATATATTTATTCGTAACGTTACGCATTAGTGGGTGCAATTACTAATTTAACTTTAATAGATTTACTAAGCCAAATGTAAATATGAAATTGTTTATTTAACACTCAATTCAATTAAATTCACAATGCACATGCAAAACTCTTTTGAAATCTGAATCTTGAAAAATTAATTAACAACGTTGAAATATTTGCATTAGAATGTATGGAATAGGCCACTGCAGCTAGACTGAATAGATCTTTAGACTTTTGACTTTAGACTTTCCACTCATGAACCACTTGTGGAAGCTTCACACTCAAAACATTTAACCTTTTTGCAAACTATGACAGTACAAATATTTAATCTTTTTTTAAACTATTACAGTGTAACGAAAAGATCTGAAAACACTACCTAGCCATGCTCTGTGTATGCATTAGAAAACCCCCTGTCACATTTTATTGATCTCTGGTTGTTTTGCTTCCGCTTGTTTTATGTTCACATTTGCACACCCGTGCCACGCTCGTCGATGTCCTTCTGGGCTACCGTACATTCAGCTGGTCGCCGTGCAGCACGTCGACGTCTGTATGTTCAGCAACGGTAAATTCAAAAACATCGTCGCCGAGGTGGACGTCAGCAAACATATCGGCCCGGGCGATACGCTTCATGCGTCCTACTCGCTGCTCCCGGTACGAGGTAAGTGATATTTATGGGTTCCGTCCCGTCCACGCCGTCGAAAACGCAGCCGGATGTGATGTATACACAGTGCCGCAGCCGTGTGACTTTTTGGCTTCGACGGCCGCATCGTTGGGAAACATCCTCTTTCCCCAAGTGTAAGGTAAAGGTGTGTTTCGAAAAAAAGGCACACAATGTCCTGCTGTAGCTCCATTCGCGCTATACAATAATCGGAATGGTTTCCAATTTTTCGGTCCCTTGGGGCCATGAAATGGCGTATAGTGTATCACCTTCCAACTGAAGCTCGTCAAAAAAACAAGGGACCGTGACGCACATCACCTGACACTGCTTGCTCGGTGGTGGTTGGGTAAATGGTAAAATGATGGTCAATCAATTGTGGCCATCGATCGTCCCTGGGTGACGCTAAATTCAACAAAAGTTGAAACTTAAGAGCGCGTGTTGCATTCCCAGCACGCTATTAAACCACTTTATATTGACTTGGGTGCGGTGTTGTGTATTTATTGCCAAATTAGGGGCAACATGAGTCATTACATATGTTTCACTTCATATTAACAAAACTAACGGCACATAAATTCCAAAGTCATCATTACCGAGGAACCTCTAAGGTACGTGCATGTACCTGTTCCTAAATAGTTCAAGATACCAGTAAACAATTCCTTACCAATGCTGCGAGGTTTAAGGTTTAACGATTATTGATGGTTTAATTTCAACCGTGACAACAGATCAAACATTTGAATTTTTCACGTTTATGGTAAAAAGAAATTTTTAATGGGAATAAATCTCTTGCTAGACCAGCATCCAATGACTGAAATCTCTTTTTACAAGACCAAGAAAAAGGTTTTTTAGCTAAATACGAATGCATCTTAAAATACCTATTCATACTATTGTATACATTCTTTATTCCATTGCATGTAGGCACCACGAAAAACTGGATCGCTGTGGAAGGTGCCTTATTTAGCAGCAACAGTGCCGACCCGAGCTCGTCCGCCTACAACTCTAAGCTGGCTACCAGCGCCCCCCGGGGCATGCTGTCTGCCGCATCGAGCGGATCTACCGAGGAGAAGAACGTGTTCGCCATCTACGTGTCGTACTACGTCAAGGTGAAGCTAATACTCAGCAGCATGGGCGGTGAGGTCTCGCTCAAGCTCCCGTTCGTCCTGGGCAACGTGGAGCTCAGTAGCGCCGGAGCCAACAAACCGCCGGACACGCTCAGCGGGTTGAAAAAGTTACGCGAGCTACGACACAAATCCACAGCAATTGCCAGCAATGGCGGTGTGGGCGGCAGTCTCGACTTTACGCCCTGCCGGTCACCCCTCTCGAAGGAGCTCAGCGTGCGCGACGTGGACGAACCGGAGGAGGACGATCCGGTGGCGGACGGTAGCCGGGAGGCGTCGGAGAATCGTGTGCGTACCCTGAACCAGCACAACGCAACACAGAGCACGGGCGTCCAGCGGCGGATAGTGGGTTCGTCGGCGGACACGTCACCTTCGGCAGCGTCGGCGGCAACGTCGGCCGCCTCCATCGGCGGCCCGGACCAGTCTCGTGAAGAACAGACCACCATCAACAGCCGCCGGGAGCTGTTCCGAAACTCTAAGTTCAACGACAACCTCAACAGCACGATCGACATCATTACCGAGGACTTCCAGACCATTACGGCCAACATCTCCAACCTGATCAAGTCGGATTCGAGCAAGTCGAACCTGAACGAGGCCGGCGCCTGCCCGCAGGAAATCAGCGTTGAGGCTCAGATCCATTGTCCCCAGTCTGCCCTCGAGGAAATTCCAGCCTGCATTGGAACGCATTCGGAACCGTCGTTGACCGGGACAACCACTCCGCAACCGACCGAACATTGATAATGGAAGGACGTCGCCGGATCGAGAGGACGTCGCCGGATCAACCCGAAAGAACTCTATATTTATACCGTATGTGTGTCTGTTTGTGAGTGTATTTACGAACGATGAGTGTGTGCGTGTGTGTGTTTGCGAGCCTTTAACTGTGGGCTAGAAGAATTGCACCTTTTAGCATTCGAGACACTAGTCAACGAATGGGCAAACACTGTGTTGAACAATCCATTTGAGAGAATAGTCCCATAAGGAAAACCCCAACCAGTGGCGTGGTACTGAATGTAGCGAAACTAGTAAAGTAGAGTAGCAACTAGAAAATCTTATCATGAAACAGCCAAAGCAACAAACAGACAGAGTAATCGACCAAATTCTTACCATGTTTAGACCACATAGCAGCAAAAACCAAAAATAGAAAAGGTAAACCATTTAGAAACAAACTCTAGCCAAACCAAGTAACAAAAATGACTTAAATCGGCAGGGACTGATCGGTCTGAGGAGAACAGCAGAAGCTTTAACTTCTACAATCACGCACCCGTCATTTGGCGAGCTTTGATGGAATGCACTATTAGAGAAAAGAGGCCATCCTTTGTCGACAGATATATCCTACTTCTAGCGAGTTGTAAATGTCTAGTCTATTGCGCAAATGCTCCATAGAAGGGAACTTATGTTAACTACGAGTGTAGGAACTAGATCAAAGGTGACACATTTTCTTGTCAATGTTTGGTCCTAAATCGCGAATCGATCGTACCCTTAATGAGAACTGACTTACCCTAACGGTCAACCCCAGCCTCCAATAGACTTAGGAAACTTTTGGTAACCACAAGCAACGTTAAAAAATAGCAAACCCATACCGTTCCGACCTACAACCGATGCTTTCTAGAGACTGACGGCGCGTGTGTATTTGCACAGAAATCCTAAATCTAAGTTCCATGAACTCCTACTCGCTGGTCCCTGAAAGAGAAGGATGAGGTACGTACGAAACTTGAGCGGTGGAAGGGTTTCGGGTTTCATGGAGTTGGTAGAACGCTGTGAACTTGTCAGTTTAGCCTCCAGCCGTTTATAAGTAAATCATTGATACATATCGCTTTCTTCTTAAAATGCCCTCTTTCGAGTCACGTTTCGACCGTCAAGGGGTAACTTCGTAATGGAAGAACCGATATATCGAAAAGACAAAAAAAACCGATAGACCAACAACATCTGAAAACTATTAGTCTTCAGTGAGTTATTATTACTATCAGACTTTAAAGTCAAAGCGAGGAGATTTATTGCAAGTATGCTACAAATAGTACCCTCAAAGCGGAACCTAAATTAATTTACAAACTTCAAACTTCAATTTCACAAAATTAACTTCCTTCACCTTCCGAATTGAATTGATGCCACTGATTATTTTTCGCATAGTAAGTGCATATTACGACTAAAATGGATGTGTGAATTGAAATAGATTACCATTGCTATTTATAAATGCAAACGTAACTTGTTTGTTGTGTACATATTAAATACAACATAGGATAAAAATTCTTCGATGCGATATGATGTTTTGTGGAATGGCAAACAACGCACATCTGTACGGAGAAAAACTGATGAGATAAAACGCATTCTTTAGTGATAGGAAACCAAAAGAAGACGTTTGAAATTTGTTTGATTTCCACGTGTTGCTTAATTTTACCATTCCCGGTCGGGCATGTCGCACAGGGCATGCGGCCAATCGAGTTGGAACAAGCGGGCAAATTTCGTACTTCGGATGATAAAGTAGAGAAGCAAAAATAATACAAACACACAAAAGTTAATCGCACAAAAAACTCCCATCGTTTAATCCTTTCGATCCCTTCCGCTCCACTTTTTAAGATGCTGTGCATCGCTTGGAAGGGAAGGAAGGAAGCATTCGTAACTCCTCGTGTCCTATCCCCGTTTGTACGATGTGTATGCTAATTAGTACTTCTTACGATGAACTTGATAGATGTAAAATGCTAGTTAAAGATGATAGTAGTGTACCGGTACGGTCCCAGGCAGGAACTACAAAACCGCAACTGCAGCGCACCGTTGTCGGTTCCGTTTTATTTCTCTACACTACGAAGAACACTGTAGCGCCAATTCCTAGTATGTATGTCCGAATATTATACGGTACCGAGATATTGAGCTGGACGAGTAAAATAAATTGATGTTTTGTAAAAATAATGCTCTCGATCGATAGTACATTATTCTTAATACATTGTTTCAATATGAAGATTAATTTTCACTAAATGAATTTCCAGGTACTGCCTATTTTGGGTGTAACTAGTGCACCACCCAGTTATATATATTTTACTGTGAATAAAGCTACCGTAATTTATGTCCGAAAAAAACTACCCAAATTCAATATTTAAAGCCTTGCAGTAGCTAAATCAGCTGATGAAGAAATTCAATTGTGTTTAGCCCTGTTACTCAACAGATCGCAAAACGAACAAGAATCATTTGTGTGTTCATTTTATTGTTTACAAATTGTCTCACAAAATAGTGAAGAATATTCGTACTTTGAACGCCGTACACCCACAGCAAATAATTTCAAAGCACATTTCTTTGGACGGACACTGGTCTAAATCGGAGGCTTTGGTTCTTTTAACCGAAAGACGAACAAAAACATCCTTCGTTAAAAGATCATCCTTGACGATAACGGGTGATGGTTAAGCAAATAGTTACCTTCAGATTCAAACCCTTCCCAAAAAAAGGAATCGTTGCAGGTGGGCGAATTTTGCCCGCGTTCTAGATGACATGTTTACATTCCTTCCGGGCCATTCCAAGGGAAAGAGCCTGAATAATGGTAAATTTCTATGAATTTTATTTTCTTATACCTTCACTCTGTTATCGCTCGTCCAACACCGTGACGACCAGATCGTGAATACATATTTACAGAAGAAGTTCAGCGGGCGTAAAAGAAGAAAAGAATCACCGTGAAGATCCGTGCGATATTTGGCCTCCCCGGCGCGGAAAAGTATGAGCTGGATAACGTAAGAAAAACAACATGAATAATTTGGTTGCTTGCTTATTTGAGCTGCTTGCTTATTTGAGAAAAAAATTACAACCAAGAGGATATCTTAGGGACTTGAATAGTTTTAGCATAGAGTTTTGAAAGCTAATAACTCTTTATCTTAGACATACAGTTAATCGTTACAGCTACCCAAAGCTTTCAAAATTTAAAAAAAGCTTTACTGTAAATGCCAACCCAACAATAACTGACACAAACTGTACATAATTCTTAGGGATTAATGTTGTCAAAGGTAGATTAGAGAATAAATACGGAAAGCGACTTTTAAGTACGTGCCCATGGAATCCTTCTCCCTTTTTCAAACCCTCTCTGTAGTCTAATCCTTCTCGATTCAATTCATTTTTAATCAATCGCTTTCCGTTGTTTCTGTTTTTTTCTCTCCTTTGAAACAGAACCCTTATTATAGGCCGTTAGGATTATGGATGTTCCCTTATCTTATTGTGCTAACCTTCCGGCTGTCGACATCATGCGTTCTGCGCATTTAATGTGACGAAGCGAAATCAATTTCCATTCATTTTCTCTGCCCATTTCACTTGTAACGAAAACAAAATGGTGTATATCCATTTACCCTCATCAAATCCTTTGAAAATCGATCACAGCACCAGTCTGAGTGGGTGTGTATGTTTTTGGGATAATCTGCTATTTGTGTTAGTTTCCAAATATCCCAAATGTGTCCTGTTGTTGAGAATTTGAGAATTTCCCTTTACTACTATCCAATATCGTACATCAGATTAAAGCTTTTGAAAGAGTGTTTAAAAACGACGTAATACCCCAGTTATGCTTCTTCTGCATTTGCTTAACAATTAATTTGATCGACCTTTACAACGATTAATTAAAAATGTGTCTACTATATCTACATGGATATTCAACCTTTTCATAAGTATAGTACGGATTCAACAGTAAAAGGTTGATCTTGTTTATACATTTTATACATATTACAAACCGAACCTGTTTGAAGTTTTTTTGTAGAATACGTTCAAATTCACTTTTGTTGTGGAGACGCAGCTTCATCATCCACTGGAAGCTGCAACGTACGCAGCCATCCTTCCACTCGCCGCTATCGGTATACACTAACCAATATTTTAGCCAAACTAATGCTAATCACACACGAAATCTTTTGTGGTGGACCATGACTGTACATTGAGAAATAAATTTGTTTTAAGTTTTCATATAGTTCATCTTGAATACCGAATCGTTAAATGCATTTACAGATTGTGAAACCCCAACCGAGACCGGACCCTCCTCTGCGCGAGAGGACTGACTATCCACGAACGCAAAGGGAATAAGTCTAGTAAGCCCCCTAATGAAACAGGCATGACCAAACACGGTAGTTACGCTAAGAAGAAGAAAAAGAAGAAGAAGATTGTGAAACCTGACTTCCCGTCAAGTAGTCACGCAAGGGCCGCTAAAGAAGTTTTACGAGTCGCTGTTCAAATTTAAAGTTCCGATATTCACGATTCAAGAACCATAGTGCCCAGCATACGAGTTGTATCTGTAATAAATATCTAGGCAAATCAAAGAATCTATCTAGATTCAAGACTAGAGGGACTGAATTAGATCTAAGCTAGAGATTACTCAACGTAAAACGCTGTAAGACCTTTCTTAAATCTGTTACAAATGTTGCACGAACAATAAGAACCTATGAAAATTAAACCCAAAATGTACATACCTGTTAGATGAAAAGCTAAAACCCCATACATTGTCATCGTCCAAGACCAATATTGGTATTCGCAATCACGTCACATATCGCCTTCTTAAAGCATTTTCAGTTCTATTTTGTAGCAAAATTGCGCCCAACATTCTCCAATCGGTTTAATATCCTTCGTCAGAACAGCTTATTGAATAATCCTTGTATTTGGTGAGCAACAAGCGACGCGTTTCGAGATGATCCGCCTTGCCATAGCCTTGCGAGTAGCCGTACACTTTGATCTGCTTCAGATCCGGCCGGTTCTCGATCCGACCGCCCCCAAGGCATTCCGTTTCTAGACCTAGTCCCATCAGGGACGAACTCACTTCGTCGTAAATATCCGAATGCCACTGAGCGCGGTTAAAACCACGCACGATCAACTTATTTGGCTCGGTCCCATCTGCCTGCTCATTGCCGTAGACTTTAATCAAAACGTACTTGAAGATACCTTCATCAATGTCTACTACCGGTACGGCCTCCAGTTTGGCTTCAACCATTCTGCTGAAAGTTCTGCAACCAGCTGAAAGAATCGTGATAAAAATTGTATCAATTTTATGTAATTTAGCGAAATATGGTCATTTTACCGTTTTTGCACAAAATATTCCGCAAGAACTTTGATGACAGCCGGCAAACTTGCATTTTCTGTTGTTTTGACTAGTGTTGGCAGAATCGGGATTCGGAAGATTCGAAGATTCGATCCCTAGACGGATTCTAAAGATTCGAATCCCATTTGACAGATTCTAAAGATTCGAATCGTATCTGACGGATTCTAAAAATATGATTCGATTAGGATTCGATAACATTAGACCAGGGCTCGGCATACATTTCCTAAAAAGGGCCAAATGATTAAAAGGAAACCTAAAGCGCGGGCCGTATACCTTAAACCAGGGGTCTCCAAACTACGGCCCGCGGGCCGCATGAGACCCTCTCCTTCTTGAGTAAATGTGACCTAACGCTACGGTTATTCCACCCAATGCGGCCCACGTTAAAAAAAAGTTTGGAGAACCCTGCCTTAAACGATGATTGAATGTTTTCAAAGTAGTACCCTTTTGAATGATATAAACTTTTTAAAAAGCAAAGTTACATAAAAAGGAGCTAGAAGATACAATATTTGTAATTTTATCGCTAAACTTTTTACACATTTTTACAATTATTTTCATTAAATTTTGATTTTATGTGAAAAAATTGAGTTGTGGTTTTGGTATGAAGCACTAAAATTTTCTTACGGGCCGGATGAAATCAGTTGGCGGGCCGGACTTTGCCGACCCCTGCATTAGACCATGAATGTAATACTCTGGTCAAATACTGTAGAGCATTTTGACAAATCGTCAAAAGAAAAATACAAGAAACCTTTGACAGTCCGGTTAATGTTCCCGGTTGACAGAAATTGACATTGTTGCTGGTACTATGTAGTTCCAGCAAGAGTCCCAGCAATCTGCCATGGAAAAACTTGCTGGTACTACATGACAGCTGCAAAAAAATTGAATTTTTGTCAACCGGGTTGTTTGCTTTTAGAAGGACCGTTGTGAGCGACTAGTGCTATTGCGGTTGTGGTGATTGTGTTGGATTTAAGTAAAATTTTGCATAATTTGAGCGCACACGAAGGCAGATTTGCAAGGATGCTGCTCACTGCTACGGTTATCTGGCCGTCGATGATCGGTAGTACTACTTCCGGAAGGTGCTGTCTCGGTTTCTTCCCAGCCAGCAATATCTGTCAAAAACATAGGCGAGGGCGAGTAGAAGGAAAATCCCCGCCGCAAGCGGACTGTCGATGTTTGAATGTGTGCATGGGACGGCGATGAATTCAGTGCAAGAGGAGCTTTCGATATGGGCATTACACGAGACGCCATATTTGCACACCTTTGCGTTGTGAATTTGTGATCGACTAAACATGTTTCTGAGTAATTTCAATTTTAAATATGTGATTTAGTGTTTTTTTCGTGATCAGTAGTGTTATTTATGTGAAACAGATGGAATAATGATATAACAGCCGCGTTTGCTGTTTGTGTTTTGGAAGGCAGCTGCCGGCAGCTGTTCTTTGGCGCTGTGCTGTCCCGGATGACTCTCAACCGCTGCAGGCGATAGAGAATGCATCGTCCGTATCACATATCCCAACCCGGTTGACAGAAATTGACATTGTTGCTGGTACTATGTAGTTCCAGCAAGAGTCCCAGCAATCTGCCATGGAAAAACTTGCTGGTACTACATGACAGCTGCAAAAACTTTGAATTTTTATCAACCGAGAAGTAACATTTCCAAGACCTATTAGACTTCAACAAGTTTTATCAACGTTTTAACATGGGTGTACCAAGTCCAATTGGTTTTATAGAGGTTTCTCAACAGGCAAAATAGTTTTAATAATTTTGACATCCTTAAACCCTTTTGAGGATAGCTATAAAACTCCTCATTAAGTCTAAAATCTTAGTAGACTTGAAGAGTCTGTAAATACGCTGTTAAGTCCTTCTTAAAACCTTCTCTTAAAACCAATCAGTGATTTTTGGTCTAGAAAAGGTTTTAAGGGATGGTTTTGACAACGTTCTGTAGAGTGGGCCCTCTTACCGCGTGACTACATTAGGCGTACCATACCAAAAACTTGGTACGCTGTCTTGCTTCTTTATCAAGCTAGTGAAGCAGGTGAATGAAACACATGCCTATCTGAAGCAGGCTTGCGCTATCTGGTTGCCGAAAAGTGCAGAAAGTTGCTGCCGATACGCAGTTGTCCCAGATAGGCGTTCTCATCAAGGTATCCGATGAGTAAGGATGGGTACTCCAGAAAAGGGAAAATTGTCGTCAGTGCTGGTCGTTTTCCCTTTGTTTATAAACAATATTTGACACTTGAGTTTAATCAATATGGTGGACATGAAATCCCCTATTCCATAACCGTAGTCATTCACCGTGGGTTTGGGACTCGATTTGATTTGATTCTGACTTGATCCTAAACTGTTTGAATCGACTCACAATGATTTGAGTCGAATTAGTCACATAACTAGTCGATCTAGAGACAATGTAATTGATTTAAGTTTACTCAAATCGAACGAAATCGAATCTACCCAGCGGATAGAATGTCCAATGGACATCAATCGATCCATCACTCAATGGATTGAGTTTTTTGCGCAATTTGCAAGTTACTCGGGGTCCACACTACAGCGCGACGTCGCCTGACAGGAGCTGAACTCCATATAAAAAAAACCTTGCGCGATCTCGCGCTAGATTTTTTTTGCATGGAGTTCAGCGCCTGTCAGGCGACGTCGCGCTCATGAGCCGAGCCGATGAGCCGAAACAAGGTACTCAATACTTCGAATAGCCATTTAGGCAACAAATTGATAATTTGTTAATAACTTTTGATTCTTTGAACCGATTTTCACGATTGACCCCTCAAATGAAAGGTCTGCTAACGATAGTTAGATTTTCCAGGCTACTTAGTTTTTGCGAAATGATTTTGCATGGGAAAATGGCCGAAACAGCCAATTTGCCATAACTTTTGATTCTGTGGACCGATTTTTACGACAGACATTTAGCCTTTGGATCAATTCAACCATTGGTTGTACAATTGTTAAAGTAACAAATAATATAAAAAATCGGTAAATTTGGTAGGCACGCATGACTGTTCATCTCCACATAGCGAACTCATAGGAAACTCTGGTGAAACTCCTGTCACTGTTCATCTCCACATAGCGAACTCTCCTCCGACGAACTTTCAAACTCAGTTCCCGCAACAGCTGGGAAACTCGTAGGAAACTGCCCGCTAGGCAGCTCGAAATATCGTCCTCAAAACGTCCTCCGCGCGAACAAACGTCCTCCATTTTTGTATGGGGATGAAACAAAAGGAGGACGTTTTTCGAGCAATCGTCCTCCTTGTCCTCCTCACCATACAAAACTGCTCGATGTTTGTGTCATGGAGGACGTTTTTGAGGACGATTTGCTCGAAATTGCCTAGCGGGTGGTAGGAAACTCTTGACAGCACTAGCAAAGCCCCTCGTTCTGACGTTTAATAACTGACGGATTAAGAAGAAGCGAAGAAGACCGAAACAAATGCGTGTCCACTTAGCGAACTCGGGAAACTCGAAACTCCATACAAGTTTGACAGGAGTTTCACCAGAGTTTCCTATGAGTTCGCTATGTGGAGATGAACAGTCAAACTTGTATGGAGTTTCGAGTTTCCCGAGTTCGCTAAGTGGACACGCATTTGTTTCGGTCTTCTTCGCTTCTTCTTAATCCGTCAGTTATTAAACGTCAGAACGAGGGGCTTTGCTAGTGCTGTCAAGAGTTTCCTACCACCCGCTAGGCAGCTCGAAATATCGTCCTCAAAACGTCCTCCGCGCGAACAAACGTCCTCCATTTTTGTATGGGGATGAAACAAAAGGAGGACGTTTTTCGAGCAATCGTCCTCCTTGTCCTCCTCACCATACAAAACTGCTCGATGTTTGTGTCATGGAGGACGTTTTTGAGGACGATTTGCTCGAAATTGCCTAGCGGGCAGTTTCCTACGAGTTTCCCAGCTGTTGCGGGAACTGAGTTCGACAGTTCGACGGAGGAGAGTTCGCTATGTGGAGATGAACAGTGATATGATGGATTGGGACTCGGATTCGAAGATCCGGATCTCAGAATGGGTTTGAATCGATGGATTCGAATCCCTGTAGGGATTCAGTTTTCCCATTCCTAATTTTGACAGATGCTCTTCGCGTGCCTAGTGATCTCAGATCAATAAAAAATGTAGCTTAAAACTATAGTTTCTAACCACAGGGCACTACGGCTGTTTTGACTGCCCAGGCACGAATGTATCAACAAACCGGCATTTGAAACCACAACAAAAACTTTCCTCGTACCTCGTTTACTTCACTGAACTAATAAACCAGTAGCGTACTGCACAGTTTCAAATACGAATCTTTATAAAGTTCACTGCAAACATTCCGGAAAACTAAATAAAGGTACTCTTAAACTGAACGGTGTAGAATAATACGTAGTCCAAACATGGCAAATCAATACACGGCTAATCGTAACATGATGAAGCAAACGAGCAATAAAAACATTGGCACCAAAGTAGATGTTTTAAAATGGAGCGAGGATATGGATCTACTGGCGATTGGAACGGAAAAAGGTAAAACTACCCTTCACTTAATAGTTCGATGGCCTACAACGTTTCCATATCATTACCCTCCCCAATATTCTACAGGAGAAGTTCTTCTACAACGCTTAAAGTGGCAAAAGGTATGGCAGCTACCACCGCCTGAAGAAGGTCTTAAAGTACGAGAAATTGCCTGGAGGCCCTGGGAAAAACTGATCGCTATCGGTAATGTAATAGCATGGCAACGTGCGATACAAGAGAGTTTAATGTTTTGCCGTTTTGTTTCTTGTAGGTTACAACAATGGAACGATTTTGCTGATCAACATTGAAACCAAGGAGGAGGTATACAGGTTTTCGGTGGATGCGGACATTAGTTGTATGAGTTGGACAGAAAATACGGAGGAACTTCCCTCGGATGACATTAGCTACCGCTCGGTGGTATGTTATCGGTAGCACAACCTAAGGAAATGTTAAGTTATATGGTATCGTATTCGTTTTTTTTTTACAGACCGCACATGCCAAGTACCTTCCCGAATTGCCGTTGCTCAGCTCGATATCTTCGTCTGCCAAACCGATCAACTACAATCGGAACAATTTCTGCTCCAAGCATATCCTGAACATACTAATCGTTGGAACCACAATGGGGCGCATTCATTTGATGGCGTTCGGTATGTTACCGTGTGGAAATGTGGATGTACTCGCCATGCTAGGTATACCGTCCAGATCAACGGCATGCATCCGGGATGCCAAGATGAGCCTCGATTTTAAGCAGCTGATTGTGGCACTGGAGTTTGAAGATGCGCTGAACCTGGTTGTACTGGAAAACGCAGTGCTGTTCAAGTATTCCGCGTCGGTGCTGTGTCTGGCGCTCAAGCACGCCCAAATGCTCAACACGATGGCTTATATGGATGATACCATCGAGTGCATTATCGAAGCCTGGGAGACGGTCCTCCTGGAGATGGACAATAAGCTTACGAGCTTCTCGAAGGAACAACCAGAAGGGTCGATTTCTGCCGACTTCCTCGAGCTTCTAATGTTCGCAACCTCATCGCCCGCGCTGGAACAGTTCCTGTTGCGAGATCTCACCGAGAAAGGGCTCCGTAAGCTCGGTACCAGCATCGAACTGTGCTACGTTACCATGCAGAAACTCGTCGTAAAACCACTCTACACCGCGATCTACGACGTGTTCTACCATCTGACCACGCTGGATGGGATGCTTCGTAATCGATACCACTACGGAGTGTTGCTATCCACCCCGGCCACCGAGCTGCTACGCAACTGCGGCTCGCTGCAAATTAAAGCGTACGAGCTACAAAAAATGATCGACATGTCCAAGCGTGACTTTAAAATATTCTTCCGCTGGCTGCACGTTGTGATCGTGCGTCTTATGGATGAATCACCTCAAGAAAACCAGCCCACTATCACGCAGCAGGAGGTAAACTATTTGGGCGACTTTCTGAACAATTTCGATTCATCCGCCTCCCAGCCGGCACCGGAGCATGAACGGTCGGCGATCGAGTCGAGAAGAAAGTTCAATCTGGAACGTGTCGGTCAGTACCTTGTGGACAAACCGCTTGTAATGCCACCCGCAGCCGGCCAGGAGGAAGGAGAAAGCCAATGGAAGCATCTGCTCAGCCAAAACCAATGCTTACGCGAGTGTCCCGCCATCTTTACGCACCACGAAAACTTCTCGCTCGTCCAGCAGCATAAGCTGCTGAAGCAAAGCTTCAAGAAAATGTTCGACCAACCAAGTGCTGTTATTTCGGCAGATTTTAGACACAAAAACTCGCTCACCATCCGCACGGATTCCGTAAGTGGAAGCAACCGCGACAGTACATCCGTGGCACGATCGATCACCTTCATCAACCATCCTCAAGACGAGGTGACGCTCGTTGCGGTCGTGCAATCGGAGGACAGCTTGCTGTTTGCCGAATGTTATCCCGATGCAGGCCTGAAGATCGTCCGCATTCGCTTCGAAGAGAAGCCCTATTTCGACCAGCGATTTGACGCAATCGGGCGGCTCACCTTTCGCCAGGCTCAGTTCTACAGCGTGGATACGCTTTCGTTGCTGCTACGGGCGTACGATGAAGCCAACACCACAACCGGTTGCTACTTTCTACTGCTCAATTTACGTCCAATTCGGGAGTTTTTGAACCGCATCGAGCCGCGTGAATTCATGCAGACACTAACGGAGGAAGCGATCGGTTGCCATGGCATCAATGCTTACACGTTGATCGATGAAAGCTCGCTCAAGCTGCTGGATAGCAACGACGGGCATATGATCGCCGTATCCGGCAAACGGAACGTGATGGCGGTAGTGTCTGAGTCGCTCAAAAACGTCCGTGTTTATGATATGGACGGGGCGGATGAGGAAGACGACATGCTCGACACATCGTCGCAAATAAATAGCAGTCTTGAGAACAGCCAGGAATCAATTCCAGCGTAGTTTAGGAAATAAAGTATCCAACACGTAAAAAGCCACCTCGAGTTCTTTGTTTTCCTGGCTGAGTTTACGTTTAAATGAAAATGTTGTTATACAACAAAAGGCTACAAACTTATACATAAAATATTTTGTTTTTTATTTCTAGTTTTACGGTACAAACATAAAATATAATGTAAAAACATATAACATAAAATAAATGTAATGTAAAAAGTTGAGAAATCAATCCGAGTTCAAAATATTCCCGCACGTGAGCTGTTCAAATTGACATTTGCGAGTCATCACAAACGAAAGAAATGTAAACAGTGCACGATATGTGATAAGCATGTTCCAAGCAACGTAAAACTTCCCGATCGGCAGGAAAACTAGCCTACGAAATGGCATTAAAACTAGTCACGGACGCCCCCACAGTGTGGAATTATCTCAACGGATTGGTTAACCTGTACAAACCCTCCGGAGTTACGGTGCAGCAAGTTCGCAATGCTATCATTCACAACCTTTGCCGAGGTAAGGCACGATCCTTACTATATTTGCGGTTATTATTCGTACAACCCATTTTCCTTTCTTTGTAGACCTCAATCAGCTGGAAGTACGTCCATCGCTTCAACGGGTAGTAATCGAGGATAGGCCACAGTCAAAGCTTATCGTACGAAAAGTGGAGGATTTATCTGACAATGTGCTCGTCAGTGGGCCACGTTATCAACCGGATGATGTAAAATGTCGCTTTTGTGCAAACCATGGACGGTTTACGAGTGGTGTTACGGGTAAGTTATTGATTCTACGTCTGGCATGAACTGCTCTTTAATAAAAATGCTTAGTTCTCGGCATCAACAATGGGACCAATCTCGCCTACCGCATGCAGCAAAACCGGCCCTTGAGGGTGTACAGAGTAACGGGATTCCTGGGAAAAGCCACCGAAACCCATTTCGCGGAATCCAGAGTGACCGCCCGTGCCACAATTAATCACATCGGATCGGAAAAGATCGGCAAACTGTTGGCATCGATACAGGCCTCACACCAGCGAAAAATGTTCGAACTAAGTGGAATCGATATACAATCGCAGGCGGCATACGAACTGGCCTGTGGGGGTACCATACGCCCTACGGACAATCGGCAACCGATGATCTACGGCATACGGCTAGCGGAATATCGCAAACCATTCTTCACGATTGGTAAATTAAGCGTCACGCATCCGACCATTTATTTCCGTCACCGAATCTTAATGTTATGCAACGTCTTCCTTTGCAGAAGTACATGCGATAAACGAAACGGAAGCATATCTAGGGGAGCTAATTCATGAAATAGGCATCAACCTGAAGTCGTGTGCTCACTGTACCGGAATCAGATGCATACGACACGGGCATTTCTTGCTAGAAGATTCACTGCTGAAAAAGGACTGGAACCTTCAGAACGTCATCAGTGCAATGGCACATTCGAACAAACTTATCCGTCAACACCCGGACATGATGCACCAAACCAATCCCGCCCTACAAGGTTTCGACGAAGGAGACTGAACCAGAAACCAGACAGTTTCCCTTAGTTTTCTACTAGCCAGCGTGGGATGACACAGTTGTAAATTTGGAAAGTTGTTGAGTTACAACGCATGTACACGGTTTCTCACACCAAATAGGTCAGCTAGTATGACGTCCTTTGTTGTCTCGCTGGGACGCCTTGAGATTCTTGAATATAGTAACGTACACAAAATCCAAATACATCGAGTGTTTCATTTTCTTCGGACATATTGAAAAAACTTGGCAACGCGCCCATATCACCCTGACCCAGATTATTTCACTTTAGATTTGGACAAGAAGCAAACTGAACGAAGGGTGTAGAATCTTTTAAACGAGAACAGCGTGTCGAAAAAAATCTTAATTCTCACCAATGCAATTTAAAAAAATTTATCAATCGTCTATAACATATTTTGCAAAATTCAGACGCAAAACCCAGGATTCCTGTGTTTATGACGAAAATTTTATGATCGTCTGTGAAGGTTTGTTCGGAGTGAGTGAACAGGATAAAATCTAACTTTGAACTATTTGATAATAATGCGATTGTTGAGTCCTTTTCTTCTAAAAACGACATCGAGTTTCGTAAATCATTTACTAACATTGATTAATTACGTACAGTTGATTTCCTGGAGCTGGTAGAGCGCACATTTTCGTATGCAAAAGATGGACAACTTACAATTGTCATCATGACCCCCCACCCCGGAATAGTTTCTTCCAAAATAACCCCCAAATGAAAAGCATGTACGACCGTGATTCTAATTTGCCATAAACAGAGATGTTGTTTGTCAATGGCTTTCTTTTTTTTCGTTTATTAGCATCTTTTCGAACTCTCTAGTTGATGGTAGCTGATCCTGTTCTCTTTATGCAGCAGCAGTAGCGCGTATTGTTCGAATGGTTTCACAATTAACTTTTAAAATTAAAAATGCTGTTTAGCAACAAATGTCTAAGAATCCAAATGGCGGTTATTTATGCAGAACTGGCAAAAAGTTCAAGTGAATAATTGCTTTCATTTAACGCTTTTGTTTTCATTTCTGTTTGGCTAGAGAAAATTGTTAGTTAAAAGGTGCTTTTCTTTTTTTGTTGCCAGAAAAGGTGTTGAAAAGAAAAAGATAAATTGTAGCGTGGTTATTTCCACAAATTCTCTTTTCTTCTTCACCTTTCCCAGCGCTGATGATGATGATGTGACGACGATGCGAGGAATCGTGATTTAATCGACCTCCTCGATGGTCGGGCCGGAGCCGGAACCGGCCGCACCGGCACCGCCGGCAGCTCCTCCAGCTCCCGGAGCGCCACCCGGGAATCCTGGCATGCCTCCCGGTGCACCTCCGGCACCCTGGTACAGCTTGCTGATGATCGGGTTGCACACAGACTCGAGCTCCTTCTGGCGGTGCTCGTACTCTTCCTTGTCGGCCAGCTGGTTGGCATCGAGCCACTTGATCGTGTCGTTGCACTTGTCCAGCACGAGCGTCTTGTCGCTGTCGCTGATCTTGTCCTTCAGCTTGTCGTCCTCCATGGTGGCCTTCATGTTGAAGCAGTACGACTCGAGCGCGTTCTTGGCCGAGATAGTCTCCTTCTGCTTCTCGTCCTCCGTACGATACTTCTCGGCTTCGTTCACCATACGCTCGATGTCCTCCTTGCTCAGGCGACCCTTGTCGTTGGTGATCGTAATCTTGTTCTCCTTGTTGGTGGACTTCTCGAGCGCGGTCACGTTCAGGATACCGTTGGCATCAATATCGAACGTCACCTCGATCTGCGGAACACCACGCGGCGCCGGCGGAATGCCGCTCAGCTCGAACTTTCCGAGCAGGTTGTTGTCCTTGGTCATGGCCCGCTCACCCTCGAACACCTGGATCAGCACTCCAGGCTGGTTGTCCGAGTACGTAGTGAAGGTCTGGGTTTGCTTCGTCGGGATGGTGGTGTTACGCTTGATCAGCACCGACATAACACCGCCGGCCGTCTCGATACCGAGCGACAGCGGGGTCACATCGAGCAGCAGCAGATCCTGCACCTCCTCCGACTTGTCGCCGTGCAGGATGGCGGCCTGGACGGCAGCACCGTACGCGACGGCCTCGTCCGGGTTGATCGACTTGTTCAACTCCTTGCCGTTGAAGAAGTCCTGCAGCAGCTTCTGCACCTTCGGGATACGGGTCGATCCACCGACCAGCACGATGTCGTGGATGCTAGCCTTGTCCATCTTGGCGTCGCGCAGCGCCTTCTCAACCGGCTCCATCGTCGAGCGGAAGAGATCGGCGTTCAGCTCCTCGAAACGGGCGCGCGTGATCGAGGTGTAGAAGTCCGTTCCCTCGAACAGCGAGTCAATCTCGATGCTGGCTTGCGTCGACGACGAAAGCGTACGCTTCGCACGCTCGCACGCCGTGCGCAGACGACGCAGGGCGCGCTTGTTGGTGGACAAGTCTTTCTTGTGCTTGCGCTTAAACTCCTGGGCGAAGTGGTTCACCAGACGGTTGTCGAAGTCTTCGCCACCCAGATGGGTGTCTCCGGCCGTCGACTTTACCTCGAAGATGCCGTCATCGATCGAGAGGATCGACACATCGAAGGTGCCGCCGCCCAGATCGAAGATGAGCACGTTGCGCTCACCGGCAGTCTTCTTGTCCAAACCATAGGCAATGGCGGCTGCCGTCGGTTCGTTGATGATACGCAGAACGTTCAGTCCAGAGATGGTTCCGGCGTCCTTGGTCGCCTGGCGCTGTGAGTCATTGAAGTAGGCTGGCACAGTGATGACGGCATTGGTCACCGTCTTGCCCAGGTAGGCTTCGGCGGTTTCCTTCATCTTGGTCAACACCATCGAGCTGACCTCCTCCGGGAAGAACGACTTCGTCTCGCCCTTGTACTCAACCTGGATTTTCGGCTTGCCCTCGATGGACTCAACTTCGAACGGCCAGTGCTTCATGTCAGCCTGGATGGCTGGGTCGTCGAACTTACGACCGATCAGGCGCTTGGCGTCGAAGATTGTGTTCGTCGGGTTCATGGCGACCTGGTTCTTGGCGGCATCGCCGATCAGACGCTCCGTATCGGTGAAGGCCACATAGGACGGCGTCGTACGGTTGCCCTGGTCGTTGGCAATAATTTCTACCTTTCCGTGCTGGAATACTCCAACGCAGCTATAGGTGGTTCCCAGATCGATACCGACTGCTGGTGCTTTCGTAGCGGCCATCTGCAATTATCAACAATGGCGAGACAAATTGATTAAACTTGAATTCATTCGTTTGGACACTATCGATGTAAAAATTTACAGCAACGCGATCCACTATGTTAGCAATCGAACGCCTAGCAAAAGAGTTACATTACATCGAACGCCTAGCAAAAGAGTTAGCTTACTTTGATTTAATGAACGAAGCAACACTTCACGCACGAAGCGTTAACATAACCTTCTATGGGCATCATGGAGCCCGCGAACATCACGCGGTAGTTGGCAATGAAATGTGCTATTCTTAGCACTGGATCAAAGGGTCACACGAACCACTTCACTTTTGCCGTTCCATGAAACAGGGCCAAAGATCATGACCGATTTCTCAAAACCTTACGAGAATCAATGAACAAGCATGGTTAGGAAATTGCATAAGCCACCATTTTGTTCGCGGCGCTTCTTCTTCCTTATTCCAGCTGCCGGAAGGGCTCTGAAACCATGCGCTCCACGAATGGAAATTTCCAGAACGACACACTGACTTACCGCATGGTGACGCATACCCCGACAATTCGGGGCGTTCACTGCAGCTAAGTGTTACAAAGCGTGTGTTCACGTTTTCATTCTCAATTAGTAATTTCAACGACTCATCTCTTTCGATTGGTATGAATGTGGAATTTTTCTACAAAGCACATTTTCTCCCATCACAACTAGTTTCACCCGGTGTGGCAGAGCGAAAATGTACACCGTCATGCCCTGAACAAAGTTTGCCCTGAAGAAGTTTTGTAGAAATGCTTCTCTTACCTTTAAAATGAGCTTTTTCCGATTTTACTGAACACTAGAATACTGGAAACTTCACGGTGATGTTCTGCCCGCACTTCCTTCGGTCCTCACAAGCTTTGGTCTTTACTCCGCAATACACAAGTACGTGCACTCTACACGATTGCTGATCAATGTATGAAAACTTCCAGTTCCGACACCTCTATTTATTGAATGCCGGTTTCTAGACGTTTCTTCGCTGGATAGAGGGAGATGATCAAGTTGCCATGCCTAACGCCATACGCTCCCCTTGCTGGAGAGAAAGAGTCGAAACTATTCCGCTCGCTACTGGAATCATCGAGCATGAACTAGTGTTGGCAGAATCGAGATTTGGAAGACTTGAAGATTCGATCCCGACGGTTGGAGCGGTAACAGAAAGGACTCATAACGGATTTATTTTTAGGAACTAAATATTCCAACAATTTTTAATGTAGCCTCTAATGAAAGCTTCTTTTGTTGAAGAGGGATTTAATCATCGAAAAGGTAGCGTAATTTGTATGATTTACAATCATGTTGCAGCTTCTTTTGAATTTAAAGCGGGCTTGGAATTGATCGCTGGCAGTTCCTTTATTTCAAATATAGCTCACGGATTAGTTATTTGCACCACTATTCATGGTGGATTTTCCAGGCGCGAACGCGATAAGAACTTCCAGAATAAACGTGAAAGCCCGCCTTACGCCAATATTGGACTGTATTGCATGATCGGCAGATGTATGCTTCGAGATGTTGGTAGAACAATGCAATGGTTCACGGTGTTATTTGTTGAACATTATGATTGTTCACGGTGAATCGACGAAGCAGCAAAGAATAGCAAAAATGCTATCAGTCACCATTATATGATAAAAATTGAACGATTCTAAGCTTTCGTTTAACCATCAGTCCACATAGTTTTATTTTTGCATAATTCATCCGAGGGAGAAAAAAAGTGTATAAATATGACATGTTCGGTGATTTAAAATAGGGTAATAGCAAATCACACCTGTTTGTCGTCATCCATCTAAAACTCTTCGCCAAGCTTTGCTGCGCGTTTTGTAGATTCATCACTTGTTCAGCGGAATAACCATATCGTACGGATACTCGAGCAGTTCCGCTGTGGAAGCCCGCGATTTGGCGTCATACCGGAGACATCGTTTAAGAATGTCATGCAGCATCGGTGGGTAGTAGCTGGCCAGCGGTGGATAGTCGATAACGGTGTTGGGGTTTGTGATGGTATTCACCTTCGTGTAGATATTTTTGATGTGCGCAAAGGGAGTCCGTTTGTAGAGCAGCAGGTACAGTATGCAGCCCAGCGACCAGATGTCCGACTTTTTCGACATTTTAATTCGGGGTTGGGAGCCCGCCGGACTCATCTCGCTCGATGTATCGATCAGCGCTTCCGGGCTGATGTAGTTGAACGTTCCGGCCTGGGAAAACTTCATAATACTGGTCGAATCGAACGAAATGTTGCTGGCGATACCGAAATCGATCAGCTTCAGGCGCCCGCGAATCATGAGAAAATTGGCCGGCTTCAAGTCCAGGTGGATCACGCCGTTCTCGTGGATGTAGTGCACACACTGTACCATCTGGTACCAGATGCTCATGAGATTATACAGTGGAATGTCTTTGCTGTAGCCTTGCAGAATTCGATGCAAATCACACTCCCCGTTTTCCATCACCAGAAACAGCTGGTTTGCCTCGGGGATATGAGCGCTGTAATAAGAAGTAATGCTATGTAAAGACCATCTTTTCCAAACCGTAAAATAAATACTTACTAGTCGTACAAGGCAATAACATTCTCATTTGTTTGCAACTTTGCTAGCAGCTTCGTTTCGTTGAGATACCCTTCAACTAGGTTCGCATCACCGTTTAAGTTGACAAGCTAGTTGATGAAAGATTAGAACCATACTATAGGCCAATGAGATGTTATATTAAGCCAAGTCCTTACCTTTACGGCGCACTCCATCCCGGTGGCCACCTGTTTTGCAAGGAAGACGGAACTGGACCCTCCGGATCCCAACTTTTCCATCACCGTGTACTCTTTTCCGTTGATGACAATCGGGCGTTCCTTAGGTTGGGGATTGGGAATGCGAGCATTATCATTCGTACCAACCCCCTGACCCTTCACATTGCCACCGTTTGAGCCTCCCGTTGCGCCATCCTTAGCTTCAGAGGGTGAAACTTTGTTCATTCCCTCCGTGCCACCGAACAGTTGATTTGTTGACCGTTTAACAACTTTTTGTTGCTCCTTTATGGGTGACAAATGATGGGATTCCTTCGGCCTCATTGGGGTATCCAGCAAGGAGATATTGAGACTGTCATTGCCCAAACAACCTATTGGTGGGCGAGCAATAACGACGGGTGTGGCAAAAAGTATTTTTTGCGACTTATACTCATTCTCCAGCGTACCCCGCGTCTTCCGCATTGCGGTAGAAGTAATCATCCTTGGACCAGTACCGCGAGAAACACCCAAAGGTAACTTTTCTCTCGGTGTGACAAACTGATGGCGGCTTTTGTCGACACTCATTTTATCCGGCTCAACGTCGGGTTGAATTGGACTGCGAATGCGTTCTGATTTCGCCGTTCTTTCAACTGCACTATTGCACAGCTCATCGTGGCTTGCGGTCACGTTACCGGAATCTTGACTTCGCGATGTTTTAGTCGGTGATGACCCATTCGAAGGTTTTGACTCCACCAGCTGCGTGCGTTCCACCAGCTGCGTGCGTTCCACCAGCGGCGGTCTTTTGATCGATTTCGAATCTTCACCGCCAACGACGGTGGGAAACAATCTATCCTCCAGCTTGATGCGTGATTTAGGGACCACATCTTTATTCTCTGTTGCGGTTTGGATTACCGACTGTTTCTCTGTGCTTCCCAAGTCATCGGCACATTTTGACGGCGTCAGGAGGAACGAATCGTTCAGGATAGCGCAGTTCAAGCTACGATGTAAAATAAAACGTCACCCGTATTAAATTTGATACACTTTTAACCGCAGGTGAAGCTACTCACTTTCCGTCCCCATCCGACTCAGAATCGGATTCAAGCGGTGGCAGCTCGGAGACCCGTTTCGGTTGGAAACTGTAAACAACACCGATTAGCGATGATTAGTTGCTTCTATTTTACTAATTTGCTAAATAGCTACCTTCTTGTTGAGCGAAAACATCGTGGAGATGATTCCTCGGAAGACTCCTTCTCTCTGTAGTGTAACATGCGGGGGAAACAGAAATATGAAAATAGTTTCTAGCTTCGCAGAAAGCCTGCTCTACTCTTACATTGTTTTTGTTGCACTGCTCTGCATATTGGCCGCTATTCTTTTACTACAATGTATAGCCCCACAGTCAGGTTCGTCCGCTTAAAAAGCCGGCTACATCTGTATTAAAGAATATCTGTTTAGATTCGTCGGTGTCTTCGGATTGCACGAAATAATCAGTCAATGAGGAAGCCGCTAAAAACTGTTATTATTTTGTATCAAAAACTCGATGACAGTTTTGCCGTTTGAATGGGCCAGTGTTGCTAGCAGGCAATATTTGAAACCAAGGTGTACATATTCTGTTATTACGCCAGCTTGTAAATCTCCCTAGCAGACTACGCTAGAAATTGATTTAATTTTATGAAAAGCTTTTTTTAATCAGAAAACGGTCTGCAAAATGTATGGTCAAGGAGTTAATGAAACCTCGACTCTGGCCCATAAATTAAGCTAGCGTTTAACAGTAAACTACCCAAGGAGAACCGTGCTGCACTTTCCGACCAAAGGTGTACATGTCTACCAAAAAAACACCGTGTAATCGGCACAATCGCAGTACAAAACGTCATGCGCCTTCGATTGTCAAAATTTGTTTTGTTTTTAATGAAATCAAAGCAATTTGTTCGGGAGCGCGAGTTAAGAATACAGTTCCAGTTCGGCAGTGAATCAGAGCGGAGGTTAGCAGTGCACAAGTTTCCTGAAAGGGTTAGCGGAAAAGTAAGGTTACGGCACGACCGCGTGGCCACGCCGAGCTGGAGCTCAGGTCAGAAAAATCCTAGCTGCCGCACATCTCGTGCTGTTTGAGTCAATCAAGCGGACCACGAGTTCTTGTGTCCTGACAACGGAAGGAATTATCCCTCCCGTGGACGGCGGGTGGACATATGGCTTTTATAGCCGGTCCTAAAGGACGAGCCCCTTCATAGGAGTTCGGACAGAGTCGGTATGCCTCTGATTACGAGTAAGGGAACAAACGTTCGACTTAGCGTAGGAGGATATACCCCGACTCGCATAGCGAAAGAAGAAGAAGAAGAGTTAAGAATAACGCTTTCGCGCATTTGGGTGTCGGAATCGGAGTGAAGTTTATTGAACAACGTTTTATACAACATCATGAAACATGGAAGGAAAAGGGCAGGAAACAGGAAGAGACGATGACCCTTAGCGACAGGCACCGAAACTGCAACGCAGTGTTAATAGTTAATAATATGCAGTCTGGAAAGCGTGTTAGACTGGTTTGGTATTACTCGGGGTCCACACTACAGCGCGACGTCGCCTGACAGGAGCTGAACTCCATATAAAAAAAACCTTGCGCGATGTCGCGCGAATCGCGCTAGTTTTTTTTTTGCATGGAGTTCAGCGCCTGTCAGGCGACGTCGCGTTACGCGACGGTGCAGTCTGGAAAGCGTGTTACAACCTGTTTGTAACTTTGTTCAAGTAACCTTGGTCATAAGGTAAATACAGGTGAACGTCGATTATCCGGGGGTGTCGGGACCGAGAGGTCCCCGGATAACCGAATTCCACGGATAATCGAACATATACTAAAATACGTTTATAATACCTGGTTTGAGTCTCGGCTAGTTCATTTTTGACCAGTTCCAGTTAGTTGATTAATCATAAAAAATGTTTGAATTATTTTCCTATGGTATTTTTATTGCTATTTTCGATCAGAGAAAATTTATTTGACACATTATTGCTACAAAATGTTGTGAACCAACCTAATATTCATGGAAACATTTAAGCCCGGTTGTGCAGTTGTCAGTTGCAAGACCCCCGGATAATCCGCCCCCCGGTTAATCCGGCCCCGGATAATCGACGTCCGACTGTATTTCAGTTTAATATATTGATATAGGATTTCGATTGCACCATTACGAAAAAGCGCTTACAGGGTTTGACAGGCCAACATACAACTGGGGCAACGTTCCTTCTAAATCGCACCTTCTTTCAAAACAATAACAAAATTGAAGTTCTAACGTCAACTGGCAGTTCTAGTTCGGTAGTGCATCAGAGCGGATGTTAGCAGTGCATAAGTTTCCTGAAAGGGTTAGCGGAAAAGTAAGGTTACGGCACGACCGCGTGGTGACGCCGAGCTGGAGCTCAGGTCAGACAAATCCTAGCTGCCGCACATCTCGTGCCGTTTGAGACAATCAAGCGGACCACGAGTTCTTGTGTCCTGACAACGGAAGGAATTATCCCTCCCGTGGACGGCGGGTGGACATATGGCTATTATAGCCGGTCCTAAAGGACGAGCCCCTTCATAGGAGTTCGGACAGAGTTGGTACGCCTCTGATTACGTGTAAGGGAACAAATTGTTCGACTTAGCGTAGGAGGATATACCCCGACTCGCATATCGAAAGAAGAAGAAGAAGAAGAACGTCAACTGGGTTATCGATCAGCATCACGCTGTAACTTGACACGGAGGGCGTAACCGATCAGTGTCAAAAAGGAACTTGTCAATGAAATGAGCGTTCTAGACACGGCAGAAAATCATCACGCTTCTGATGTTTCATATTGTTGTACTTTTTTCAAAAAGTAAAAAGTCTGGTTTCACATACCTGGTGAATTTTATATCTCAAGGAACTCGTTGAATTCTTTCTCACCCTCCATTGTTCAATACACAATGTAATTTCTCACTTGAATCTTCACAAGACACTTTTGCTACACTTTGTAATTCACCAGGTATGTGAAACCAGACGTACAAAAAAGCGCGCGATTTTTAAAATATATACAGCGGTAAACTCCAATGAAAAAAGTACAACAATATGAAACATCAGAAGCGTGATGATTTTCTGCCGTGTCTAGAACGCTCATTTCATTGACAAGTTCCTTTTTGACACTGATCGGTTACGCCCTCCGTGTCAAGTTACAGCGTGATGCTGATCGATAACCCGGTTGACGTTAAGCTGCCCGTAAACGTTGCGAACTTGTTCGCGCGAACAATTTGACAACCAGGCATTGGCTATGTTAAGGAAAGGAAAGGAAGATATAAGAGGATATCTTCCTTTCCTTTCCTTAACATAGCCAATGCCTGGTTGTCAAATTGTTCGCACGAACAAGTTCGCAACGTTTACGGGCAGCTTTAGAACTTCAATTTTGTTATTGTTTTGAAAGAAGGTGCGATTTAGAAGGAACGTTGCCCCAGTTGTATGTTGGCCTGTCAAACCCTGTATGTGTTATCCTGAGTTATTTAAAATGTTAAACTCATGAGCTCATGTGCAGCAATATACGATTGTAGGGCGGTTTGTTTTGTTTTCAAGCTGTCCCTTTAAATGCCCACTATGGGAATGACCGATCGAAACTAGTTTAAGTGAAATTGGTTTAAATGAATTGATTTGAAGCTACCTTAGACCTGAGTTGGGCAAACATAGCACACCTACATCTGCGGATTACGGAGTATAAACAAAACCGAACCAAACCAAGGCGACTGAGCTGTCAAAGACGATCCAGCTTCGACCTCGCAACACTGATTCGACGAGACATTTTCGGCTCGCCATTTCCAACGACGACTGCGGCTGCGACGATCCGGGAATCGAAAGTGCGTGCACCTAATTTTTAGAAAAGATAGGCGTGATCGTGAAATAATCACTGACTGTTAGAAAAGGGAAACCTTTCCGGATTTCGTGTCCCTTCGAACGGGCCAAACTTCGAGGATTCTACTGCGTGTGAAGAAAAGGACTGTCCAACAGTGATCAAACTAGCACCCGAAGTGTAGAGCAGTTTCATCTGTGTGCCAAAGGTGTGCGTGTCGAACGGCTAGTGCGAAGGTGAGGAAATTTTTTTAGCGATTCTATACCACTTCATGTCGTTGTTTTTGAGATTTAATAAAAACCCATGAGAACAGCGAAATGGCGAAACGGTGTTCGGAAGAAAACTAACTGATCGTGGTGCAATTAGACGAATGAAAAGTTCTCCCGATGGTGGTGCTGTTCGATTCGATAAAAGTAGAAATATTTCGTATCTCCCGAAGGATGTGCGCGCACCAGGCGCGAAGGCAGCCCGAGCGGGTGGCAGAACAAGAACTATCATTCGCATGAGGCGAATGCATTGAAACATGACGGATTTTCGTAGCGCTTGCTGGGGAAGAATGTGGCTGCAAAGTGTCAAAGTAGAGCCAGCCAGTTGAGACGGCCATTGGGTAGACCGTGTGTTGAAAATTGTGGTGCAGTTTTGTTATTCTTTTCCACTTGGTGTTCCGGTGTGATTCTTTCCTTCCCCATTGAGGAAGAGTTGACGAGATGGCGCCGCCACGGCACCTTGTGCAGTGCTGAAATAGGGTAAAAAGTATTGGAAATAGAAGAGCAGATGTGTAGTGGACAGAAGAGGAGTGTGAAGATTTGGTGCAGAAGAGACGGTCGAAGGTGTCCCGCGGGGCGTGAATGTCTGCCCCATGTGCTGCGGGTTGTTAGAAAGAACGAGAAGGGAGAGAAGGATCGACATATTTTTAGCGGGTGGTAAAGCGAGAGATGTACATGGTTCTTTTTGCCATACGTTTAGCATGGATGATAGAAGTGTCGGATGCTTGCGCGAGATAGTACAGTATGAGGCGAAATGAAAAGACATATGTATTGCAAGGATGATCACAGCTCATCACTATAATTTAACGAAAGTCTAGCAAAAGAATGCCCTGGAGGGTAATTAACAAAACTACGATAGGACGACAACTGTGGGGCGTGGTAGTAGAAGGCTTAACTACGTTCAGCGAATCGATCATCGATATGAGTATTTTCGTGGATAATTTGTCCTAGCCCTCCGTTGGATGTTTTATCTCTTGCTGAAGACTGTCTTGCCCCCATCGCTCATGTCAATCGCCGGGAGGCAAACTTGGGGGAAGGCTTTTAAAAAACAACACCAAAAGATCTAGTAGTCGGCATTGAAAAATAGTTGAACCTGTTTGTCATGGATCGCTCGGCAACGAAGCTGCCGAAGTGCGTGAAGTAAAACGACTTCTGAAAAAGCATGATGCCGGCAACTCCACGATTCGATATGATGTCTGCCGTGTGCACTTGCAAGATACCCAATCCTAGACTCAAAACATTCACTTTTCATGCAACAGTTCGCCCCATAACGCGCCGAAGTGTTCTGAATAATCAATTCATTTTTACTTTTTATTCTCTGATTCTCTCCCTCTCTCTGCAGCTGTATCGTCACGAATAGTTAAAGGAATGATATTGGGTGTAAGTTCCTGAAGGAGGAAAAAGAGAAGGATTGGAGCAGAAGCAGCAGCAGTGATCAGCCTAGTGACCGGGATCACGTATCGAAGGAAACGAGCGCGCTAAGCAAACGGGTAGCCGAAACGCAGCAACCCGTGGTGTGTTGTGCGTCTACAGCAGCGCAGTTCGACCCAACAGGTTTGCTCGAACGTACGCCACGACGACCCTGAAAGTTGTTCACGCGAGCCGATCGCGCTTCCACATCCGCCACACTTGTTCTACTCGCAAGCAGCGAAAGAACGAATACATCGAGCGAGTTGGGAATTCGTGGCGAAACGATCCCAACACGTTAAGAACACGATAAAGGAAAAATCAGACATCAGCCCAGCCCATTACCGACTAGATCGTAGCAAAGGCCCGAAAGTGGTGGGACAGGTGGATTCCATCCATTTTCCACCTTGGGAAGATTGGATTTCGTAGCGAAAAGCCTTTTTTCGCAAGAGTGGAAAACGCAACAGTATCTGTAAAATGATTCCATCCTTATTCTGACGGCGGTCATTTGGGATCTTGTGTGGTGAGGACAGTGGAAATACTACGTACGATCAGAAGAGAGGTTAAATCGTCAAAATTTTACTCTCGATCATCCTATCAATCCGTTGCACATCGCTAAGAAGGGTGTCGCCCCATTCCTTGGTTCACAACAACGGATCGATCCTCGTAGCTGGTTTACTCCAGGCACCATCGACCGCACCGTGTTACGAGGGATAACGGCTAGTACGGTGCGTGCTCGGTTGGAAGGCAAGGTGGTGCGACGAGCAGAAGCTTTCTACACGCTTCAGCGCTCCGGAGTTTCCTCCTTACGCAAGTGACGGTTCAATCTTATTCCATTTAGAGCTTAAAACAAGGGCAGAGTGTTTCACAATCGAAATATATATAGTTAATCATGTGATACACGTGTGTGAAATCATATAAGCTAAAAGTAGACATATTAAGCGCGAAAAGTGTTGTGTCTGCAGCGGCAAAGTTTAACGGCCAAATTTGTGCTGTGTATATGTGTGTAGTTTTAAAAAGTTATATCTACCAGTTATTACTCTCGGTTACACGTAGGCTACACATTTCCATTATTGATAAGCAAAAGTTCAGTTGTGTAGAAAGTAAGTAGCATTAGCGGAATTCGTTTGGTGCATACGTAAGGGACCCATAGTGATAGAGTTGTTTATCATTGGTGCACATATCCAACGTCTGGAAGTAGGAAGTTGAACCGAAAGTTTGGGTTCGGCATAGTGGAATTAAAACGAAAAAGGAATCCGATAGTTGTTCCGTACGTGGCAGAAAAGTAGATTCACCAAAAGACGACGGTGTGGTTTTTGTGCTCGTATTCTTACGGACCAAGGGGGAAATCATTTCCCTCGGCGTGCTAGCAAAGGGCACACTATGGATCCGGCTGTCGCATGGTACCAGGAGGAGCAGGAAGGTCCATCGATGGCCGTCTGGCTGCGAATCTGGGAAACGAACTCTGAACTGTACTCGCTGAACGCCAACTACGGCCCGGGCAGCAACGGTGGAAGTGGACCGGAGGGCCCCAAGGGTCCCCGAGGAAGCGCCGGTGGTGGTGCAGGCGAGCAAAACAACAACAACAACAACAACAGCAATCTTCAGCAAACGTCCCCCACCGGTGTGGAAGGAAACGGTAAAACGATCGGCAACAGTAACGCTAGCACCGGCCCTCCAAACGCCGGCGGTGGTGGTAACGCAGCCCTCGCAACCAGTGGCAGTAACGCACCCGTAATGGCGGGTGGCGGAAACGGAACCAACCAGAGCACCACCACTGCCAACAACGGGAGCAATAGTAGTAGCAACACCAACAACAATATCAACATCACCAGCAGTGGTGCGAACGGAGGCGAGATGATAACGAGTGGTGGTACCGGTGCGGGCGGCAATGGAGGCCCGAATGGGGCCGGCAAGGGTGGCAGCGGGGGCGGTCTAGTCAGCAGCGAGAAGAACTACAATCCGGTGCGCAAGAAACTGGGCAGTATGATGACCGACAACAAGGCCAGCACATTTAACATGAACAAGCAGCAGCATCGACTGATCGGCGTGCACGGCGGATGTCCCTGGCGGCCGCCGGGCTTCAAGTACGGTCGAGGCATTGTCGGGTAAGTGGGAGATCATGCCCGGAGTACGCCCTTTAAAAAAGGGTTAATTCTTTCTCCGCAGCTCTAACACCTTTCCAACGTTCGTAATGCCAGTGCAGATTCGCCAAGTCTCTGCAATATGGCACTGAAACTCGTATATGAAGGTGGTGGCCGTGGTTATCCGCGCTTGTGTGGAACGAAAATATTACGCTTCTTTTATCTTATCTCGGTCCGCTGGGTGGTTTTGAACGGCTGGAACATTGGCTGTCCAGTTTGTGTTATTATTTTTTGCCGGCCCTCTCCGGAAGGTCCAAATTTTTCGGTTAACTGCGACGTTTCCTTCCAAATTTTGCTTACAGATATTTTTCCCTCGCCCCCCCTTATTTTCAAGTTCATACTACATGACGGTCGCGAGAGTTGTAGGGTGTTAACAGCTGGCTACAGACGTGGTCGTGTCTCGTACTTCTTCCCGTTGGGCGATGAGGAACTTTTGGGTAGCGGGGTTTCATGTTTTGAAGCCGTGGCGCGGATAACGGGTGCGCAAATGAAACGCAGTTTGTGACTAGCACTGTATGTAGGAGCAAATTGTTGGAGGAGGATGTTGGTTTGTTGTGGCATAAAGAATCATTGTAAGGCATCGGGTGGATAAGAATAAGCGGGTAAATGTGGGGACCGCGAGAGGAGGAACGACTTAAAAGAAAGAAAATAAAACATTTTCGGTATGTTGTGATGGTGTTTATACCCTCCTGACCTTCGCCACTGTTGTATCACGACGTAGCCTATGACCACTCCTATGTTCCTTTGTAGCAGTCAAAGAAAAATGACGCGAATGTGTGCATGCACCTCTTGTTTCATCACATTTCGGTGCTGATAGTGGCCAGCACCACCAGTCCGGTTGGTAGCGGATGTTGTAAGAAGAAATTTCACTGCTCTGGATGAAGAACTGTATCAAAATACTTCTATTGCCACTTGTATCAAGCTTGGTACAATCGAAAACGTGCATGGCACGAACGTTTTGCGCATTATTGAACAGATCAATGAAGTTCCCCAATTTCCAACTGCTACGAGAAACGGTGAATTTGGGTGAAGTTCTGTAGAGATTGGTTGCCAGATGCAAGAGAGCCAAATGTTCCTTCACGGACAAGCACACACACGGGGAGAGTGGAAAGGATGCACCCACTGTTTTGTGTTCAGCTTTTGCCACTGATAAGACGGATCGTGATATTATACAATTGTTGTTTTTTTTTGTTGTGCGATGGTGTAAATTGTGGCCGCAAAACACGCGGCACTTGTTTTGCGGGGTAATAGCTTGTAATGCCTACTACGTACGCACCGATAAGGCCGCATGTGACTGTGATAATTCATCTCGCTGGGGTTTGGTTTTCCCTCTTCTGAATGAGTGTATGATATATTACGACTAATTAATAGTATCGTGCTTGTGACGCACTTAATTTGGTTTGATTAAAAACATTACCGTAAGTTGCTTGTCCATTTCTTTGTTATTGACCCTATTTAAAAGTTTGCTGGAGAAAACATTTGTTGTGAAATTCCCCCCAGAAAAGAAGAAGGATAGATGGCACTTAACATTTTCAAATCACTTTAGCATTTAGACAACTTGGTATTTAACCGGTCAAAACAGGCTCCAATGTTAGTTTGTGTTATAAGTATATCTATCCTCACATTTGTAGCATCACTTCCATCTCCTTATCTTTTATTGTGATCCTCTTGTCAGCAGTAGTGTCGCTGTGGTAATAAGAACTTTCCAGATTTAATATTACCTAAGTATTGAAATCTTTATCTAACACTGAAGTGAACCAATTCGTCAACCTTCCCGCTTATCAATATAGAAATCAATGATTTTTATGTTTTGCGCAAATGTTGGCACGCTCTTTTCCCATACATACATTGTGTTTAACCTTTTGGTCGAACGACGTTTAGTATGGTTCCTCCTTCCACGCCGAGTGCTGACTGATCTCGCGTTCTCAAGGTCTTCCCCCGGTGCTGGTGGTGGTGGTGGTGGATGGCGTATGACATTCCATCTTTTAATATCATCCAGTTGTGCGTTTATTTTTCCTTTTTTTCTACCCACATTCCCTTCCCCAGTGCCGCCGCTACATGCTCATCATCCCATGCATGCGCCCGCCCGTATGTGTTGCAGTTTTTGTGTCGGGTCTTGCTCTTTTTCTTGTTTTTCTCCCAACCTTCGGCTTGATCGGCCGGCCCTGCTGTTGCTACCCCAATCTTCTTGACGGTGTCGGCGGCTGTCTCGTGCCAGTGCCGTACGCAAGAAGCCGCGGAAGAAGAGTGGGAAAATGTCAGAAGATTAGCAGCTCGTGCGCACGCGGATTATTTCGCGCCGGGTTCTATAATCAGCAGGGGTGGCGCGCGCGTTGGTGGTTTTGCGGACCTGTTCGCGTTTCCGATTCACCGCTACGGGGGCCCAGTTTGCAGCGACCGTGCTCTCGCAAACATTTGTCCCGAGGCAACGCAGCTTTCCTCATTCTGCTGGCGCGTTAAATGTTTGGGTTGTGAACTTTTAGAAGCCCATTTGAAAATCCGTTTCTTCCTTGAATTCAATTCACACTGGTTGGAAGTGAAATACGATAGTGCTTTCATTTTTCAGTGTCCCACTACCGGTTACGGGTCGGTTCGAGATCGTGATACAGTTGGCAATGATACACCCGAACTGTCCCGTGCACCTCGTTTGGCCCGTCCTTGCAACGTTTCCAAATCGACGATCGCTTCACTAACAAGACGCGCGTCCGCGTCTGTATGTGCTCCCTTATCATTAGCATGTGGCAGCTAATGCTGTGGGAAATCTAACACTGCTTTACTTACCGTACACTCTTTTTTTGGTTTGCTTCCACTTTGGACGTCCTATTTTTCTCAGCCTCCTCTTCCTTACTTACCCAACTTGGTATTTAACTGGACAAAACATGCTCCAATGTTCGTTTGCGTCATAAGTATTTGGAGGCCGTGAGATCAAGCGAGATGCATTTAAAATCAATAATCGATCAATAATCGGTATAGGATTTAATAACCAACGCCGCCCTGTCACGATCGACTATTTGTGGTAACGATTTCATTTCGATTTGATTCGATTTTTCTCATTTTAACGCCCGCCGGTGGCGCTGGAGCCATTACCGCAGACATGAGGAAAGGAAACATGATGTGAAGTTATATTTTTTTCGTTGAAGCGTACGAGATACATTTTTCAATATTTTTGATGTTGCAGCATATGTACTCTATACGAGTTTGATTTAGCTCATACATTTATTTACACTTCTATTTTGTCCTGTTAAAGTTGTTCATAACATTATTTTTGCAATGACAAAATTTTGTTTTTATTTGTTACATATTTGTTACATAAATGAACATTTCAAAAAAGTGTGTAAAAGTCATGCACAAAGTTCGATAGACACGTTTCACCTTAAAAAAAATATTGGGGTTGGAAGGTTCCAGTTGGAAGGTCCAGCAGTGCTAGTGTTAAAAAAACCTTTGTTTACATACTGGAGTTTCAGTTGCAGTGAACTGTTTTTAAAATATAATTTGGCAAAAGAAAAGATCAGATACGGTTTAATAAAATAATACTAAATTTTGATCCTATTAAATGAAGATTAAAAATGAAAGCATACTCGAACACAAAATAAATAAATTTGACAGTATAGGATCTATCGACTAAAAAGACTTGCATGCATTGCAAAAAAATGCATTTATAGGACTACACGTATAAACAGTGAGGCATTAGATCAATCATCTTACGTTGCTAAGAGGCAGCTATCCACTAAGAGGGACTGTCTCAGCCTGTGTATCACTATCGTTTACCACTATCAATTTTTCGTGTTTCCCTCTGCATGGGATTGCGATGATTTAGAAATTTGCCGATTGACGTCTTAAAAGCGCGGTTTGCTAGGAGAAGCTAGGTTGAAATTGTTTGGTACACGGTAACGTCAAAAGCAGCAGAGCTAATCAGATGAGTAAATAAACCCCCAGCATCACCACCATCACCACCACCACCGCTACCACTATCGTCATCTTGACTATGCAGTAGAGTATCATTGACAGGCACCATGGCCAAATTTTAACTTTATCTCCCACCGACTCTCCTATATATATATTTTTTTTGTAGGCGTCGATGTACTTGAGTTGTTCCTTCAGAACACTTCGAAAACACGTACAATTATCCCCGTCCCACTAGCGGAGTCTACCCAGTTATGTAATATTTTAAAATTATCAACGGCCAGGTGGATTAATGTATGAAATTGCATAATACACCACTGGTTCGTTATCGTGGAACACTTGTAGGAGATAAAAAACATTACCTCACGCCTCACGGAAGTGGAGGATGCGTGTGTTTTTTCGAAAGAAACGATGTTGACCTATTTACCAAACTGGCCGAGCTCCCAACTGTAGGCCAAGAATATAAAATCATACTTGCCATGGGTTGTTGTAAAAACCAACCTTATTTTTATGTACTTCAAAACGACGGCCCCCGAGAGATAGAAGGTGACAGTTTGAGTGTCATTGCAAAATGGTCGCAGCAACCGGCCCCCTGCCCCCCCACCAGCCAACCCACCTTACCGGGCGTTACGGTGGTGTTGTTTTTCGACGAGAATTGTTTCGCGAAAATATGTCGTCCCGTCGTGAGGCGGAAGGATAGTTGAGTGGGGTTGGGAGGGAGGGGAAGGGTCCGAGACGTGAGATTATAAAATGTATTTGGCATAGTGCGTTGTCGCATTTACAACAGCTCCCGATGGGTTTGCTTCTCCACACCTCCTCCCTCCTGATAGTGGTGGCAGTTGTGTGGTGTCACCGAGATCGTTTCGTATGCGATCGTCCGAAGCGAAACAAACACGATTAGAGATGATCCACCATATCGGTGGTTCGGTTCTATCTATCTATCCATCCATCCATCTAACTCTGTGGCCCATTCACGAATACACATACACACAAGCACTCTTCCGTCGTGCCCGCTGTCAGCCGCGTCCGCCGTCCTTGTCGTTTTGATGAACCGGAAACGATATGATCTCGTTTCGCGCGCGACAACGGCCACTCTGCGACCGGCAGAATGTGGTCGGCATTGTGACGTCACGCTGGCTGAACTCTGGCAGTCACGAAGCGACGTTCGAAGGGGCGGGGGAAAGGAGAATGGTGGCTGTTGTTGGTGTTGGGTGCATATTTTAGCTAGACACTGTCCTCATCTTGCCGTGGTGTGCACGATAGGTTTGATTGTCACCAATGTTCCGTTTGAGATTATGCTAAAACATTTACAAATATCAGTAAATATCCGGTTTCTTCGTCTGTCGAGATCAATGTTGGTTTTCGGCGATGAAAGATGTCTGTAGATTCTGCTAATATTGTTCAACTGCCCAACAGCTAGACAGCTAGTTTTTGCAGTGTTTCTTGGTCAACACTTTAACTGCCATTGGTTTTGGACAAAAAGCCCTGCTCTTAGATGGAAAAAAATAGTTCCGACTACTACAAAGATGTGGAAAGATATCTAGTGATAAAGCTTAGTATACAATAACACTAGAATACTATTGCTGAATCTTCCCCGAATGCTTTGTAAGGGTCATTTCGACCCCTATTTTTAAAACGCTATACCTTCACTGTTTTTGAAGATTTTTCAAATCCGTAAACTGTTACTTTTTAATACAATTGTTGATTAATCTTTTGGCGTTTTTAAATTTTTTAATCCACTTCATCATTCCGCTAGCTCGGAATGATTGTAGCTTTGGATTTTAAGAAAAACCTTATTTTTGTGGAAAATATTCAGCCGTTTTCGAGATGTTAAAATCGGAAATTGCGTTGGGGTCAAAATGACCCCAATTTGGATTCTAGTGTTAAACAGCAAATCGTTATTAGCATTGTCTGCCTGTCTGTAAAATTAAAAAATAATATCTGAATGTGTAGAATTAACTACAGTAAAATAGTCACACACACAATAGCGTTCAATGTGAAAAATGAATATGTTTAAAAGATCTTCGAAAACAAACCGGAACATCATCAAACAGCAGAGTTGGTCAGACACTCACTCTCTGGGTTACGTGGCCAAATAAGCATTTTAACATCATTGATATGAACAATTATGTTTCTTCTAAATGCGTGCTTGTCTTCTAAATTTGATATGATAATAATTTTAAACAGTTTATTGGGGATGAGTTTGTTTTTGAAATGTTATCACTGAGTTTTTTCGCCCTCAAAAGGTGCATTTTACTTCCCGTTTATCTTTATCGGTCAATCCGGTAGACTAGAGCGTTCTTGATCCTGCCTTAACTGACCAACAAATTGTGCCGATGGCCAACGTGTATCACATTGTGACGCGTGGGACTAAATGCTGACCTCCGCTCGACCATCGTTTACATCCATGCATGGATGTTCTGTTGGAATTAGATTTTGCTGTGATAGCAAGGGTAGCAAATATGTTTTCTTCATTGTTTACCGGGTTTACTTTTTTTTTCACCCTTCATCCATCCAGTTTCCGCTGGGTTGGGGAAAGAGAGTGGGCCGGTCACGTGGCGTGTCACTAGACGGCGCGCGGGAAGCTTCATCAGCGATGCCTATATACCGGGTGGCGAATGGTGGGGCGGACGGTGGTGTGCATAATTGGCCCCGATGTAGAAGGCAATTACAGGGAGCTTTTGGTTTTGGACGAGTGCTGTTAAGTGTAATAATTGAAACGCTTCGCTTCTACGCGCTGCCCTGTGTGTGCCTAACGATCCGGTACGAACGGCGAGTCCCCGACCGCCAATCATCCCACCCCGTCCCCGTTGGGGCCGAATTGAGGGAGAGTAAGTCACGAGTGTGTGATGGTACTGCTTCCAGGAACGCCGGTTTGCACTCATGAGGAACACCAAACCCACGTGGTGTGTAGTGGGCCCCCTCGGAGGGTCTTGGCGTGTTCATGCAGTTTTCATTAACTTTAGCCTCTGCTGCATGGTTTCTAATGGTCGGCAACCAACCACCCTTTTGCCTAGAAGGAGGAAAAAAGGGGTGTTTGGTGGGGGGGGATGCATAAGTTGTGGTGCCGCGGCTTTCGGGGTTTGATGCGTGTCATTGCATGATTGTTTTTACAGTTTCCTCGAGTGAAAGTTTTGGTTTGGCCCGTTTTCCGGTTTCGCGAGTCCACCTAAGTTACTCCATCAAAACTTGTACAAACCATAACCAGGATGCACATTCGTGACACTTCATAATGCGAAGAATGCACCGCTTAGAACAACATCGGTTGGTCTTGTACTTTTTTCTTTTCGCTGGAAAATACCCCATCACGCCGTTGTCGGACGTCAAAGGGAAGCCTTGTTGATGTTCCAGTGTGTGACGGTTGTAAGCGGTCGTCGGTTAGCGGAATTATTACCGTTCGCCCGCGAACAGTCAACACTGCAGGGCCGTGTTGCGTTCTCCGCGCACCCAGACATTGGCCAACGGGGGGGGACATGTGTTTATCCAGCTGCGCCCGTGTCTTCTTCGGATGCCATAATATTATCGTGTTTTCAGTGTTTGTGCTCCCGCTTGCTTTCTTTCCCCCGCCGTGCATAGCAGAAACACTGCAATTTGACTTCGATCGCGAATACGTCTGTCGCATACCGCGAACCACCAATGATCTTGTTAAGGCGTTATCACTTCCTATTTGGCCGCTAATTCCCACCGTTCAACGTCACTCGCTGCCGTGCGAGCAGGATTCGACACATTGGCTCACATTTCTCATCCAATCGTTTGTCCTTTGTTTATTTTTTTTTCACTTCGGTTTGTTGTTAGGATAAACATCCTTCTGCTTCTAGAGAGGATTTTTGTTTCTCTGTGTTCTGTGAGAAAGTAGTAGAAGAATATATACATGACCATTTCAGTTGCAAATATTTTTACACGATAAAGGATGAACATTTTTGCATTTGCTATTTTCTATTTTCTAAGTTGTCCCAAAAAATATGGGCAATCAAACATTACAATGGGTTCAAATAAAATCACAAATAAACTATTTACCGTAAAATGCATTTGTAGGAACTGCTACCGTGTGGTTTTTGTTGTGCAAGTTTCTATCCTATCCACCTAACCATTGGCCAGTTGTTAGACACGCCAAATGCACACAAACTCACGTCGTCATCGTCTCTGGCGTCGCATATCGCCGGCCGGAAACGCATTGTGTGAATGGATGCAATGCTTTCGTTTTGACGTGCACTGCCTAATCACTGGACCATTTTTATTTATGGTCTGCATTAGGGCTTGCCCCGTCGGTCGCTCTCTTTTGTTTCACTCTCTCTCTTTTTATCTTTAGCCCAAGAGTGTAAACTGGTGTGGCCTTACTTTTTTGGAACGCGATTCCGCGATTGCTGCTTCTTGTGTGTGGTTCGCTAGCTTTTATGTTTCACTGTGGCACACAATGGACGCTGCAAGAAGGAAGCAATTGAACGGCCGACAACGAAAGACACACGACGACGTTGTATGCACTTTGCTCGACGATGAAGGCGGCCGTTCGTTTGACGTTGCTCCGTTTCGGCGTGGTGGCTTTCTCCGCAACTCTTTCCCTTCTTTTAATTTTTTAACCACTTTGCAACGATTTTATCTCCCAATATCTCGCTTGCTCGCTCGTCGAAACGGGCCAGAGCCCGCTGCGCTACTCCGTTTGCGTTTTATATGACGGTTCTTCCGTGCTTGATAAATAATTAATTATTTCGTAGGAAACCTCTAGCCGGTTTTTTTTTCTAGCGCGAAGAAAGATAGAGGAAACAGGAGAGAAAGTGAGAAAAATATGTTAAACTGTATTTGATTAACACAAATAATTCGGAAAGTTTGGTTTTGGATGATATCGGAGAACGATCAATCAGAAAAGCTTGAAATGAACTGTGCGATACATAAAGATGCACCACTGGGATTGGCCCTCGATGGGAGAAGGTGTAAAGAAACTGCAATCCGGGCTTTTACCTGGTATAATTACTTTACATCAAATCAAATGTTCCTAATTCGACAATCGCTGTTAAACAAAACAAATCTCATTTTTAGCCAGCATTTGATTCGGATGGCCAAAGTGGCGGTATCATTTGTTCGTACCTTTTCGCGCAACGGTGTAATTAAATGAACAGGTGGCCTCGAATGCTGCAAAGCTACCTGTTTCGCCTGACGCTGAAAATTCCCCGTTTTGGCCGCGTGTGATAAATTGGTGTAGATAGCGGAAAAAACGTAGGCTTACGGTTTACCGCTTTTTCGCTATCGCTTAAATGTTGATTATGGGGTCAGAAGGTAGTTTGATAAAAAAACGCGAGGCATGATTGAACTGATGATTTTAAACACAGATTGCACAAATGCCAAAAATATTGACGTATTAATGTGTCCCAGTTATTTTAATTAACATTTTTGATATAAAACAACCCGTGGTAGAATGAAAGCGTACTCATTTCCACGAAAAGCCCAAATTAAGTTCGATCTTAAATGTCTTTCGTGTGCGGTATGATCGCGTACCTCTTGATACCTTACATGGCGCTAAGATCGTTTTGTACGATATTGGAACCGACGCTCGTACCACCTCGGACGGTTGAGGGAACTATTCGCGAAAAGATTGGAACTGGCGAGTGGACAGACGCGTGCACCGTTCGTTCTACGAGGACTCACTGTAATGCTTTAAAAAATAAGGAATTACGCGATCGCCGCTTGCGTAAGAGCCGCTTCTTGCGTCTGTGAATCATCAGTAGTTGAATTTTTTCTGGCCTGCAACATTTTGCTTCGTAACTTGCCAGCGCACCAAAGCGGGCCAGCATGCCGAGGAGGTTTGTTTATGAAAATGGTTCCCTACACAAAGCAAAGGTCGTCGCCGAACGCCGCGTGGTCAACATTCCCGGTCGCGCTTCTCCGTTTACAATAACCATTCATGATTGTTCCATGTTGGTATTTTCGGTGCGTGTAATGTACGAATCTTTTGCACACTAGCTATCAGTGTTCGACACACTCTGGGGAACGCAGGGAGCGGTCATAGCAGACGTCGAATTCTTCCTCCTCTAGCGCATGAGAACCGGCGCAGTTCAGCATTAGCCGGACTGCGGAGATGTGATCATCCGGTCGTTTATCACACCGTCTGGTGTTGGCGAATGTGTGGCATGGTGTAGTCACCGAGCAAAACGTGTTTTAAATTTTCCATCCGAAGGTCATCCGGTGGCGAGGTATCAGAAACGGTGGAAGAGCAGAAAAACAAACAAATGATCTTTTAAAATGTGAGACTGGGACAATCGTTTATCGTTGTGGTTTAAAAGGAGTATACCTAGTTTAACTTACTAAACCGACATTTATGTTTGATTTGAAAATATAATTTAAAAGTAGCTAGTGCTGCTAGTGACAAATTAAAGGAAGCCTGCTAGCGTCACTGCGACTGATCAGAGAAGGCTCTGTTTAGTGAGTTTATGAAGTTAGTTGATACAAAGATTGAGGTGCACACGGGAATTGGTCGAAAAATGACATATTCCAAAGCAACACTATTTACTTGGTTGATTGATTGACCGTTAGCTCCTAATTAATAAATATCTTCTACGAAAAATGGTTTCGTTTGTTATGTTGATAACAAAAGTAATTACATTTTACCTTCCCAATTAATAGTTTTCTCTTTAATTTTATGTTTACCTACAGATTACACCAAGAAATAGAACAGTTCTTTGCACACATGATCCCAACCCCAACCGAACACAGCCTACGGGTAATGGTTGTGAACCGGATAGAACAGATCGTGCTGAATCTCTGGCCATCGGCTCGCGTAGAGATGTTCGGCTCTTTCCGCACCGGGCTTTACTTACCAACGAGCGATATCGGTATGTAGTAGCTGCGATCCGCGAACTATGATGACCACCGTTCCACTAACGTGTCCCACTTTCGGTTCCACAGACTTGGTTGTGATCGGACAGTGGGAAAAGCTGCCCCTCCGGACGCTCGAAATGGAGCTGATCAACCAGGGCATCGCGGAAACGAACTCCGTCCGGGTGTTGGACAAAGCGTCCGTGCCAATCGTGAAGCTGACCGACCGGCAGACGCAGGTCAAGGTGGACATTTCGTTCAACATGGAATCGGGTGTGCAGTCGGCGAAGTTGATCAAGGGCTACAAGCGCGACTATCCGGTGCTGGAGAAGCTGGTGCTAGTGCTGAAGCAGTTTCTGCTGCAGCGCGACCTTAACGAGGTGTTCACCGGTGGTATCTCGTCCTACTCGTTGATCCTGATGTGCATCAGCTTCCTGCAGCAGCATCACCGGAAGCCGAACAGCTTTTCCAATCTCGGTGTGCTGCTGATCGAGTTCTTCGAGCTTTACGGGCGCAAGTTTAACTATATGAAAATCGGTACGTTCACCCGACTCCAATTGGGAAGTTTGAGTTTCGGCTTATTGTTGTTACGCTTATCTTGTTTGTGCTCGTGCAGGAATAAGCGTGAAAACGGGACGATACATACCGAAGGAGGAACTGCAGCGTGAAATGATCGATGGCCATCGGCCGAGCTTGCTGTGCATAGAGGATCCATTGACTCCTGGCAATGACATTGGGCGTTCATCATATGGTAGGTCTAAAGGGATATATTATAGCGAATTTATTCACTATGCGGCTGAAGACACCCGACCGGTAGCGCCGGTTAGAAAACCACTTCATGAGCGCCGGGGCTCACCACCTCGATGGCGTGGGTTCGAATCCCAACCGAGATCGGACCCTCCCCTGTACGAGAGGGCTGACTATCTACGTACACATAGGGTAAAAAGTCTCGTAAACTCATTAACGGGCAGGCATGACCAACACGGTCGTTACGCCACGAAGTCTGAGACACATGACATTACATTTCGTTTAACACGTACCAGTAGCGAATCGATATATGTAATTTCCTTTGGTCTCAAAACCGTAACGTGAGGCTTTGTTCGATTTGCGGCGGGGATACAATTTTGACTCCGTTATAGTGATTGATGAAGGAAAATCTTCATCTTGCTCTATGCAACGGTGGGGGGTACCATGGCTTTGTTTTTCATTTCGACTTTTGTCTCTGACAAACTAAAACAGAAGCGATCGATTGGATTCATATGCAACTAGTTTGTTGCTAAACCATTAGATAAACGATCGTAAATTTTGGTTGGAAAAAGATTAATCTGCACCCTTCAACTTTCTTCAACACTTCAACAACCATAATAATTCATGCTAAACAAAGCTTATCCTCGTGATCCGAAAAATTCCGAGATGTGTGCTATGTGCTACAAAACATGGCATGAAACTGCAAAACGCTAACAAGAAAAAATATTATAAAAACAAAAACTTTCTGTACGAAATGTCTGCAATCGTCACAAATGTGTGTTAAACAGAAAAATTGAAAAAAAAACTAAACTGAAAGTTTATTCCATTGATTAAGATTTGGAAAAGTTACACTTCATACAACATCAATTAATTAATCAATTGATATTCCCACGATCAGAGAGATATCGAGTTGTTTCATATAAATAATATTGCATCGTTGTTATTACGTATGATTGAAAATATTGAACTATTAATAAACAATATTATGATGTAGAATACATTTGATAATGATTTTTGCTCGTTTTAGGTGCACTACACGTGAAGCAAGCTTTTGAGTACGCCTATATCGTACTTATGCAAGCCGTGCTGCCGATAGACAAGAATCTGAATGACTGTAACCGCCAGAGTATACTCGGCCGGATAATACGCGTGACGGACGAGGTGATCGAGTATCGCAAGTGGATACGGGACACTTTCGAGGGAAGACTGATTCGGCAACCGGCAACCAACAACAGCTTACCACTGTCAACGACGGTGCTCATTAGTGACCAGCACTACCTACCGATTCTACAACAGCAGCAACAACAAAACACACGCCATTTACCTCAGCAACAGCAGCAGCAGCCACAGCAGCAGGTTCTCCACCACCAGCAGCAACATGCCCCGTACACCCGAGTCTACTACACCCGAAGACCGAGCACATCAAGCGTAGAACTGTCCGAGGAGAGTATGGACAGCGATGGGGGTGGTGACGGCTGCAACAACTGCAGGGTGGTCCGTGATACCTCGCCGTCGTCCGGCTTGACCCAGTCGCCCCCGGGTGAACTGTACGACGTGCAAGGAGGCACACAGAACGTTACCGGCCCAACGATCATGATGGTGCCGGCCCATCTGGCCTCCACAGCATCCCATTCACACGACATGCTGATAGAGGAGAACAACATGCTCAACATGGCCCACCACCAGCAGCAGCAGCACCACCAGCACCAGCAGCACCCGCCCCAACAGCAACAGCAACAGCAGCAGCAACAACTGTCCGATCCTAACGCAATCGGCGACAGTCAGGTGATCAACTACAACAACGTAAGTAATAAGCGAGCGGCGCCCCGCAACACGATGATGAAGCATTTGCGGAAGATGCACGTTCCCAATGTGCCGGTTTGTTTTACCTCTCGGTAGATGAACAATCGTCGCGTAATTCTACCGTCGCCTAATCAGCAGTCGAACCAGCACCACCAACCGACTGTCGGCGGAAAGGGTGGTGGCGGTGGTGGTGGTCCGTACAATCGTGCCAGCGCGGAACGCCTCCTCACGAAAAGTGCAAGCGGGAACGGTTTGATGGTGAACAGCAGCCAGAACAATAGTAATAATAATGATAACAATATTCACGGCAATAGTGGGACACAACACCTAAGTACCACCGCCCACCACCTCCACTCGAGCAGCGGTCTGGTGCGGCACAATAGTAGTAAACATCGCCACCGATCGGCGATGCATGGCGTGGTCGTCGGTCCCAGCTCTTACCAATCGATGGCAGGAGGCTGTGGGGGTGGTGGTGATGGGAACGTCCTGAGTAGTTTTAACAACAATAGCATGCATAGCAGCAGTAGCAATCGAAATAGTTCAGCCGACATGATTTTACAGGACGAAAATAGTCTGCTCAGCGAACCGACGATGGGCGCGACGAAACTGCTGCCTGCCGGGGTAGGCTCGAATGTGATCATGCTAACTGGAGCCACTAACCGGAATAGTAGTGCTGGTGTTGTGCTGGGCTCGGCCGGTAATCTGAAGTTCCACATAGCCGACGATGATGGTAGGTGTGGAATTAGGAGTAGTTGTTTTCGTAGTGCTAGCAACGGCAAAAAGTCCTCCCACAGTTCGTCCAAGCGCAAGAAGAACAACTCACCGGGTGACAAAAATAGGCTGATAAGCAGCGATGGTGTTGCTGGTGGTGCTGGCATTGGATCGACGGGACCAACGGGGATCAATTTCGGACTTTCTTCGGGTGGTAGTGTTGTGACGGTATCGGGCGCCGCGCTCGACGGACGATGATAGCAATCGGTGGTGGGCGGGTTCCTTCTGGGACGGTCTTACTACTACTGTCACTACTGAAATAGAGATAGTAGGGAGTTGTGTGCATCATCGTATCGTAGGTTGTTAACCAAATGATGCAACAACAACATCAAAAATGTTTGTGATCCACAAAGAGGAGGGTAGAATGGGCCATACTGCCGCAAACCAACCCAAAAGGCCAAAAGTCCAAGAAAAAAAAAAAATATGTATTTGGGAGAATACACCCCCAGCATCAACGCAGGTTGTCGAGAGACACACGGACGGTGTGGTAGACCACAGTGGCGAGAGATTATTTAAGTGCCCCGTTCTTTTTCGTTTTTTTAACTTTCACTCAATAGCGAAGCTAAATCATCGATCATTACTCTTCTAGGATTAGTCAGACTACGTTGTGTTACTAGTATCGTTATTAATAGTTCTACATTCTCTTACACTCCGGTTTAACGCGTACTGCCCCGTACACAATCACTTTCACATCGACATTTCGATGTCCAATGCCCGGCATGCTGATGGTCTGTACGTTTTCCGACTGTTGTGGACTCTTCGTTTTTCTGTGTTCGATAGGATCTTCCTTACGTCCAGCTGGTGGGGCCCCCTTCACCCGCTGGGAAGCATTGGACGCTTCAAAACACTAGCGCACGTTGGTTGCCGCATGATGAGTATTAAAAAAAGAGAAAAAAGCAAACACAAACATCGGTTTGTTGCTAGTTTGGATGGTCGAATTGTGCCTTTCCGAAAAAAAAATCGAACTGAACAAAAAAAAAAAAAAATCGTCATGCTCATTTTCTTATGCTTTCTATTCAAAACGATCGCGTTTCAGTTCCGTGGCACGGGTTGTTTTGATCGTGGTCATCTAACTTCTTGCCTCCTTGGAAACAAATTTTCAATTAATAATGTTTCCAACGTGCCCAATAGGAGAGGCACGTGTATGAATGAATGAATTATGGGTCTGTGTCCCACCAAACACATCCCTTTCCGTGATGTAAACATAAACATCTCTGCCCATGCACCTAGCTCTGGAAGGAGTGAGAATGTGGAAGAGGCGGAACTGGAGGATACGTAACGGTTGCGATATTGGTAGAGAACCTCACACGTAGTGTCTAGCTAGGGGCAATGAAAATTATAACAAATCGAAAAAAAAGAAACTAGAATCATAGGCAGCACGAATGGCTATGTGGAAGCATTAAAAATGTTAAATCCATGAGAATCAGGATACAGTTTATAGGAAAAAGAAGTATAAAAAAGCAAACAAAAAGAAAGTCCTACGAAATAGCGAAACCAGTGGAGAAATAGTTTTCCGCTCACAAGGTTCGATTTACACATGAGATAATACGATAGTAATAGTAGGAGTAGTTGGAAAAAGTCACAAAAAAGATAGCGATTTTTTCAGTTTAGTCAGCAACATTTCCTATCGTTTTGACTTTTCAATGAGCAATGAATTGCGGGAAAGCACACGCAAGGAAAAAGCACTGTGAGAAGAAAAAAAAAAGAAAAATGAACAAATTGGGAGTTAAAAAAAATGATTTGCAGCAAAATCATCATACAGCAATTCATTGCCAATCATCATCATCATGCTGGCGGTAAGACGTTGCGCGGACGTCTCCAAATGTTTTGTGAGTGATATGTGTATGTAAATAATGGATGTATGAGACCCTGAGCGAGGTTCTTCAAAAACTTTTGGATTAAAGTGTATTACTTGTACGATCGATACTATCGCCACCTGCAACAGATAAACCACTACACTGCAACTACAACTACGACTACTGCTACAACTACGATTACCTACCACTATTGCTACTATCATTAATATCGCAAGTGAACAATTAATGAAACTATTACTAGTTATACTATATTATCTACCTTCAAACATAGTGCGCTACCTTTTTCTATCGTATCGGTTACAGTTGCAACTTTTTTGATGTGAACATTTTAGGGCTAAGTTACGGTTCTCTTATTACATTTCTGTTGAAACACGTGTTGGAAATTCAATTCTTCAACATGTGCATCAATAAAAACTATGTTTTCTTTTTTAGTTATCTCGCTTCATGCGTTTTGCGCTTCCCAGTGCGTTGTGTGCGTGTTGTGTGTGCTTTGTGATGTAGATACGACGAAGGGGAGAGAACCTTAGCAGAAAAGTAGGACACACAAATCAAACAAATAAAAACAAGCAACAGTTTCCAATCCCGCGAAAATGATTCGCTACAACAAACATTCAATCATCCAACCATACGCGATCGTTGCTCGATCCCGCCGGCCCCCAGCCGGTCGCCCTCCCCTCCCATTATTAATAATGCCCCTTACTCTTCCTACTAGAAGCTCGTAAGTCTTAGGATTGATGATGAAATGGCGACATTTTTTTTTTATTTTCTACTACCCAAAGTGTCATTACTTTGCTGCGATAACCTTTAGTGAAAAGAGCGTGTGTTTGTTCTGTAAACTCAAACCAACAAAATTAACTGCCATCAAACGGCTCTCGGAAGCTTTGCGGTGCACAATCCCCTCGATTTATTATTTTGTTTGATTTTTTTTGGTTCCATTTGTCCGATGTTGATGCATTTATGTAACAGATAACAGACAGATAATTGGCGACGCTAATCTTGAGAGATAATTAGAAGCCACTCACTGTACTGCGTTCCCGTTTGGTGTACTGAGCGTTCCGTATCGTTACTTGTCGGTGTGGGGTAGGCTTTGCTTTTAGATTTATCGTTTCCATGCAACAGGTGCAGTGGAGAATACTGTTTGTTTTTAAAAGGACGATTCGAACTACGATTTTGTTTTCTTGATTTCCTAAAAGCAATGCCCAGCAACATACTTCAGTCATGGACAGCGGACTGTCCACTTGAATTGTGAACATGCGAAAAAGTGTTTTCCTCGTTTAAATCTTACGTACACTGGTAGTGTTTAGTTCTAAGTGTTTTCAAGCATAATAATATTTAAGGTACGTTTATAGTGGTAATGAATAACCTCAAGGATTTGAAACGTTTAAATCTTCTGTTAGAAAATATGGGCTTATTTCACCATTCAAAATGATGCGTAATGTTTAAGCATGATGGAATTAATCAAATTACTAATGGTTTTCTTCGTTTTAACATATAAGCCCCACACGATGCGTTGCTGGAAAGTGGCGTTTGCTACGACAACAAGTAAAAAGAAAAAAAAAACAATATAAAAGAAAAAAGGAAACACAATCGTCCAGTCCCAGCCCCCTCCCCTGACCGCGCTCCCCGTTCCGCGACGGGCGGATAACGGTAGCAGCTTATTTTGCATCATTAAACCTAAGACTTGGCCTAACGATAATCAAAATAGATATGGTACTGAAACCAAACCGGCCCGGCGCGAGGGCCCAGCAAAGGAAATTCAGATTCAGCAATAGTGTGCAGTAACTACCGGACCGGAACTAGGAGCAAACTAAACTAAACAGAAACCAGTCATTTTGAGTACAAAGAAGCACCTGTATAATTTATCTGTAAAGTAAATACTTAAAGCGTAAAAATGTAAATACAACCGAAATGAAAGTGACAAAAAATAAATAAAAAAAACCAACGATGAGATACCGTTATGGCGCAATCGCCAAATGGAAAGGAAGAAGCTTTTTTTTGTAATTTTACGTGAAGTTTCAGGATTCGTATTTTTGTTTTAATCACCTCTTTCAATCACTCTTTGAATATTGTATTCTATCTTAACTTCCTTAATCTTTTCTTTTATACACATAGTAAAAACCATGTGTAGAATCACGCGTTCTTTTTTTTTTATCAAACTCACATTTATGGAGAAATAATGCGGGTGATCAGACTTATTGGACGGTGTTGGCATTAAATTTAGTTTTTGTGGAACGGAGACTCCAAATAATCGAGGGGCGGCATCAAATGTTTGCTCATTCATTCTTTTTTCCGACCCGCAGTCAAACTCCACTCGCGGTCATTGTACACTCCGCGCGTTAATCTTTCCGTTGTAATCGTACATTCCTGCTTCGTTTCTCGTCCCTTCCGCCAGTGTGCTGTGAACTTTGATTCTGCCGACGTCATTAAACAATTTTCGAACGGCGTTTTGTTGCTAAAAGAAGTTGAAGCTGATTGATTACATGTGTTTTTTATCATTTCGTTCCCGTAAGTGTCGCCAGGTGTGGCGTGCGTTGATGGCGCATTCCTTCCGTAAGCGAAGGTTGCCGGCGTAGGATTAGCGGTGCTTGACGGCCTCTTGATAGGCGCCCCCTCCGGCGCGCGAAGGACGAGGTCGTCGTCAACGCTCGTTTTACCGGCCACTCGCAGTCCAGAACGGTGGTTCATTCGTGTCGGTAAGAGTGTCGTTTTGCGGTACAAACGAATATCATTGAACTTTTGGTCGCATCTGAGTGTCTCCCGGCCAGTGTTACGGTACAGTAGCCGCACGTGGTAGGCTGGCTATTTAATTAGCTTTCTGTATGTAAATATTTAAACACCAGTCCTCCCGTGTGCCTTTGAACAGTGTATGTGCGTACGTGCAGGGCCGTCGGGGCGCACAAGTGTACTTTGTTCGGGTGCTGGTGGTTTGAATTGGTACATCGAGAGTGATAGGCGTGTTCGGAAGTCGTTATCTTATCGGGAAAATTTTCAAATTATGTTCATCCGGCGTGGAGCGTACGACTGATCGTTGCTAATAACAATCGTCTTGAAGGGTGGACCCTGTCCCCTATTGGGGCACTACAACCCAGAATTACGCATGACGTCTCAGATGGGATCATCACGTGGAAATGCAAAATTAATGGGCCATTTAGAATGGAATGGAACTGTTCGTGTATGCGATTGTTGAAATCAACCAAATGGACATAGATCGTTTCACGCTTCATGGACGATACCGTTGGAGGCTCGTCTTTGGATACCTGTGCGGGGGAACGTCTTTTCTATGACGTTTCGTTTCGATTGACCGTACCTTGATTTCCGTTTCCCGATGACGTGTGACGTTTGCGGCACCGGGCAAAGGTAGCACATGCGTGTTGCTGGTTCCGTGACGTCAGACGGTGTTAGCGCCAAATGTGTCTGGCTATATTGTTAAGCGTACCAGGAAAAGAAATATAAATTTGATCAAATCAAATAAAACACTGGGGGATTTAAAAAAAAGTTTTTCGTGATACATGTCTGAAGCATCCGTATTTGAATTGACAATTTCACAACAATTTTTATGCATGCCAGATTGTTGAAAGTGTTTGCTTGAGCAGCTATCAGCCAAATGAGTTATCTTTAAAATTTCCAACATGGATAAAACAAATAATTTAATTCTTACGCAAACAGAACAGTTTTTTGGTTTGCATTACTTATGAACTAAATGTTTGCATCGGAAAGATATGCGTGATACACTAATATGTACGAAGGATGATCTGTTGATTCGAGGTCGGATTATTCCAGTCTCGAACACTTCAGATACTAGACGATTTGCTCCAGGTTTGGGAGTTTGAATTAATCTGAAATATAAGAAAAATGTTTATGCTTAAAATTTACATATACGCGAAAACGAAACAAGTTTATTACTTTTTCGCTCAGGGAAGAACAGCGTCATTAAAAAATGACGATGTGGTCGTGTTAGCAAGCACAACATAGCAAACATGCGTAAATGGGAACATTAAGTTCCATTTGGCCGCAAATGGTCACACCCCCGGAGGCGAGTATTTTTTTATTAACAAACCTTTAATCCAAAGTTTTCACACGCCTTGACAGAAAACCTCGAAGTTAAATAAGGGAAATAATTTAACATTATACATCATAGGAGGACCGTCGGACATATTTCAAACTTTGGTAACCATTCGAATATGCGCCGCTTGTTTTGGTTCGCATGCGGTGTGTGCGCTAGGCGCCACTATGACTTACCCCTCCGGGTGCTGGTGGTGGTGGTGGTAGGTGAGGAATTTCCTAATGCCATTGCTGGGAAACGTCAACGTGATCAAAAGAAAACACCCTGAGCTGGACCACAACAGACAACGGTGGTCCTTTGCCTGTTCCGCGATTCCGCGATTGTCGGCGACCTGGCTGGTCGTTGTCGTTCGCTGCCATTTGGATAAACCCATGCCGTCGGTAAAACCCCCTTCGTGGGACGTGTGGATTCCCGTCGCAGTACGGACGGGCGGCACCCGGCCAACAGCTGCTGCAGTACCGCATGTATCATAATGCAGCGGCGAGTGGACGGGAGGTTGTACGCGTAGTGCTTATCGCGGACGGCACCGTGGTGTGTATGCGTGCAGACAAGTGGCGCTGTTCCGTTGTTGTCGCTGGCGTCATCTAGTCATCTCTTTGGGGGGTGTGTTGCATTCCGACCGCTGACGAGGACGTTCGTACCACGCCGCGAGGAGGTGTCCGCAGTGTTGTCGCGATAATCGCCGTCCCGGTGCGCGTCGTCGGCAGTTACCGGTTTGCAGTTCGACCGTGTTGGTGTCACGTTTTTCGCGTGCGAATCAACTTTTGAGGAGTGTTGATGCTTGCAGACGTAGCAGGGTAGATCGTAGTTCTAAACCATTTGTTGCCTCGTTGTTCGGTATCCGTTTCGATGTACCCGTTCACACACCCGTAACAGGTTTTTACCCTCGTGCCCCAGGTGCAGCCCTCGTGAGTGTACCTTCCGCCGAAAGTTGAGTGAAAATTATGCAACGTGCGTGCTTGTCCCCGACAGCATACATAACACATTCGTGAAACCGCAGGGGAGAAAATAAAAATAATAACCCTGGCGAGAGGCCAGTTTGTGTGACGGACGAAACAGCGGACTGCCGGGTAAAAGGCCGAAAACAACGTTCAACATACACGACGTTTGTTATTCTCTTCTACGTACTCCTTGACTACGTCAAAGCACCCGGATCGAAGGTTACACGACGACATGGCCTCCTTGGAGCGAAGCAAGCTGATCGGAGTAATCGACGAAGGCACCAACAGTGCCCGGTTCGCTGTAAGATCTTCGCTTCTGGATTCGCACGTGTTTGTGTTTGCGTTATTTACCTTTTGTTTTTTATCGATTCCAGATATTCAAACTACCGGAATTCGAAGAGATTGCATCGCACCAGGTACGCATCACACAGATAGTGCCGAGAGATGGTTGGACCGAACAGAACCCGGTAGAGGTGCTGGAGGCTGTGCGGCTTTGTGCGATCGAGGCCTGCCACCAGGTGGAGAAGCTTGGGTACCTCGTGAAGGACATCGCAGCGATCGGTATTACGAATCAACGTGAAACGACCGTTGTGTGGGACAAGAATACCGGTGAACCGTTGTACAACGCGATCGGTAAGGCCAAAGAAAGATAGCAGAAGTAAAAAGCGGTTCCTACGGAATCTGATCTTTTTTGGTTTTATTCATATACTTTTAGTATGGAACGACATACGCACGGCGAAAACAGTGGATAAAGTGTTGGCACGCTTACCGGACCAGAACCATAACCACTTTCGGGCACTGTCGGGACTCCCGGTATCGCCCTACTTTTCGGCCCTCAAGCTAAACTGGCTGAAGGAGAATGTGGTGGCGGTACGGAAAGCATGCCGCGAGAAACGGTGCTACGCGGGCACGATCGACACGTGGCTCGTATGGAATCTGACCGGTGGCCCAAGTGGTGGAGCATTTGTGACGGACGTTTCGAACGCATCCCGCACGCTACTGATGAACATCGAAACCCTACACTGGGATCCGCTGCTGACGAAAACGTTCTCGGTGCATCCGGATATGCTGCCCGAGATTCGCAGTTCCTCGGAGATCTACGGACTGGTGAAGGATAATAGTGTACTCGATGGGATACCGATTAGCGCCATTCTCGGTAACCAACAGGCAAGCTTGGTTGGCCAACGTTGCCTTAAGGAGGGGCAGGCAAAGAATACCTACCGGAAAGGATGCTTCCTGCTATACAACACCGGAACCAGGGTAAGAAAGTGTGAAACATTCACATCAAACAATAAAGGAAGAAAACTTATTATTCAATTCATTCTCTTTCAGTGCGTTCAATCGACTCATGGGTTGGTGACCACGGTGGCCTACCAGATGGGACGGAATGAACCACCGGTGTACGCTTTAGAAGGCTCGGTTGCGGTCGCCGGTGTAGCCTTGAATTGGTTGCGTGACAATCTCGGGATGATACAGGATATTGCGGACGATTCGGAAAAGGTAAACATTCTGGCGGAACGCTTTGAAACATTATGTCTAGACGGTCATAATTTGGACCGTTCATTTGCGTCTTAGCTGTTAAATTTATGCCTTTATGAATCATTTTGTTTCGACATCATTACCTTGATACTCATCTTGAATTTTTATTGAAGGCGGCAAAGATTAAAGCAGACACATCCCAACGAGATGCTGTTCTCAAAGTGTTAACTATGGGATTGTGGGCGTTTTTTAAATCGTTTGTGAACAAATATTTTCTTCATTACGAGGAATTGCAAAAGATATTTAGTTTATTGTATTGCAGTCTGGTAATTTTAGTTTACAAAACTTTAGAATGTCCGTACCATGGATACTTGTTAAGTTAAATGAGTTAGACATTTAATTACGAATAATAAATTAATTTTAATAATTACCGAAATTAATAAGACACGAATGAACAATTCTTCGTAGTTTCGTTATCCAAAAATAGATAGGTGCTTTATTTTTTAATCTTTGTGATTCTTCTATTTTTTAGTCTTCCTGCAAATCATGCAATTGTACATAACTTACTTTATTTATTTTTTTTTGTACATCTTTATGCTCAGATCGCTGGAAGCGTGTCGTCAACGGGCGATGTGTACTTCGTGCCTGCATTCACCGGTTTATATGCTCCGTACTGGCGAAAGGATGCTCGCGGGTAAGTTGAAGGGATGACTTTTGCCAACCTTACGACGTTCTGAACTGAGCTCGAATGCTTTAAAGCAGTGATGTTGTAAGACACGTCGATAGCCAAAGGCAGTACGGTACACTGTTATCATGTTATTAAATTGTAAACGACACGAAGGAAAGACGAACACCTTTTTGTTCCGTTTGGCGTTCATCAAGTGCCAATCGTATCAATGTCACCCTCATAGCTTGGGGTCATAAATGCGCGCGCGCCCCCCATTAAGATAGTGGAAGTGATTATTGCAAATCCTCCGGGACAAATACGTTAGAGGTGAATGGTGTTGTTAAAATTATTTCCCGCACATTGATCAAGGGAAGAGGGGGTCTGACGTGTGAAACGGAATTGTTCGTTTATTATCGGCTGGCGTCTTTGGCGCCTGATCTGATCACGAGTACGAGTAGAGCGCAGGAAGCACGTTCGATTGACGGATTGTGTCGTGAACACGTCGTTGCGTTGACGTCCAAGCACTTCGCTATACCGATCGTTGCTATGATCAACTATTTTTATTTTGTCACAAACTACTTAGTCTAGTCGATGGTGTGGGTTAAGGCTAGGGTTGCGCGTGTACTGCAGATCGGGTTTGGTCACGTTTAGCTTCCGCAAGTGCGAAGTCTATTCGATGTAGGGTATTTCCCGATGATTTCATGACAGTTTCGGATTTTATCGCTTTTATTCCTCCGTTTCCACAGCATTATTTGTGGTTTGACCAGTTTCACCAGCAAGCACCACATCGTTCGAGCAGCTTTGGAAGCGGTATGCTTTCAAACGCGGGACATCCTCGAGGCTATGAAAAAAGACTGCGGGTAAGTTCGTGGCCGAAGCCAGGGGAGGGGGGGAGGAGTTCCTTGACCGATTCCGAACGATCGTTTGTACCTGGGCGAGGTGAAAGGAAAGTCGCACTGAATGTGATCCGATACTATTTTTCAACCAGCATAAACCTCAACAAACTGCACGCCGACGGCATTATGTCGAACAACAGCCTACTGATGCAGCTGCAGGCGGATCTTGGGGGCATTCCTGTGTGTAAGTAGCCGTTGCTAGTAGCAACGTGGCCGTTATGTATGTATTATCCTCCCACCCTGCGCAATTTAAGCTTGCATTATGTGACGTCGCTCTACTTGACACCTTGGCATGATAGGGTATTTGTCTGATACTAATAATCATTTCGTCTTTTGCCGTCAGTGAAAACGGAGGTGCACGATCCGGCCGCACTCGGTACGGCGATGGCCGCTGCTCAGGCACACGGTGTGGATTTGTACAAACTGGAAGCGGAAACTCGGTAAGCCTAGTGGGTGTGTTACGCAGTTGCGGTTAGTTTTTGACTCTTTGTTCTGTTAATAATGAAGAGGTTTATCTGGGTTTACCATTTATCAACTATGCACTCATAAAAAGATGTTCTTGAATTATGCATGACCTATGATTGTGAGTGTGTGAATGTGTTCGCGTGAGTTGGCGTGTGAATCGATTGGGGAAAGCCCGAAAGTAGCGTCCAGGTGATCATCGTTCGTTCATATTTCATGTGGTATCGAAATTAAGTCAGATAAGTCAACACAGCTGGGACATATGAGATAAAGTGTCATCTGCGCTATTTTCACAGCGGCTACGCAGGGGTTCCATCGCACCATGAAACATTCCTTCCCACGACCACCGAAGAGGAGCGGAACGCGCGGTACACTAAGTGGAAAATGGCCGTCCAGCGTAGTCTCGGGTGGGCTGTGACGAAGAAGAGTGATGCCATGACGGGTATGGGCTCAATATTGTTCATTCTCTCGGAGGAAAGGTAAATAAAAATCCTAAAATCATGCTAATGAAATTATCAATTTCCAGATGAACGGTACAGCTTGCTAGCATCGATACCGGCCGGATTGTTCCTTGCTTCCTCGTTCCTGATGCTTGTTCACTCCCAGCGGCGGTGATTCAGTCAAAACCGACAAGGACACGTACTGGTTGTATCGCTACTAGTCCCAGCAATCAGCGCCAAGCTATTGGTTTCGGTTTCCCTAGGCTTAGCTCGACTACGACTGGACGAACTGCATATGTATGACATACATATGACTGCGCGGTGCAAATCACATGTTAACCAACCTTGCCACACAACGTGCCGAAAGTTAGTATGGAACGCTAAAAGTAAGGATGTGCTTAATCGTTTGTGACAAAGGCGAACGAAGGTACTTAGGGCCAATTAAAAACTTAACCGTTTGGTACTTACGATGTAGTTAATAGGCGTTGGCACTCGATACGGTGCAATAGGTGCAAAGTGACCGACAAAGGCTCAATAACAAATTATTCCAAGCTATCGTGCTTAATAGTAATAGTCGAAAGGAAGTGAAAGTGTTCGCCAGAGATTCCAATCGATTCCACAATCATGGTGCTTGTTTTTCGTTATAGAATTCGATAAAAGAAGGTTGTTTTTATTCGTTATTTATGGGTTGTTTGCATCAGGAGTAGAGTAGCTCATATAGACTTTTCCAACGAACGTTACTGGACGCCAACGTGTAAGACATATTATGTAAGAACTGCGTTACATTCGATAAAAACTATATTTGCATATGCCACCGCATATGCACATTGATAGACAAAAATATAATTGAAGCCAGACTAATATATCTTGTTATTTTTACGCCGAACTTTACCACATGAATCGTAAGGATGATCTCGATGGTGGTCTAGGCTAATTGATAGAACTTTTTTAATCTTCTTCTTCTTCTTCTTCTTGGCGTAACGACCTTTTGGTCATGCCTGCCCGTTAAGGGCTTACGAGACTTGTTTCCCTGTTGTACGTGGATAGTCAGTCCTCTCGTACAGGGGAGGGTCCGGTCTCGGTTGGGATTCGAACCCACGCCGTCGAGGTGGTGAGCCCCAGCGCTCTTGGGCCGATTTTCTAACTGGCGCTACCGCTCGGCTGTCGCGGTCCCCCGCGACTTTTTAACTTTTTTTAACTTTTTTAATAAGAATTGCATAAACAATTCTGTAAAATGTGTTGCATACAACTTTTGAAACCAGTCATGTACTAAATATTTATTGAGTACCTGTAAGGTTTGTCAACAAAAGGATTCCATGCGTGCACCGAACATTTAGACGTGGCCCCTTTGGTCGCTCTCACAACGAAACCAACCGATTTTCGTCGAATAAATCCCGAGCCGAGGAAAGAGAACGATCGAAATGTCTGGCTTCGCTCGATGGCTAAAATGAAGAGAAGGACACACGCACGTTCGGTTGCTAGGTAGCGATGGAGGCGCATGGTTTTGCTACAGGCCAACGTTACCAAACGGTGTTCGCTCTCACTGCTCGGAACTGTTGTTGCTTCTGGGCATGTTTATATCGCGCGCGCGTATTTGTGCTATCCAGCAGCATCACATGGTTGAGAGCATCCGGATTCCCCGGTTCGAAAATGCCCCAAAACAACTGACAAACACACACACAGGCACGCACGCGTGTCCCTGTATCAAATGGGGCGATTGTGTGACCGGAAGTGTGTTTCTCGGTCAGCCTTCGGTCCTTCCACTGTAGTCCGACTCTGCCCGAAACAGTTGGCCACAAAACTGGCACCAAAGCAGTCGCGTTCGGGGTCGGGTCGAATGTTCGAAGCCGATTGCTGGCGCAGACATCCTTTCCTCGAGGGTTGTGAGACTGTTGTGAGACCGAAGGGTGCGCTAGGAAGCACGGAAAGAAAACCCTTTTGAGCACGATGAAAGGAAAGCTCGGCTCCACCGTTTGGCGTGTTGATGCCCGGGATGAGTGCGCGTAAAGCATTCCGGATTGGCTTGAACACTTTGTATGTGATAATTATTGCTTGGTGACGATGGTGGATGTGTGTTTCGTGACCGAATAAAAAAATCGATAAGGTCCTTCGCTGCGGGCCAATAAATTTTACCCACCAACAGTGGTGGATAAAAAGGGCTAAATAAAAGTGGTTCCTTCGCTCATGGCAAGCACTTCGACCGACAAGTGACCAACAACAAAATCATCGCCAACAACAGGCCCTCCAACCCGGGGCTCCGTTTGTTGATTCGTCTTCCATTGACTCAGTGTGCTACGCTTCGGATGTGTTAATCACGGTGAAAGTGATTTTTTAGTTTCCTCTACCGCGCCCTCCCTTAAATAGCGCCTGAGCGATTGTGATATGAATGGTGAAGCTCATTGGATCGTCCGACGATAACGACGACGGCGGTACTAAGGAGCCCAGCATTTTTCGCTCAGTCTGCTTTCTCAACCCTCCAGCCCGACGACCGTACGACGTCATCATGAGTTCGAGAATTGTTTTTCTCCTGTTGGTGTCGCTGCAATTTTCCGGCCGCCTACGTGAGTTGCTTTACTTAGTTGTAGCAATCTGTAGCCAAACCGCCGAAGTCCGTAGCGGTAGACGGAAAAACAGGCCGCGGGCAGAAAGCTAACGCCGTAATGGGGGAGGATGGTGTGCGACTGGATTCAATTTGCATGCATAAGTAACGAGTGGCTTACCCGGGCAGGACAACGCCAGCAACAACATCGACGGCGTCGGCCTACTTCTCTTGTTGCTTCGGTTGCTCGTTTTTTCTCTGGCGGTGGGGAAGCTTTTTGTCATCACACTCGCATTTTCCGCTGTCATCGTGGGCCCTCCCAGCGCTTTTTTGGTTGGTGATGGTTGGCGAAGGGTCATAAAACTGAAGTATCGCTTCCTCTACTTCCTTCCAAAAATCCAGCAGCGGTTTTTCGCGACGGCGAAAAATCAATTCGCCCTAGCGTAAATACATAAACATACGGAATTAGAATTTACATGTCAAATCAATCGTAATGTTTCGTTTCGGTAAATGTTTGATCAATTTTTGCCCGAATTGGTTTCATTATAATATTTTTTTTACCCTTCTCGCGGATAACCATTGGTTTCAACCTGTCGGCTAGCAAATCATATCCAACCAGAACTAAAACTTACCCTAAATGAAATCCGTTTAGCCGCTAAGCTGCATGGAGCTGGTTTTGGGGAAATCTTGCTTTTGTCTATCTCCAGTGGTTTTCTTGTTGCTTTTCTCAAAAAAAAAGAAAAGGGGAACAAAGCAGCACTTACCTGCAACGGCAGTTACATTGAGCATTGCAGTGGGGTGAACACCTCCAACCAATGTATCCTTCAAGCAGAAACAAGCGGCACGTGAGGAGTGGCGCACTTTCTGAATGAGTGCGGACAAGTACCGCTGATGGAGCGCCCTCCAAATGTGTATCGCCATTTCCTCCTGGTGCGTTAGACGTAGAACAAGCAAAAAGGATGTGCAGTTGGGCGAACGCCTCCACTACTTCTCAGTTGAGTATGGTTCTCACTTAACGCTGCTCCTTTGAACAACGCCGGTAGCGTACGGAAACCGAGCTCGGTAGGCGGTTTATTGCTCGGCAACACAGTATTATGATCGCCTTCTTGAATGTCCTTTTCACCAAACCCCATGCAAAAAAGAGGTTTATAGATCCAGCTCCTGCGGCAGTCGAGAATGTAGAACACAATTGCCGCGAACAAGAACAACTGATCTGACATTGAGAGATTTATCGTGGTTTCTTTTTTCCTCGTTGTTGTAGCGTTTTTATTTTCTTGCATTCACTACTGCAAAACCGTGCCCTATTTTTGGAATGCACTCAACCAAATTCCTTTTATGCTTTACGACCGGAATGGTTCGAAGATTTTTTTTTTTGCTGAGATACGTAGTGCATCTGCCCTTTTTTGATTTGGAAAATGGAACCGAACGCCCACACGGAGGGTGTATGCAATCTGTGTCACTGACTTGCATTTTCAATCATGCTTTTATTTTGTGCATTGGAACGAGATTCCCAAGAGGATGAGGCTTCCGAAAAGACGAAGTGACAAAGCAAAAGTGTACTTTCAAGTCAATTTATACTTAAAAATACATTCTGAGTCTCTTCATTGGGACATATGGCCTTAGTTGCCGGTCCTTAACCCTTAGAGGTCCACATCACCAGGTAAGCTGGCGATGGCCCAGGAAGCTGGATTCAACAGCCGTACTGGTGTAAATCCTCGCAGACTTAGAAGAAGAAGAAGAGTCTCTTCATTGGATCCACATTTATTTTGAATGTTTGTTAATGTTGTGGTGTTTTCATTCGACACATGTTTTGTGAGACATGGCCAAGAGTGAAACACGATATAGATCAGCTACATTTTTTATAAAATGCCAAAATGCATTCAGAATTAATGCGCTCAGACGAATAAATTGGAATAGTTTTACTGAACTTTTTTTGAACATACTTTTTAACACATTCAGCTAGTTGCAATAATTGTAATTGGACTTGTGGGATAAGAGTATACGCTAGAACTAAAGCATAAGTGTTTCTTGTCGTGATCCATGTGTAAAAAGCAAATATTAAAGATCCAGTGGTTAACAAGTCACGGTATGAAATGTAAGCCTGTTAGTAACCATTATCCAAAGGAGATTGGTGCGTACTGAGGCTCAGCTTCGTCAGGCTGCTAATTACGAGTCTCAAGAAAAGAGTTTTCATTGCAACTATGCCTTTTCAACGATAGAAATTTTTCAAATTGTGGTTTCTTGAAGTTCTTTCGTTTGTCTTTGTGTGGTCCTAGAATTCGAACATGTGCCAGGTTTATTTATGACATCCGTTGGTCCTAGCTGCTATTGGTTTCTCTGTTTTGCATCTCAGATTTAAGGTGATTTTACGATTGTTCCTTTAACTCATATTGCATGTGAAGACACACATCTGGAAACGCATATGCATTGGAAAGCGCATGTTGTTCAACGGTTGTTCTGTGTTATGCTTTGGGTGCTACTTCGTTCACCAGTCAACCCTTATCACATAATTTTATGACCTTAGAAGGACATATTGTTTTTCAAGGCCTTTTCCCTCTGAAGTTCAAGCGAGTTTTATGACCAATTCTGTGAACAACATATCCCATTTCTAGACGTAACTTCAAAGGATTTGGTTCTATTATTTTTCCTGCAGTTGGATTTGAAACTGCGGTACGGCAGCGTGCATTTGTAGTATTTTAGCGAGGCTCTATCACAAATATACTTCTATGCAGAATGTTGTGGTTTTTTTGGAGACAGCCAATTTAGTGCCGTACTGTCGTGGCTAAGCTGCAATTCAATTCATCTCGAACAGTTACAACACAAGAATCAAACCAAAGTCGTGTTTTTTATTCGAGTTCAAAAATTTGTGGGCTCGTGCCAAGATGATTATTATATAGGTATACATTATATGCATCTTGGTTAACCGCCATACGTCATTTGCTCAGTTGTTTGTTTGCAGTGTAAATAAACAACTCCTGTTGGAATGTTGCAGAATCGAAGTAGCGAATCGTGGAGAAGATATTGTTTATTGTTGTTGCAGTTTCCGGTAATATCGGGAGTTATTTAAGCAAGAAGTTTATGTTGTTACACTTTTCAATTGCTTAAATGTTGAAACCTTGTGAGCCTTAATGGATTGGCTAATAAAAAAGTTGGCGGAAGACAACACAAATTTGAACGTACCAAATTTCGCACTGGCTAAGAGGCGGGATACACAGAATGCAATGGAGAAAAAATCCGACACGGTAGTACCGAAAGATGTAACGAATGACACGGCTAACCGCTCGGGAAAGAAAAAACTATATGAGTCGGAGCTAAACATCCAGTCATTTTGGCCTGGCGTGATGAGTCGCATGCAGGAGATCACACACATCGACACCAGCAACCAGTCACTGCCGTTGGCGCGCATAAAAAAAATCATGAAACTGGACGAAGAGGTGAAGATGATCGGTGCCGAAGCGCCACTGATTTTCGCCCAGGCAATCGAAATGTTCGTCCAGGAGTTAACGATGCGGGCCTTTCTAGTAACCGAGAGCAACAAGCGGCGCACTCTGCTGCGGAGCGACGTCGCTATGGCCATCGCGACGTGCGAGGAGTACGATTTTCTTATCGACATCGTGCCACGAGAGGAAAAGAGGAAGTCCGAAACGAAATCGGTCGCCGCTGAGGACGAAAGTGAAGTACGGTACTATTCACAGATTGCCAAAGCCGAATGCCAAATGCCACCCCATACTACGCATTTAAAGTCGGAGCCGTGCATACCGGACCCAAAAGGTGCCATCATTCTGCAGGTCAGCACTATGCCAACCGATGTAAAGCTCGAAAGTAACGAACCTCAAGCAAACTCAGCGCAAACAACACAAAAAATAATCTTTCCGAATTCGACGGGCATCGGGATGAGTGCGGTCCCCGGCGGCACTCCACCAGGCTACCAGACATCTACGATCGGCCAACTGGCATCGACCAATCAACCAGTGCAGCACGTGATCCAGCATGTCCTCACACCTTCTGGTGAGATCGCACAGATTTCGATTCCTCAAAATCAAATGAACTTCTTTCGGGCGACAACGGGAGGAACGACGGCGGCAGCAGGCGCTGGTGCGACACAACCGTTCTTCATTCAGGCAGCTCCCACAATCCTCACGTCGGCCGGGATGTTTCTCAGCGCCAACCAGCTTCAGCAGATACAGCAGCAGCAACAACAACAACAACAACAACAATCACAGCAGCAACAACCATAAACAGTGAAGCAGTAGCAAAACGCTCCTTAGTCCCCGGGGGAGCGTCCTGAGTCCCCTTCTTTTGACACTTTTCATCGCCGACGCCACTAGGGTTCTACCATCGAGTGGATGCCTGCTGTATGTGGATGATGTCAAGCTTTACCTTCCTGTATCCTCGTCTAATGATCTCCTCTCCCTTCAACGTTTTGCTGATGCGTTTTCCTCCTGGTGTATCGACAACGGCCTCGGTTCGTGATCGGTTCGATTACAATATGTCCCTCGTCAGTTTCCGCTCCCACCTTGCGTCCCGTACGTCCTTCTTCGTTCCTCTCCCCTCTACGTTATCCTTACCTAGTTTCTTACCCAATTGTATAGCCCTCGGGACAAACAATGTTATACCGATAACATATAAATGTAAATGGCAAAACTCAAGCTCTTCTCAAGAAAGAAGAAGGATTGATACATGTAGGGACATTTTAGCTCCTTCAGGTTATACTGTTATATCCCCATGTATAAAATAGCTTAAGGAAGAGATAAGCAAAGAAAAACGATTGGTGTTTAGGTTTAAAGAAAACGAGTGTATGCTTCCAATAAAATTTTAATTAAAGAAATATTTTCATTCGTTTCCACTCTGACCTCGAAATCAATATACAAATGTTTTTTTTGTAAAGTAAATAAATAATTGCCTTTTATTAGCAGATCCTTTTTCTAGCTTCTATTAAATAGTTTGTACCAACGATTTTGTTATCTACTGTACAAAGTTTCGTTTGACTAACATTTACATTAAACCTAAAGAGTATGGTTTTTGTCCTTCCCATTCTTATCATGAAACAAATGAACTCGCCAGCAGAATGTGAAGGTACTATTCGAGCCAAATTCGCGAACTACGAGACAAAGTTCATCAACGATTTCATTAACTACACTCGTCCGGCCGGAGATATCATGGAACCGATCTACTACGATTACGATTCCGGCAGTAAGCCGGGCCCGAACGGGTACGGACAGAACTACGAGACAGGCATGACGCTCGGTGGGTTGCCGATACCAGAAGAGGGCGCCCACGGCCGAGCGCAACCGGTGGGCGGTGAAGTGGCGACACGACCACCGGACATCTTTCCGGATCCGGACAAGATCTACGCTTCCTTCATCAACAAGAGTACCATGAAGCGTAACCGGTACCCGGGCGAGGAAAATGTGATAAAAGTTTGTAAGTTTTCTCAACCCAAATGGTGGGTTACTGGCAGTTTATCGTGTGTGTGTTTTTTACATTCTGGACAATAATTTCTTACTCCCTTCGAACAGATTCCTCGAAATCGTTGCGCAAACCTCCCCAGGCACACACCACCGCGGCCGAGGACGAGAGCTCGTTCGACAATCTGAACAACGACATGAAGGGGCACGACTTTATCGACAATATTATGTACATCTACTACGGCACTAATGGGAACCTGCGCAAGGATCTGGGCGGCAACGTGATTGTGATCGGTGCCGTCTTTGCGCTGGCCCCGCAAATACTGACTACGATGATACTGTTCCTGAAGAACCGACGCCTGCGGCACTTTAATGCGTTCTATCCGATCTGTCTGAATCTGCTGCTGACGCTGATTGCCGCCAATTTGTCGTTCATTTTGGGTGTCCAGGCCACCCGGAACGTGATCAAATGCGAGCTGATCGCGCTATTGCTGCACTATCTGCACCTGAGCACCAGCATCTGGTGTTTGATCTACATCTACGTGATCTACGATCTGATCGCGAACGAGTGCGCCCCGAAGCTGAAGTATCACTACCTGATGGGATACGGTGTTCCGGCGGTGTACGTGCTGGTAAGTAACCTGTCAGTTGAGAATCACATAAAAAACTATTAGATATACTATACTGGATACTATTTTTACAATTTGTTGAACCAAATGTGTATAAGAGATTTTCTATTTCTGTTTTTGACTTAGGTATGACAAAAGTTCGTGCATATTGATTACGATTAATCCTGGTCGTATAGTAGTATATTTCTTTTCATTAACGGGGGGCCTAGCAAATGTCAAAGAAAAAAGGTTTTATGATGATAAATGTCCTACTGACTAGATTGCTAAAATATTACGAGATTGTATCACATGTTGTGTACATAATAGATTCAATTCAAGTTCATATTCTATGTATGAAATATTCGAAGACCAATATTAGGGATAATGCTTTTTTTCTGTTTTCCCTAAATTTTGTTTGCTTGTGTTGCTACTTTTCGTGATTCAATTTAAAGCTAGTTGACAAAATCGCATACCTACGAAGCGGAGCTTGGTTCTTGTTCGAACAGTTCCATCAGCGGCGTTGAAGAGATCACAAACATCAGATCGCCACTTACGATCTCCATCTTGTCGGGATCTTTGCCCGTGCATGCGGTGATGACTGAAGATCCTGGGTCCGGGCGCTCTTGGATGACGGGATCTTCCGCTGGGAGCGTCTCGTTCGGTGGTTGCATTGCATTGCCCTCATCCGGTCGGTAGTAGCAGACGGCGGCGCTGGTTGGGCTCTGTTGTGTCTTTGGAGTATCGAGCGCACCGGGCGTTATCGGATAGCCGGGAGTATTAATGTCATTCGTCTCCGATAGGGAGGCAACTACACTGCTACGCCCAGCCGATGGTTGATCGCGCAAAGGGACAGCACTAAAGGCCGATGCGTCCAGTTTGCTCACCGACAGAAACGGATCGGTGAGGAAACGCGGTGTCATCGGGTAGTCGTTCAGTGGGTCAAATTTGAACGGAGTCTCGGGTGGTTCCGTGTGCAGAGCGCTAATTTCGCCAGCCATCAAACTGGAGGTGCTTTCGTAGCGTCTCATGGTCGCTTGCTGCGGCACAAGTATATTTGGAAGGTTGTCTTTGGTGGGTAGCTTTGAAATTTTAGTAGTAATTTGATTTACACTAAGATTGCCATCACCTTCTACCATTCTCATCGACGAGGAGCGTGTCACCATCCGGGGTAAAGTAGCATTTGTATGTTTAGTATGCACTACATCCCGTGTTGTAGTTTTTTCTCTAAGATGCGTTGATTTCCTAACACTACTCTGCTTCGGTTTCGAAGGAGAAGGGATTGGTTGGCTACTGGGCAGACAAACGCCTGTCCGCAAATTTGTACCACTGTGAGTTCTTTCGATGAGACGTGATTTTTTTTCTGCCGTGGAAATCACACGATGCTGTTTTGGGTCGAATGTTTTTTCTCTCATCGAGTTTCCGTTGTTAGTTACTTTCGGAGCTTCCGACGTGGGAGCTGAAAGAAGCCGTACGTCCAGTGGTTTTTCTGAGGAACTACTTTTCACCTCGTCAAGGCCAACTAGCTGTGTTTGGATTTCGTTGGAGGTGAAAACCGTTTTCCCAGACGATGAAGAAGCCGTTTGCGAAACGACCAAACCAGGGTTTACGTTTATCTGGCCGTGTAACCTGTCTTCCACTTGACGCAAATGTGGTATTGGGTTCATGTTTTGTACCCGCTGCGAGTTCCCCACATGTGTAGTTTGTCCGGGTGGTACCATCGTCGCGTTGGTACTAGTTGCAGGCATTGCAAAGGTTGCTGCGATCTGTACATCGGGCTCATTACTATCGCCACCGTAACTGGGTGTGCCTTGCTTTGCAAACAGCTGGCGTGAAGTAGAGCCTGCCTCCACGTTGCGTTCTTCTGTATTACCGCCAGGGTTCGGTTTAGTATTGGATCGTTTCAAGGCCGGGGTGCCAAAGTCAAGGATGCGTATATGAGATCGCTTGCGACTGGACGAAGATCGCGTCCCACCGGAGGCGGTGTCCTTTACAATCGGGTTCCCTGGTGGAGTGTCGTTTGGTGGCCCGGATCGAAAGCCACCCTTAGCCATGGAACCCAAAATGCGAGCTGCCACAATCTCTTTGATCCCAGTTTGCTGCGCGACATCGCTCGCTGGTCGTGATTGTTGGCAGGTAGAAGAAGCCGGTTGCTCCATGGGACCAGCAGTGTTAATGGAAGATGAAGCCACCGGAGACAAGTTGCTCGTTTCAGCTAACGCTGGTTGGATGGTCATTGGTAAAACCGTTTCTGACACTGGCCCGGGATCTTTGGTTTCTATTGGTCGGTTATGGGTTTTTTCACTCGAACAACTGCTTTCTGGGATGGTTTCTTGTTGCAGTAGGTACGCCAGAGCGGTATCATTTTCTTTGTCACGCTCCAACATCAGAAGCTCTATTAGTTCGTCCCGGCTAAGATTGATTGTCGGCATTGACAGACTCTCATTGCCAGGCGCCGTTTGTTCGACGATTTCAACAGGGGCAACATCCTGCTGTACCTCATTAGCTTTCCCTGCCAAAGGAGACGTGGGAAACGGTTGGGCAGCAGGTGGCAGCAGGCAGGTTTTCATTACGCCCGTCTTCACTACCTGACTAGTGTACGAGACATTGACCGATGGTTTGCTGATTGCCTGCGTGCTAAAATTGGTGATGTTCTGCAAGCACGGTGTATCGCGTGACTTATTTAGGCTCAATATCATGTCCACCTTTTCAAGCTCGGGCAGTGTGTCAGGAAAGGACACTTTGTCCTCGAACTGGCCAATCAGTGTCAGTACTAAAATGAGAGAAAGCACAAATGGTTATTATTGCTTGTTCGAAGTGGATAACAAAAAGCTACGGTACGTACACTGCATGTACATCCGGTTGTACTCGCTGAAAATCTGGACCAGCGGTCGGTAAAACGGGCTGACGGGAAATTCTCCGAATTCCAGCAATCGTGCTTCCTCCTGAAGATAAGCGCTTTTGCGGCAAAACTCCTCGGCAAGCGATTTGAGATCCTGGTTGTATAAATAGGCTGCCAAAGAATGATACACAGAAATCAATTAGTTTCCTTTGCACTGTCCCGCGCACCATGCGGCGTGTCTTCATCGCGTTTGCCTACCCAAAACCAAGCGGGCTGTATGGGTGTTTTGTAGCAGCTCCATTTCATCCTTAACTTTGCTCGTAACACATAAAAATGGTAACACATTAACACATGCACTTTAAACGCCACCGTTTCAAGTAAAACTACTGCCTTTATGTCTATGCTCTCCAGAGGACAAAGTTTTAACACTTTTTCGGAACAAAAATAAGCTATCAAATATATAAACAATCTAAGCGTCCTCACACGCTGAGGTTACTACAACGAAGCAGTACACACCCCACAAGGTTAGTTGAAGTAAACCAAGGTTCCTAAAACAAAGCAATGCAATTTGAGAACGGAGTTTCTTTCACGCACAATTAGCATTTGTTTTGATTCAATGTAAACAAGTTTAAAAATAACGGCTTTTTGAAAATAATTGAAAGAACTACAGAATAAAATTTAAAAATTGCTGAAAGTTTTAATTTGTGTTGCCAAAAGTGACCAGATTTAACTGGTTTTTATTCATATGGTACATAAATGCTGTTTTTTATTTTTCTCACATTATTTTACCAAAACAGTTCTCCTACGCCTCATCAATTGATCGGTTTGAGGTGCATCGCTACTGCTGGATGTCCATTCAAAAGGGTATGATTGTGAGCTTTATGATACCTATTTCGTTCCTCATCATACTAACCACCGTGCTGGGAACGCTCAGCTTGAAAAGGATTTCGACCAAACAGACGGAGCTGCTGTGTGAGAGCATCGAAAGCATAATCGAGACGACGTCCAAGTGTAATGACATCATCTATCCCCGGCTGCCATCCTTGGCCGGCATGAATATGGCTATGGTATGCCGCAGCAATAGCTATCCGCAGCTGGAACAGGTAAAGGATCGGAATTCTTGCTGTCAGGAGTATGCGGAGTGCGCCAACCGACACTCGATCGTAACACTGCCTCAGCAAACTACGATCGGTGTAGCAGCTGGAGGATGTGCCTCGGGAGTAATGGCAACGACCACCGCCAACCAGTACGCTATGAACGCCATGAAGCGGTCCTTCGATTGTTACGACACACGGATTGACCTAGGCCAGTTGTCTTTGGCCGAGCTGACCACACCGAGCATGGCATCGGATGTACAGGATTTCACGGAGTTCAAAAAAGCGATCAAGTTCGGGCTGTTTTTCCAGCCGATCTTCTCCATCTGCTGGTTCCTCGAGGTTATTGCTCTGGAGAATGTCCACTCGTGCGTGATGCCGGTTATATTTGCAATCACCTTTAACATACTGGTGAATAGTCTATATCGTGTACGAAAGAGCCGTATTATTGCTTACTTTCCAATTTTCTTCTTCAACAGAATTGGTGCATGTTGGTTCGTTCATCGAACGTTTGTCCGTACGTCAGCTCTACGATTGAGAAAACGTTCGAAAGCCAGCCTGGTTCGTGCGGCGATTCAGTAAACGGCCCCACCGGAACGGCTGGAGAACATGACGCTACCCAGGCAAGCATCTGCACCGATACTATCCCTCTACTGTGTGCTTCCAATGGGTCTGCAATGAACACAAATTCAACCGCTTGCCCTTCGGTGAAAGGGTCCGGCGCGACTATTGCCACCGTGCCGCGCAAATTTTCCACCGCTTCCGAGCACGACCAACAGCAGCCACTGTTCTACAGCAACTTTATCGGTGGCAACAATGTGCCCATCTCTTGGGAATCAAGCATCGATCTCGGGGCGTATCATCTGCACGAAACGAAAAATGTGGACTGCATCAGTACGATCAGCAACTAAGGTACATCGTAGCGGTACGTACAAAAAGCGCTTACCCGAAGTGGGGAAAGATTTGTTTGGAATTGGTACGATGTGCGCATCTGTGAGCATCGCTAATACACTAATGAACTGGAAGCATATCAATGATGATCCTCTTTGTAGTACAGAACACCCCCTTTTTCGGCTGTCGTCTACTCCGAAGTTTGATTGGAGCGTGTAGGATCTTAGATCCTGCCCAGAAGACAGCATTTGTTGTGATAATGTGGTAGAGATTTGTAGTAGGCAGGTTATCTTGATCGATCCCTGCATTATAAGCATATACATACAGACAGATACAGATTGATATACCTTCCCTTTTACCATTTCCTGTATGTTCTACAACATACGTATCTAATACAATTGATCTTAAATACAGTAGCTGGACACACTAACTATTCGCAGTATATTTTAATCCGTAATGCAAACTTAGCAAATGAGTTTACCCTGATATGATTCTGATCAATGCCGTTCGATAGGTTAACATTTTACTCTGCAGTATTCAGTCTGTGCTTTAATTGAACTACTTTCCTCAAACCTTCTTCTATAAGCGTATCTTGTTTAAAGCAAGTAAAACATATTTTATAACCTTAGCCGTACTAGTTTGCTCGGAACATACTATTTACGTTTTTATCATTGCTTTCTGCAAAAATGAACTCGCGTAAAAGTTGCATGAGTCTAAAAAGTATCGAAATTATAATAAACTGCTAAGTTGTTAATTACTTAACTGAAAATTTAATTAATAACAAAAAATTCTTTTCCTACCATCGTGCTTAAATGGCTAGATTAAACATGATTTTAAGCAATACGAAAGTTTCTGATTAAGGAAACTGGAAAAAGAATGGTCAAGATTTGGTTATTTGGAAATGTTACTGGTGGCATTAGAACAGCTGAGGAACAACCAGCGACACATTCAAGGGTAATATTATTTGTTTTTATGTAGCAACCAGTAATAAAGTGTTCAAGTATATTATTCGGGAATCGTAGTGATTAAAGGGTCGATTCAAAATGATTCCAACTTCCATAGAATATAACACCGGTCCACCAGTCAGTTGATCAAGTCAGGTTCATTTGAGATCCTTGCATCAAGTCGAGCAGTAACAGTGAAGTTTCCTTTTATTGGTGCTTTGCCACTGATAGTACAAACGATATTCTAACACAGGAGAAATAACATAAAATCCATACCAGGGCAAAGAAGGAGGGACTAGACCGATTGTAGTTCATATTATTCAGTATGTTTAATCTACCAACAGATAATAAATAGCGTAGGTTCAACAAGCGTCTTGTAGTTTGAGCTCGCCAGAAGAGGGCGGGGTGAAGGATCAATCGTGATTGTAAACAACCGTCTTAACCGAATATATCAACCTTCTACTAACTACTAACAAATATAGTCTATTTGAAAAGAGTACGCCACCTGCAATACACATAATCCATTTTGAACTAATAGAGCATGTATCTAGCAAAAGAAAAATTAGTGCACACTTCTTGATGAAAGCAAACACTTTTTACTCCTATAAATTGTTTATCCCGTTTGCAAAGTTTTGCAAAATGCCATCCTGAAGGCGTTGAAATGTGTACGAGTAGGGTATGCGGAAACAACCATCAAACAAAGTTTGGGTTTCCAACGAAACAGTAAGAGACGTAAACGTTAATATGAAACTAAAATGAGAAAGCAGAAGATGCGCATTACATTGATTTGTTTTCTACAAATTTGTTCAGAATAAATAAACAATAACCGTAGTGGTAACACATGTTGCAGTACATGTAGTGGTAACACATGTGGTATTCTAGTGAGAATAATTTTCTGAAATTAAATTTCACGAAATAGGTACCAGTTTACGCTTGTTCCTCTTAATGAGCTTAGTTTAAAAAAATAAAAGTAATTTGGGTCCAGCATGCGTTTTGAAAGGCAGATCAAATTAGGATCAGTGTTTTCGAGCTAGGACACTTAGGACAGTTTTTGAAAGGGACATCTTTAAATTTGATTTCACAACCATTTGTTATTTGTTTTGAATCACTTATGCCGGGAATAAATTGAACCTTTGTTGAAAACAGAGTAATAAACTAGAATAATCAAAAATGTTTTACACTTCATTTTTTTATAACTAAACTATTTTATTTATCAATGTGTATCTATTAGCTAATGCACAGTTTTGATTCTCTTTAATGATAGTTGTTTCTTTTTCAGACCATTTATTACCATGTAAGATGTGAAAGAACTACACCTGCCGCACTTGTGCTTGTGGAGATATCTTATTTATTCTCGACGCATTGAACAAATCAGTCAAACGTTGGTACATCGAGTATAATGCTTGGTTTTTAAAAATGTTTTAATACGAGTACTTTTGTGTCATAAACTGCTCACCGGATCCTCACGGCAGGGGCGATGAGGACGTCGACTTTTGCATTGGTGAAATGGCAGTTTCCACTATGTTGAACTGATTCCGACTAAACACGTACCGTATCATGGTGCGCAGATCGCTGCGTCGGCTGTGCTTCAGCAGCACGTAGATGTACGGATCCAGCATAAAGTGAACCAGTATGAGTATGTCGGACAGGCGAAATATCCAGGATAGTTTGAGCTTCATGGCAGCGCTCAGCTGTTGCAACAAGATGATGGAGATCTGTGGAGGTAGGGAAAAGCTTAAGTGTCGGTTGTTGTTTTTGGGTGTACTGCTAAACCATCTACTAGTTACCATCTGCGGAAGCCAGCAGATCAGAAAGAATACACTGAGAACGGTCATCAGCTTGGCGAACCGAATTTCCTCCGTCGTGGGTTCGTTGAACATGCGCATAATATTGGAGTCGGTGAAACTGGCCGACTTTTGCGTGTGGCGCAACGGACGGTTCATCATTGGCGTCGGTTTAATGGAACCGAACTGACGGCACATCTTCCGGTGCGATTGATACAGCACCTTCCGCACGCTGAGATTGCAAATTACGATTCCAATGCATAGCAGCGTACCTTGAAGCCGTTACAATTAAACAGCGCAAAACGGACGATGTTACTTCGAGCGTGCGAATTTTGAGAGTCCCTTTCGGTTCGCTACTTACCGACGCTGAAAAATAAATACGCGTACGCCACGTCCAACGGGTCCGTCGCATCCTTGTAGCGGACGCAGGTTTTCTTCTGCTCGTCGAAGTAAACGCCGAAGCCAAACAGTGGTAGAAACGTTATGACTGCACCGATGGCCCACAGGATGAAGATCGATTTGCGGATCAGATTATCCGTCACGTACTGCAAAGGAGGATGCCATTAAATAAAAATATCCTAATTCCTTTCGGGCAGGACAGGAACCATTCACGATGTACTTACTTTGTGGTAGAAGAATGGTTTGGCCAGCGCGATGTACCTTTCCAGTGCCATGACGAATGCCACGCAGCCAGAGCTGATACCGAAGACGCGCCAAATCACGCGCAGGACGCAAAAGTGATGCATGTGCGCCATTACCAGACCTTTGGGAAGGTAAAGATGTAAACACATCTGGACAAACATTCCGCACAGCCCAATTAGATCGTTCGTAAGCAAGCATCTATAGAGGTGGCAGAAAGAAAAAAGAATGTATTGTTGTCAGTTGCGATCGTGCGCCAGAATAGATCCCAAATGTATGGGATATAGCCAAACCTATGTTCCTATGTATGGGATATAGCCAACCCTGTTGTTTGAAGTCAAACTTTCCTCCGGTATACCCATATTATTTTAAATTATCGGAAAATTGTTGCTGATAAAGGAATATTTATTGTTCACAATAAAAATAGTATGCGGTTGTGGGCCACTTTTAACAATAGCCAGAGATTGAAAAATATAAAATAAAATGCCCATTGATTTGATGAATTTTAAATTCCTTCTAGTTGGTCTTGTATGCTTTTTGGAGCTGTATGTACAAATCTAAGAAGCTTAAGGAAGCAGTGAAGCCGTTAGAAACAATAATCTTTACCATTGTATTGTATGTCCAAACACTCACTTAAAACACAAAAATCAGGTGTTCACAACCAGGAACATTGGTAAACTGTTAAGGATCAAAAGTTATTAAAAGAGGCACTCTACCAAACCAAAGCCGTTCCCTTATGTTCAAGGGTCAACGCATTTTTAAAGTCTTACATTTTATTCGTCTAGTACATTTGAGTTTTGAATAATTTGTTTCAATGAAACTTGAATTGTTAAATTCAATACCTTTAAAGTAACGTTTTAATACATAACTTTTGCAAAATAAATTATCAATCAATCGCATCCAAAATAATGAAACGACCATTAATCCTTCGCAGTTATTTTTTGCACAATTGACAAACATGAAATCTCAATCGTGTATCGTCAAGGCGTCGATGGTAACAAAACCGACCCCGTAACACTATTTTATGTCCACCGGCATGCGGATTGGCAATAAAACCGTTTATCGTTACGACGATATTGATTTTCCTCTGTCTAATCAACTGCCACAGCTGATATCCCTCGTATCCATGCTAGTCTATCAATCATAGTTATTGGACACATTAGAAAGCAATTAATAGCCCGCCGAGGGGCGATGGCGGAAACGTTTACACGGAAAAGATCTTAGAAGAAAAATCTTATGGCTTTGAGGAAAAATGTTTCAATGGTCAGTTAAAATTGTTAATATCAAATTTGTTGTTATTTTAACCTAACATTTTGATGTTCGTACACTTCGGCACCGAATTCGGTGTGCACAACTTGTGATCTCAGTCGCACCCCAAGCTAGTTGGGGACGTGCACAGAATCGCTAAGCACCGTTTAGGCATGTACGGGAGTCCACTACCCTTACCGGTTGGTTTTTGGTGATTTGTGTTGTGAACCGCAGCTCCAGAACTTACTTGAGCATTAGCGCGTGCTTCGTGTTGCGCACGTTACGCCACAGATGGATGAGGGCAATCAGGTTCCCGACGCAGCCAAAGATGTACGACAGTACCACTATCACCATGCAGGGCGTGGTCAGGGTGATCAGTTTCTGGTGCTGTTCGCCTCCGGTCCCGTTGGTCAGCGCCAGTGCCGCGGCTGCTGCTGCCCCGACGTATTCGGCGAATGTTTCGTTGAAGGCGTCAGCTGCTGCTGCTGTCTTCATTTTGCCGGGCGGAAGAATCTCTGGATCCAAGATCTTGGTTTCGGGATGGTCGTGATGGTCCTGGTCCAGTTTGATCGCTGCGTTCGCTAGGATTTGTTTCGACCGAGCTTTCAAGTCCAGCAGAAGCTTCTACTTCTACCGGATTTAATTTCTACCAGAAACCTTTTTCACTTCGCACGGAAAAATCCATCGGTTTCCATCGGAGCCATTAATTTTCACGAGCTGGATTCAAGAGCTGGATAACTTGCAGTCGCTAGTTTTCCACTACTTTAACTTTATCCAATTCGACCAACCGCAACGGGACCGACCGGTTCGCCCAACTACTATCTCGCGACTGTCTCGAGCATCCGCACGGCGTCGTTACTGAGCCGATACTAATCGCCACTCGGGAAGACGAACGCACCGGGAGCGCGCCAAATGGTCTTCCTGTCCTCGCGAACGGTCGATGATGATGGTCAGGGTTTTGGAGTACAGAAGAGCGCACGGTTTCCCTCCCTAACGTGACAAGGATGAACAAGTCCCGCCAGATCTACCGTACACCCCTCGAGCACCTTGCGTTGCCCCAATCATGGCTGTCGGCGATAAAAAGAATGCTCGCCGGGCAGAAGACAGTGATCGTGGAGTGGAGTCGTTATTGATCGTTTGTATTTAAATTAAATTGTAATGCGATACATTTCGCATCCATCAGCACGCCCCCTTGGCAGGCACTTAGTCTGGTCCGTCAGTTTGTGTTTTGTTTTCATTTTGAACTATTTTTTAACTCGACATATTTGCACTTACGTTATGGCAACATTGGTTTAGGGATTCTTGGGATGTACGACGCCCCACTCCCCCTCCATGAGAATTGTAACAAACACAAATCGGCTCCAGATAAGAATGCACAATTGATACGTTGCCCCGATCCGAATGACCTGCCAAAAGAGGGAAGCACCAGCGGATCCCACCGGTGGAAACGGAAACGGACACCATTGATGGCGAACGGCGGCGCTGTTACTGGAGCGTTTCGCGCCCGGAATGCCGAGAGCTTATACACTCGGCGACGTCGTTTCCTTCGCTTTTGTTTATGTGTAGTGAAACCCCAATATCGGAACGAATGGCGCGAACGCGTGCCACTGCAAAAAATGTTTTTGGTTAGAGAGTTTTTGGGGGGGAGGTTGCTTAGAATTTCCTGTCATGCGCCCGAAGCCTAGTGTTTCGGTACCCGTGTTCACCATTCTGACGCCCATTGATGCGCGCCCAGCAGAGGTGTCGTCTTGCCGTACCCTTTTTCCTTGGAACACGGAACTGTTATGGAACGAAGGCGTATGTTGACAAAGAGCGAATAAACTGCAGACCGGCCGCCTCTTTCCGGAGGATGAGGGGACCATTTTTGACGTCTGACTAGCCAGAAGGGGTCGTTGGGATGCAGCGTAATGGCGGTACGGCACGCTCCGAGGAAGGGCAATTTGTGGAAATTCCGGAATGACCTTGTCGATATTACGTTATAGACATGTCCTGATACTGAAAGAGTAGATAACGAGACAATAATCGTTTGTTTAGCCCATTAAGGAAGTTTTGAAGCGCACACGTAAGAAAAGACGTAGATTTTTGTTTGAAATCTATATTCCATTTTATTGTTATTGTTATCTTGCAGAATTAATCATTTATGAGTCAAATTGTTTGTCTAGTGATTTTGAGGTAATGGTTTTATATTCTATCAAATTAAGACACCTTGCAAAAATATTTACAAACCATGTTCTTATGAAAATTAAATTCTTAAGTAGGTAAGTTGCACTTTCAACTGTAAAACATCATTTACTACTGTTTTTGACATATTTTATCAATGAGTTTATTGGTACATTTGATTGATATGAGGTTATTTGCGATAAAACACGTTAATCTCGTCTATTAGATTATTTATTTTACTTTTACTTTTTCGAACAATACCTTAACACGAGTTAGTTATAAAAAACGACATACTTGTTTTCATGCATACGTGTACAAATTTCTTACATTGTGTTGTTTATAAACTTGGTAAAATTTATCGGTATTGGATTTCACAAAAGTTTATTTAGTGAGATATTGCTTTTGTTCCTTAGTATTATGTTTTAGAAGTATTTTAAAAACATTGAAAATTAAAAGTAGTGTTGTTTTGGTTGAACCTAATCTTGCTTTTGGTGGTAAACCTAATCTTGCTTTTTCGATACTATACAATCTACTTGAGGTCTTCTGGGTTACATAACTGAAACGATGTACTCAAAGTGACTCGCATTCAATTGATCGTGAATCACACTTACTGTTCATCATCAGCTTTCGGCTAAGCAATCATTTATAATTCTTCGAGTGATCAGTTTACCTGTTATTGAGTTTGCACCCAAAACATAGCCTTTGGGAAAATTGTATTGCAACCGAATTCAGGCCCCGTGTGAAAGGATACGATTAACTCTGGGGCTATGAAAATATTTTGGTTTTGTCTGCCCCCGATCCCATTTGTTATCGAAACCCCAAAGGGACGACGGTTTGATCCCATTCTAAAAGCGTCGAAATATAAAATAATGGATGATTCGAAGGCCTGAAAAAAGCAAGAAAATAAAAACACGTGTATTTACATTGTATCACACACCCTCGATCGTGATCGATTGCCGAAAGCTATGGATACACGGGACAAAACGGGGATGTTCGCTCCACAGAAAAAGGAAGGACGTGTAAACAAGTTGCATGCGATGGTGTGCACTGTGCGTTAAGAGGCACAGTAGTTGGCCTGTGAAATGTAAACAACGATCCTTGATTTGGATCTGATCGCTTTGTCGCCTGTTTTTATTTTCTCCGCCTCTCCGCTTGATCCGCCGACGATTCACGATCCCTTTTTTCCGTTACCATTTACTAGTAAGGCCCAGCGTCGCCGGTTATGCAACGTAAACCTTTTTTGTGGAAAATCATCCTAAAGCGACCCGAAAACCCACCGTTCGATCCAGTACGCGAGAGCATGGCAGCCTACAAAATGTGGCGTAACAAATTTAATTTGATATCATTTTATAATTTTAATGAAATTTGTTTGTTGTCTTAATTTCACCGCTAATTGGATTAAGAAGGCCCTTTCTCCTGGCCCGGCGTTTCCTGATGTTTTCGTTGACTACGCTGCAACCCTCATCGGAAGCGTGGTTCCATTCCGGGAATTGCATTTCCGTTGGAATCGGTGAGTTGGCAACTTATCCGACGGTGCGCGCTAGGAACAGAAAAAGGTAAGGCCGGTTCGGCCCAACCCTGGCAGACTCTGCATGTGCTTCTAAATAGCTCCGCTCCGAAGTGTGAACGTAGAATGTAGCGTAACGAACAGCGGACACTCGTAGAGGGCAAGCGTTTTTCCAGTGCCGTACCGTAATAAGGTTTAATTTCGATACGCTGCTTCAGGACCCACGGACGTCGAGTGGGTAAGGTAAGGCCACGAACGGCCGGGGGTGAAAATTACTCTCACAAACATCTTCGAATGGAACGGCTCGAGCGGCCCAGCTGGAAGCGGACAGCCCGGCTAGACGGAACGGCGGCAGGACGCTGTGCCGGAACCAATCGAATCCATGGCCGATCGACCCGGGGGAGCGAGTTCTAGCCGGGAGGCTCTTATGGTGGCAATAAAACCTCGAGTATTTATTGCAGAAAAGGAAGACAGTCAAGCACCGGGGATAGTCCGGGTTAAATGAGGGAAGAAAAATGTCCGGGAGTTTTCCTCGAATTCAAATAGATATTTACCTCGTCAACCTATCAACTGAACAAGAGCCCGATGACGTATCAATTGGTGGTTTGTTACATCACTCCGGACAGGACACTCTTGTAGTGGGCATCTTGAACAAACTACGACGTGCTGTTCTTTGCAAGGGTTCGCTTTCGAACAACGTAAGGGGTTGTAAATCTTAACCAGCTCAGCATGGAAGGAACTTTCGACTAGCTTTTAAGTTACCGGATACGTACCTTGCATGGTCCTGGAGACTGATGCGTCCCATGGTGGCGATCGGTCTTGTTTGGTGCCGCAACAGTTCATTCGATGAAGACTTCAAAAGACTCGTACAACACTACAGCACTTCCTGTTACCGTCCGAACACTATTTGAAGCATATTAGCTTGTCGTTAAAACCCTTCGGGAGTTGGTGCCCTCGGGGTCGTTTTGTAAGTGTATTTACCAGTTTGTGAAATTTTACCTCGGTTTTTCGTTTCTCATAATGTTCTTTTCAGTTTCAGGAAGAAAAGGCAACATTATTTTTAAAAAAATCATAAATAGGAACCACTTTCTTTCAAACGGGTGCTTGGCTGTCAGTCAACCGACCCGTTCCGCGTTGGCGTGGGAGAAACGGATCCTACATGTGATTCGCAGCAGAAAAAAAAACGGTTTAAATAGGAAGGAAGTGCGGATTTGTGTGGTATGTGTCAGTCGTACACGTGGGAATTGAATCTGCAAGGAAGATGTATTGATTGTTGTACTTTCGGCTAACGAGTTTTTGCTTCTGATTTATAAAGTTATTCGCAAACGAACTGAGGATGAGTTCATTATCGAAAGTATACTATCGTAAGAGTTTTAAAATAAGCATATATCACAATTTAATATCAGTAATTAGCATACGCACACAATATGGATTACCTTGCTGTATTTTTTCCATTTATTTCACTTTATTTGTCACTGACAATGTCATGAGACAATATTTTCTCAAATTTCAAGAAATTGGTTCTAAGTTCATGAAAAGCAGTAATTCAAAGAATAAAGTTATATAAAATAGATAATATAAAATGATATTATTTACAACTTTCAAAACGGAATAGAAATAATATGGAAAGGCTTTACTTTATAAGGTGGTTTTGGCGGCTATCAACTAATTTTTTTTTCCTCAAATTTTCCGTAAAAAAACATAAAACGGTTCTCCGCGACCTGGCGAAGCTTCTCCTGCTTCGAATGTATAACTCCAAACATGCGAGGATAAAAATCATCAGAAAACACTGCTCTTATGCAGACTTGCAAGAAATGATAATACACTTTAGATAATGCATTCATTTTGACAAATGAAAAGAAAACTTTGAATCTTCCGGCAACATGTAGCAATGAATTGCATGACATAGCAGATCATTCCATTGACCATCCGGTTATGCGGCAGGTTAAAAATCGCACCAGAACCACCCTGGGTGATAAAGCACTTTTGATTTTTTACTTTTTCATAACGAGGGAAAATTGCACGCCGATTGCGGGAAAAGTTTCAAACAACCTAGTGAACGGCTTTCCCACGCTATCAACGCATAGAAACTTAGCCTCACAGTCTTCCGGGAGATGTTTTACATCACCGATGGCGAATCTTTGGCCGGGTTTGTGAAATAAGCTTCCCGTGGCGAAAATGGTTCTCCGCTTTGCGTGATCCTTCTGCGTCGACTTTTGGCCGTTCCTATTCAAATCCGTGCGCTCGATCGCACTGCGGGTGGTGACAAATTCAAATCCAATAGCGGCAACAGGGAACGGAACACTCCAGAAACACTCCGGGGGGAAGAACGATGGTCGTGCCGCAGAGTCAAGTGAGCCGAGGACTACCGAAAGCCCAGGCCTCTGGCTGCTTGTAGGAGTGGAGGTTTTGTCACCAAGCTCTGCGGGTCATCACCGGTACGGACAGGTCCGCCAACAGGTTAGGCTGACGGTTCGGGAAGAATTTCTCGGTGAGACATATTTTCCGCACGGTATGATGTCGCCGTTTCTAAACCCCGGCAAGGATACCGGCACTGATCGAAGGCCAATTTTGAGTTTGTGAGGTAAAAAGCAGGGAGGAAAAAGGGAATCTCGTTTTCGGCGGAATGCACAACCGTCGTATTCGTCTTCCTTTTGTGGCCCTGGCGAATGGATGAGGTCTCAGAATGGATGAATGGACGGTGTAACAACGGGCCCAGATGAATGGACCGAAGACACTTTTCATGAATGAAGCTTCAATGAGCGCACCAAGGCAAACGGGAAGATAATAAAAGTAAAGGACATGCCACGGCGTGGGTGGAAGGACTACGGTAATGTTTTGTTTCTTTTTCGAAAAACCTACCTGCCTCAATGTAAAAAGGATCAAGGAATTCGGGTTCGGCTGTCGAGCCTTCCATTGTGCTACCGATGGGGAATGGGCAACGAGTCGAGGAGGAATGGGAACGATCGTTGCTATCGAACAATTGAAGGATTCATTGAGAGGAGTTGTAACAAATGCACTGAACGGGATAAAAGATCAAGCACGATCGACTTCATGGATGCACCGGCAGACAGAGTGTCGACGTCGTCTAAAGGTTGACGGAGGGAAAAGGACTCGAGTTGCCGACAAAGAGACAAAGTTAGATCGAAAAAAAGGACACGCCAAACCAGTCCTCCTTCCAATGCGAGCACGCAGCGGTGGTAATGATAATAAATTAACTTCTCCTCGGTAAACCAAACAAAACACAAATTATAACCGAACACTGCGACACATCATCGTGCTCGGCGTGTCCTTTTACTCCGGTGACGTTCGTGTGCTTCTTTTTTATCCCTCGTAAGATGCGTGCCTTCTGGAGGCCATTTTCTCCCTCTCGTGTCTTCTACAACTTAGCGTCAATGAAATCGATTTTTATTGGATTTTTATTCACCCCCAAAGTTCACTTTAATTGAATTTCCAGCCGATGGCCCGATACCGGACGAAGCGATCTTGAAGTGCTACCTAGGGTCAAGGCGATGGCGGAGAGTGGTGTTTGTTTACCTCGTGGACGACTACACAATCGGCGGGTCTTCCGAAAAAGTTCATTGTGCAAACCGTCCTCCGTTCGGACACGCCGCGACTGACCACCGCAAGGCGCAAGACGTTCGCGCGGGCGAATGGCCGCTTGATGATTAATCGATTCGGTGCGGAGTTTTCCTTTCCACCGCGATCGATCGGTTCGGTTTGGTGTCCGCTGGTGGATTAGTTTTCCTATCTTTCCTTTTTTTGATTATCTATTGGTATTTGTGCATTGTCGTGGTCGTTGATTTGTGGTTTGTTGACACAATATAGCAAGGATGGAAAGAGGGGGTCAAAAATGGGAGCATAAGTTTGGGTTACTACGTTATCGGCGATGTTTATTTTTTTCGACCGTTTTGAACGTCATCCGTTGTCCTTGTGCCATCCTCTTGTGTTGTTTGTTTAGGAATGGTTTTGCGGTTGTAAAATGAACCACAAACCTCACTTCGTCTCGGCGACTTGAAAACACCTAATTCTCGACGGCAACCGATGATTAATGAGCATATAAATAGCTCCGTGCTAAAAGCCTCCAAAGAAACTAGGCCGGTTGTAGTAGAAAATAAAATTAGTTGAAAACTTAAATACTTGGAATTTTAGAAACTTTTCTCGTTCAAATATAAATTTTATAATAAAATGAGTTTTATTCAAATTACAAATCCAAGCGATTGAACAAAAATAATTTCAATAACTGAGATTAAAGAAATATAAAATACACATTTAGAATTTAAATGACTACTGCACCCATTAAAACGTTTATATTTATTTAAAGGAAAGGTGAATGAAAAATGATGTTAGTTTATTTCTTTTAGCACGCAATCCCTCTCAAGCCAAGGACAATTAGACGACACTAGTAATGGAGCTAATAAACCATGTCAGGAAACAGACATTCCAAGGGAGAACCTTCAAACAGCGAAGGACAATAAGAAATAAGCATTATGCATCGCGCATTCATGATAGGATGTACGGTAAAATAAACGTTGCATTGATGCAGGCCTCGTAGTAAGTTTGTGTTTAGGACAGTTATTGTGTTAGTACTTTTTAGGATAAACAGTTCTATCTTTTCAAAGGACCACACAGTGCGACGAGGTCAAGAGACGACAGGTCTCCGTTCGAATCTCCAGGGAAAGGAAAAGGACACGATTAATCTTTTCCGCAATGCCACGTGTTACAGGTTCATTTCCGAAGTGTGTTCGATCGTTTCCGGTTATCCTAGCTGTTCAATTTTTTTTTGTCGAATTTCTATTGACAAGTTTATGGAGGGTAACCGCTTAAAAATCGCACTTCAGCTAAAGGTGCACTTGGTTGGGCAGTTAATGCTCTCCTAATCCTGATCCTGAGAGCGAGTAAGCGGCTTAATGGAGAAACCGAAGAGAAGCGGGTGGGTGGATACTGGAATGGCTTCATTCTTTGCCTGTGTCAACATCACGGACAGTTGCCACTATATAGAAACCGATGTAATCCGGCCAGTGACCGTACAGAGGCCGTGATCCTCAGCCAGGTTCGAAGATCCCGAACAGCGAAAGACACATGTCTTGTGACCTCACCACACCGAGCCCGATCCTTGAGGGCTGCTCATTTAGGCGCATGACTGCGCCTGCTTGCTTGACCTGCGTTCAATGGTTCCGCTTTTCTTCTTCCGGCCCCGGGGAGGATCCCTTCCTTCCGTCTTGGTTAACCGATGCCGGTCGGCTATTCGCCCACATAATTGATCCTTTCCGAAAAGTGGCCCTCATCATACATGTCATACTTGAAAACTGTTCGATGGGATCGGGACGGCCTGGCGTGTGGGTAGTTTTGGTTCAAAAGAAATTTCATTATCACCCGGTCCAGCTTTCGAATAGGCTGTTCGATTCTTGTTCATCCTGTATTTCCTCTTGTCACTGTTTGCAATCAGCGAGAGAAAGTGCATGGAACGGAAAAACGAATTTGCAATCTCATTAGCCTGGACAGGATGTAGTAATGAGAAAACACGATCCTTATTGACTTTCATTCGGTCGGGAGCACATGCCTGCTACACTTCCGTTTTGGACCGGAACGGCTCCGTATGGAAAAGTGCAAACAACAATTTAAGCAAATGCTAGAGGATCGTTCGTCGGACTGAACCGGCACAATGTGATGACGAGCGTGAAAATTGTAAATTGCTTTCATTTCTTCCGTACGGCTGGTTTTCCCACCTTTGGAAAAATCATTTCCGTTTCCTCCTCGACAACCTACAGATTGAGCTGTGGGTATGGTAGCTATAAGATTTTAGAAAATGTTATTAGGATATACATCAACGATTTTTTTCATTAATTTGTACAAAAAGATACTCCTCAAAGAGAGCAGAAAATAATGTCTTTTTTCATACCTCTGCTATGAATAAAATTTCAAGGATGATTTGCAAAATGTGCAAGGCAATAAAACGCGCATCGAATTTGTGTTACCCGCCTGAAAGATGGCTTTATTTTTTCTATCGAATGGAAAGCGATCAGCAAATGTTAGTCTGTAGATGTGACCGTCTTTTCCAATAATTTTTTTTAATTTTATTAGTTAAAGAATGTTCATTTCAAGTGTGTCATATGTTTTAAAGAATTGTCTTTCTCATTGTTTTGTTAATAAAATTTAATTCAACTTTTTCCATCACATTTTAAAATAAAAGAGATTCAACCCCGGTGGTTATTTCTGCTTCGGATATGTGATTAATAATCTATCAATATTGATAAAAAATTCTTCATATTATAGGCATACAATCTAGACAATTTATATTTGATGAGCTCCAGTGGATCTTGTGCAGCTTACTATTGTTTGAAAGAAACATGATTAAAATTCCAAATATGAATCAACTTTTGTGAAGTTATTATGTCTTGAATTTATTTTACTGTTTAAGATTACGATTTTTTTCCATAATGTGACATCGGGTTCTTTGAAGCAGTACTTTGAAACAACTATGTTACTGTGCAATGAAATTTCATGTTGTAAAAATATTAATACAACTACTTACGTTAATTTTTTTGCTATCATTTATTTATGTCTATAGAAAAACTTTACATTTATTCCATTTATTCTTTCAAAATAAAGTTGCAGCATGATTTCTCCATATTTTATATCAATTTGCTCACGATTAACACGATCATTCGAGTAATAAAGCGTTTTAATAAATTTGCAAATATATTTTTTACGGATTTCTTGTTTGTATGACAAAACCCACTCTCAATCACTCTCGTGGAACAAATGTAAGAAAAATAGCAAAAAAAAACATTGCTATTCGAAAAGAATCATCTTTTGAGATAGTTTTTTCATTTTTGATTGGTATTTATAATGTTACTAAGTACATGAAAACTCTCTCTTATGTGATATAAATTTGTTAGTTATGTAGATATCAAATGAAAGATAAGATTTTATGATTTTAATTTTATGTCATTTATTTTACAATTGTTTATTATGTCTTAGCATCGTAGGATAGAGGAAAACATTCGCCGTATCTCATTCGTTATGTACAATATGATCACTGGATATGGACGGAGCGTCCAGTTGTCGATTGTTGGCGACTTTCGTTAGTGGTGGTAGGCTTTGCTAAAGTCCCACGCTTGATCCTGCTGGCGTCCGACGGGAGAACTGGATCCGGTCGGATTCTGAGGAGAGCGTGGTTGGTCGGCTTCCGAGTCCGATCCAGTCGCCCCACCACAACTCGATCCCCGGCAACAACAGTGCTGCCCATGTTGATGCTCCTTGGGCGATGACGCACCATCTCCCACTCCAGCACCGCCGGACAATTCCGAACCGAACGGAGCATCACCCTTCTTGCGCTTGACGCGTCGGTTCTGGAACCAAATCTTGACCTGCTTCTCGGATAGTCGCAGCCGGGTGGCGATCTCGATGCGGCGCAGCCGGGTCAGGTACATGTTGCCGGCGAATTCGCGCTCCAGCTCCAACAACTGTGTGCTGGTGAAGGCCGTCCGAATGCGCTTGCTCGATAGTTCATCGTCGATGGCGTAGGTCTGGCACGGTTCCCCGAGTGGAGTAGGTGAAGGTGTCGTCGAAGGAATCGCTGCCGACGGTAGGTTTGGCTGGAGAGTTGAACTGGTGGTAGGTTCTGGCTTGACGAGAGCAGCCGACTTTCTACTGATGGCGCTCGCTAACGGTGCCGAGGTAGTGTAGGGGGCGAAGCGTTCCGGGGTCTTCTCACTGCGGTACAGCTTCCGGTAGTAGTCCTCCTTGGGGGAAAGCTTCGGCGGTGACACATCGGTCGGTTGGTAGAGCTTGGGTGACAGCTCGTGTTTCACATCCGAGTGCCAGAAGGGAACCACCGGCGGGGTGGTGGGTGTGTGGGGAAGGTTGTGCGAGTAGAATGGCTGCGGATGTTGTTGAAGCAACTGTTGCTGTTGCTGCTGCTGCTGCTGTTGTTGTTGCAATCCAAGCGAGAACAGATAGCTTCCAACGTAACACGCCGAGTACGGGATGGAAGCTGCCGGCGGCGAAACGGGTAACTGGGTGAAGGGTCCCACGAAGGGGAAAGCCTTTTTCACCGGCGCTGGCTTATCACTGATTAACGAATCCACTAGAAACGATCGAGACATTGTCGTAATTTTCTTCCTTTTCACGTTCACTAAGCCGTAGGCACTTGGGGAAAGATCACAGAAAGTTCGGTTGTTTTTCTTCTGCTCGTTCAAGAAACTTTTCAATCCAAAACACGGTATGGTGAGGTTGGCTAGGCTTCACAACGACTTCACTTCTCTAGCTCAAATCTCTGTCTGACGAGCGTCTTGCCCAGTGGGAAGGGTATTTATAGGTCCGATGGACCGGTATCCTTTTTCCCCCCTCTCTACCCGTCTAAGAAATACTGACAAAAATCAGTCCTCCGATTGGGCGAGGGCCAGGTCAACAGCGTAGGGCACCGATACCTGGTGTACGGAGGGTCGAAAAGTCTGCCTCCTGCCGGTAGCAAACCAACAAACAATTCGTCACCTCTCATCGACCGAGAGCCGGTCGAACAGATGGTCGGAACCATCGAGGGTGTGCCGTATCCTGCCATCCCTGTTGCTCTTCTCAAAGGTTTCTTTTTCGCTTTTCTCCATTGATGCTCGCAGGATCCGTTTTCAACGCGGAGGGTGAAGTGCTGAAGGGATGCATTTCATTTTTATTAGTTATTCATTGCACTTCTGTTTCGATAGGGAGAAAGAAAAAATCCAAACCGACTCCTGATCGTGGTACAAATGATCATTACACTCCAGGGAACTCCGCCCCTTTTTCAGACGGATCGGTGACTACCGAAGGATTCGTAATAGGTTTTCACCGAGTTTTTTCGTTCGCTCTTCCATCGAGATCCTTTTTGGAAGCAATAAAATAATCTATTTTCGAAGCCAAAAACATCAGAGCGATATCGAAACCAGCGGTTGCTGTGCCACGGCTTGAGATCATTTTTGATCGTGCTTTTGCCTTCACAGTCATACTGTAGCAAAATAGAAGACGTGGAGGACCTTCAAAAGCGAAGCAGTGTTGACTCGAGTGGAACAATTGTTTTCAGAAGAAAAGACATAGCTTCGGTGCTCAGGTATGGTAGACTTTTCGGCGCGACGGAAAAGCCGCCACAATGTCTGGCACGACAGCCACCCGCCTTGCCCATGGTTAGGGTCGAGCGGAAAGCAAACGAGTGTAGAGTGTGCTACAATTGGAAAAGAAATTGTTAGCTCACGTGGACTACATTTTCTTTTAGTTGAATTTAATCACGAACGGAGATGGGTCAAAACATCCTTTTGTTATTTATAATTCGATAGCTTTTTTTTATTCTTTCATAGTAGATTTATATCAACCGATCGTATTTTATTTAAACTGATTCAATATTTATTAATTCAGTTTGGTTGTTAATATGGACCGATACAGAGATGATATTTTGAAATAAACTGTTTGTGCACGTAGCGTGATCACATTCATTATTTCAAAACAATGTACATTTGTCTCCTGAATTTAGAATATTTCAAAAAGTATTCTTTTATCGGTGTATTAACTTTCTTTCAAGTTTCTATCTAATAAGGCTCATAGAAATCTATATATTCATGTTTTTAATTTGAATTACAGGGTTAAAATTATAGCTGTTTAGACAATCAGAGCTGCAATGGAGTAAGTCATAAATTTTATAAAAATCACATTAAATATGTTAAGTCCTTGCAAGTTTTTTTTATAATACTAACAATTTGTCTGGTGAAGGCAATGTGTTAAATCAAACACTGATTCATATTCATTAGAATCGTGATCCGCAGAACACCACGTAAGTTACAATTATAAATAGAGGTTTTCTATCTTTTCAACGCTTCGAAGCATACACACAAAGAGGAGCAACTTAGACAGATCATAATTACAACAAACGAAACCAAAAGCTGGCGGCGTGAAACACAGCTTTTCCAATATCCGACCATATGTATGATCACATCAAAGGGTTGTCATGCTTGATCAACGCTACCTTTCAACTGAATGGCGAGCGTAGAACGATGAGCTTACAAAAAACTTAATCCTTTTGCAGCAAACCAAACAAAACAAGCCTTTCTTGCAAGTGCAGTGGAACGGAAAGATTGATGTTTTGCTAAAAGCGATACCGCCAATGTGAAAACATCTTTTCTTGCAGATATGGTACATCGACTGCGGAAAATGTATGGAAAATTTGCCGAGATTTGCAACACGAGACCAGAATAAAAGAAAAGAAAACTGCGGTTCGCGCATGTGATGAGGAATAGAAAACACCCATTAGCTGTTTCACAAATGGTTAAAGATGGGTATTATACTTAAAATTTTTAATCGGTTTTTTTTCTAGTTTATTTGACTGTCGCATATTGACCGGAGTGAAGGCAGGAGTTATTTCCATTTATATTCTTCTCATGCTCATTTTATTCTAAAAATGTACGTTACGCCGACAAAACTGCTCATTATCGCTAATGCATACATTATCATTTTTGATATCAATCACTGGAACTTGTTCTAATTTTGTCTATGAGCCTATCAGCTAAGTACAATATTCTTTCTATTTGCCTTATTGGAATACCATTTTTGTCATGTGTGGGAAAGAAATGTGTGGGAACTAAATGCAATGATCGAAAAATCGCTAGTCTCTTAAAACTTGTTGATGTTTATCGCATGAAGTTCAAGTGTCATCATGCGCCTACGCTGGAGTGGCAAACCCTACGAAAGGAGTCGGCGCAGGACCAAAGAAACCGACAGAAGACTTCGTCAACAGAGTTGTCCTTAAACGCACACGGGTGAGTGCAATCTGTAGAGGTTGTTCATATAGTCAGTAGAATTTTAGAAAAGATCATAAAATTCGAGACGAAAGAAATATGTAAAAGGATTGTAAATCGATGTATAGCAGGGTGTTTATTGTAGTATGTATATAACCATTCTTACACAAAAGTGCATATTTTTCCATTGACAACTAAAGCGGATAACCGGCTAGTTAGTGTGGGTTTTTTGCGGAATATTGCTTACTTATAAAATTTATAATTTTGATAGGTTTGTTTCCAGTTAACTGCAACTAATCTGTCACGTTTATTTCCCTACCGTACCAAAAACCACACATGATTTAAATTTACAATCATTTTTTCAACAAATTTTCAAATACTTCTTCCTATAACCACAGCTCAAGGAATCACACAGAGAGGAATGTCAAATCTATGGTCACTTCTAAAAGAGGTCCTTACGAAGACTATCAATCAATTAATTTTATTGATTTCTAGATCCTGGTCGGTGAGGAATCCCAAAATAAAAAAAAATCATGAGTAGCACCTCGAAAGAAGGCCATTGAGGACACTGTTGCATTATGTTTTCCCCTGGGGTTCTTAGTTCCGATCCCTTCGCCTTTTCGCCGTGTAAATTGCGTTGCCCATCGGCAGCTTTCGGTTGAATGGAGCGGAGAATGCATGAATGAAGTGCTTGAATGGGATGCACTTTTCGAGAGCGTTGTCAATTCCCACAAAACATTTAAACAAGCATCACTCCAGCAGCGTGATAAATTGTCCGTACGCCCTTAACTGAAGCAGTTCTTTTTCTTTTTTTTATTTGAACATGGTTGCGGCGAAGATCGAGCGGAAAGGATCGATCGGTCGCAACGTCTTGACAATGTGAGCGCTACTTCTCGAGCGCAAAGGCACTTTTCGGGCAGAACTCAACAAATCTTGGCCGATATCGGCTCGACCTAGCCTCTTCTATTATATTATTCAATGTTGCATGCTGAATTGCATTCTTACGGGTTTTTTTTCCTTTTCGAATACGGATACAATCGATCAATGCAATTTTTTGGCTAGGATGCGTTTTTGCTTCTTCTTTTGATTTGTATCAAAATCTCGAAGAAGTCTGCAGAGAAATAAAACGGTGGAAAAAGGTAACAATTTTATGCATGTTCCTAGTGCCATTTTCATCGCCTGCCTCATCCCTATTGCCCAGAAAGAGGCCGTCGTGTGTACCTCTATTGTAAGCCAAGATTTTTCTTTTCCGACGGTTACTAGAAGAAAGAATAACTGTTACCAGCTTCTTTGAGTGGACGACAATGTCGCAATTATGTCGCTCGATGAGTCCTTATGGATTTGTCCCATTTAAAAGCTCCTGCTTCTTCGATCTCTTCGCGATTGACATTTTATAGCACATAATATGTTACTTGTTTCCGTTCTTAGAGTAAATGATTATAAATTTAATTACAGCGGATTCGTTGGCACGAACTGATTTTGCCTTGTCCCCTAGGGTTGCTTTATTGGAGTTCATTTATGGCACCCAATTTAGTTAATTTTATTGAAGAGAAGAACAGGAATCAAAATGAGCATGATTGCTTATGATGCATATACAAGCAAACAGTTGCGGCTATAAACATGATGAAGATGTTTCTGTAATATTTCGGTTTATAAAATCCATTTGGGTATGTTTATTACCTTCATTGTTAATACAAGATTCTTCTCTACTTCTTCTTTATTCAGTTTTGTATGTTTCATTGCTAAAATCAGTTGGCATGATAAAACCAATAGAAGACACATATTTTGATTCTATTCGTGGTGAGGAGGAAACAATACATTTTGTTTAATTGATTTTAAAATGTGAGCTCAGAGCATAGAAACAGGATAAAGAAAAAAAAATACTACGAAAGAAAAAAAAAAACAAATCATTTTGCTAGTTTTATCGTCTTTAACTCTATTTCGTGCAATAGATCATTGTTGATGTCAATTATGAATAAAATTTGTATCATTTGGGTACTTTTCGGTCTATAGATTATATTTCATTAATCTTTGGAGAAATTCGGTCAATAAACGCATTGCAAAAATCACGATGATGATCACGTTCATCATCATCAGTCATCAGCGCATCCACATTTATCCCCCTAGGCCACACTGCTACGCAGCCGTCGAGCTAACAAATCACTATTTTCACGGATTGCATTAGATAATTTATTTATTATTCTGCAACAATAGGAAAACAGTTTCCCTCTGGCAGTGCCAGTTACAACAATATCCTTGTCGTGTCTACACTCTCTGCGAAGGGTCCACGTTTGAGGTCCCAAAGCGTTACTTTATAGAATTGACATTTACGCACGAATATATATGCATCATGTCTTTACAAGCGCGAGGGGATTCGAAATCGGTTCTGCCCAACCCTCTCTAGAAGTATCTAGTTTGATGCGCGACTGCACAGGACATCGCGAAAGCGCGCATCCGAGAAGAGCTTCAGTAGCGGAAGGGAGATAATGTTTCTGGGATACTTTTCAAATTAAAACGATCCGAACTGGTACGGGGAAGTGTTTGCCGCGCCATGTGGATCATAGCCAAACGAGTACATATGTTACGATGGATGGTTCATACAACGGAAGGATGGCAGAAACCAGTTCTCTTCGGGGGAAAATTTGTGCCGTCCCTCTTTTTTTTTATGCGGTCATGTACTGACGATAATGATGAGCTCGAGTGACAGGAAAAAAAGGGGAATGTTCGGTGAGTTTTTCTGAAGATGGCCACTCTGTTTCACCATCCTTAAGCGTGCTAAACAATTTTGTTACTCACTCTTGGTTATTTGAAGGATCTTGAAAAACGTGATGGGCTTATGAAACTTCATTGGACGTAACAAAAGAGTGACAAATTTCTGCGTTCTACGGTTCCCCTCGTAAAGAATCCCTCTAGATCTTGTCATCTACTTTAACCATCTTCTTGCCATTCCAATATCCCGCTCGTTCACGCATAGCCATCGAGGATGAAGAAATACAATGCAATCGCGACGAACCTCCATTTGTTCGGTTCTGCTACACGGAGTTTATGAACTTTGTCGAGCTTGTGGTTAATATTCAAATTGGTTTATCAATCGAGGGGTTGAAGTGATTCTTTCGGCAAGATGGAAAGCAGTCCGTCGGCCGGCATTAGCCATCTTATTTTAAATTAATGTACTCACCGGAATAGGTCTATATTTGCATTTGTATGATCAAACCAGTACCGTTCAGGAGGGGAGAGCGTGCCAGGATGTTCTGCGGTTGAGATGAGTTGCTTGTGCTCGACGCTTTGCACGAGCAGGCCAGTTTTGTACCGTCAAAATGGTGGTCTGGAAGTTAATTCAAGCCAATGGGATGTGCATTATTCATCGCACACTGCGCAGGCTAATACACTGGTGATGCTGAAGTAGTTTTTAATTTAGTACCGTCGCCTGAAGGGCAGATGGTTGATGCGGACGGGTGTAGATGGCATGTTCTGCGAAGGGAGTTGTATTTAGGTTGCGATACTTGTCTGGGATTAACAGGATCTAATGTTTTAGATTGTTAAAGTGGCTCAGTTATGCCGATTTGGATTCTGTCAGAATTGTTTGCTTTTAATTAGTTTGGAGATAAATTTCATCAGAAGATAAAACAGATGTACACTTTTTAAGTAGGATCAAAATTGTTCATCATTTCAGGGAAGAAAATTCACCCTGAAACTATCTGTTGATGCAATAAAGCTATGTGTAAGTTAACTTTGCACAGAAGTTTTTTCACATAAACGTACCGTTAATGTTTACAAACACAGAATAATCAATCAGTAAATTTTACGAGTACGCTTCGTTAGAAGTTTACAAATGTATTCAGACAACAATTTAGTACTATGAAAGATTTGGTTTTGGTAGAATCAATTTTACTTGCTTTAAGTTAAAACAAACAAAAGAAATGAAAAAAAATCTACTTTTGAATGTTTGTCCTTACTTAATAAATTAATCTGTTCCAATTTCACGCTGATTGTTAACACCATTTAAAAAAAAAAGATTTAATGTTTCAAGTTTCTAGTCTAGGCTATTCTGTTAATATTACTCGACTCTTTCACGTTTAAATTTGACTGATCAGATTACAGATTTTTTAAATAATAATTTTAACAACGATGAATCAAATTATATTTGATCAAATTCAAATTACATATTATAACGATCGAGTTACTATTTTATTAACATTTCTCTAATGTAAATAACCAAACTAATATAATGCAAACAAACTAACTAACTAACTCGTTTTCTCAATAATACATTCAATTATTTGTTGATGAAGAGTCTTATTAGTCTTCCGGAAGCAGCGCCACCGGAACACGCTAATCATCCGCTTCCGGGTAACGGTTCAAGCAACAGTCCAAATTAGCAATGGCCGTCCCCGGACCGTTGGTCTTGCATGTGCAAATGTTTACGATATTCGCCAACAAGGGCAAGAAAAGGATGTCCCGAGCCGTGTGATCGGGATGAGACGCTAATAGATAGGTTTACGAGCCGCGTCAGTAGCTGGATTATCGGAGCGGCCATCGCATTTCCCCCCTGTGCGATGGGATGATGAATGGGTTTCATTCGTCCATAGGTTTTCAATTAAACAGATTTTCCACTCCGTCAACTTTGATTTTGATTGCCGGTGCGCATTCCGGTCGATTGTATAGGGTTTTCCTTCTTCCTACTCGTCGAGCATAGACGTTGGAAGAAGGACACCGTACAATTTTCTCTCCCAAATGGCGGTTTATCAGCAGCCAGCCGTCAGTGTTGCGGCAGCTTATGATCTGGATAGGGGTATTACAGGAAGCGCTGTATCAAATCCCCCTTACACGTACAGAACTACATCAATGCGAGTTGCTTATTGTACGGAGAAAGTTGGACGGGAGAAGGGTTTGATTTTGTTTTGTAAACATTTGTATACATTTGTCGCCTGAGTGCGTGTACTGAGCAAATGATTGTATGTTGATAATAAGGTTGCCTGCGGGATACAGTTGCGATCAATGAGGGGGGTATTGAGCCCTAATGGTGATTTTGATAGAGTTTAATTATGATGGTTATTAATGTTGTTAAATTTCAATGTTATGTTATGTTTGAAATGAAAAAAATATCGTAAAGGTACAAAAACCCGTAAAATAAAAATATGTAAAAAACAAACGCAAACAATAAGTTACAGAAAAACATTTTATGAATCTTCACGCGGCATAGTTTTCTCATGAAGCTCAGAGATTAGTTTCACCCGCTTCATATTGTCCATGTGAAGGGTCGCGTGAAAAGATCATGTATGGGATTATTTCTAAACACGCGATGCAGCTACCATAATTATTGGATTACATTTCTTCAATAATAGGCATCACTCGGGTGCTGCTCGTCGGTGGTCCTAGTTGGATCGAGCTGTAACAAGGGTTATTGAGTAGAGTTATAATCCTTGTTGTACTCTGTTTTTGTGTGTAAATTGATGTATGGTTGTGGTAAAAGAGAAAATCTATAGAAAAAAACAGTGTACGGTGGGATGCTGTTGAATTATTTTCCGTGGCGGCGACAATAACCGCAATGTTTCGGATTACGTTGACATCAAGTTGCCTCTTAATAGGATATCATATTACTTTTCTTCTGGAGTATAAGCGAAACCGATACCCACAAACCAATGGCGGGTGGTTTTGAAGGGAAATGCATAGAAAAGTACTCACCGGCAGGATGTTTTGGAAATACAGCTTAATTATGCACATGCCCAGCAGCATAACCAACTCGTTCCCCAGTATTAACCTATAACGCACGAGTTCGACTTCTGTGGGAAATGTACCTCGTCGTTTCCCAAGTGGCCACAACAGTGCGCGCTCGTTTCCTTAGAGGAAAATTTCTCGAGTGCCTACCTCTTGACAAAATGTCACCCTACTGCACTTACTGGCCGGCGCTCGACAATATGCTGCAACTCTTTTGCTTTGCTTATGTTTGTTTTCTTGATCGTTTCCGTGACGCTATGGGATCCTTGCGACCGTTTCTTGACAAACGATTTCTTAAGCACTATATCAATGTCATGCTGGACTTCTAACTCGTTTCAACGACTGTGAAAAGGGGCATTTAGGTAAAAACGCCTGTTGCGTTTCCGAGGTTCTCACACAGCCATTTTTGTGTTGATTCCTTCCCAAATTAGCTATCAGAAGTTGCGAATGAACTCAGTAGACCAATCTGAAGAACCACTCTGTGACAATGAACAAAAAGCCACAGAAGAATGCAAATGTTTTGTTGACAATTTTAAAAATAACATCGTTTAAAATAAGGGTAGGCAAAATATATAATTCAGCACTGATTTGATTTTATGCATTGCATTAGAAGAAGAGCGTAGTACAGGACGAAGGATCACATTTCTTTTCATGACCAAATTAAAAAAAACACTGCCAAGTTTCTATAGAACCACTTAAACACCATACAGTAGGATTTATAAGGTAGTATGTAGTTATATCGCTTTAACTTATGAATAAGTTTGACCTTTCGTAAACCTCAGGATTCTAAGTTAATCGTTGAACTATAACAAAATAATTGTATGAAAATTATCATGCCACCATTATTTTACGGTAACTTACTTATCAGATTAACTTCAATGTTCGTCAATGCAGTCAAGATTACTTACCTGGATCCCCGGTCTAGTAGTATTGTAATTTGTAACAAAGTTCAGAAGTTATGTGCATCTACGTCAAACTTGGGTCTCAAACTTTAAATAGTTATATTCATGAAAACGTGCGAAAACCTTAGTGGTCTTAGTGGTTAACTGGACACAGTATGTATTTCCTGGAAAAATGGTTTCATGTAAAATTTCATATGATTTTAGCATACATCTTGGATGTAAAAAAAGTTACAGTCTTTTGCATTTGGAAAGTGAATTTATTTCAAATAATTGAATGTTTGTAAATTTGCATCCAAATTCTTAAATCCTTTGCTCTGTTGAAGAGCGAGTAATTATCGCAATTAAAAAAAACGAGTGTTTACATATTACATCAAAAAGAAAAATGGTGGCATTGATTGTTGATTGTTACCGTACGGCTAGATTTTTTTTGTCCCGTGCTGCTAGACACGCAGGATCGACAGGAGCCCGAAGATCGATTTTAAAGCGTATACCAAAGCCTCTACGCCACCATATGCTTTCATGGACAGATTCTCATAAAAGATCACACCTGGCTTTTAGGTTTTTCAGACATGTGCGCGAGGTCCTTGCGCTGCCGAACGCGTTGCGCACGAGATCGAACCAATGCTTATGATTGTCGGACCTTCGAATGATTTTTGTAGGATGACTTTTATTGAAAGAAATTATTCCGAAAAGCAGATCTGGGACGACGGAGAAGGGGACATTCGGCACAGGACAAGCAAGGACCCCCAAGCTGTTTGTCGCCGATTGTCACAAAAGGTGGAGGAAAAAATGAAAGAATTACGGCCTATACTCGTGCTTTGGAACTTGTCCTTTCAGGGTTTATAATTGGCATTAATCGTTTCCCTTTCAGCCTGGCCAACAAATCGCCTTTTATGTTTCTAATTTGACATAATTGCTGCCAGTCAGCCTGGCTGTACTTTTTCCACTTTTTATTCCTTCGCCCGGCCAACATCGGAAAGTGTGACTTTGCACACACTTCAGAGAGAAAGAACGTGGACAATTGAGAAGCTGTAAAGCATCAGCGAAAGCTATGGTGGACGAACACAAAGGAGCCTGAAGTGCTGCGCATTTTAGGGGCTTGGTATGTCAAATGGATGGTTTACGCTTTGGGGCGTTCTTGGGATAAACGGCTTGCGTCTGTGACGATAGTGTGTCTTCAGTAAGTTCACCCCGAGCACCTTGAAAACCCCGTCGGCTACCTCGGATTCTCTAACGCCATTGTGCATAACCGAGAGTTGCAGGATACGTAGGAACCCGAGTGTCCTTTTTACCCGAAGAGGGAGGGGCCGATTGTCTTTCTTTGAGTTGGATTGCGATAAGTCTCGTGTTCGTTCGAGGGAATAGACATAATGTCGAATATATTCAGATAGGACAACGCCAAGGACCGCGTAATGTGTTTGTGTACAAGGACAGACGCAACGTCGTCATCCCGACGATCAACCGATGATATGGATAGGGGAGCTGCAAAGGAAAACTCATCATTATTTGCTTTAATTCTATTGATTTCGAAATTTAACGCCAAATAAAAAGCACTTAACATCGGTGTACAAGGGAAAAAGCCGGATTGTTCTGATTTGATACGCCTTACCTCACGTTGCAGCAGCTGTGTCGTTTGATTTCGAGGGCTCAATATGGTAACATTGTCGGGTTTAGATCAAGAACGAAATGGGAAAATAATGCTGGTGTTTAAGTTGAGTATCTCATAAATTATTTAGTATTTTTTTAAATTACTTCCACATTTGCTGCATTTTCAACTTTTCCAAAAAAATTCAAATGAATTCAAGTAATTCCAAAATTATTATCACTGTTTTTCAGATAGGAAACAGTTTCTATAACTGATTGCATCAAAGACTTGCACAATAATTTAAATAAATAATCCAAAATTTGTAAACCTACTTTTGAATCGTCTGAGGTCATTATGATTTTCTGCCGAGACTTGTCTGTTATAACGATGCTGTCCCATACAAAAAGTAAAAAAAAAACCATTGAAAACAAACGAATAAATAGCTGGCCATGTCGAGATCTTCTCGAGCCATTTTTTAGGTTTTTTCCAAGGTGTTGTTTACCGTGTAGGTGTATGCTGTGTGGGGACATCAAAGGGCAAGAGCAGGAACTAGGGCGTTTGTTTTGGGATTCTGTGATACCCCATCTAGTCTAAGAAAGCTATTTATATTTTGTTCATTTTTGCGGTGATCTATGTATAAATTCCTAAAACCAACGCTAAAATGTTGCATACCATGCAAATAATCATGCAGGGCCTAGATTTAAAACATTTTCATACACAGTTCAAAACATTTTCAGAGGATCAGTTTATCTCAAACCACTGAAAAGCATTGTTACATTGTTGTATTGTTTCTTTGGCATGCAATTGAAAGTACACGTTTGAGGTTTGCTATTTCGACCAAACTATAGTTTTTATTATATTCTGCAAGGATGCAATGGATGATTTGATAAATCACTGGTCATTTACAGGAACTAGTTGTATATCACATTAACATTTAAATTTAAAGGCTACATAGGAACATCTCGATATTGTAAAAGTTTCGATATGCGAGTTTGGCATAAACGTGACCCAACACTCCTTTTCCAGTTTCAATGGGGAATAAAAGGCCAATTCACTACTCCTCAGTGGGCAAATTAATCCTGTTTCTCCTTCGCTGAGCTTGTTTATCACGGAATCTGAAATTCTCACTTGCAATTACCTTCACCGCAGCACATCTAAGCTTACTAGATTGGTAAGAATAAATCTTACATTTCCGTTTCTATGGGCGCTCCTATGATTTGTGTATAACACAATATACCATTTCCATAACAGATATTCAATAGAACCGTTCAATCGTTTAAAATAATTGATTCACAGCGTGGATACAATTTGTGAACAGTAACGTCTTTTTCGAATGGTTGACTATATATGTATGTGTACACAATTTGCATCTATGAAACCCAAAACAAACCGGCCTCCAATCTGACAGGGCGATAATGAAGTTTAAGGATATCATATTCGAGTTTAATACCCTTATTAGACGAGGAATGTATCTGTCATATTTTTCCAGAAGTTATCTGCCAAACGAGCTTGACAGATACATTCCTTCCTCAAAATCGGAATCAGGCATGACCGGTTCCGATTTTCTTTCGACTGGAATTTATATGTCAAAGTGGCGATTTGTTTACTTTTTGCTTTGTTGTTTGCAACGGATTTTGTTTGTTACTCTAGGATGAACAATACGCTAAATTCAAACTTGAAAATGATCAAATCCCGGTTGACAGAAATTGACATTGTTGCTGGTACTATGTAGTTCCAGCAAGAGTCCCAGCAATCTGCCATGGAAAAACTTGCTGGTACTACATGACAGTTGCAAAAAATTTGAATTTTTGTCAACCGGGATAACTGCAAAACCCATTTTGTGGAACTTTGCGTTATTACACGAGCGGACATCATTTATATGTCAAACGCCCTGCCAGAGCCTACTTTGACAGTAAAAGGATGGAAAAATATGACAGATACATTCCTCGTCTAATAAGGGTATAAAGAATCATTAATGAAGGTGACAAACGCGATGAAGGATTGCAAGATGTCATATTCCGGTTTCCAGACGCGATAACGGAGTTTACAAAGGCGTTCAACTTATGCTATCCATCGTAAAAGGCTGTATTTCGATGCTCAACCGGTGGTTTGGATCTTTGCAATATTGCAATGAAATACGCATAGAAATATTACAATGACTGTCATTTTGGTAGAATGAATGGTAAAAGAGTAAATGAGGCCCCGGCCGCCATGTTTTCGATCGTGGGTACACCTCTTGTGGACGTTTAAACTGAATGTATGCAATTGGTGATACATTAATTCGTTAAATTCAACCTACGAGTATTTGAATCGTAGTGTGTACCGTTAATTTCGGCTACGCAATCAACCTAAGGGTGCGGTATGAGGGGGGCCCACGGGCCCCCCTTATTTTTCAAAACTATAACAAACTCTCTTTTTCAGTAGACCTAGCGCAGTCCGCTCGCTGCGCTCGCTGCGGGCGCGCCGCCGTTTCCAACTCATTTCTTCGACTAAACTCATTGTTTCATGCTGTCCATCATGTGTGGTATAGTTTAGTTACTAGTAACTTACAGTAACTTAACATGTAAAAGTATATTAGCCCGCATTCAACCTCCACTGCGTGATTAGTTTAAACCGTTATATTCTTTTAAGCGAACCGTTAGCGATCAAATATTTGAAAAGTATGCATGCGTCGCGCTTTGCATAGCTTCAGGCGCTTAATGTGAACCAGTAGGAAGAGGAGAATCTAGCCCGGGCCTCATTTACTCTTTTACCGAATGAATTTTATTTCATTAAAAAAAAAATTAGGTAGCTCGAAATATCGTCCGAAAAACGTCCTACGCGCGAAACAAACGTTCTACTTTTCTGTATGGGGATGAACCAAATGTAGGATGTTTTTCGAGCAGTCATTCTACTTCGTCCTATACATCATACAAAACTTCTCGATGTTTGTGTCACGAAGGACGTTTTTTTGGACGATTTGCTCGAATTCGCCTAGCGGGTTGTATTGAAATATTGCAATAAAATAAAATTTGACATTTCTACTTAAATCTAAATGACAGGCATTGCAATGTTGCTATGCGTATTTCATTGCAATATTGCAAAGATCCACAGCAGCAATGAATTATTAAGCATTGAAATATTGCATTCACTGTCATTTTTGATAGAAATGTCACATTTTATTTCATTGCAGTGAAATATTGCATCCGTCTATCCGCAGCTTAAAGTTTATAAGCTAACCTTTCAAAGTAGTCTCAGACCTTGATTGTAAATGTCAAAAGCATTACCGACACTTGACACTCAAGCGTCGTGGATTGTGAGTTTGTAGTTTGTTGTGGAAAAGTGAGAAAACCTCTTAATATACGCCGCAATTGTGAAGAAAAGTGATTTGCGTTCGATACGCACTCTTCTAGTGCCATCGTAGACGTAACTGTTTCGGCCAGAAGTGAAAATTTAACCGAGGACAACCGAGGTCCAAAGCAAGCCGGAAACATGGCTGCTATAGAAATACCACTGCGTGACACGGACGAGGTAAACATTAAAGTTTGATCGGCCTTTTTTCGATGGAAATTTCGTCATTATAAATACGATTGCTAAAATAAAACACAATGGTTGATTTTCATGTGTCCACAGGTAATAGAACTCGATCCGGAGCAACTGCCCGAAGGAGAAGAGGTGCTCGGCATCCTCCGACAGGAACGTTCACAGCTGAACACTTGGGTTACCGTAGCGGTAAGGAATTGATATCCGCAGATTGAAATCGATGTGACGGCTCATAAAGTTCCGTGTTTCCTTCTAGCTTGCTTACTACAAACAAAGCAAAACGGATGATTTCATCAAAATTCTCGAATCGTCCCGGTTGGACGCCAACATCAACTACCGGGACTTTGAGAAAGACCAGATGCGGGCGTACGACATGCTGGCCGCTTACTACGTGCAGGAGGCCAATCGGGAGAAGCTGAAGGACAAGAAGCGTGAGCTGTTCATGAAGGCGACGTTGTTATACACGACCGCGGACAAGATCATCATGTACGACCAGAACCATCTGCTGGGTCGTGCGTACTTTTGTCTGCTGGAGGGCGACAAGATGGACCAGGCGGACGCTCAGTTCAACTTCGTGCTCAACCAGTCTCCCTCGAACATACCGTCGCTACTTGGCAAGGCGTGCATTGCGTTCAACAAGAAGGACTACCGGGGTGCCCTGGCGTTCTACAAGAAGGCATTGCGCACCAACCCGAACTGTCCGGCGGCGGTACGCCTTGGCATGGGACATTGCTTTCTGAAGCTGAACAATCAGGAGAAAGCGAAGCTGGCGTTCCAGCGGGCGCTCGATTTGGAGCCGCAGTGTGTTGGTGCGCTGGTAGGGTTGGCCATCCTGAAGCTAAACCTTCACGAGCCAGAATCCAATCGATTGGGTGTGCAGATGCTGTCAAAGGCGTACACGATCGATTCGACGAACCCGATGGTGCTGAATCACTTGGCGAACCATTTTTTCTTCAAGAAGGACTACCAAAAGGTTCAACATCTGGCGCTGCATGCGTTCCACAATACGGAGAATGAAGCGATGCGGGCGGAAAGCTGTTACCAGCTTGCCCGAGCGTTCCATGTTCAGCGAGACTACGATCAGGCGTTTCAGTACTATTACCAGTCGACGCAGTTCGCGCCGGTTAATTTTGTGCTGCCACATTTTGGCCTAGGACAGATGTACATCTATCGTGGTGATTCGGAAAACGTAAGGACCGCGTTTGTCGTGTGGCGTCTTTGGGATGAATGTTTAATTGCCTTACTTTCGGTTTCAGGCTGCACAATGTTTCGAGAAGGTGCTGAAAGCGCAACCGGGCAACTACGAGACGATGAAGATCCTTGGCTCGCTGTACGCCACGTCGTCCTCACAGTCGAAGCGTGATATCGCAAAGAATCACCTCAAGAAGGTCACGGAGCAGTTCCCAGATGATGTCGAGGCGTGGATCGAGTTGGCGCAAATTCTCGAACAAAACGACCTGGCGGGATCGCTGCAAGCGTACGGTACGGCCACCAGCATCCTAACGGAGAAGGTGAACGCCGACATACCGCCGGAGATACTGAACAATGTGGCCGCCTTGCACTATCGTCTAGGAAATCTGGACGAGGCGATGTCGAAGCTGGAGCAGGCGATCGAACGGGCCAAAATCGAGGCCCAGCATGACGCCCAGTACTACGATTCGATTTCCGTCTCGATGACGTACAATTTGGCCCGCCTGTACGAAGCGATGGCCGTGTTCGATAAGGCCGACAAGCTGTACAAGGACATCCTGAAGGAGCACCCGAACTACATCGACTGCTACCTGCGGCTCGGTTGTATGGCTCGGGACAAGGGGTTGATTTTTGTCGCGTCCGATTTCTTCAAGGACGCACTGAAGATTAACATGGAAAACCCGGACACCCGGTCGCTGCTGGGTAACCTCCATCTCGCCAAGATGCAGTGGACGCTGGGGCAGAAGAATTTCGAGACGATTCTCAAGAATCCTGCCACCTCGAGCGACGCGTACTCCCTGATTGCGCTCGGTAACTTTTGGCTGCAGAGTCTCCACCAGCCGAACCGGGACAAGGAGAAGGAGAAAAAGCACCAGGAGAAGGCACTCGCCATCTACAAGCAGGTGCTGCGGAATGACCCGAAAAACATCTGGGCCGCGAACGGCATCGGTGCGGTGTTGGCGCACAAGGGCTGCATTATTGAGGCGCGCGATATTTTTGCGCAGGTCCGTGAAGCGACGGCTGACTTTTGCGACGTGTGGATCAACATTGCGCACATCTACGTCGAGCAGAAGCAGTACATTAGCGCGATACAGATGTACGAGAATTGCCTGAAGAAATTCTACCGCCACAACAACGTCGAGGTGATGCAGTATCTGGCCCGGGCATACTTCCGCGCGGGCAAACTGAAGGAGGCGAAGATGACACTGCTGAAGGCACGTCGCGTTGCACCCCAGGATACGGTGCTGCTGTTCAACATTGCGCTCGTGCTCCAGCGCCTCGCCACGTTTGTGCTGAGGGACGAAAAATCGGTCCTGAGCGTGGTGTTGCAGGCCGTGCACGAGCTGGGACTGGCTCACAAGTACTTCACCTACCTGTCGGCGCACGGTGATAAGACCCGATACAACATAACGCTGGCGGAAACGGAAGCGAACCAGTGCCAGGATCTGCTGCAGCAGGCACAGTACCACGTGTCGCGCGCACGCAAGATCGACGAAGAGGAACGGTCGCTGCGGCAGAAGCAGGAGCTGGAGCGGGAGGAATTCAAGCGCCGGCAGGCGGACGAACGGCGTCGGATGGAGGAGATGCGCCGGAAGGCGCACGAAGAGATGCTGCTCAAGCGCCAGGAATACAAGGAGAAAACGAAGAGCGCACTGTTCTTCGCCGAACCGACGCCCGAGCCGAAGAAGAAGGGTGGTCGCGGTCGGAAGGACTACATTTCCGATTCGGACGCCAGTGGCGGGGGTGAACGGGGCGAAGGTGGCAGTGGCGGAGAGGAGGCCCCGAGGGAACGTAAGTCGAAGGGCGAGAAGAAGTCGCGCAAGTCGACCGGTAGTCGTAAGAAGAAGGAAAAGAGCCGTAGGGGCAGCGGGGGTGACTCGGACAGCGAGGACGACGATGGCGGTGAGCAGTCGCGTAAGCGCAAGAAGAAAGGAGCAGGTGGTTCTGGGCAGAGCAAGAAGAAGCAGAAGGCTTCGGAGGAGGGTCTGTCGCAGAAGCAGAAGAGTCGCATCGTTTCGAAGGCTACCGTTTCGACGAGCGAGTCCGATAGTGACCACAGCCGTCTGAAGATTGCGAGTGGCGACGAATCGGGTGGAGAGTCGGAATCGGGTGCACCGGCATCCAAGCGCAAGCGCCGTATCGCGTCGGACGATGACGATTCGAGCGGGGGTTCGGCTCGTGGATCACGGTCGCGTTCGCGATCGGTGCGCTCCGGATCGGGCTCGCGGTCCCGCTCGAGGTCACGATCGGGCTCGGGAAGCCGTGGTCGAAGCCGCAGCGGCAGTGCCAAGAGCGGTTCTCGCAGCCGCAGCCGTTCTCGAAGCCGATCGGGCAGTCGTGGAGGCAGAGGATCGAGGAGTCGCTCGAAATCGGGTAGCCGTAGCCGAAGCCGCAGTGCGGGAAGCCGTCGAAGTGGCAGTCGACGTGCAAGCGGAAGTCGTAGTCGAAGCCGCAGTGGAAGCCGCGGGAGCCGAGCTAGTCGGTCTCGCTCACGATCTGGCTCCGGTCGATCGCGATCGCGCTCCGGATCGGGTAGCCGGCAAGCGTCACCGATTTCTCGCAAGTCCGTTTCCGGGTCCGAGTCGGAGTAGGCTGGCCCAGACGGGTAGGCTGCTATGCTTCGTTATCTAGGGTACTATTCATACGTTTGCAACGTTTATTGAAAAACGTTTTACCTTAACCGAAACGCTGCTAAACTTGAATAGTTTTTCAAACGTGTAAACATAATTTTCATCTTTCATATTTTCTGTCTTATGTGACTGGATAAAAACAAAAATAAAATTAAATAAAGTACTATTGACGGTTACTCATTTTTTTCGTTTAATTGTATTTTATTAAAAAAAATATATTATATATGTATATATGTGTATGTATAATTCCTTCTTTTTTCAGTTGTTTATGACGTTTGTCTAATCTTTCGCATTCGCAAGATCGGATGAAACATTGTACAACAACGCTTTTCCCAATAAGTTCAACACATAAACATTCTATATTCCCGTGTTACGAACGGCGATCGTCTTTCCTTCGCATCTCTACGAAGAAAATAACATGCTTAACATTCTTCAGTACACCACATAGGAAACATTCTGGTTTTCCACGCGCTCTCTTTCTCTCTCTCTCTCTATATTATGTACATTAACTTTTTCATCCAATTTACAAAATATATCGCACATTATACATTACAGATCCTGTTCGATTTCAGTTTCGAGCTTTTTTTTTGTTCGGGTTGTACACTTTCATAAACTCTAGAAGGAAATCCTTGTCAACGGTGCGTAATCCCACAATAATATATGGATACGTATATATATATTTATTTATATTTTTATATAACTATTTAAAATTGTTTTATCGTTCTTTATCTTTTGTTCTTCTCATCGTTTTAAGTGGGTTGAATACATAGTGTGTCTAGTTGCTTATGTTCTCTTTTCTACATTTCACTCCTATTTAAAACATCACTCCTGTGGTTTTTCGTTCAGTTTCGGTAAGATTTGTTTCATGTTTGAAGACGAAACACCATATTTTCGCTGCACTGAATTAATTGCCATTGTTATTTCGTCTGTTAACTAATACCTGCCACGGTTGAAATTAATCCGATGCGAATTCGTTAAGTAAAGCTTAAACCTAGCAAGCCTTGCTTGCTGCTCTTTTTATGTCTATTCGATTCTCGGTGATAATAAGTAATCAGGCGTTACATAAGAATCTAATACGAAAAATATGCATGTGAGAAACAGAATATAAGAGAGCATTCGATTTCGGGTCGCGTATTTCTGTCCCCTCTTAAAGCTTAGTGGGATGGTTCCGATGGAAGAGCCGGGAGAACGATAGGAACTTGCTGGTGAAGCTGCGCCGCTTGACTGCCCGCCCGGTGCCCTTCTGGTGGATCTGGTTGACGTTCTCATCCAAACTGCGCAGATCCTTTTCCAGCGACATCAGCGAGATTTCCTCCGGCAGGTTCGAGTGCGAGTTGGAAAACTTGATGTGCGGATTGAGATTCCGCTGGTGGCCATTGTGGTGGTTGAAGGTGGACGAACGCTGCAAGTACACCGAGCCTTCCCTGTGCGGGGCAGGAATGAAAAAGATGAGACAAAAAATGGGAAAACAAGCGAAAATTGATTAACACAGATGGTCCCTTTGATGATGGCGCCACATGCCGCCGTTGATATGCTATTCTAGCTCGTCCCCAGCTGGCAGAAAGCACACACGCGCTGATGCGGAAATGATGATGACACGCCGCCATGGGGCACCGCATGTCCAAGCAGAAGCACGGATCGAAAATAAGGTAAGCACAACGAGAGCTGTCTGCGGTCTAAGTCCTAACGAATCAGATTACACTGTGGTTTGAAACAAAATTGAACATACATAGTAGACATTTTAAAACATTTAAACCGTATTGCTTTCCTAAAAGCGGATAGGGATTACTGGCCGCTAGTCACGCGACCTTCTCGGAAACCCTTTTTCAAATAAGTAAATAAATGGATCCCTTTGGAATGGACGCGTAACTGGTTTTATTGCTCTATGTAGAATAAAAGAATGTGTCCCATTTTCCGTTTTTAAACGTCACAAATCGTACCAAAAAGCGCGTATAATGGAGTGTACATTCACATAAATCCCATGGCCAGAATGTAATCCCAACGTAACGTTTGAAATCGCACCCTGACAAGAGGGCACATTTTGCAAACGTATTTTATATTCAGCGACGCATGGAAAAATTAATACTCAAGCATAAACAAAACATGATTTTGAGCAACGGCTTTTCATCCTAGATTAAAATGAACGTGCGTGTGTGTCAAAATTACGCTCGGTCGAACACCGGTTCCCCGATAGGGTGCTTGCTCCAAAAGAACTGGTTGGAAGAAATATGTTAATTACAAGTACATTCTTAAAGATGCTGATGCTCGAGGTTTTAAGAAGAGGGTTTTTATCCCTCGATTGGGATAACGATTGAATAGCTTTATTTTTTTTATAATGAGAGGGGGTAGCGAGGAGTATAACTTCAATTTCTTTAGCCTCTTTTCTCCTTCACATAACATACGGGGCGGGATAATCCCTACCGAAGTTTTTAGTTTTTGATAATGCCTACGGCAAGCGAGCGAAAAGTTATGGGAATGTAAAAGTTTACGATCAAAGTAAAATTTCAAGGGATGATGCATTCATAACACATTTTGATTATTGAGAAAGGCAGCAGCTTCCAAAGCCATTCAAGCGTTACTATACATGTCTGATTATTTTGTAGTTTTATTTTTTTATTTTTCAGATGATTTAAAATTTGGTTTATGAATATTAAAGAAGTGTTCACAAACAACTTGTGAGTGGAAGTGTTTTCATTAAGGTGGTGGTTTTAATAATGCAATCTTAAGCGAACCATATCCAAGCAGGAAGAAATTAAAGCCCGAGCATAAAAAGGGGTGGCATTTTTTTTAATTTTCCAGGGTTGTTTGCATATTTTGAGACAGTTTTTGGAGCATGTGTTCCGGTATTACAGAAAGGATACTTCAAAGTGAAGTTTTTTTTCCAGCTGGACAACCCTCAACATGGTGGAATACACCCACAACCGAGCGACCTTGCCGGTTGCTGAAACAAAGCCAAGTGGCCCAAATCTTCAAACAGAACATCTGCGAGCGGCCCATAATAGGAATGGACACTAATGAAGCAACGCCATTTCGGGGAGAGGTTCCGCGATAAGGACTTTTCTGCGAAGAAAGTGCAACTTTTGGCTCCCGAGGCTCGTTTCGGCCGTTATGCCTGGGGGTCGTTTGATTGTGCTCTTGTTGTTCCATCGTTTCCGAATAATATTCTTACGCTCGTTTCTTCCACGAGGCTGTTGCTATTCGGCTTGGAGCGTGTGTTTTTTTTGTTTTTGACGTGAACGATCCTGTTCCATCGAAAAGGACACCAGGCATTAGCGAATTCGATGACGTTGGCGGGTTTGCAATTAGCAATCGATTCCATTAAGGCTCCGCCAGCATGTGGATGCTATCAATCCAATCACAATCGCTAATCCGCTAAGTTTCACCATCGAGAAACACTTGAGGAAGCGGGTGGACGCCATTTTGGTAGATTTTTTTTATTAGCTGTCGTTATTTTGCGCGAATGTTTTATGCTAGAATAGCATTACGGCCATGGAGAATACGGCCGGAAATGGAATTGATTTGTGCTGCAAACACCGCTTGTCCGTCCTTTTATCGTTTCCGCCGATAGGCATGTGGTATTGGATAACGTTGGCAGCGCCTTCGGGGTATGCAATTGCACGACATCTTGGTTTTCATGACGCTCTTCCGGTGTGTAAACGAGGTTTGTAATCAATCCTTTTGGATTGGATTGTGGTGACAATGGGCATCCGTTTGGATTTCACACGGGTTTGTCCATTTCTCTAATTTTACTCCACTTTTGACTCGTTATCAGATCTACCCCACCGACTGGCATCAGCTGTCGATGGCGCTCTATCTTAACCGGGCTTGAATGAAACGGTTTGAAGCGTTTACTTACTTTACCACTAATTAAGTTTCACAGGCTACTCTCTACGGAAGCTTGGCTTTTGCAATGGAAGTGAAGCAGATTAAACAGTGTGTAAATCTAGCCGCTTCAACAACGCATTCACCCAAGCGCATCGTGATGGGATGAGTTGTTGTCTTAGCGGCAACGGAATGGGGCAAGGAGTTGGAAAGGGAGGATGACGGCCCGCAAGCACACAGCATCACGGATATTACAGCACACCTAGGGAAGCTCTGTATGTACCTTACATGTTGATTGTACTGATTGCGCCGCTGCCGTATCGGCACCAGGTGGAATGCACCGTAGATCAGGGGATTGATCAGACTGTTCGACATACCGAAGAAGAATATGCCCGACTGGAGGTCCTCGCCAAACTGGAATGACGAGAAGCGGGGTGGTAAAAGCAGGAAAGTATGTAGAGCCGGCGAGGTGACAATTCGCTCGAAATGGAATTCGTCTTATCCGCCTACGGATCGACAAATACGCACGAACGCTGCGAGTTCTATTTGCACTGCTGCACGGTACTTACGCGTTCGGTCGGATTTAGGAACATGAATATCAGCATCATGATGTAGTACGGTGTCCAGCACACGATGAATGCCACCACGATGACGACCGATATTCGGAGCGATTTCATTTTGGCCTTGTGTATCAGCCGCTGCCGGTTGGTGTCCGAGCGCCGGTAGTACGTCGTCCGGTCGACGGCCGACGTGTCGATGCGGAAGATTTTCTCACTGCCTGCGGGCGAAAGAAGAACCGAAGACGGGTGGTTTGAAGGCTGGGGAAACTGTTTAAGAATGGTCGGGAAGTGAAATACACCGAATAAGATAAATCTGTTTTTCGAAACGCATTGCGAGGATGGTTTCCGAAATAAGGAAACCGAAAAAAAAACAACATCAAAACACAGTCTTGTACGGACTTCGTTGAGCACTTTGCTGTTCAGAAAATTGATATAAAATTTGGGTAAAATGTTAAAAGTTGTTGTTCTTCTTCTGTTATTGTAAAACTTTTTCAAAATTAATATGTGAAGTAAATTATCGAATGTCTTGTTTTTATATAAACTCAAATGGTTTCTTAAGCATGAAAGTTAGCATTTCCATATTGTTCTAATTAAATAGAAGTTTTTCAATAACGAAATGCACAAGAAAATACGAGATAACTCTAGACTCTATTATGAAAATAACCTAGAATCTCCTCAAGAAGGTTGTAGATAGTAAAATAAATTGAAGAAACCCTGACTGAAGTTATAACTTCTAAAAAATGTACTCCATAATAAAAAAAAGGGAAAACTCAAAATTTTCTAGATTATACTCTATTCAAACGAAGACAATAATATGTTAAATTTGATTTTATAAATTTTATCTTTGAAAGTTGATAGACAATAGCATCACGTTATTCACATCACATTTTCATCCTCAAAACACAATCCATATACACATACGCCGGTCGGTAGTGTGGGACACGGTAAATACATAAACTTATGTGGTACTACGGCGCGCTGTAAAGAAACTGGAACCACCGTCGGCTCGCCTTAATGTGACCCCCATTTGCTATGAATTATAGCACGCCCGAATGTTGGTGAAGGTTTTCCAGCAATGGCCAAGAATGAAAGGCACGGACAATAGAATCAACCTAATGGCGTTAGGATCGAACCGAGGACATAACGGCCGATCAGATGAACCTTTCCCAAATGTTTTATTTTGTTTTTGGTTTTTGTCTTTCTTGTCCCTTAAATAGACCTACAAGGAAGTTGAATGCATAGTACCGGTGACAATGTAAATTGTGAAAGGAAGGGAACATAATTTAAAGCCATTCTGTCGTCCTGAAGAAGGAACAAACGAGTGGTTCCTTTAAAGATGGGATGTAAATAATGACACAGCTTTTGTTTTTAAAGGGACTCAAAAATCAGTTACCGGCCAGAAACGTTTCCTATATCCGGGGCGAAATGTGCGCGCAGAAACACGTTTCCTCAAATTGAAATGGTTGATTATGGTGTTAATGGTGATCTCATGAAAAATAAGTAATTATTTGTTCAAATATTCATACTATCCCAACATCCATGATAGCTTTCTTCCTTATTATTAAAAGTAATAATTTTTTTATATTATTTATAGTTGATCCTGTATGATATTTTTAAACAACTATGACGTGGAACTGATGATGTTGAAGTTTTCCACGAATGAAGGTATTCTTTTTAAATGCTATTTTTTGTATTACACACATCTGTTCCAGATAATGACAAGTTAAATCGAATTTAAACGTTGTTGAGAATAATTGGTTTTTCTTGAAAGTGTTTTTCAATTATTCAGCTTGACTTGATTTGAGTGATGATACAAACAACATAAGAGTGTCATTGATTTATGTGAGTGTAAAGTTGTAGGAAATAATGTTCAGCAAAGAAAGAATTGACAAGAGCCTGAAAACATACGTTATTACCGATGCTTAAGTCAAGATCGCACCCAAAACCACACTAACGCTTCCCGAACGCGTGCAGATCCGAGTCTTCTGAAAGTACTTGAAAAACAAGGCGTACTTCCGTAACGAGCGCGTGGGACGTGTAGCGCGTACCAACAATTGTTTGTTTCTCAAGTCGGTTCCGGTTGTTTTACCACGAGGGTGGAAATTAAATTTTTCCTCATCACCGTATTTTTGTTTTTACGTCAGCATGCTTGTAAAAGATGCAGCTGGCGAAGGTGAGCGATTGGGGTGAATAAAATAGAACATCAGCCTCCCCCGCAGAAATCGTGCTGAATGCGGAATTAAGGATTAAGGCCGTTACGCCCGGAAACAGGTGGAAATTTTCACTTTTACCAGCGTTGGGCTTTCATCTTACCTCAACCTTGGCAACGCACTGTGCCCTGGAGAGTGTGTACGAACGAACAGCAGCCTTCCTGTCATGACAAATGAATGGAGTGGAAATTATGCTAATACCGGCTGGATGGCGGAAGGCAAAGTGTCTGACGGGGAAACGACAGAGTCAGCATTCTCTTTCCGGTCGTTTTGTCACGAGATGGGAATTCGTTGTTCCGGCGAGTGTACACCGAGAGTACCGCTTGTCAGCCTCGTGACCAGGACGTGTTTTTGCTTTTGCCACGTTCGTCAAGGTGCTGATAATTTATGGATGCAGATCAGTTTCTACCGGTTACTAATGTTGCACTTTGCAACGGAGTGGGATGCTGAGAGCATGTTAGGCCGAAAGGTTAGGGTTGTGATGAATTTGCAACCATCAGTGTTTTCATTTTTCATTTTTGTTCTTCCGGGTGAATGGATATGACTTTCAGGCCGTTGATTGACCGTGCAAGCGCAAAGCGGTTTGAATGGCATTTTCTAAAAGTCCATTTTAATCTGCGTTCATCACGGCTGAAGATAGAAAACTTTTAATTATGACAGAAATTTAATGTTTTGTCATTGAAATGATGAGGCTATTTTCGGTGCAGGTATGCTAATTTATTTATCCGTCTAGCCTAAGTCTTCGTTAAAATTCGTTCCGTACGCTAAACCACTATGTCGTTGAAATAGTTTAGATGGCTTTCCAACTAAGGATGGATTGAATTTACGAACGTCAGTTACGACAAATGGCCAGACTCTCGACGGCGAGTTTGACGATAGGACGCCTCAAAGTGTTGATGTATCAGAAAGTCCCGCGACAGCTGCCAAGCGACCATAACCGCAATCCCAACGATGGTTGACAAGCTTACCTAACTGGATTAAGAAGTTGCAAATTGGGATTTGTGGCACTGAACGAGACGGCTGTGGTTTCCAAAAGACGTTGACAGAAGAATTAATGAACGTCCTGTACAATATGTTTATTGGGCTTGACTCTAGTAACTTTGATCGGTTTTGATGCTTCGAAGGTTTATACACAGAATTGTGTTTGCATGTTATTCTCACACTAAAAATAGCAGTCGGTTACATGAAAAATAGCAACTTTTGGGCAACACTTATCCCGCGAGTTAAATTGAATAAGAAAATCTGTGCCGCACCAGGCGTCTCCATCGGACACATGATTTTACATGCAACTGTGAGATCTTCGATGAAAAATTAGATTTGAATTGAATTTTTCTTTTGTGGTGATCCTAACTTTACTCTTCTGAGGTTCTTTAGTTGTGTAGATTTGATTTTACCGTAGATTTTATTTTGGCAATTCAATTAACATATTTACTGCTACACCAACATAAATGATTGATATGAGAGACATTTGAATATTTTCAACGCGTATGCGCTACCAGTCAAGATTATAAATTGCATGACATTTTCGGTAAGAACGAAGTTTGGTCGTTACATTTGCCGATACTTAAAAAAATAAATTTTCTTTGAAACTCGGAATTATATGAATGGTGAATATTTTCGCCAACTCTCAACCAAAAAAATTTTCCTCCGTTGCTTTGCCGGTGCTAGTAAATTATTCGACTGCGTAAATTGTCCTCGCCCTTCAATGGCACTCGTAATACATGCAAATCGATTGCCACCACTTATCGAGCGATAATTTGTTCGATTTTGCGCTCGGAAGTTGTTACGGAACGCATGGGAAAATAAATGACATCCCATTGTTCCCCATCAACATGGTTTGACAGTTATACTTTTTCGGTTGGTTCGATGCGTAACCTCCTTTTGCTTCTTTATCCACGTACGGGACGTACAGAAATGTAGTTGAAAATTTCACATAACTCAATTATACGCTGTGGAACTCGGTCTGTGGAGGATAATTCTGGCAGCAGAAATCTTTCGGGAGTTTGCTGCTGCAGACAGTGAAGGCCAACACACTGACTGCTATGAAGAGACAAGCCAACAATGGAGCTCTTATACAATCAGCTAGAGAGCATGTCAATCTTGTTTTCCCCGGTCGCTATAAAATGTGCACGGTGGAAAGCATCCATTTTGGATGGTCTTTAATGTGTATCATGTTGCCATTTTTCCTTCGTCATTCTATCCCGCAGGCCATTTCTATATCTCTTGACAAGCAGCTGGTGTGCGCCTGTTATAAAGCCAATGTGGCATTGTCTACCCGGTGCCATGTTGTTGAACCTTTTTCGTTCGGGATAGTCCTTCCCAGTTGCTGGTGTTTTTCAAATAATCGAAACATGGTGGTTATGTTTCTTCTGCTGCCGGTTGTATCACAACCCTTGGGGCTATTTTGGCGTTCAAAATGATAGCTGCGCTTGATCTTTCGCCAGAGTGACGGGGTTTATTTTTGGGATGCGCAACCGATCACACCGAGGAGGTTCGTCTGTTGATTCGAAGGAGTTTTGCAGAGGATGCCATTTGATTTGGGATAGTGCGGTTTTTCCCTCTACGGGAAAAATAGAATGCGAAGATGATAAAATAATATAGCAGCAAATATAACAATGTTATCTACGTCTGAGAACCAACAATTGTTTGTTTTTTAAAGTTATACAAAAGGCAACATTGTAACCATTGTTAATATTTGAACACAAAAATGATTAAAAATCATTGTGATTATTTGAACACAAAAATGATTCTGTTTCGGTTGATTGGAGAACTAATTATGAAATACTTCGCACAGACATAGTTATCGTCGATTCGCTAACGGTACCTTTAATTCTTAAAGTAACGTGGGGCAATATGGCCCCCTTAAGCGAAAAACATTAATTTCTTCCACTCCAGTCATTAAAAACATTTCAAATTTTCATAGTTGGATTTCTAAACATCTTTTTTATGCATGAAAAACTACTTAAACCTATCAAATCATTAGTAAGTAAGGCTTTCGGAAGCCCTTTTGGTTTTTACACCGTTAACAATTGTTGGACAAAATGGCCCGAACGGTTGGGCGGAACGCACCTCGACCTAAATATGGGACAAGGCGACACAAAAAAAAAGAGAATGACTACGGTTGCATATCGAAAAGTTAGTCTATGCAGAGGCTCAAGTAAACAGACCGATTGGTCCCGCATAACACGCATTGGTTTGAATTTTGTGGTGTACTATTCGAAAGGCAGTTTGGGTATAAGTTCGTTGCTTGTTTATGAACCCATTTGTTTATGGCCTTCTATAGAAACCGTCTTATCATAACTTTTAGTTGTACATCAACCTTGCAGGTAGTTAATTCTAACCGAGTCAAAGTTTGACATTTTGTAATTCTGTAGATTTATGATATGAAACAGTTGAATACCACAAAAAAAATGTCCAAATTTCGTCTCTAGACCTAATAAATATGCGTATCAATAAAGCTTTGATCTTTTAAATGTAATGCGCATTCAAATTAACAATTTGACTTTTACTTGCCCTTGTTTTGATGGTGCATCATGCCCCATTATTCATATTTTGAATGCTCTAACCTAATCTGGACCGTTCGTTTCTTGTCTTTTATTTAAAATGTTGAGATTATTAAAACAGTTTCTTTTCGATATTCGTAAAATAACAGATTTAGGTACTATGAAAATGCCTGGTTGGTTGAAACATATAATTTTAACTTCTCTAATTAATTAAATATAAGTTTTACTTCTACTTTAACTTAACTAACTTTAATTCAGCTTAAAACATGCTTGTGCATCTTACCCCACCGGGGGATCTTGCCCCACTTTTCCCTACATATTTGAGAACTAAGGCAAAATAAAACGTTCTCTCCGAAACAGATATGGACAATTCAGCGAGTCACGTTTTGCTCTTATCCCCATGGTCGTCTCGCCAAAGCTAATTGAAATGGAGGCGCACGGTTACGAGACAAGTGGTGAGCCGCGAATCTCGCTTAATATTCCTGGTAACCGGCATGATGGAAAAACAAGTGAAAAAGAATAAAAACCCCCGATCAAACAGTTATCTGTGCAATCTTCCACCTACATAGACCATTTGCAGGGGTGATTGATTCGTTTCGTCGACATCGTAGGTTGCGGTAGTATATTGATTGAGTCGGAACACAGCGAGAAGCTTCGCAAAAGACAAGATCAGTGGGTGTATGAGGGTGTGTGTTATTTTTTTTAGCAGATTTAGCTTCTGTTGTTGACTGCCCATCAGGTGAGTATATAGTACAAGTTGATGGGAGATTGAATTGATTCGTCGAAACAACGAATCAATCGGCTCGACTCATATGGTCATGCCGCGTTTGTAATATTGTTCTAAGATGTTTTCCATTGCTTCAGATTTTGAAATTTAACTTACATTTTGCATTAAAAATGTTTTTGTTAGAAAATAATTTTAAATTAAGCTGTCCATTGTTTATCATATATTTCATTAATTTTATTTATTTTAGTTCCCTCAAAATTGATACAAATTATCGATATCACCTAGGATTTCTGAGGATAGTTCGGTTTAATCTTGAGCCTAATCAATCTCATACTCCCCAGGATTCTTTTCATGGCTAAAGCCAATCGTTCTGACTGTAATAGATATCACTTAACTGCGATAAGTGAACTGAGCTTTCCGCGACCCGACGATGATAGGGCATTAATCCAATCGGATCAAAAACAGAACATCCGGCACGCGGCAAGTGCCAACCCAGAAGGGGGTTCGATTGCGACCCGGAAAACCTTCACGTCTGATGCAAAAGACCCTTTGATGATTGATGAGAAATGAAGCCTTTATGCTCCAGAAATACCCTTTCGGTGGAACGGTGTGCAAGAAAGGAACGAAAGCGAGAAAAGAAGGGGCAATGGTCATTAATTGTACGGTCGGGGTGCGTCCCGAGGCGATATTTAGTGTAAGAACTAGTTTATTTTTTATTCATGACGAGTGTTGAGCAAGAGCGAATAATGCCGATAAGAACCGAACAAACTTTCATTTACCATGGGCTGTGATTTCATGGATGGGTTGGTGGAAAATTAATGGTTTACGGTTGAATGTCTATTTGTGTTTCGGTCAACGGAGAATGTTCGTCGGAAGTGATTTTAACTTAACCTAACAGCACACAAAATCACAACAACTTTTCTGTCATCAACATTAATCTATTTAGTTTGAGGTATACGCTGTTTTTGTGGGACCAAGGGACGAAAAAGTTGTTTAGTATAAGTATAACGCCTAAATGGCGCGGTACATCGAAATGAAACTGGAACCAAGCACGTAGTTTTGATAATTAAAAAGAGGGATGGTTAATATTAAAAAAATACAAATATTAATGTGTAGCTAAATGCACTAAAACAGAATATGATTGTAATGCTGGTAATCTACTGTCATCTGCACAAAACCGGATTGGATTTCAACGGATTGAAGTATCTAACAAAACGATACAAATAAAACAACTTACGCGTGGATTTGGTACGTTAGTTTTCTTTTCAGAATCACATCGTGCCATTCTAGATGAGGCAAATTAATGTTCTCATTATGTTTTACTATCATCACATTTATTTCACTGCTGTTAAGATTTCTCTTCAAGCTCTTTAATCCTACCCTTGCTCGCAGGGTTGGCGTGTCAAGGAACATTGCTTCACATTAGATTCACCTCCGACCATTCGAGGTACTGTATGCACCACACGGTAGGACGAAACTGTTTCAACCTGTCGAATGCCATTTTTGCGGCAAAACAAAACCAAAAACATCGAACGTTATGTCATTTTACGGACTCTGACAGGAAAAATCGTGCCGAGAGACCGTTTCGGGTCGGTGGAGTTGGTCTAATTAATGGTCGAGTTTCCACGATAATTTGATGGATGGCGTGTCCGTGCCGCGGCTAGATAAGGGGCTTGGCCAGAGCTGCTCTGGTTGTTGTTCGCCCGTTTGTCCTTTTGGTTCCCGTGTTGTTCTATTGCGTTGTTCGGGATTTTCCTACTCCGATTCACTCCCGAGTGACTGCTACACAAAGTGCGTTTGTTAGTTCTATTATAGCTCAATTGTGCAGTTAGTTGTCAATTTGATTGCTTGTTGTTACAAATTGATTAAAAGGATTAGGAAAAACAAACTATTTACAATATATTTCGTGATTTATTTATTTATCACACACTTAATTTAAATAAAAAAAAAATATTTAAATGAACTTAAAGAATTTATAATTACATTAAAAAATCCTATTTAAAAAGCGAACATCAGGATGTGTCGTTGAAAAAAAAAACAAATCAAAAATGAAGAAATGAAACTCATCTACAGAAACAGGATAAAGTATAAGTCAGAAAAAATTTGAGCATATTGTAAAAGAGAACAAGGCATGATCGATGTCCTTCTTCCCTTAGCGGCATTTTTACTGTCAAATAGCAAATTGGAAAAATGTCTGAGTGTGTGTGAGTTGCTTTTCAATTTCATTTCAATAATACGATGACATAGTAAGTACTTCGTCGACATCCTCGTAAACAATCACAGAGTATATTCTTTTAGGATCAATTAATTAACGAGCCATCAAAAACTTTACCGAAGCAAAACAATATCACGCGGCATAAGCGATCACCTGCCAAAGACGACAGTAGCGTGCAGATTTTAATAAGCTACGTGCCGATACTGCGCCTCGAGCAAAGACCGTGCCGCTACTTGTCTTCTCGCCGGTTCCGTTACTTCCGTTTGTGGTCGCCCCGCTAATGGGCAGCCATTTTCGCTCCCAAGAATTCGTCGAACCGTGATCGAAACGCTCGGGAAGACGCTTCAATTACGATGTCTCTTCCACCGGCAACCGTGGCGAAGGTGGAAGATGAAGAAAAGATTTTACAACATCTTGCCTCCCATCGGGCGAGTTGGGAGTGCGTTTAGTCACTGTCACCGTGCTAAGTCGCTGATGAATGGAACGCATTACGGAGCGCCGGAAGAATTACACTTCGATTTCCATTAGTTCCTATTCGATCGGGTCGGTTGCGTTCGGCGACGCTAAGCGTCGTTGGACAACGTCGTTTTTGCCAAATTAGTTTGTGCCCCGTAGTAATTAATCACCTGTGCTTCAATTCGGGCAGATTCGGAAGGGGTTGACGGCCGTTGGCAGCAGAAGAACTTAGAAACTGCAAAGAACTTAAAAACTGTGTAGAACTTCCCCCCGCAGAAACAGGCTACGTCATCAATTGGGTTCGGTTTGGGTGAAAATCGGGGCAGAATTGAGAATAATTGCAGGCAATTTCGATCCAACCTTTGCGAGCGCGCGAACGGAATGGGATCAAATATTTAACTCCTGCGAACGCACAATCAGCTCGAAGCCGGTGGACAGGTTTTACGTCGCTGATCGTTCATTAAAACTTGCCCGCCATAGGATGGCTGAAGGGTTCGCGTGTCACGATGGCGGATTGTTTGTCGTGAAAATTATCATTCACACGGAAGCCCTGCAGCCGGCGGGCCAAAGTCTCTGGCAGCAGTGTTTGCCAAACCAAGGGGGGGCACGTTAATCACTCGGGGCGTTAGTTACACACCGAAATCGCCTTCATTTCTCCGTTGCTCTGCCTGAAAACCAGCCACCGCGGCCATACTTACTCGAGATCGTCATAAACGTTGATAAATAGGTGCCGATTAATATCAGCAGCGGAATGATGAACATAAACACGAGCGTAAAAGTCGTGTAGAGCTGCTCCTGCCACCGGTCGGTGTAGAAACCGTGCGTTACGCACTGGTAGAAGTCCTCCACGAATGGTCCCTTCGCCACCCGGAATATCATCCACTGGAACGAAGAGAAGAGAGAGAGAGAACATTTGGGCGAACGGTTAGTGTAAGGTTGGGGTCGTTTTAATTTCAATCTCAGGGCCAAGCTGTTTGCCAGATAACCACCGGAAAGTTTTTCCGACCATCGCATTCATGTCTGGCGTGAAGGTGTGTCCCCGAGATGGACTGCCGAGATACCGCCAAACCTCCGCTGGCTGGTTGGTCACGTTTGGAATAGTTTTTCCAACGTAACCGGTCGGAAAGGGAGATGATGGTACGAGAGGACTGAAGGTGGATTACGTTTCCATCATTCCGGGCTCGTTGTTATGGTGGCTTCAGGCACCGACCTTTAACCCCCGGCTGGGGCAGAACTTCTTTGTTGCCCAGCACAACATGTGACGGCTCAGTGTGCCTAATGTTGATTCATGGTACTTACGACGGACGGAAAGTTTAATTGATTTAGAGCACCCCCGAGTATAACGGTCACAAATCGGTGCCGATGTTGGTGGTGTCCTCGGGAGGACTCACAGTAGTTTGGTGGTGCACGCCAGGACCGCCACGTCTCGCGGCTCCCGATGAAGCTTTGAAACCCGACCCGTGGTCCAATTATTCCGGATTGAGTGTTTCAATTAATATTTTCCTTTCCATTCCATTATCACATCGTCGACAGCGGGCTGTAAGCTTTTATTACATAAGCCACGTGATTCCAGTTGATTAGCAGCGCATTTTAAACTTTCCAACTCGCTGGCGGACATTGTTACACAAATGTATGGATTGGAGCAAAATAGAAAGAATTCCAACATAAATACGGAGAAAAGGTACCATTTAGCGTTTGGAACGCTTTGTACTTCCTCGAAAAGACTTCGGTGATGCTTACCCAAGTGAACGCTTCGTTGGCAGTAAGGTTAGAGGGAATAAATTAAAAAAGGCAATCCCATAGAAACCTTCTTATCGACAAATCGTTCCACTAAATGGCGATACAGAAAGGACCCAGGTAGCTTGTTGGCAAATGGAAACTGACCAATCGAGGTAGACGTCCACTTCCAAAGAAAAGGAAACACTCCGTCGGGTCGTGGAGAGGAACAATATTAAAAACCGGTGTTGGCTTTAGTAGATTTTGTATTCGAACGTTTCCATATTTCTGTCAAAAACCCATTTGTGAGTGAATATTAGCTCAAATATAAAAAGTTTCAAGAAGAACTGCTCTACGACTAAGTTTTTCAATGAATCTGTTATCCGAGATAGTGGAAAAATGTTGTATGCAAAATGGCTAACATTTTTACAGAGAAAAATACTTCAAATGTCTGTTGTTTGTAGATAAGTGAATCGCTTTCTTTGAATGCTGTGAAAAGCTCGTTATGGTAACGTGGTGTCAACCATAAGTGAAATGAGTTGGAATGATCTTTTAATCTTATTAACAGCGCTCCATTTAACTGTAACGCCACCAAGGGTTGAAAAGGATTCTTTCGTTAGTTCAGTATGGCCGAAAAAATACTAATTAAATGCAAATTATGTATCAACGGGACATTATGCGTGTCGTAAACGGATGTCGAAGGATTAACCAAAGGGTTGAACACAAGCCAAATCTTATGGTGCTTTTATTTCGGTCAATCCTTTTGAATTTCGTTTTTTAGGTAAAGAGGCTTATTGTATGTGGTGTAAAAAGTGTCGCTAGAACCCCGAAATGGTTGTAGCTTTACGTAGCTTTAGCTTAATGTGATTTAATTTATTGTAGTTCTACATGTTATTATGTTTGTTATACAATAACAGCAGAGATTAAATCAAGCTACTAATTTTTGAATTGCTGCACAGTACACGTTATGGCCAGTTCGTTCCAATGACTGCTATGAGCAATACTTTTAAAAGAGTTTACTATTAATTAGTAATTTCTCTAAAATGAATAAGTTGCACCTTACAATGGACCTGAATTGCATATAAATTTGTTACGTGCGTTTACACTAGTTTTAGTTACACATTGGATTCTTGTCTGTCCGTTGAGTTTTCTATCAACAAATAAACAAATCACATTTTGTTTTGTTCTTCTTTGTTCAGTCCATCCTCAAACTATTCGGAGAATTTTTCTTTGCTTTAATATTATCTTAACACTGATATCTTTTCTATATGTCAGAGCATCAATCTTTTAGATTTTAATTCGAAAATGTGATGTGTTCTATCCTTTACTTAATAAAAAAATAATTAAGATCATTCTCGCATTTTCATTATCTTCATTTACTTTCATTCGAAAGTAAATTCACTAATTACTGTTAGCACGCATTTGATAAAACAAGCTATTTTTTTGAAAAAATATTAAAATTATTCCATCACTAAAATTAAAAAATGTATGGGCAAAAGTACGGAGCCCTCGAAAACTCGGGGTCCAAGCAGCTGCTTAGTCATATCACTTAGATTAAATAGATTGTTTTAATGAGAAAATCTTTTTGGGGAAAAATGTTGCAACATAAAAAAGAAATGGACGTGATGGATAAATGGAATGGTGGATAAATATATAATGTGTTTATTTTGTACATTTTACTACCCCTCTACCTAGAGAACTTAGGGCGAATTAACACTGAAAGTTTAATTTGAGTTCAAGTCTCAAATTAGTTGAAATGATTGATGGATTGATTGATTGGCTTCAAATTAGCGAAATAATATAATCTGTCATCATAAGGTTTTTGATTGATTTTAGTGGTTCTGTTTTGGTTTTGCTATACGAAAAGCAAAAGCATTAAGGTTAATTAAAACTATGCTTTTACTGAGCGGTAGTTAAGGAAATTTTATTAAATAAGTCTAATGATTTTCGTAATCATTGATCATCGTAGCAATTGTTTTTATTTCTTAAGTATGTGAGTGAAGAAATCATCAATAAAAGAAATAGACAGTTTAAAATTAAAGTAGATACGCATCAATAATGATTCAAATTATCAAATATCTTCAAAATCAAATGCCATGCAGCGTTACGTAGGATGTTTCAAAGACGAAGAATGTCTTTTCAAATTCACATTGACGCTGTCAGCTGCGACCCACGCTAATAAAGCTGCTCATTATTGAGTGATTGACAGCATTGATAACCCCCGGGTCTAAGCTAGCAGGAACAATCTTTCTGCACATTCAACCCCTGAAGTCTAACAGGGATGCTAGCATTTTCTAACCAACGCATCACCGAGGACTATCCTCGAGATTCATCCTATCATTTCTGGGCAACATCATCAGTCTGCGAACATAATGGGCGGAAAGTGACATTCAGCTGGGACGGATTTTCCCGAAAAAAGACTTCCCTAAGAGTGCACCACTAGGAAAAGACTCTGGAAGGCTGCTTCTATTCCATCTAGCAGCCAAACGGTACGATCAAATCCCACCTGATTTCATAATTGAAGATTGGCCCTTCAAAGGGCCATGAGGCTATAAAGAGGACTTCTATGCGGCTATATACGAAATCAACTCAATCTGCCAAGCCCGAACCCAAAAGATATCGATCTTTCAGGCCAAAAAACCGGTCCTTTTTGCCACTCCAACTAGTCCACTTCTCTAGCTTACTCTTAAAGATCGAAAGGACGGTTTTTTATCACTGACCGCTCAATGAGCTCGAACTGATGGCGAAGATTGATTTACGTTCGGTTGATTAATTTTTCCTACGCCTTATTAATGCCGTTAAAGGTGAAACGGAATGAGAAGGGATGGAATGTTCCACGAAACGCAAGCGAATTTGATGTCAGGATTTGAAAAGTTTTCCATTATCCAAGTGTCACTTCACAGCGGTCGCCTCTTGGGCATCCCGGCTATTTTACCATTCGTCTCCCATTGGGAGCTCCCAACGAAAAGGGAGAGAGAGGAAAGAAAATGGAAATTTATTTTCCAGCTGTTTTTACGGAAAAAAGGAATGTTAACGCCAGCAGCGGCCTCTTAACGCCAGCAGCGGATCAATCACAGACAACACGGGCCTAATTCTCAGAAACCGAGTTCATACTGTTGCGCCGTAACGACTGGCCACGCGTGCCAGGAGAACAAGGGATCAAACTTTTGTTCCGGCAATACATCATTTCAACACCTCGCCAGCATCTGCGAGTAGCATACGAATTAATACCGAAACTGCTTTGGCACGCAGACCGTGTTGGTAATTCAATTAGTTTTGTAGGAATCTTAAACATCGAAGCTCTTGGAATGCAGTAGCACCAAGAAAAAGGTAAATTTTGAACTTGTTCAAGTGAATATTTGAAATTTGTGGAATCAGATTTGATAAATTTGCTCACGACGTATCCGTTGAGTGCTTTCTAACTCAGTTAAAGAAACATTCATAGAATTTGAAATTTTTGGGTTAATACTTGAATTTAATGTACATAATTATAATATCATTGTCTACTTTTCGTTAAAGTACGTTGTGGTAAAAAAAAAACTGTGCAGCAAAAGACAAGGCACAAACATTTAAATGTGCTTGGCAAGGATCCTGTTTCGTATTGCGTTCCTGCTATGCTCGTTTTTAGAAGAATCCCGAAGGAGTTTGATCGCGATTCCTCGCGATATTGCTCCCATTCGATGTCGATTTTGGAATTTGATTTTCTTTCAATTTTTCACTAACAAAAGGCTACCAGAGAGCATCGTTTGTATAATGGTGTGAACATGTAAGGGCACTAGAGTCACATTCCTTATGCAGCGAATCGATTATCGGTCCAGTCGATGGGAGTCAAGTGATCCTGATGCCTACCAGATGCGCGTTGTAACATGAGTTCAACTGATCCCATGCTTGAATTGCAAAAATGCAATAAGCTGAAATTGGTTTTACGGATCAGCCTCTTACAGGGCCAGTGCTGAAGTTATGTTTCATTCGGTGGTATTTCATACCACATACGAAGAAGGATCGGCGGTTTCAATTTGAAACCACCAACGGAATTGTAACATCCAAAGTCTTCAGCACAACTAAGTATATGACAATAACCAAGATTTAAATATAAGCAACAAATATTTTCATGCTAGGGAGATAACGATAAACAAATTGGTTTTAGGATGCACTTGTATTGAGTAGAAATGTGTGTTAAATTCTAAAAAGGCTTTAAAGAAGTGGTGTTTATATGTTGGATTAAAGCGCCTTAGCGTGTACTTGATGATAACCACCTGTTAACATACAATTGAGAACTATTGAAACTAATCTCTTAGTAAAATGTCGTGAAAAATATAGCATTTTGCCGTATCTGCTTGTATTGCTTATACTATTAAGAGTGTTGATTTATTTATTCAATTTACAATCAATCATATAAACATGTAGGTATTTTACTGAACATTTTACGTTGGTTTTATAGTTTTCCAATTCTTTCTGTTAGATGCGTATTATTTCGTAATTTCGAAAGTATTTCGTAAATGTTCAATGTTCAAAAAGGAAAATCGTTGCGGTTGACGAATATACTGCTTTTTCAATGTTGAAGTACAATGCATGAGTAAAAAGTTCACGGCCTCATCCAAACGTGTGATACGGTGATAATAATGTTTCTCTTAAATTTGATTGTTTCTCAGGAAAAAGCCCATTATCGTTCAATTATGAATACCTTGCTGTCATTGGTGTTTGGTGTTGTTTCCATTTTGTTGCTACGATGATGCGAAAAGTAACAGCATTATCTTTAAATTGACTTCGAGATTGGGTAGAAGTCGATCCTGGTAACAAAAATGCACACGCAGAGTTTCGACATTGATTTTCAACGGTGAAAGTTTGACAATACGTGTTGATATGTTTGAGGAAGTTAAATATATTTAAATCGCACTTTTTGATGGAATATTGTACTTTACATAAACAATTATTTGATGGTTGATGGAATAAACAATTATTACATATAAATGGACGTATTGAAATATTGGAAAAAGAAGATGCCTCTCTATGTTTAAACGGATTAAAGACATGCTTAAGTTGAATGTTTTTACAAGAGGTAAATATTGTCTGTTTCCCTCCTCTCAGAACGTTGCCTATCGAAAGGATGCATGTTGGTACACTATTCTCTGTCGGTGCTTGGTTGTTCATCAATTCATCAGACCTGTTATAAGTATTTTGGTTGATTCGATCGAAAATCAACTACTTCGTAGGACTTCCAAGCTGGAATGGTGGTTTCTTGTCTCGATACAAGGAAGTAGTAAGTGACCAAGTAGTTTGTAAAGGCTAAGAAATTTCACTAGAATCAGTTCGTGTGTGTTGTTTTGAATCGATGATCAACATCCTGACTGGCTACGGGTGAAACGTGTTCGATGAGATGGACATGAGCCTTACGCATCAGGTTTCGTACCGATTAGCATTTAGCGTGCGGTGCCGGAACGTGTCTGTGGTCGAGGAGCAGCGGGGTGGCATGGAAGGGGCACAAACAGCGAGGAGGGATCGGCTGGAAAATGCGACTGTGTACGGAAAATTGATGATGCACTTGTTGACCCCAGTGGTGTCCCTGGCCAATTTGTCTGCATTTTCCGATCGGTTGATGGAAATTGCTTTCCCATCCACTGCGAGCAGAAGCTGGTTCGGATGCTTTTTGCACAGTTTCATTCTCTCGGCTTCCCTCACCTTCCCCGCGTTTGCCCTCGGCCAGGAATCCTAGCCAGGTTGCTCGTGCGAGTTTAATTTGCGGGCACTACTGGATCCGGCCACATTGAGTGGCATGAGTCTCATTCAAGCGGCATAATACACGGCAACAAGTACCTTTCGGTACTGACGAGTCGTTTGATCGTTTGCAACCGAGACTCGGAACGTTCTCCGGGTGAATCATTTGGTTTCTCACGCAGTCGAACGCGCTCGATCGATGTGATTTAATGGTAATCGTCGTGGTGATTTTCCAGTGTTCACGTGAAGCGGAAAAGCCGAGATAGCACGACTTGAAGTTCGGTTGTTTTGCTCCACTTCATTGCGTATCCCAGTGCACTGACAACGGATTGTGGAAAAGCATTTTCGAATTCCGGCGCAGTTGTTGTTTACTTCAGTTGGATGCGCTGGCATGGTGTGTGAGTTTCGAAAAGCATTACTGACATTTGAATTGAATATCAAAGGAAGAATACCTTCATCCAGGGTGAGATGTTCAGTTAGATTCCAACATGTATGATTTATTTAAAATGAATAAAAATAACAACTTAGTTTGACTTGGCTTGTATGCATATTTTGATTTCATTAAAATCAATAAACATAATAACTTAGCTTGACTTAAAAACACGAAAAAGATAGTTGGTTATTATTCAGTTCAGGAAACTAACAACCCATAGGTTGGAAGAAGGATGAAGAAGTTTTTGTAGGACTGAAGAAGATTAAATTTCGAGTCACTGTATTAATAGAAATTATTATATCATATCATTAATAATGTCAATATTATTAATAATGTTTCAAAATGATGGCAAATTTGTGTGATTTAAACTGGATTCAGTTTCTTCGTTGCTTGATTTCTCCCTTCATCGTAAGCTTACATGACAAAACGAATTTTAATACTTTCTCTTCAAAACAATGTTGTGATGCAATTAACCGGAGCAAACTCAAACAGCTGAACATCGGTTGTGCATTATTGAACTGAGAACAATAAACCGACCGTTTAACAATCGCTCAGTTCCTGATCTTGATCCTATTCGATCGCCTCGCCATATGCATATGAAACCATCATATACATGCAAGTAGATATTTGCCGTGATTGAGTATTAATTATTTTTGTTTAGGTACCCTTTTGCAAAATTCAACAAAGCGAAACACAAAATATGATTCGATAAAATTTAAAAGTTTTTGCTTATGCCACAAAACAAATGCTCTCTTGTGTGAAACTGTGAGCTATTTCGAGAATTTCCTCCGCCACTAATCAGCCGAACAGACTTCTTCAGTCGAGCGGAGGATCCGATGAGCCACCTAATGGATGATGGATTAATCTGCCTCACTAATTGAGCCGCACTTTGCTTGAACTGGAAGCAAATGGTGACGACCGGAGTGGCTGGTGGCAATTAGGTAACACTACTAGGCGCGCTTTGCTCAGCTGAGCGTGAAATTGTTGGTATCGGTTGCCCTCAACAGTGGCTCGAATAACTCTCGTTTTTGTTGCAAACGAAGTCGGGACAAAACTTGGTTGAAAATAGATTTCACTGACTTTATATCAGAACGAATGATGACCTTGCTAAGTTATGCAGTGCAATTAGTCAGAAGGTGAAATAAACAATATTGACCTTAATGGAACCATAATTACAGCCTAAAAACTAAACTAAAAATCATGCGCATCTTTTTCCGCCATTGGCACATTAGTTGTAATAAACGTTACAATAAAACCAATGATAATTAATAATAAATCACCTCACGAAATCACATACACAGAAATGCAGTTAATAGTTTTTACTCATAAAGTAAGGTAAAGAGTTGGGTTTGAAGTGTAGCTGGAGATTATTTTTATCTTTTTAATCTTACATTGAACTCTTAGAAAATTATCAAATGACGACTACCATCCAGAGCAAATTGATATTGCTCAACAATCGTACAACAAGTACAATACGGCCTGGCCGAACAAAAAAAACAATTCTAAAAAATCGTTGACGTAGTTTTTTGCGTTGAAAATTTTCATGACAGTTCGTTTAATATGGCCAATCCGAACGAGATAAACTAGATACAGCGTCTCTAACGCCCTGATTTATGAGAAATGATATGGCACTTTAATGCTTTCTAAATGAATTCATTTGTTGCGAATATGGTTCTTAAAAAAAAGGTTAAATCTGCTACATTATCATGAATGAATAAATGGATATACTTTGCAAAGTGTTTTTTTTATACAATCCCCCAAAAAATCATTCCCGTCATATCTTTCTTCAGTTATGTCTCACTTTAGCCCGACAATCAGCGCTGGTTTGTGGGCTCGATCTTTGCTACCCTTTTTTCCCAAACTTCCGGCATCGACTGCCGGGGAATGCTACCGAAACGAGAGGTTCGTCAACATCCATGATTGCGCTTAATGACATGTGATGAGGAAGTAGGATTCCAGATTTCGAAAACCAGCACACGACCGGGTGGGGAAGCCCGCAGAAGCCATCCACCCATAGCACCAGACGTGTGATTATTTGGCGGAACGGAGCAGAATAATTTCGTTCCATTTTCGAAACTTCAAACTTATCGCTGACCTATCTTCAAACCCCGTCGGCCAAATTGGGTGTTAAAAAGTAATGCCGCTACATCCTACGTTCTGGTATGCGGTAGAAAAAGGGCGTGTTGCCTCACACCGGCCACTGATTTAGAAGGTAGGTGTGTTAATTGCCACCGCAGCGAGAAGAAGGTATGTGTGTCATTTGTTACCGACTGTTGATTGGGTCGTGGGTCTTTCATTTAAGCGAGGTAAAAGTTTCCTAAGTAGCATCTGTTGTGATTGTTGTTTACAAAAATCGCAAAATATTGTTTGGGAAAATGACCCTGTGTTTCCTGGAAATAAGTATTGATTGAGAAATAGGTTTAAAATGGGTTGTTTCTTGTGTGAGTATGAGAAAATAATGCTTATAGCGTAAATAACGTATGCGGTAAAATTGTATGTAGCCATATCAACATTCAGTTATTCGGCTCGGATAACCATTTTCAACATAATTTAATATCCAATAAGAGGAAAATGTCCCCAAAATGGTGCACAAAAAAATGGATGAAATGTAAGACGTTGCCCAAGGAGGGTCGTGAAATAGTCTTTAGGTTTGCCTTGTGATAGGGTTTGCTTGTGGTCGATATGATGACGATTTTTATTACGGGTTCTACCGAAGCTTAAAGTCACCCAATCCTGATTGAGCTGAGAAGTATTTTTCCTTACAAATCGAAGATAAAGTTATCAAATAATTGGAATGATGAATACTGTTATCAGAAAAAAAACTTTTACTGCATTTCTGACTGCAGTTTTACAGTCACCAATGTTGCCTTAAATCCTTACATAAGTAAGCTTTAAGGCCTCTCAAGGTTTTACAAGAAAAGAGCCATTTATTTATTACTATTGCGTAGCATCTGTTTAGGTCCTGGTTGAAGTGTCTTAAGTGGGAATTTTATCAGCATGGCAGCAGAGTAGAGCCCCTAAAATCCCACCTTACATACCTGCGGCAGACTGAGCACGAAGGAGAGCAGATAGGCCACGAACAGGAACCGATGGCAACGGCGGGCGGTGTTGAGCGACTTCATCGGGTACTTGACGGCGACCCAGCGGTCCACGCCGACCAGCACCAGCACGTAGGTCGACAGGTACAGGCTGAACATCTGGCACAGCTTGAACAGCTTGCAGATCAGGTTGCCGGCGACCCAGTCGACGGTGTAGTACCAGGCCGCCTCGCCGATGATGCAGAAGCCCGTCACCAGGACGTCCGCGATCGACAGGTGGAAGATGAGCGAGTAGATGGCGCTCCAGTTGTGGCGCGTCACGCGCCGCGACTTCCGGTTCTTCTGTATGTTCCACATGGTGGCGACGTTGCCGAGCAGCGACACGATGGCCATGGCCGACAGGACGATCACGCGGATGACGCCCGACCGGGAGAGCGTGGGCGCGTGCTCGAAGCAGCTGAGGCCCGGCACCGCCAGCGCACTGCCGTTGTCGAAGGCGTAGCTGATGTTGAGCTGGTCACACTCCTCGCGCGCCAGCACCAGACCGCCGGAGTGGCCTAGCAGGTCGGTGGTGAGCGTGGCCAGCCCGCTCGACAGCTGGTGGATCGCTGGATGCAACCCCGAAGTCGGGGCCAGCGTCGCATCGGACGTTGTGTTAGGGTGCTGTTGCTGCAGATGCTGGGATGAGGCGGCGTACACGGCTCCGATGGCCAGCGAAGCATTTCCCAGCAGTGCCACCGGCTGCTCCGTGGCAAATAGGTCTGCCAAGGAGGCGGTGTAGTTTTCCAGCGCTGACGATCCATTGCCGGGGAGCAGCTCGAGCATGATAGCGGAGCGATTGAGCAATGGCAGCATCGCAGCGTGCCGGCGATGGCCAAAAGGGTGCTACAAACGATAGGAAAAGGCGATGAAAGAGGATTAAAATACATGCGAAAGGATCCTCCGAAGATAAACTCCAAATTGGAAAATAATAATTCAAACGTAATTCCCTTCCGTTTAGTAATCTCTTAAAACTCATTTCACAATTCCCTGCTAAAATATCCCAATAGCAATAGTTCAACAAAATATCCAATGTACTACGTTGAACCGTTCATAAGAACCCATAAAATTATTTATGGTGGACTGACCAACCGTGCGACCAACGTGCGTAAATGGCAAAAGTATAGTAAGCCCACAATGAGTAGGAAAGACCCAAGACGGTAATTACGCCAACAAAACTAAGTATAACTGTTTGTATATGCATAAGTGTGGTCTCAAACATTATTATAAATACCTAACCTAATCTTCCCCATCCTTATTATTTTTAAACTAAAAAGTGATACTTAAAAATTAATAAATAATAGGATTATTGAAAAAAATGAAATATTTTAAAATAGGATTTAGATCTAAATAAAGGTTTATTTTTATTATTAAATTAATAGAAAATGTGTTTCAAAATAAGTATGTTGTTGAAAAGTAGACCAATTTGAACAATTAAAAATAGCTAAAATGTGTTAAAATACTTGCACACACATAAATAAACGAGACTAAAAATGGGATGCACCTTAGAAGGGAAACTAAGAGTTTTGATGTTCTAAGCAAAGATGAAAACGTTTTAACCGAAGCAAAATTCATAGATAATGGATTAGGGCGTCAAATTTTTCTCCAATTGAGTTTGATTTTTAAAGAAATATCCATCAATGTGGCTACGAATGATTGTTGTCGTATATAATTTCTACCCCCAGTCTTTGTTCGTACTTATTTCGAGAAAATCGCAATCGTTACGATGCGGCAGAATGCATAAATAAATAGGATACCGTTTTTTCTCTCGTGACACAATAACCGCATCATTTGCAACAATTTTCGCAAAGAAGGCATTTGAAGAATGGTCAAAAATTACTCGTCGGGGGATTGATGAAAATTTGATTCTTTTTTTTTAACTTTGCATTCAACCAAATGTATCCCATGGGGTCAAGTTTTTGGCAAATGTTTATACTTTTCGACCGGAAAAATTTCCCCCCGGAGTGTTATTCGGAATTCTGCTTCAAGAAGAAGACTGTACGCACCCAGCTTCACAATAGGTTCTCATAAAGAAGGCAAACATGGGACGCAAAATTCACAGAATTGTAGTGCCCTCGTACGTAGACAACATTTGGCTCCGGTCATGTTTATCTTTCTAAACATTCCTTACCGGTGCGGAAAGGTCCACTTTTAGATTTCCATGGAATGTACGTATTTGTACAGCAAAAAAATAACATATTTAAAGAATGGTGGTAATGTCACATCATTCCACGTTTGTTTGGGCAGAACCATTTACGTAGCCAGTAAAACAATGCTATGCTTAAGCAAAACAGTTCCTTTCTGCGGTACGGAATGCACGTTATTTCAAATTGCTTCGCATCGTATCGGCGGGTATGCGAGAAACTCGTCCAAATACAGCTGGCTGTTGTGCCCCTTCGTCATACATATTTAATCCTGATTGCCCATATTATCCATTGGGTAACATGCTCCGTCGCCGCCCACCAGTGAACAGCCAGATACATTTTTCATCCTGCACCGGCGGGACCTGCCTAATGTTTATCGTTTTTCACTGATTTATCGCCACTGCAAAGTTTCGACTGGCCGTCGACAGATTTCACCAGCCTGCCGAGTCATGATGGTGCCAAAAAGCAAACGCATAACCGCAACCATGATGGCGAAACCCGGACGCGCTCGTCGTTGACATAATTTTTGAGGAAATCCCCGCACCAAAGCCTTGCGATGGTTGGGATTTTGTTTTTTGTTTTTGTTCCGGCACCATTCTAAATGATTCTTTAAGACCGGACTTAACCACACGAAAAACAAAACACGAGTGGAGCCAAGTGGCCAACTTCCCACACCGGGGTTCGGAGAGTGAAGGGCCTTAATATGCTGCCAGTGATAAACAGTGTGCCCATAAATTAGTGCACCCCAAGAACAGGCTCGTTCGCAGGATAGAACGTTTATCATGCTGCTCTGTTGGTGTGTATGTGTATGTGTTGTTTTTTGTTTTCCCTGAGTCGTAAGGTGTTCCATTCAGCCTCTTTTTTACCCTCTCGGCCGTCAAATGTTGTGCCGCAAACGTGCGATGTGTCGAAGAACCAAAGCGACCTAGAAAACCTCCATCCCACGGAGGGACGGGAGATTTTACGACGATTTCTCGCCATATCATGCCGTAACACAATTGCCTGCCCCTTTGTGCGGAGGGGGTTATTCTCGCCAGGCCGGCTAGCCTTTGGGGAGGATTTTTCCACACGCGAGCCACATAACGGTTCCATCCATCAGCGTAATGTCTGTTGGGGAAGATACTTTCAGATGCTTTTTCATTCATATCTATGAGCTAAAGTTTCCCTTCGGAACGATTTGGGTGGAACCGGCCAGGGATTATGACAGTTTGTTCGACCTACCTACAATACTCCCCATAGACCATCTCATCCTTCATCTCACCCCCATTCGGATATGTTTGATTTCGGCAAATGTTTATTGATAAATTTATCGCTTCGTTATTCAAGACGATTCGTTGCAGATGCGTCGGATTTGTCTTGTGGGAGTTAAAGTCGCTCCAGAGTTGTTTTTCCTTCCACCTGTAGCGTTTCATTCTGCGAGGCATAGTGTTGGAATAAAGAAGGTTTGACCATTAGCGCGTAAAGCTTATCGTATTAGTTTGTCTGACATTTCGACAGCTAAACGAACCGGATTCGTGTGACAAATCAAATCACTTCCAAAGAAACGAGCGATACCAAGCATAAATAAAAATGACCAACCACCATAAACAAATTGTGTACGTTAGGTTTCGTTCAACCGAACACGTTAGGATCTTTATCTCGTGCGGATCACCGGAACGGGATGAAATACATTTCGATGTAATTCAATTAGACACCAGCCGGATGCTGACACACTCCTCGGAGTAGTTACTGGGGTTACAAACACCGCACGGGAAAACGTCTCTTGGATATCCTCATCGTGGCGACATGACACCGGCCACCGGCCGTTTGCGTCGGATTCGTCTTCGTTTTTGGGGCAACAGGTTTTCCGAGCAGGTGTACATACACCCTCCGGGTCCGGCAATGGCAAACATTTCAAAGCAACGTCCTGCTGTCAAACCGAATGAGCTATTTTTATAAACGACAGTTCGGACAATGTTCGCCGGTGGAATGTGTGTGCGTCCATCGGTGTTAAATGAAACCAGTGTTTTCATTTTGGTGGTGAAAGTTTTTGGAATACAGATTGAAACATTTAGCTGCTGTCCAGCACAGCTGTCCACAATGGAGCATTTAATGTGGCTCATGGAGATTTTTTTTGTTATAGTGCAAAATTCAATTAAAACTGAGACTTGAGCATGCACTCATTTCATGTCTGATAATTTATTTTTTTCCTGTTGCCAAAAAATTTTCAAATCTTTCTTGCATTACTATTGTGGTTTCTTTTCTTCATTACAATACCATGGTTCATCCAAGGGAAATTAAAATCGTTATAGTTTCATTTCACAAGGTTCAATTGAAGCCGCCTTTTGATATATTCGATAAGCTTCTTCTAAACCTAATGCTGTTTATCCCAATGCATTTTTATTCTTTTACTAAAGGACTGACTATCGCCAATGTTGTTAGATATTTTTATAGCTTTGCGTTTACGTAAAAGAAACTTATATTTAGATTCTTTTCGACACATAAAGAAACCATATCAACGATTCAAACAGTATCACATACCGTCCTCAGTGGGAGACTGGTTAGGCCGTCTGGAAAGCGTTGAGAGGCAGTTGTGTCACGGAGATTAATTGATTCTACGAAATCGTCTGAGATAGGAGTAATGGCCTTCCAGCGACATGCAGCAAAATCATGACCCACCAGAACGGTGGAAACATTACCATGGCTACACCGCACACAGCACACTGTCTTAGGACAGGGGAGGCAAACGTTTGCCACCGCTTATCGTGGGATTTGCGATCATTAATACATTACATGATCATATTTTCCTTACGCAAGGATGAATGGAGAACAAGAGGATTTACCAGGTTTTTGTTTGGTTATACTTGGTTTTGTAAAATGCGGCTGAATTCTCATACATAATGAAATCCCAACATTTTACTCTAAGTACCGGAATCTTTGTACATTCAAATTTTGATATTTATTACATCGATAAGTTTGTCTACGTGATTAGTAATTTTACACATCCAATTATTTAATATTGCACCATAGTTTGTCAGCCCTGCAAGAAACTTTGTCAGTTGTCAAAAGAGATACGGCACCGGACAACGCTTTGTTCTAAAATAATGTCCGTCACTAATTTCCTTTCGACTCCGGTAGACAATCCGTCACATTACAAAGTTTCAAGTATTTTTGGACAAGACCCCCATCATTTGATGATTTGTCTCTGTTGAATGGCGTGTTCTGTACCGTTTTAGGCTTGATATGAGAATGCTATTCGTAGCTGCTAGTCGCTAGTGAGTTTTTTTATTCGTTTTTGGCAACTCACTTTAGAATGGTGCTTCAGCAGTAAATTTTGCAGAGTGTTTTATAAAAATTTTCATTTTCATATTCATTTTTTTTCTCGTTTTAGAACTACGCCCGATAGCCCATTTACAGCCTAAGGGTTAAATGAAGCGTGTCTAGGGTTGAGTTTAGCTGTTAAGAGTATTTGATAGACTTGCGATGTGGAAGAACGGTGATCGAAAACTGGCAGCGAAAATACCCGCCGGAACCGACATTTTCCCAAACTTCTTCCACCGGGTCAATGATTTCAACCCGCCGTTGCTGATGAAGCGTGGCGAAGGTACAAACGCCGGCTATTTTGAGATGTGTGGGACCGCGAGCATCCCTGGCGGCTTTTTGCGCGCCGGGTGGAGAGGAAGAAGGCGACTGTTTAAGAAGGAATTAAAGGCAAGTTTCGAAATCAAGAAGATAAAATTAAAGACAGATCTAAAGAAGAGAGGAAGGAGTTGAAAAAGATAGATGAGAATTAAAAAAACAACAACAACACCCGAGGGTAAAGACAAAAAGAGCAATTAACCCAATCCCTCCGTATTTCCATCGCGGTCACGGGGAATCCTGTGAACATATTCGGTGGTCTATATGTTCTAGCGCAGCAGGGGACCCCCATTAGCAGGTGTTAGGCAAGCGTTGAGGCAACAGACGCGGGTAACGGTAGGCTAAGAGCCTAACAGAGGGCAATGTAGCACACAAGAGAGGGAAGCCTCTGCCATGCATGAAGCCGCAACGACGCAGTGGGAATTGTAAGTAGAAGTTAGCTTCTTCACAAATTTAATGACCGCCAGCAGTGAATAAAGTGCCCGTAATGAGAATGAAGTTCAACGAAAACACAGCATACGGTGCGTCGCTACAGTGGGACTATGGACCACGGCACCAACATGGAGGCCAGTTGATGAACCGACGGCCCCCGGTTGGATGCGGTTGGACTAATTTACAGTTGACAAAAAGTCAGGGGAATATATCAAAGCTCCCATCCCTTGGGACCCGTTTGATGTTCGGTTTGGGATAAGTGGATGATTTCTATATTTACCACAAAATGAAATGCACAAAAAAGCTTATTGCTGTCGTTATATTTCTTGCCTAGTTTTTGCCAGCATATTTTGCTGTGATGATCTACGAGCAACGTTTTTGTTGTATTGAATTAAGGAAGTATTTGCCCGAATCAAAACGTTGCCCGCAAGGTTAATACTATTATCTCATGCAAAGTCGAAACGAAATGAATGCATTGAAAATCTTGTTGATCTTAATGAAATGATAAAAAAACAAACATTTACATGCCAATATGTCAATTAAGGAATTTACAGAAAAAGTTCATTGTTGGTATATTTGACTCGTTTGGGTTATATTTCAGACTGATTTCCGTTTTATGTCTATCGATTCCCTCAACGGAGTTCTCAAGAAGGATTTTAATTGCGTTTCCCAATGAACAAACACTCATTTCCTGCCAGTCCGTGTCTGTTTACCCTTGTCGTTTCCGATTCACTGACCTACCGTTGATTAACATGTCCAGCGGCGCTAGACAAACCCTAAATAAATCCTTTTCCTGTATATTTCCTTGGCTTTCCCACCGGTCGACATAGCATCACCTCAATCTGCCCGGGCACATCATCATTCTCCAGCGATTTTATTAAAAAGGACCAGCGGTCTAGGGAAATGACAATTCGGACCCATGCCATCCGTGAGACATTCAGCACCGGACGCAAAGGTCAAATTGCTTTCGAAAGTTGTTTCCATGAGCCGTTTTCCATGTGGCGTGGTTCGGATACGTTTCTAATGAATTTGTCCATGCCGTTTTTGTCTACATAAAGCGGATCGTCTTATGAAGTTTGGTTTGATAAGGAATTAAATGTGTTCCTGTTGACATTTTAGTCATTTCTGGGTGGATTCAGCTTTTTTATATTATTCTTTGTGGAAAAACCATCAGTAAAATGTAAGCATGAATGGTGAAAACTTCGTCGAACGAAATGATGGATCAATCGATAAACTTTCAAAAAGCGACATTTCCTATTTCATCTTGGAAAATTTCTACTGTTTTACTTTTTAATTTAAATACACCGTCAAACCGTGCCGGGTGTTCAATGGTTAATGCCAAAAATGATAAATTGACGTGCCATAGCTATATCGATCGTGCTTACAAGCTCATTAAAAAAGTTTCCCCCTCGCAAACATTGCAGGTAGACTGTAAATCGTGCACAATAGGTTGAATGAAAATCTTTTTAAATATTTGAACAACTCCCCAAGCCATCGCTGAACATCGTTTAATAACCGTCTGTAGCATTTGATGCTACACGTAAGTTAAGATATGTTTGAGAACGTCTTATCGCTGTAACGTTTCATCGACTCAACTTTTCCCAATAAAGATATTCTTCAAACAGCTCCACCGCTCGGAACGATGGCAGGGATTATGGCTGGTGTGAGGGAAAAACCCCCAGCCAGTGCGGGGATCATGTCTCCCATGTTGCATTTTCTTACGCATGCCATCGTTTTCCCATATCTTTAACACGGTTGAGTGCTTCAAATGTTCTTTCGGTTCGTGGAGGATGAAAATGGCTTAATAGAAAATCCGTTCGAGTTGGCATTTTTATGCGTTTTTAACAACTTGACTAGTGAAGGATTTGCTGCGTAGTGCCGTAGGGATGTTGCCGATAATCATAGCATGGTTACGAAGGATTGAGCTTGTGTTTTCCTGTCGTTGCCAGTGAAAATGATTTTTAGAACCCTGAAGTGCAACGCCTTTAAGGATCGACTAATTTCCAGGTTTTTTAGGACTTAGCATAAAACATTACAATCAGTAAAATTATCACACGATAATATGTATTAATATTTAATAATGTAAATAGACAAATAGAGAGCATATTGTAGTAAAAAAATATGATTATTCCTGTATCCCAGTAACATTTAGATAAATCTTACATTTTACCTTTGCATTTGAAAAGAAGATGGTAAACAACCTAACACAATACCCAAATTAAAATATTTCAATAAGTTAAGTATTAAGTTAATAAGTTTAAGTTCAAAAATTTAAATGTAAGTTTAGGAGTCCTTTTTTCTGAACCAAATTAACACTTTCCATAAAACATTTAAAGCATCTTTAAGGCAAACCTTGCTCTGATAGTTTGATCATATCCAGTGGCCGTTTACGACCATTATACCTTTTATTGGTCCTTAAAAGGTTCATCACTTATTGTGTAGTATTCCCCTTAGTCAGTGTTTTGCTTCTCTAACAAATACTCACCAAATTTAAGATCATTTAGCTGGGGGTATAGAGTATTTTTCCCATAAATATACTAATTTATCTGTAGGTGCTCACGGCGCAGCGGGTTGCGCGAGGAAACAGCACCACGCCACAGGCGTGGGATTGAATCTAGGCACCGATCTATAATATACCGCCTTTCGGTCACCGAAACTCTTTTCGGAGAGAGGCGCCTTGTCCCTGTAGGAGATGTCGTACCAAAAGCATTCCAATTTATAACGGAGTTAGGGAAACTCGATGCTTATAAGCATACTTTAAGCGGTAATATACAGAATGAACAAAATATTAAGGTGATGAGTTTAAGAACACGTATTTTGAACATTGTGATTGCACAAAACTGGGTCGATTATACATTTATTTTAGTAGCAGTGTTGATTTGGTTCAACAAAGGGAGTTAAGTAAAAGGGTGCAAACCCGGAAAAGGTATATAAAACTCCTCAACTTCAGCCTCCCGTTGCCAGCCATGCCAGGCTCTTATCAATATTTGCACATATAAACGCAAAATAAGGGCATTCTCGCCTTCCTACAGCTCATAGGAGACAAACATATCTCTACCGCACGCTCGCACTCCATTTCGGCCTACAAGGGTTTCGATGAGTGGCATTGATGAGCGATGATCTGTCACATGCACCAGACTTGGGAAAGCCCGGGATGAAGCTGCCGACAGCGTGTGAGCTGATCCGAAAAGATGTGCGAAATATGGGAAGGCTGAGCTAAATTGATTTTTTGCTTCTTTTCCGTATTGATTGACGATGTGGTTTCTGGTTGTTTTTTTATTTGCTATCGTTTTAGCCTGTTTGCGTGTTCTTCTTTATGGAAAACGTAAAAAAGTCCCGGGAAACAAGCCAGTCACGCTCCCGCACCCGGAATAAAAGTGAGCAGCAAATTCGCATGTAAGTGGTTGGATGAAATCTGTTCAATATGCTGGAGTGATCTGATCCGTGCACCAGCTGACTGAAGAGTTGTGGACTGTTCTTAGAAAAATAAACAGAAAGAAAATCACTTTCAGTACACCAACTGGGCTTGGCTGGATCTTTGCTGCATTGGGAACCTTTTTTGCCGATTCGGCTTCTGCCCAATTTCCGGCCCGCTGCCGGAGTGGCTCTTTTATCGTTGTTGGAAATGAAGCAATCCCATAAATTATACCAGAAAGTATGGATGACACGTAAAACCTAGCATAGTGCTGAAGAGCAGATTTCGGTGTATAAATCAGCCCCAAAATCAGTCATTTTTCGGGACAACCGTTGCAGTGATGTAAAAAATATCGAAACGATGCGAAACGAACGTGTCATTGCAGGGCTCTCAGCTCAGATGACAGCTTGTATGACGTCAAAAGGATACATGATCCTTGAAGAGGTACGATTTCGGTTCAGGCCCGGCTTCGATAGGTCCACGTTTCATGGTAATAATATGATGTTTTTGTTTTTTCCAGCTCCATGCTGCGAGATACTCTAGATAGCCATAACAAAGTGGGTTTTATAGCTTTGGTTATCATTTCATTATACTATTTTGTCTGTTTCTCTCGGTTCTTTTTTATTGACGACACGGCACAACCAGCAACATTGTAACTTGTTGCACATTGTACAGCATGGAGTAAACGAAAGCGTTTAAACTCCGAAACACGATGATGTTTTCTAATATGTAAGCCATTGAGATTACCAAGACTGTGTGTAATCAGCGATATCGGCACGTAAAAAAATAGAAAAATGGCTTGCGGCTATGCGTGTCACAATTTGATAAAATTAGCAAAAAATGAGGATTTGAGGTTGCGGTTGGAAAGACCAAAAGTTAGACGCAGAAGTGGATACGGAACGAACCATGTCAGGAATTGTGCGTGAGGACAGAATGTTAAATCTAACCTTTGTCGGAGCTTCTTGGAGTTGTTGATTAAAACACAATTTTACAAATTGAATCCAAAGAATCTCAAATATTCCATATCTGGCGGCGTTTTCTTGGGAAAAATACATTATTTCGGTATGCTGTGCAATGTACCACAAAATTGAATTTTTCAATTTCTTGATATGCTTCCTTTCCGCTTGATGTCTAGTAATCGTTGACACCAAGGTTACATACATTCATACACATCTTTCAACAAAATTGGTGCCGTTTTATTCAAATTCTATTACGGTCCTGTTGGCAGAGAAGATATAGAACCGAAACGGCTCATTGAACCTCAAAATTTGCTATTCCAATCCGTGAATTGGTATTTTTGAATATTTACAAGCTATACGAATCGGCTTCAAGTGGAGAGCAAATGGTAAGGGAGGGTTTTGTTTTTGATCTGAGACTTTCAAGAAGAAACAAGAAAGGCTTTTTCTGCTTTTACTAATGTGGTTCGCTGTATTAACCGGTGTTTCAATCTTTATCGGCATAGAGGAAATATTTTAAAAAGTATTTAAAGTAGCTTTCACATATACTACCGGTATTTTGATAATTTATTATGCAGTTGAAACAAAAAATTCTTATTGTAATTTTTCTACGTATCACCATTGCACAATAAAGGAAAACTTTTTGGGATAAATAAATTACCATAGTCATTCTTTATAAGTCCTCTTTTCAAACTGCCCGAATATACTACTGCGTCCAAAAAATAAGGTGCAATTGGTGCTCAAACTGTGCGCGACAAAGGTATTGGCTGATTGTTATTTTTTTATTGTTAATATATGTGTTTTTGACTTCTCCAGCAAATTTCACCTAAAAATATTCATCCGGATAGGAGATATGATTTTTTTTGTGGCCTACTACACGTATGACCCTCGTTTTTCGTCCCTGGCCACATTTGGGGAGCAAAGAATTTGCTTAAAATTTTGTATGCGTAACTAATTTTTAGCTGCGGATTCGTTGAAATAGCTTTTGGTGATGCAGTAATGTCGGAAAAAAAAAATGTTTGCGAGGGGTTTAGTGTATTCAAAAATGGCCGCCATGGCCACAATTGCCAAAATGGCGTCATGGGACAAATCATCCTCAACGATTCCGCATTCGACTAAGCTCACGTTCAAAATATTTAGGAATCAATGTTAAATAATCGTCGATTGATGATTAGAGACTTCACTGATAATATTAAATTATCGAAAGTATCAGTAAATACCATTTTAGAGGAGGTTTTGGGGCTGGGACTCGACTGGTACCAAAATCGTTGATTTTTTTTTAAAAAAGGCGTCGCGTTGAAGTGGGTGAAACAACGCTATCCGACTAAATTGACAAGACCAAATGCATTATTACTGTAGACGAGACCTGTAACTATGCTTAAGACTGTAAAATAATCTATCAATCGAATAAATACCGTGTCAGGAATAAGCCATGACCAAAAAACTAGCCAATCGAGGTCCATACGTGTAGTAGGCCACAAAAAAAATCATATCTCCTATCCGGATGAATATTTTTAGGTGAAATTTGCTGGAGAAGTCAAAAACACATATATTAACAATTAAAAAATAACAATCAGCCAATACCTTTGACGCGCACAGTTTGAGCACCAATTGCACCTTATTTTTTGGACGCAGTAGTACACACACTTGAACCGTAGCAATTTTTCACGATATAGAGATTAAAGATCATCAACGATTCCGATCGATTTATGGCATGAAGAAACAGTACAAAAACAAAAAAAGAATGTGTTGCTCAGCTCGCGTACCCTCCTCGTTCAAAAACCTGTTAAATATTCAGTTTCCGTTATAGGGCCCACCGATTGGCGTGACCATGGATTAGACCGGCGTGCGATAGAATCGTAATTTTAAACGCTCGGCAAGTAATGCCCGCGTAGTTACGGACAGAAGATGTTTGGGGGAAAGGTTTCGGGATGTAAAGAAAATGAGAAAAAAGGAAAACCAACTCGCTGCTTCTCGGTCCCAATGGATCAGTGTTTCGGGATCATGATTCGGTGCTTTCAAGTACAGCTCGCCTGTGGTATACGTAATAGATGTACTACCGTTTGGTGGAGCCCTCGGTGTGTGTGTGTGTATTTGTGTATAAGAGAGTGCTTGGTGCGTGGCATAAATTGCGCCTGACAGGACTTTTCAGGGCTGTGTTTGTTTGTCATTCACTTTCTGCTCAATTTGAGCAAATCCGCAGTCTTATGCTTAATGCATTTCTAATTCGAAAAATGCTGTTTATTTTCAGCACCGACGCCGGCTGGGTAGGTGCAAATAAAGCAAAACGGATTATGGTAATGAAGCAATGGGCAGCAGCCATGCCATTTCCCGAGCCAATTGGGAAGGGGAATCTTGAATTATTGCATCGTTCGGAAACGTGCTCGAAGTCGTTTACCTTATCGTCGGATATCACCAAGCAGTAATGTGATTTCGATCCATGCTAAAACTCACTCACTGCTTCCCATAACCATTTGATCTACACCGGGCCGGAGTGCCCGCTTATCGAACGCATGATCATGTTGGAAATTACCATTTGATTGGTTGCTAATGGGGATTCTCGGGGAGACCCGCCGACCACGTATCATTCCACCAAACACCATAGAACGGTTCCGCCGAATGGATTTTTCTTTGCTCAAAGCCAACGACGTCGCTTTGCATCCAGACATCGACCTCTCGTCGGGGCTTCTACCAGCATGCATGCTCCATATTCCATAACAAGGCTGTCAGAAAGAAAGACGCAACCTTCCGGCGAGACACTTTTTAGGTTATGGAAGTATCATTTCGTGTTTGTCGTGTGGTGGTATTTCATGTCAAAATGTGTGTGTCACGGGATTGTTTAACAATCAAATTATTTCATTCAGGTTGTCTGACGGCGTCGTCAGAAAATATTCGTCTCGATAGTCTTCTTCCAGCTTTTGTTGAGCTGTACAAGTTCAACTTTGTTGGTATGTTTACAATTTCGGGAATCATTGTCGGGCCCACAACAAGAGCGGCAGAATGTGATCGGTTGTGTAACGAGAAAAGATCAAACTGGTCCAAACGTACGATTCATGCTCAGCACAAAGCATCATTTGGACAATGGTTCTCAAACTCTGATGTTTGCAGCAAAAACGTTTGATATCGACGATGACGAATTTTAATATATTGTGCCGCCCCTTTTCTCTAGGACCTGTTTGTTGCTCACACAATATTTTCACCATGATTACGAACGTAAGTAGAATGCGAATCGGAAAAAATAACATAACAATCGATAGCTCTATTATCATTAAACATAAAACCTTCCTCGAAATGCTTCGTCCCTTGGCTCAATGTAGCGTGAGGCGTACTGTTCACGCTACAGGCCGATTATGTTGCGTAAAGATCAAAAAGATCGTACAATAGACAGCCATATCTTTTCGACGAAAATATTGCTAAGATGCTTCATTTTGAGTCAATTATTGGCGTGCTAATTAAAGCTGCCTCGGGAACGGACTGGGTCATTTAATATTCCATGGAGCGATCGTAGGTAGATTTAAATGCTCCTTTCATGTTAAAATGAATTGATCTGACTTTCTATGTTATTAGAACGATCAACATATAACCGAGTTAAACTGTGCTTAAACGGGGTGAAAAATAATCCCATCTGGGGGGGAAATAATACGCGTGTGCTTTAGTGCAACCAATTAGAGCCTCATTGAGCGACCAACAATCGCATTGATTAGCCGTTAGCCATTAACGGTGGCAAGCGTTTTCCTAAGCACTGATTGCGTTGCCGTTTTTGCGCTCCCCAAGATTGGATAACAAATTCCTGATCGACGGATGTTTCCCGGAGGTTATAACATTTTCCGACACGTGAGGTGCACAGCAACCGGTTTGTGTCGCTTAACGGGTAATGCAAAACAAACACAAATGGCGCGAGGTCACAACAACCGGCAACCGGGAATGTGCAACGCGTAATTGGCTCACAATTTTCCCACACCACCAGGCCACGCTAACCTGTTCGGAAAAATCAGACAGCACCGGTTACGGAGCACCGGTTGTGTTTCCGTTGTACAGCGCGGACAAAGGACTGGTACCGACATTATTTAAACGGCACGGCGTACACGGCTATCAGGGCACGGGATCATCCTTTTCCGTGGAAAAAGGGATCTTCGCAGATTGTAAACATTTTAACGGTAAGCTTATCGTCACGCTCGTTCTCGGCGGTGTGCAAGGACTCGTGCAAGGATTTGCGTCCCGGTCAGGGCTAATTATCATCATCAAGATAAGTTTGTTTTCAGTTTTTCCCAGCGTGCAAAACAATCTTTGCCACCGGCAGGAAAAGTTGGGTCCGCACTTGGAAAGGTTGTATCCGCAATCTTGTCCTGACTTTGTTGTAAACAAGCGCTGGTGGAAAACGAGGACACGAGTGCTGCTTCGGCCTTTGTTCTTTGTTTTACTTTGAGGGTTTTCTTTCTTTGTCCTGCTGTCGAATGTGCGGACGATCGCGCAATTGCTTGCAACAAATTGCTTCAAATAAAGTTTAATCCAATGAAATCTGATAATGCAGTTTGTCTGCAATGCTTTCTAGTGTGCATTTTACCTCCAAAGATCAGTCCCCTGTGTCCCCTATGCTGCTGCTGAAGTCCAAAAACAAAAACGATGCATAATAAATTGTTGCTGCTGCTGGCACGTTAGGCGAAAAAACAATCACCCACTTAGAAAACCACACACGCCACGCGCGGTGCACAACAATGAAAAACCCATGCAATGAAACGTTATCGATTCGCACAACAGGCAAAGCACGCCACAATTATCGCACAATTCAACCCCATTCTCAACTTTGGCCTCTCGACGAGCATAGAGTGCATCGACGGGCGGGAAGGCAACCCGAAAGCACTTCCAAAGTCAACAACACCGTACCGACCTTGTGGGACCGTTTTTCCCAGTCAAATGTTTAAATTATTCATCACCATGGCCCGGCAACGGTTGGTAGCAATGAGATTTGAGTTTTGGTATCGTTTTTTGCCAGTGGAAACTTATCAGTTACAGACCATCGCTTTGAAAATCTCATAAAAACTCTCGCCACAACGCTGATGTTAGCGACTCATTATTAATATTATTGATTTTGATTTTTATTGTTATTCTATTGAAGCTACACTTTCTAAAACATAGAACTTACCTATCAACGCGCAAAAACACAATATACAATGTTGAAATCAACACGCTCAAATGGAATGGAAGCTCTTCAACCAAATGTTTTTAACTCATTTGCCCGCGTTCCGTTAAAAAAAAAGAATGTTCAAATATGCACAAATTTGAAAACTAAACCGAATGCAACAAGTTGAAAAAACTTCTCATAGCTATAAATGAAACGATCGAATAAATAAAACGAAATCATCTAAAAGTGAGATGAAAAGCTCAGTTTATTTTTGATTTTGATCTGAAATAAAGTAGCTTTTCTAGAAAGCCTAACCGTCGTTTTGCGAGATTCATGCGAGAAAGAGGAGTTCATGGAAGATAGGGAACGTTTTGGGTTTGGTTACCTATTTCCTCGAAACCACAACGTTTGCCATAATCAAATGAAACATTGAATCAAAAATCATTTTTAATGTACAAAACATTTACTGGTGATTAAATCATAGCGTACATTTTGAATGTTTCAAAGAAAAGATTATATATTCAAAAACAAATACTATATAAACACCACAAAATGACCGATGATTATGTTTGAAAAGTTAATGACGATAAAGATTGTGAGTGTTTAAAAAAATGTTGAAGAATCATTAATCAAGTCATAGCAAACAGTTCAGTATGAAATTGTATAAGTCAAGTTATTATCCCTGTCACATTGTTAAATAATTGTTAGTAAGACTGAGAAAGCATTTTGCTTGGCTCAATCGACAATAAATGTATTTGCTAGTACCCAAGAAAAGAAAAGTAATACAAAACGTGAGGAGGCCAAAAGGAGCACAAATATCCGCACAGGAGCGACTAATCAATACGCACCAGTCTGTCCTAGGGAACGCAGTATGTTTCTTCGTCTGCGTTATTCAATGTTCGTCATCAATCATCTGGCACCTCCTAGAGGGAGGCGCACGATGCTGCTCCTGCTTGGCAAGCCCAAGAACCAATTGACCGCTGTCGACATCAATCGTATTGGCGGTGATGAATTCTACGTAGTGGCGATAATTATGACTTCGCATCACACTCCAGCCAGACACTTCTGGCGTTAAAAGATGAACCGTTAGATCAGGTGGAATGTGTCGATGATGTTGGGCTCGGTAGTAGTCCACACTTCAACATTTCGAACAGATTTGTCTCGCGTGGTTAAAATAGATCAAACAAGATCCACTAGATGCTACTGCGAGATGTCTCCGCTTCCGAAACGCTTCGCCAGCCAGCTCTAATTCTTTTTTAATAACCAACCTCGAGCCGCGGATACATCGTCAAAACAATCTTCCAGTAGAGGAGGGGTTTTCCCCGTGGCCGTTGGACAGTTCAAACTCATTTTGTTCCTTCGTTTTTCGTCGCTGCCACTGACATTGGAGTGAATTTTTAACAGATTATGTTTTTGCCACTTACGCAGGCACTTTGGCAGTAAAGAGTTACCCTATTTTCCGGGGGGTTTCCCGTTGCGGGTGGATCATAAAATAATGTCACAAAAAGTCGGCGCGGCTATAAACCATTCACGGCCAGCTCGAAGTAGGTGTCAATGTGAGACACCACACATTCGCCGGTGGATGTTTACGGTCCCGGAGCAACCGGTCCATTAGCGCATGGATGCCGTGCTTTATGGGCCATCAATTCGATATCGCGGGTTAGTGCATAAAAAAGGCAACGGCACGAACCTTCCAAGAACACCTATTTTTAGGCAGAAGTAAGAACACCTTTCGGCAAACGGATCCATTTCATCGCCAGTGCCATGCACGTATCGTTGAATGAGTTGTAGTTCGCCGAAAAGCGGAAGCTGTGCATGCAAGACTTCCAGGATGTACAGAATTAGCGAAAAGAAAATTGAATGAACAGGAAAATGGAAAAAGCTTACCGAAATGGAGACAGATTTTCGGCGACTTTTTCGATGATTTACAGGTTTCTCGTTTTTTTTTTGGTGCTTCCGTTGCCCTTGGGCGCTTCCGGGCTCATTAGCCGAACGATTGACGACTTCCGTTATTCACCCGAGATCGGACAAGCCACTGGGAAAGTAAAGCAGCATCACTTAACCGTCACCAACACTGGCGTGGCTTGGTGTGCCAAAGTATGCTGCCACATCCCACGGATGAACAGAACGGCGATTTGAGCAAATGATCGACCGTGATCGAACCGCACTGCACACGAATTTTGCATCAATTTTTGCTACTTCACTTGCGCACACTTTCACTTCACTACGCCACAAATTAACCACCATGGCCCGCCGGTCACATTAGCCGTGGAAAAACAGCAACAACCAATTCACCAGCCCGGTCTTGGCCGCCGGGAGTAATTTATGCTCCTGCGCCCATTATAAACCGCACCGCACGAGCACGACCGCATCGCACACCCGTAACCACGGACTCGGCAACGGCATTGGGCTGGTTCCGCTGCTGCCGGAATATTTAGCCCCGTGATCGACCCGGATTAGCATAATTCGGATGCGGTTGACCAGCCAGCGAGCGAGCAGCACACGATCGCACAGGGAACCCGTCACCGCTCCCGCACTCGGTATACTCGCGATATAATCCAACCCTAATCCCGGCACGAGCTGTGACCGCGGGAAGAACTCCAGTGATGGCCACAGAAAAATTTAACACACCCAATCAAGCGTTTCGAGAAGGGGTTGAAGTTGGCGGTGTAAAGGATCGTTTTACTCCCGCACCCGGTCGGGGTTATTCATTCGGTTGCAAGCGGCGTTCGAATTGCACACTGGAGACATCTTTTCCACATGACCGTGCTTATGTTTCGGGCAACAAGAAAAAGAAATAACTAGGTAACACTGCACTACATATCTTCCAGGAAAAAAAAAGATGGAACGATTTACCGATTTACACAACTCACAAATCCAATTCAAACAGCCTGCCGTTTTTACAGGAATGCAACGATGTCTTCTCTTTAAAAATTGCCGCTCTCTTCCGTTTGGCCGCTGCCACTAATTTAAATTTTCTCCCAGCGAAACTTTGAAATGGCTTGTGAAAGTCGGCTAGGAGTGCGAAGATTTCGTCGATTCAAATTAAGTTCCGCTTATCGTGCCACTTGATAGGTTTTGTTTCCCTACGGAGGTATGGAAAACGAAAACCAAACTAAAAGGAAACACTACAGAAAATCACTTCAGTAAACTACGTTTCTACCTTGTCAAAGAGCAGACATTTTCGTTCTCAACTTTATGTGGTCAGTTCTCACTGAAACTGGCGTAGTTTGCACACGCCTCACGCAAAACGTGCCACGCCACGCTGCCGGTCCGTTAGTGCCGGCGTTCAAATGTTTACTAAAACGTGTCGAGCATCAGAAGCATCGCCGACGATGACGACGCGACCGCGAAATCTTCGGTCAACCGACGACGCGATGATGCTGTTCGGAGAACACGGAAAAGCCTGCTGGGACTGCTCGAACTGCTCGAATGGTGTTTGCCTTTTCGCTTGCACGTGCGCGTTATTCGCGACGGGGCGCGCGCTTCCAGCGATCGGGTTTTGTTTGGTCTAACGTTATGGCGCGGAAGTGAAGATGGTTGTAAATGCAACACTCAGCGATGGGAAAACATTAAAGATGTCAGGCGGACGGTAGAAAAGAGAAATTTTCGAATATCCGCGAGCACGTCGCCGGGATGGGAATTTAGAGACATGAAAATATTCGTGCATGGTTTGCATAGCCGATGATAGGAGCATACCGTACAGCATGCTCTGTGTCTGACAAGAGCGTCAAGTGGAATGTATCGCATTTTATTTTTATCCGTTTTTGGCCCGGCGCGAAGATGCCATTTAGATTCATGTATTCCCTGCGATCAAGCGAGGGTGAGCGAGTTTTGCTCGGCACTGCATCCGGCATAAATGGGAAGTGAAAGGATACACACTTCCACTTCCGTTCATGATGAGTTTTGTAATATTTAAGAACCCTGCACTGTACTACCATAAATTGAAATGGGTGAGTTATGGTTGCCACGGCACATTCGTTCACTTTTATCAATGCGTGTGGAGAATTTTGATAAACCATTAAAAACATTGCGGATCGTTGTCGCCGGGGATGAAATTTGATTGAGTTGATTATTTCTATGCTGACACAGGGATGTGAGATATTTTTTTAAAGTTGTTGTAAATATAAACTCTTTTTTGCTATTCAGATCTTCAATTAAAAAAAAAATTAAATAAGTCTACAATCACTTTAATGAATAAAACTATCGGTTCAATGCATTGATTGACTCTTCTTAAAATGTTCAATGTTCAAATGGAATTATTCAATGTTGGTGAAGACTTTTTCAATTACGAGCTCAATAAACCCCATTGAAGCTTATAGCATCATTTTTACTTATCTTTTCATCATGGTTTAGAAAGAATATGTTCAATATGGAAAAGCAATAATGAAACGGCAACAAAGTTTCATTAGTGTTTGCTTTTAAGCATAATTGAGATTGAGTATCAGCAGCACATGAGAGAAACATCACCGCTAAAGGACCGATCCTTTGAACTTTGTTGACAGTTGTTTCAGAGTCAAAGGATGTACGGTTTCATTGAATTACTATACAAAACATTATCTTGTCACCACCAATGCACTACAATGGATGGCCCATTCAAATGAAAACAAATGAAACTAAGCATCCCTTTTGAATGTTACACTTTTCTGTGTTGTTGTCTTGTTTTAAAACAAAACTCTTACAAACCGGTACCCCTTTAAGGTATTGCGTTTACAGACTGAATCACACATGTCGTTAGACGGAGCCATCCGCTTTTAGTCTTCACTGGACTCCACAATCATACTGAATTAATGAGATTACAGGAGCGATAAAAGTAATCCTTTAGAATGTTATATTTCCTAGAACACATAAAATAGAGGCCAAATCGATAATGATTTGTAAAACATTTTGGCATAAAACATTCAAACCTGTTTTCTGTTTCATATCATGAGCAAATATATGTAAAACTATTAGTATTCACAAACGCACCACGGGGACAAAGCCAACCTACAACGATCACACGAGAACGGTACTCCCCAAAATACGTGAAATGCATGGCTAATGCACGACGTTTTAGTAAATCACTCCCTTCTAACAATAAACCACCCGAAAATCAATTTGCCCAACCGCACCAAATCATGGCGTCCACTGATGCGATTCGCACGTAATTGATATGCCGGGTGGACCTTCATTTGCGCTTATTAACACCCCTCGCCCCAACCCGTCGATCCGATGGGGTGTTTGTTTTGAAACGGCTCATAAAACGATCTGGTTCAAAAGCGGAACGTATGGCGTTGCGCTCGAGTGGCAATCGAATTTTGTTCCGCCGAAATCTATCACATTCATTTTGTAAGCTGGTGGGCAATTAGTGACATAAGGATGCGGAAGTGGCTGCTTCCGGTGTAGTTCCGCATGTCCTCTTATCCTTTGATTCGCCAACTGACAAGGTGCACCTTATGGCATCCATCGATTAGTTCGGTGGAGGTAGGTTTTGGGTGGAATGTTGGTTGATTATGTTGTTTCGCAAGCTATCCAGCACATGTAACAATGGTATCGATTATGTCGAATAGATATTGGAGCTGAATAGCATACGAGGATGGAACTTATGATTAATGATGCTCTCGACCACAAGTGGTAGCGCGAGGGTTCTTCGTTCTCAGTCAAAGCGTTTCCAGGCTACAATGATGTCAATGATGAGCATTTTCATTTCCGAAAGGATAAAGATACCTACCGCGACGAAATGTAGGGCGTGTAAGTACACGAAAACAAATCAATCTGTTCCATAAGTTTATAATCAATAATTGAAATATAAAAGTTTTCAAAGCTGGTCGAAATCCACACACAAAGTAGGTCTAAGAGATCTTAGAATAGAAGTTTAACTTTTAACAGCTTTTTTCCAACCTTGTTTTCACGGAGGCAGTTGTTTGAACGTTTGCGTAAAATAAAGTCACCAAAAGTTCCACCCTTAACCATAGAATAGATTGTATTTTAACGGTCCTTTAGAGCACTCTTTTTAAGAGGCTATAATTTTTTCGTAAACGGGAACTTTTTAGTATATTTGTTGACTATCTATCGGCGTTTTTAATTTATTTGTTTGCACATCGTCATCATTCCTCTAGCTAGGTATAAAACAAAACAGATCGAATTGAACGCAGTTTGAATCCTTTTCAACTTTAATTTTTCCAAATCTCTTCTCTATATCTATAAAAATGAATGTTTGTATGTTCGTGATGCTAAAACTCAAAATCGGCTGGACCAATCTTGACGATGTCTTGGTATGATTTGTTCCTTTTTACTCAAGGAAGGTTTAGGAAAAAAGAGAGTTTGAAAATTCCCAAGGAAAAGCCGGAAAATGGGAAAATTCGGTAAAAACGGCATTTTTCCATTAAAAAAAATAAAATTTACCTTCCCTAACGAAAACTAGAAAACGGTTGGACCAATCACAACAAAGTCTTCTTATGGTTAATTCATTTTGGTCGTCCAATTAAGGTTTTAGAAAAATTAAAAGTTTGACAATTTTCAAGGCAAAGCCAGAAAATAAAAAAACTCGACAAAAGGCTTTTTCACATACAAGTAATTATCTATCTATATAAACATGAATGCTTAAACTCAAAAACGGCTGCAATCTTGACGATTGGTACGACCAATCTTTGTATGATTTGTTCCTTTTTACCTTAAAAAGGTTTAGAAAAAAAGAAAATTTGAAAATTCCCAAAAAAGAGCAGGAAAATTTGAAAATTTGTAAAAACGGCTTTTTCCATATAAAAAAAAGTTTACTATCTGTAACGGATACTGAAAAACGACTGGAGTAATTCGTACGAAGTGGTTGGTTTTTTTTGAGTCAATTAAGGATTTATTAGAATGAATATTTCGAAAAATTTCCAAGAACAAGGAAGAAAAATCATATAAAAGCGAATGTTCCTGCACAAGGACGCCTAGGAATTAGAAATGAACAAATTCCCCCTGCAATTTTGCAACACGCTTAATCGAAAATTGCACTCATTACAAATCTTTATTTGAACTTTGCGCATAGTATCGAAACTACGATTGGTTGAGTGTGCGTGCAGTTTTACTTGAATCGTTTAGAAAAATATTATAACATTCTTTGGATTTGCCTGATATTCCGTATCCTAAGGATGGATCTGTTATTGATATGTGTTGACATCACCGAACATAAGGGGCTTCCAATGCTTTGATATTTCAATATTAGCGTGTTATTAAAATTGGACGAGGCGAAGTTCGTTGGGTCAGCTTGTTTCATATATAAATTAAAAAAAACAGAGACGCTCAAAAGCTAGTATATTAAGCCAGCTAGAAAAAATCATTTTATTTTTTTAAGATCACAAATGACACGGCAAATTGGCCTTGAAGTTGTGGATTTTGTTTATTTTCGATATGTGGGATGCATTGCTATGTAAATTGGCGTTATTTACGATCTTTTAGGTCAATTGACGCTATACATTTGTAACTGCAAAATAATGATATTATTTTTTAAATGTTGCTTATTGTATTTGATTTAAATTGCACACTTTTTTGTATTTAGATTATACATTTTGGAAATGAAAAAAGCTGAAAAGAACTCAAATTCGCTCTTTTTTAATTTACACCGGTCTAGCGGAATGATGGAGAAAACCAAAAACGCCAACAGACAATCCACAAATGAACTAAAAACTAGTAATTTCTGGATTCGAAAAATCTTTCGAAAAAGAGAATTTATAGCGTCTAACAAAGGGCGTTTAAAATGACCACTAAAAGCATAAAAGGCTCAATTTGGTTCTCGGAACTGGTTAAACAGAAAAATCTGAAATGTTTGTTTTAGGTGTAGCTTTGGATTTTCAGAAAGGCCTTTTTTTAATATTCAGCCGTTTAAAAAAAATCTTATCTTCAGACGTTTTAAAAATTTAGCCGTTTTAAAATGCAACGAGAGATTAAATTCGAAAATTGCGTTTAGGTCAAAATGACCGCTTTTTGGAATTGAGTGTCGAGTACCAGCTTACGGGTAAGTAAATGTCTATTTACCCGGTAGACGCATCAATATGCCATGTTGTAGAAAGATTGAAACAGTTTGTATAAACGAAAACCAAATGGATCCGTTTCGTGGATCCCACGGCGGGGAGTATTGGAGAAAACTTGATTTTTTATTCATGCTCGGTAGAGCAGACGCAATCGATGGGTTTACTTGCTATCAATAGTCAAATAGTGGTATTACGTATTGGGGGAAAATGCTGTAACTTTTCCAAACGTACACAACATGGTTTCCCACGGCAATCTTGCTAATACCGAGGGGAACTTTTACTATTTTAACAATAGATTTCCCGAAATGGATCCGCGACATTGCAATGCAATTGAATTGCTTCGAAAATTTTTGTGCAGCTGATTTGTATCGACGTGAAATACCGTCCCGCAACAGTTCCGGTTCAGTGAATCGAATATTGAATGGCATCCGGCAGCATAGTCTATGTGGCGGAAGCATAAAGCAAAATTTTAATACGTTCGCCCCTGAGTTTCTATCGGAAAAAAAGGTTTTCGTTGTGCCGGGGAATGATTCGCACCAACTTTGATCCATCCGTTTTAGACGCTGAATTATTTGGTGAAAATAGATTCGAATACAAAGCGCTGCAATTGGAATGTGTGCAGTAGTGAGCTCTTTTTTTAATTTCGATCGTTTGTATCTGCACTCACAAGTTATGTATAATTTATGTATTCCATTTGAGCTTCATTTTATTTACAGAAATTTACGAATTGCAGATGAGAGCCCACAGTTAAGTGGGTTTTAAAGAAATATACGAAATGTCAAAACTTCACAAATCTGATTTGTATTTATTTGTTTTTTTTTTTTAAACATAAATATAAACCAAAGAAAGCCAGAACTCGATGCTGTTTATATCATTCTGTAACAAAGCCATTTTATGAATTTCTATCAGTTTGCTTAATCATTAAAATCTGGTTGTAGAGTAAATTGATTTTTGTTTTTTTTTTTAAATCATTTTAAATATCTTTTCGCACTTTTCCGTTTCATTTACACAAGATTACTCTATTCCCGAAGGCACCCTGTAACGGTTTACTTAATTTACCTTAATCACCCTCTAAGAGGCTAATGCTACATCCGCGGATGAAATAATACTTTAAATAAGAAACACTCGAAACTGCCCACGCCGAGCGGAGGGAGCTCAAATGGGGCGCAGGGTTCGCGGATAGGACTGGTCCCAACGAATCCACGTTGAAAACTGTACCATGCAACTAATACCTACATTTTCTATCTGCCACTTTTACGATGTCCATGGTCGGGTCGAACAGGGGACCCCAGCGAGAAGGCGGTCCAGGGCAGAGCGGAATGTAAAACCATACGGTCTAGCAAGCTTTTGACCGACCGTAAGGACCAAGGTCCGTACGTCTGCCAGTGACAACTGGGAATGTCTGTGTGCCTCAATTGGTCCGGTCATTTTTGCCGTTCCACCGAATGTGCTGTAAAATGCAATAAAAGATGCATTTCGGCATGCTATTTCCGGCGGTGCAACAGGAGTTTGAAAAATAAAATAAAAATAGTCTGGACTGGATTTTCCGATGCCCTGCACAGTACAGACACGACCTCTACTGGCACCCGGAAGGCTGACCGGATGTACGGAAAAATTGTGGCCAGCTCGATGGAGGTTGCTGTTGTTTTGCGTGTCCGTTTCCTTGCGGTAACAAACGCGAATCAAATTCAGTTGATTTAAACCCGACTTCCTCTCGGGTGCATGTTCTGGTCTCGAGAGGTATGACTGTTTGTAAGCAGCGAAGTGTAGATAAAAGCGAACTTCCCGATGACAAGGCAAACGGACAAGAGAAATGAATAAAGTGCATGATAGAACGATATAATCTGTAGCTAGAGAAATACTTGTTGGCAAACAACTGGCTGCCAAGAGTTTTAAAATTTTTCTTCGGTAAAGATAGTATTCGTATCTGCGCATCTGGTGGAAGTGGTGTTGGGAAATGTAATATGCTTTCGGAGCAGCAGTTTCTACTACACGGAATCTTACACCAGCGAATGTTCTTTAGCAATAAATAAACTCGAAAGGAGGGGTAGGTTGTCCCAATGGGACCCACATGGGCGAAAACGGGTCTGAGCTGGTCGGTGAATCATGAACAAATTAAACTAAACAAAATTAACAAACAATAAGAGAAATGCCAACTCAAATGCAAAACATGACGCCCCCTGATTCCTCGGTTGAGAGTGCATACCGGCGGGAAGGACCGTATGCTCATACCCTCTCCCAAGAGGACGGGTCGTGATCTAGGAGTAGAACGTCAGCACGGACGTCTGGTTGCCTCGGACGAACAGGAATGGTGGCAGATCTCGACTGAGAGCCTCAAGCCAGGCCATATACAGTGGAGCCGACACGACACCCTTCCGGGGCATCGGTAGCGTCATCACAACCAGGTCCGATTTGCTGGAATGTTGCAGCAAGTTCTCGCGCAGATTCAGATGCCGGTTCGTCTTGTCCTGCACGGCCAGCAGCTCCGCCTTCGAGATGCACGACGCCGCGGCTGCAATGGGAAAGAGCACGAAATCAGAAATTTATTTACCAGAGCCATTGACATTGAAACGCGGGCAAATGTGTACATGACATTTATTCTCTCGGGTATTAAGTTCATTATTTGCATAATGCTGACAGGATAACGAAATGTAGAGGCAATTAAAAGAGATTTACCGCTAGAAATGAGCGGTTCGTTTACGTCTACGAAAACATTGAGGAATAACATATAAAGAGCACTTTTTCATCCAGCTATCCAACATAGGTCACATGCCATGTATTGAAAAATATCATCTATCTCGTTTGATGATTACTTTCTAGCACTCTCAAGCAATATTACTACATCAAGCATTTGAAAGCCGTTGAGGCTTCAGTGATCCCAATGTGACCTTTTACTCCTGCAGCCAATAATGGACAGACAACTACATAAACATGATAAATAAACGGTCTACCATAAGAAATAGAACCTTTGACCTTCATGTTGCTTTGGACTGCTGGTATTTTTCCTCTGCGTTTCATTTGTTGCTGGTATGGTAATCTTTTGTCTCTTTCATTTCTAACATATTTGTCTACAATACTATACAAGCTGCTTCCGTTCCGCATTGTTAATATTTTACAAAATGTTGCTGGATGAAAAATAATTGCATCGTTACACGATTATTGTAATTGTAATAATGAGAGTAATCTACTTTTTCTCTGAAACTCACAATCCCCACCGTTCTCCTAATGTTGATGCTGGACTTTAAACTCACCAGTGCTTCCGTCTGCATTCTCCTGATCCCTAGCGGTGAACTCTTTGATGAGCCCCTTGAAAAAGTCGGTCATTGCCTGATTAGGTTTCTTCGTGACGTCCGGCAGAAGCTGAAGGTCGGAGTAGTCGATGCGGAACTTTGCCAGCAGGCTCGCCATGTTGCGCTGCTCGAACTCCAGTTCCGTCTTGCGGTTGGCAAGGGCGAACACTCGCAACTTGCAGGAGCTCCAGTTGCGTCGCGTGCTGATGATGTACGGCAGCAGCAGCGTCAGGCCACCGTCATCGTACAGCCAGTACACGTCGATGATGCCCGTTTTCTTCTTCGAGGTGAACTGCGTCAGTTCGTCCAGCACCTCTTTCGGGAGCTCGGCACCGCCCGGCCCACGGTACAACAGTGACGGATCCCCGCGCTTCAGCGAGCGTTGACTGTTTTCCTGGAAGGGCGAACGGGACCAGATGGGAATTGCGGGTGTGGAAAATGGCAATGCGTATCGTTAATGTCTGGGCGACGGGATCTCAAAACAAACGTACCGTGATGAGCTTTGCGCTGATGTCGATCGGATCCGGTGCTACGGAGACGGTTTTGCTTAGGTCACTGGTGCTGCTCGCTACAATGGAATGGAAAGGGAGGAAGTAGTCCACGAAATAATTAGAAACGGTTCTCTTTCGGCACGTGACAATTTAATGAAGACCTTCTTGATTGATTGTGTACAGGAAAAAACGTTTCATTCGACCCGGGAAGCTTTCATTCGAAGGTTATGAGACAATGTAAATAATAAGCGTTTGGAGGTCAATCTAGCCAAAAAGGATTAAAATGGATATGAGACTTATTCTTTTCGTACTACAATGAGAAATAAAGTGTGTATTGAATATGTGTGGAATAATTTTTAAATTGCTTATTGAAGGATATAAAAAAATGGAAACTGTTATCTTTTGTATAAAAAATATACATCGTCTTCCTATTAGTGGAGTGTAAAATGAGATGCCAAAAACGATTCACAAACAGTACTAGTTAAATTTAAAAATTTTAATTTTAAATAAATAATAAAATAAAAATTAAATTTAATAACAAGAATAAGGATTATAGTCAACTCCGCTAGTTCCTTTCAATTGCTTGATTGTTCTTACATAATTTTGATATCAGCAAGAATTAACAAGAAATAAAACACTAAGGATCATTCACGTAAACTGGCATAACTTTTCTGTGCACGGAAAACCACGGATTTTTTTACCTAAAAGATAAGCTTATCTCTACATGCGTATTAGTCCTAAAATACTGTAAACTAACTAACTATGTAAGGGGTGTATGAAAATTATCTGCAACTTACCCTTCAGGTTCTTCGCATTCTTTTCATTCACATCGGTTTGTTCTTTCGTGCGGTTGGCGATGTAAGTGAGCGTTCCGTTCGCGAGTGTTCCATGTTCATAGGTTTCATTCCACATTCCATCATCATTCCATCGTCAGTTGCAGCCAACGCCATCATCATTATCATCATCAACAACGATATGATCGACGGTGACAACGATTGATGCACGATCAGGTGTGGTGTCACAAGCGTTCCGAAGGTGCACATTTGTTGTTAGATTCAGGCAAGATGGTGTAAGGGTTTGGTGTATCATAAGTTTTGTGCAAGACATGCGGAGAAGGAAAAGCGGGTAAAATATTTGCAACCGGTGAGTACGTTACGGCGATGGAGACGGATGTTGCCAGCCGGCGTCTTACCTTGCGAGACGTTGCGACTGAGTGAATCGCAGCTGCCGTGTAGAGAGCTTACTTTGTTGTGTCCCAGCAGGTCGTTGGTACTGTCGTTGGCCACCAACGTACGCGGGTACTCCGAGATGAACTTGACCGTATCCTCGCCGAGCACCTGCGAATAGTCGAAGCCCTTGCTAACGCGCAGTATTGCCACCGATAAGTACATGTCGAGCGCCTTGTGGACGACGTTGAAGTACTGCTCCAGCTCGACCGGGTCACAACGATCCCAGTCTGCCTTGTAGCCCATTAGGAGCACGTTCGGGCGCAGCTTGCCGATACCGGAGGCCTGCATGATCGCGCGAGCACCCGTTTCGAAGTCATTGTCGTCAACGAGCGAGTAGAAGCCCTTAACCTTATGTCGACGGAACCACTCGGCGGCCTTCTTCTGGAGGTGGTTGCGATACTTTTGGGATACGTGCGTTTTCGTCACGTGGCCGCAAACCAGCAGCGAAAGCTTTTTCGTCAACAGGTACGCAAAGTTCACCAGCAATGGTCGCGCGCTCGGATGTCCACCTAGCACCAGTATCTGGGGGCGATAGTTTTTGACATGCTCCTCCACGTTGTTCAGTTGCTGAACGGACATCAGTGCGTTCTTGTACGTTTGTGCCTGCGTTGTCGAGCCCCAGTTGACGTCCGGCTTGCGATAGGCCACGATCAGGTACAGCGAGAGCACGGCGGCAAACGTCAACAACGCTGTCGGCCACGATATCAGGAACATTACGGCAATACAGAAAACAGCACCGAGAAGACTTAGCCACATGTTGTAATACTGAAGAAAAAAGCGACAAGCCAAAGTGTCAGTATACAGCCACTGGGCTTAAGTGGCAAACTTTCTCACCTTGAACGTTGGCCTCCAACCGACCGGTTTCGCCAAACTGGCGTGGAATGTACTGAAGTTCACCAGGCAGTAGGCCGCTAGGAAAAAGTTGGAGATGAGTGGAGCAATCATGTTCAGATCGCCGACCAGAATGACCGCTACAGAAATGATGAACGTAAGGATGTATCCTCGTACGGGTTCATTATTCTTGCCGAACCCTTTGCCAAACCAGCTGATCTTCGGGTACAGCTTGTCCTTGCAGAGCGCCTGGAAGACTTTCGGAGCCGACACCAAACTAGCAAGAGCCGACGAGAGGGTAGCCGCAAAGCAACCGGCATAGATCAGTGGCCCGAACAGGGAGACCAGTTCCATCACCTGGAAGGAGTTGTGCAGGCCGTACTGACAGCTCTGCGACAGACAGTCCGAAAAGTCCCACGTTCCGTTGACGATGTCCGTAACGTTGCCAGTGGCATCACGCAAGACCGTAGCACCAGCGATAACAGCCATTGCGACGTAGGAGAACGTAGTGAGCCCAATGGCCAAGATCGTTCCCTTCGGGATGGAAGACGACGGATCCTTCAGATCGCCACTGATGTTCGCCCCCGCAAGAATACCCGTCGCCGCCGGGAAGAAGATCGAAAACACGGAGAAGAAGTCGTGCTGGGTACCCTTGGCCATCCGGTAATCAGGCTTCAGATTTTCCACCAGCAACGTCGCGTTGTATCCGACGAAACCCCGAGCGACGTCCAGCTCGGACTTGGGTCCCCAGAACGAGCCGACAAAGAAATCCACGATGGCCACCAGCAGGATGATGAGCAGGACGATCTGGGCCTTCGCCTCCCACTCCATGCCGACGACCACGATACACAGTAGTATCACGATCGTGATGCACCCGATGATACGCACGTCATTGACGGCCCCGTCCACGATCGAAAGGTCAAACGTGGCCAGCAGGTCAATCATAGACTCGCAAAATCCAACCACATACATTGCACAGGCTACGGCGTTTGCAAGGGAGAAGATAAGCCCAATCGACCCACCAAACTCTGGCCCAAGTGACCGGGATATCATGTAGTACGTCCCTCCGCCCTTTATCACCCCGTTCGTACTGATGGCGGACATGGAGAGTGCCGTGATCGAGGTCACCACGGTCGTCATTAGGATCAGCACGACACCTTGCACGATGCCGGCCTGTCCTACTACCCAGCTGAGACGCAGGAACAACATCACGCCCCAGATGTTCAGCAGGCAGCGCATCAGGACACCCTTGATCCATCCGAACTTAAAAGTACCATCCAACTCTACCGGTTCGTGCACAGTTCCGCGGCGCATCGTTTCCTAGAAGACAGTGAATTGTTGGAATCGATTAATCCATAAAACATCTATAATTAGCGAATCTAGATTGACAAAGTCATCTTATCTGGAGCGATGAATTTTAACTTTGTTAAAGGCATTACCAAGTGCAATAAGTGCGTCGACTGTGGACTACCTTCAGGCGTTAAATTACAAGTTGCAATAAAGTGGGGACGCATTTAACGAATTGTTTATTTTGCTGGCTGCTGCTACTTGTTATTGATTCAATAAATGAGAAAATAAAATTAAAAAAACCACGATCAAACTGCGAACAATACCATTGGATTTCAAACGTATCAAAAGTTAAAGTAAAATTTCAGTTCTGAAAGAAAATCAATAATTACAATGTTAAAAAGATAGAAAGTTAAAACATCGTTTCAGTACAAAACCAAATACCCAAAAATCAGGCAACATTGTGAGAGAATATTTCGGGAAGCTACATGCTTCTTAAATGCCTTATTCAAAACATAGTATATGCTGTAGCACTTCAGAACATCTATTAAGAACCGGATTCATTAGCAGCATTCCAGATTCCTAAACCGGCAGTGCATTAGTTTCACGCCAGATTATGTCGATGTGTGGTTCGCTACCTGTATGCGATGTAATTTCTCGCACGAAAAATGCCAAACCATCGATTCAATCCTCAATCCCCCATTTCGCAGCATGTATCTCCCAGGGACGTATAAGAAGAGACGTATTTCCCAGGGTTCAATTTTCTTCGAAACCCTAGTGGCAGAATAAGTTCAATTAAAACATGAAGGAAGCTTAAACGAACGAAATTAAATTTCTCATTTCGACACCTTCCTTTCGTGTTACTGCGGCGGTGGAGTATTTACTAACAGACGTGTCTTCTTATACCTTCTCTATGTTTCCCGTTGCTGTAGGGATATGTGAGGTTCGACAATTTCATAAAATTGTTCATTAAACCCATCGAACAACAAAGTAAGCAGATGATGAAAGTAAATTTTTCACTAAATTTTAGTATAACACTATTAAAGGCGATGGTGGTTGATGAATCGGAAATATACGTTGGATGACATTCCTACAAAAAGTTCATTTGCTGTTCGTTTTCAAACCAAACTCAACATTGATGTTCCCAACCTCACATGCACCCGTTTATTGGTATTAATTGGGCACCACTCCCACATGGCTGTCGGTATTAATTAACCTCTGCCGTGCACCATGGGGTTGGTACGATGCGCGAAAAACCACATTACAACAACGGCCACCCCGCGGCCCAGGGTGACGACGGAAAAATAGCAATAAACGAATCCATTTGACCAATTAACTAGAGGACGCGACCGAGGGTTCAGATAAAATAAATTAATCAAACCTATTACGGTACGCTACTGCTCTTTGACATCGACCGGCGTAACAGAGTACCGCGGAATGTGATTTGTGTGTTGTTCTCATCCATCGTTCGATAGAAAATGTTGTGGCGAAAATTACCGATCCCTTTTAACGAACATTTTAACATTGATTTTAAATTCTTTTTGTTCTCCAATTTCTTACAAGTGACTGATTTATTCCCACATTTTATCATCAAATCGTTACGTTTTTGTTTTGTATTCCACGAAAAATAAAATGTTAGAAAAATGTAAAAGTTTTTCCTTTTTTGTTTTCACCACATGATTTTGAATGAAAATTTAACGAAATTGTTCATCTATAGGTACTTATTGTGCTTGCAGTCCACACAATTCAATCAAATCAATTTTTACATATCAATAAACAAGTGCAATCCTTTCAAAACACTCTGTCGCGTAGCCAATTCATCAGATACCTCAAAATTGGATAGTTTAAATGGTTAGGCCCCGTACCTTATTAGTGATGGAAGCATCATGCAGCTCGTCGAGTGTGGGTCTCTGATTGCCTTGGAATGATAGAATATTCCGGTAATTGTCCATACGCGGCAGAGCCTCTCTCGTGAAGTGTCTGGAAATAAAAAATATGTTTTTCGAGTGAACCGTTAACTAAAACACATGAATGGTAATAGCTTTTTCTAGCTAACTGCCTCGAAATAATTGAACAACATTTCTCGTTTCTTTTGGTATCAATGTTAAACCCAATACCATGAAAAATACACTTCTTTTTACGTTAGGTTTGATTAATTTACTGATGAATTAATACCTGAGCATCCATAGTACCGCTGTTTTGCGTGCCAATTGAAGGTTTTCTGATGTACGCAGCAAGAATTTATGAGTTAACAGATCAAACGACACATGCACCATGTGAACACGAGACGCTTGGCAAGGTTTCTACTTGGAAAGCAATTGGGTTTACTATGTTCAAGGAACTTAATCAATTCCCGGGCCAGGACTTCTCGAAGGGACACGCTCGAGCAGCTGCTCAGACAGGCACAGCTTGCGAAATTCTGCAGAAGCCATTCAAGGTTAGCGAAGTATCCTAATTCGGCACGCAACTCATGCGTCATCGAGCCGTGTTTGGGTCCACGTTTGCTCGAATAAAATACTCACACGAAAGATAAAGATATCGTTTCTAGCAAGTGCGTGTGTGTTCCACAAAAGAGCGACCCAGGCATGGAGGCTTTTTGGCTGTTTTCGAAATTGATTAAAGCTCCGCTCGTATGGGTTGTTCACACCCTTATGCGGCGGAAGGATGGGACTTGCCATTGACCGAATTATGCGTTACGAAGGAGCTGCTAACGGTTCGGTCCGGGGTAGAAGAAAATGAAACCAACAAAAGTGAAAGTGGTGCAAGATAAAGAGAAAAAGGTCGGCCTGGAACTACTAACCGGAAACTGCGCGCGTAGCGGTTCTCATCGATCAGATTATCCTCCTCGTCGTCGTTCGAGTCCGACTCGCCGCCCTCGACGTTGAAGCGGGTCGAGTGCTTCCGCTGCCGTGGTTGCTCCGGGTCCCGGTCGCGGTCCCGGTCGGCGCGGAAACTGCTGCGGAGAGACTGCAGCCGGGACGTGCGCCGCTTGACCATCTCCTCCGGGAAGACGTCGTCCTCGGCGGCCGGTTCGGTGGCCGTGCCGTTGCCGTTCGCCGCCGGGCCACCGTTGTCGTGATTGACAAGGTTAACCTGGAAGCGGTTCGCTGACTGATTGCGTGGCAGGGCGCTCATTTCGACGTCGGTACCACCCTTCGGGTCGGTCATTGTGGTGCGATCGGGGTCGGGTCTCGGCTGGGCTTAGCGTTACAAGCGGGCCAGCTTTAGGCCGGAAAGGAACACGAAAGGAAACGTCGAACAGCAAAAACCAACCACCGACGGTTACGGTTGCGAGAAATTGATGAGTTTTCGCCTGCTTTCCCTGAGGAGTATCCACACTCGGCTTTCGGAGGCTCTGTGAATAAATGAGGAAAAAAGGTGATTGGGGATTAGAAAAGAAAGGGAAAACGTATGCCAAATTTGAAGCTGCCAAAAACTCCCACTAACTTTGGTCTTATATAATGCGGTTTAACATAACAATCGTTTCTTTTTATTGGTGCCTTTAGCTGCGTATTTATTGTAATAATAATAATAATATAAGATATAGACAATATCAACGTAAAAACATAAACCACAAAACATACAATTATTAGCATTAGAATTAATAAAAAATTTGTTACAAATGTGAAAAAGCAGTAGAAAAAAGATCATACACTATTAATAGACATTAAGCATCTTTGATCAGGGGTCGGCAAAGTTCGGCCTGCGGGTCAAATTCGGCCCGCCAACTAATTTTATCCGGCCCGTAGTAACATTTCAGTACTACATACAAAAAAACCCGTCTCAAGTTTTTTTTTCCAAAATGAAGATTAAAATTGTTGAAAGAGTTGCTCAATCCCAGGTGACTTTCTCTTATACTTTTTGTTAGACTTTTTCTATCGTATTTGTATTATTGAACATTTAAAAATTTTCTAGCGTCTAGAGCAGGGATGTCAAACATACGGCCCGCGGGCCACATCCGGCCCGCAAGAACATCGGATCCGGCCCGCGGCCCCTTTGAAGCAATACGTCGAATGTTTGGATCTTTGAGTATTAGCTTCTGTTTGAATAGCCAAATGTTTTTTGGTGAATTGAATGAATTGCAAAAGAACTGAATGAACTTCAATTTAAACAATTTCTTTAAGAAAGTGGTATACAACTTTGATCCATATCACGCCGATATATTGCGGTTGACAAGAGCAAAAAATTCACATAGATTTTCGAGACAAGCGAATAAAAAGTGTTATAATAAATACAAAACAAACGTCATGAACTATAAGAGCATTTTAAATAAAATAACAGATGTGGAGCAATAAATTAGCTGTAAAGCAACCTTATCTTTTACTGAAAGTTGTAAATTTTATAAAAAGGAATATAATATTTAAAAAATTTGAAGGTGTTGAATAAGGTTGAATGTTTGGATCAAACCACACTGATAAGAACATATTTTCATCAATCCAATCTATTATATGGTTTGGCCCGCGCACCTATTTTGGGAGGAAATGCGGCCCGCGAACCTTTTTTGGAAGGAAATGCGGCCCGCGAGGTGAAACGAGTTTGACATCACTGGTCTAGAGTCTCGTCCAAAATCCGACGACTACAACTCGTTTGCTTTGCATTTAAAATAGTTACATTCGAGGAATACAATTTTCATTCCCATTGTGAGCTAAAGTCTCGCAATTTTAAAAACTTATCATAGTTGAGTTATTTTACATACTCAGAGAGTAGTGCGTCAGTAAAACTAAGATATTTTAAAATAATTTGGGCACTGGAATAATTTCAAGTACAATTTTAAAAAGCAATGGGCAGTACAACAAACCAAAAAAATATATTTTGATCAAAATTCGATAAATAAGCATGATCATTATTTAAAAAAATCAACGATAAAATTCCAAATTTACATAAAAATCAATTTTAATATAATTTTACTATTTAGAAAGTCGATTCAAAAGGGTTTAAACCACAAATCACCGTTTAAGGTATCCGGCCCGTGCTTCCGGTTTCTCTTTAATCATCTGGCCCTTTTTGGAAATCGTGCGCCGACCGCTGTCTTAGATTGATACCAATGGAAAACTCTATGCCGAATGATTAATGTGCCCACATTCTAAGAACAGTGTAACGAAGATGTCTGTTCCACTATAATTGACAAACACGGAGGACGTAAATGTCAACAGTGCGATATTTGTTATTTACTGCCCATGTTTGACGACTATGGTACAGACGATAAGACTGACCCACGATCGTGCATGTGGAAAATGGGACCAGCCCATTTTGTAACCATTAGCTTGATCTGTTCGACGCCAGGCAAGAAATTTACGATTCGTCGATTTATAGCACGATATTGTTTGCCAGTCTCGACCGTACCGATGTCCGGAGTTTCTTCTCCAACTCGTCAGCAAGCTTAATTGTATCTTCTTCGGCGAAAACACACGCCGAAAGTTTCATTTAGACCCATGTGGCCAAATGCCACAACGATACCCACATGACAACCTTCGACCTTTTATTGGCGGTTATTAGCTCCGGACGAGATGGCGAACGGCGAACACCGATCATCCATTATCGGTCATGTGTCCGGGGTGGCGTCAACTGCCAACGACGAACCTTCTTCGTCACACTTCACCACCATGATGTTCTTTCCCCAGTCGGTTCACATCAGAACACTGCGTGAGCGATATGGTACGTCATGTATTCGGTAATATCTGTTCTAATTATATCAAAGCCACCCTTTGGTCTACCTGTCGTTGTCCAGCGTCCAATCCGAATGGCACGATGGCACGAACAACCTTTCCGGTGAGTGATCAGCTCAAACTAGTGCAAACTGCAATACGCATGATGGTTTGTTTGTTACTCTCCGAGTGATTCCTGTAGCGGCAAGCGAATTTGCTGTCCTGATCACTCGATGCCTACAGTTGGTGGTCATGTGCTTTCATGGGGCCCCTGCAAGCAAACCACTGAACATCGGCCCACATCCATGGGCGCCGGGCGTAATCTCGACCGGTCGGCATGACCAGAACGGCGCTGCAGAACAATGTATCGACGTGATCGGCGTTTTGTTGTGGGCAGGTGGAAAATGATTGATGGTGGCCCCACGTGGCACGTCTCTCAAAAACCCTCCGCCTGTGCGCCAGGGCTAGTGCTAACACTGGTGGTGTTTGTTTTACTACACCATTTATCATCAGGAGAACCGCGCCCAATGTTTTTCTATTTGTATATTCCCATCCAACCAATTTTCCTCCCCCACCGGTGTGTTGAAAGAGACCGTGGCAAAGCGTCAGCATCAGTTAGTTGGCTTTGAAAATCGTTATCCTCAAAGAGTCACTTAAAATACGCACAAAAACTATTACTCGACATTTGATTGTTTGCGTATTCTCTTGCGGCCGTGAAACAAACCTACACCGGAAAAGACGGTTGTTAACGGCACGATTTTGCTTTTGCATAATTCACGTGACCAGGCACGAATCCGTTTATCGCTTCGCACGGACAAGAAGTGGGTGCTTTCATCGTGCGGGATTCTGTCGAAAGGCCGAAACCCAATTTATTCTGTAACACCGCCACTTCAAGCATTGGTTGGCTTCATTTATTGTTTTTGGAAAACTGACGAAAACGTGTTTGTGGTATACGATAAATTTTCGTTTCCAAAAGAGGCAAGTGAGTATTTTAAGAATTTTATTGGAAAACTTTTTCGCTGAATAAGCAAGTGTTTCATAGGTTGGTTGATTGGTAACTCGTTCTTTTAATCGATACTGAGTTGGTCCAAACCACGAAAATGCTGTTAAACATCGATAAAAAAAATGCAATTGTATGGCTAAACCTTTAAGCCTTAGAATTGAGCTTTACATTTCGAATGAATGACTGCCCATTTCAATTCTCCTGTTGGCACATTGAATGAATGCAATGGATTCTTAACATTCATTATGTGCCACTCAAATATTGTCATCGATACCGAAACCGCAACGAAAGCGCATATCTAGCATTGCATACACATATGAACTAGTCAGTGCAGCCATTTGAGTCCAGGCGAGCGACAGAAGCGTCGGGATGAGATAACAGATGCACTCGTAAAGTCAAAGACGTTTGCCCGAGAGTATTTGCGTAAAAACGATCATCACCCAGCGTTGTGATACACCATGAATGGACAGTCTGCGAAATTACACGCCCCATTATGACTTCGCTGAGCTCATCAATCATATCAGACGCGCGCTGCATCAAACTGGCGCAAACTGGGCAAAAGGTTGGGCAAAGAAAAAATATCAGCTTTGACAAGGGCAGGTTATCTGCCATTCTATTTCTGGATGCAACAATGCGTATCGGGTGTGCAGAACGAAAGGGTTACATCACAAATCGTTCCGAAAGAGTTACAGCCCGACAGTCAAATCAAATAAAACTGTTTCGGAAACTTTCGTACTGGATGAACACGGAAATTGATGAGCAACGTTACAACTTATTTTGTTTGAATGCTTTGTTTTCATCAGATTCACTTTAAGTTTTAAAACGCTATAGGCACTTAATATCAAACATGGTCATTCTTAAAATTTTCTTCATATATTCAACAACTCCATGAATGTAATAAAACTGCCATGAGAGTAAACAATACCACAAAAGAATTTAAATGGTCTAAAGGAAGCATTTCATTTTCAATATACCGTATGGCTTCAAAAATCCATGCAATGCAACCAACTCAAACACCATGACACTAAATAACTGAATGCTTAGTCATTGACATAGACATTTTTATATTTGTCGTGCACGTCTTTTAGTGCTAGAGAACTTCGGTGGGATCAAGATTTCGATAGTGGATCGATAGCAAATTAGCTCTCGTCGATAAAGAGGATTACGGAAATCCTATTTCAAGTACTTAAATCAAGTTTCCCCTGTCCACTTTCTATAGTGCTAGTACGGTTTAGCGCATGTGCCATTTCAATTTTGAGAAGAATGTCCATTATTCGAAGAGAAAAGTTGTTACGGAAGAGGAACAAAATTAAATAGAAGCATACCACGAAGAAAGTATTGGAACACGGGATAAAATCCGCCGTTTAGATCGATTGCAACATGTGATTCATAATTTCTTTGAAAACTCGCATGGCTGTGGCAAGCACCACCCGTTAAGTTTTTCAAGAAATTGCCAATATAAAGTGGTCTAAAATGTCAAAAGCAAAAAATCTTAACGAAGGCCAAACATCCAAACGTCTACCATCTACAAAATTCCATATTCCATATCTGCAAACAAACGAGCGTTTAGTTTAATACTGTAAAGTCGATGGGTTGGGTTGGCCAGCTCGCTTACCAGATGTAAATCCGATTAAAAAATGAAATCTTTGGGTAAAAAATGAAGAATTCCCAATTAAAAACGATATGCCAAACAAAATATGTCAAAGTATAAATAGGAGTCATGGACTCATTGGTTACAAAAATATTTGAAAATAAGTTATAAAATAAAGAAAACAACCTCTTTTATTACGAAAAACCTGATGGAATCGCAAATGGCTCTATACAAACTGGAACAGCAGTGTTCAAGCTAACTTCGTTAAACGGAACGTTATGTAAGAAATAAAAACATTAAAATAAAGCGAAAATGTTTAAAATGAGACACGGTGTACATCGTTTTGAAATTGGTTTAACCTATTAAGCAAGAAATCATTGATACGAACGAACAGTACATGCTGAAATTAATATTCAAGCAGCATTGTAATGTTGCAAATTCACTTCTCAAAATTAAAAATATTCAGCATTGCGTCGAATCGACAAAAAAAACTATTCTTCGAAAATCAAGTCACACTTTCGCTGCAAAGTAACACACTTTTGCCCATATCGCATTCAACAGGTCCTTCAGTATCTGCCCAGTGCACATTGTCATCACTCGGCATGGTGAAATCTATTATCGAGTTGGTTTATTTCAACCACGAACCACCGAGTTGTGGCAGAATGAATGAAATCGAATTTCAATAAACCTTACTATGATCATGGCAACCATGCCATGTGGCCACCCTCGAGGATTACCTCGTCCACGTTTGCGCCCTGGTTATGAACGCCGGGCTGTACATTTTTATTTCACCGCCCGAATTTACCACCCAAACGGCACGATTCGGGTACGCGGCATTGATTAAATTTTAAATTGAATTGGAAAAATGTGAGTTACTTTTTCGGGTTGTGCAATACAACCTTCCACCGACACGATTTACGTTTGGAATATTGAAGATAAAGGTTGTATTTAAATACTATCGAGTGCATTACTTTAATACAAAATAAGATTTGTAATTGTACCATCTTTCTGGGTACTACTTGCCTCTTAAAGTATAACCTACTGTTGGCCGAGGATTGGTAAGAAATTAACATTTAGGACGACCGGCAATGCTAAAGGGCTCCCGGGGGAGCAGTACCGGCCGGCCCCGATCCCTAAAATCTACATTCGGACGACGATGTCCACCTAGGGACGCAATGGCAAAATATCAACGTGCCACGTGCCCGCCCCTTGCCAAGCTTCGGGCGCACAGATGTTTCCATTAACGTATCTCTTTCTATTGCCGAATAAAAATCTTTGCGAAAGTAAAATCGTCACGGTTCTTCTGTGTACCACGCCACCCCGTGTACCATGACGTGCTTGGAATGCTCACGATTCCTAATGACATCCAAAAGGAACCCTCGGCGTGGAGAAAGGTTGATGCTAATTTACGGCCAGCAGCAATTGTCACGCGCACTGCTTGCCAGAAAGGATCTTTGAGCGAGTTTTTGTTTGTCCGTTTTCTCTAAGACGCTATTCAAATAAGTAATCAATCGCATTCGCTAGCTGCAGCGATTCACCATTTGCATCGGATAGCAGTTTCAAAATTGAGCAAAAGTATCATGTACAAAACAAACCGGCTCGATTGACAGCTAGTTTTGCAATATCTCCCACGGTCAGCCCGCAATCATTTCGCTCGGCACCGTTATATTGAATTACATTGCGTTTGTCGTCACCTCGTTATGAACCTCAACAGCTTTCTTCCCGATCAAATGCGACACGACCTGCATTTGGGCTTGAATCATGTATTTTATTACGCAACACACGATGTTTGCTTATCATTTATTTATGCTGTGCTTGTAAAAATTCAATGCACTGTAAAACAATAAAAACAGGGTCCCCCAACCAACTTCTCCCGTTCTACTCTATGCTGCCGTGCGAAAAGACTACATTCAAACGTGTTCGGTGGCATCTGCGGGCAGAATGATAATTAAAGCTAAGCTAATATTGACCGAAAAGATAAAGTCCCCTTCTCATTTCCACCGTGCCCTTCCGCGGAAAGCTCTTCGACCTTCCTCATCGCTCGCTTCTGGCGCCACGACCACGGGTCTCCGGACACGCTCTTTTACCAATGACTAATGGCTCCCGTGGGGAAGGTATGAAATTGGAACCATTCATTATTTTACAGCAATTCCGGAAAGAGGCAATTTTTTCACCAGCATATGCAATGAAACGCAAATGAAGCGCGTTCGCAAAAGAATCGAAATGGAAAGGAAATGCATTTGGCACTATCGGGCACTAATTTGCACCCATATGGATCAGAGATGTAAAATAATTTGGTAAGTTGCAACTCATTAAGAGAAGTGATAAGCTATGCTGGTTTAGAAGAAACTTGATTCGGAAAAAAACATGAAGGGAAGTGCAACGACATGAAAGAAGACACGTGTACGAATAAATGGTATTAAATTACAGCAGCAGGTAATGATACACGTTTTGCAAATGTAACGTATCAGTTATATTTCCTTTGAACTATCTTAACACTAGAATTCAAAAAACAGTCATTTTGACCGCAACGCAATTTTAATGCTTTGTAGTGGTCGTTTTGTCTGCTCTTTTTACGACGCTATAACTTCTCTGTTTATAAAGATTTTTCGAATCCAGAAACGGCTTATTTTTAGTTTATATGATGACTGTCTTTTGGAGTTTCGTTTTTCTGATACATCTCTCCATCATTCTGCTCGGTGTAAATTAAATAAGAGCGAAATTGAGTTCTTTAGAACTTTTATCAGTAACGTCAATTTCCATAGCAATGCATCCCGCATAACGCTCGCGTACGGAATAATAGAACAAAACACAGGATGGAAAAAACAGATGGAAAATTAAAAAATCAACAACTTCAAGATCAATTTGTCGCGTCATTTGAGATCTTAAAAATATGAAATTATTTGTATTCGCTGGTTTAATATACTTGCTTAATATACTAGAAGTGCACAGTTTTTAAACAAAATATAAATGAAAATTAAAAAATAAATGTAATAATTTTTTTTTAATTAATAAAAGTTTAAAAGAATTGAAACTCCGTTCAAATCGATTTGTTTTTTGCTTTATAACGAGCTAATGGAACGATACGAAGAAGTACATCAAAAACCGAAAACGACGAAAGATGGTGAACATATAAACAAAACTAAACGACGAAAGATACTAAAAATCTTCAAAAATAGAGAAGTTATACCGTCTTGAAAAGAGCGGGCAATATGAGCACTAAAAATCATTTTGCCAAGAATGCAAAGCAATGTATTCTAATGTTAAGAACACTCCAAAATACTTTGTACCGAAGATAAACAAGCTGCAAATAACATAGTTTATGAAAACATAACACTTGTGGGGGAAAGTGAGCGCTTTCTAAACATGAGCGTTCGTCCTTGCGGAAATGGCATATACATTTACAATGTATTTGCCGAGTGTCCTCCTATCTTTTCGAGAGAAATTGAAAATACTTGTCGAAGTGCCATTACGGAGTTTTGAGAGTGTTCACTGTCCAGCTCCTGCACCTGGCGGGCTTCAATGCAATTTACTGGTCGTTTTATTCTCCAGTTATCGACGGCACATGAACGATCCGGCAGTTTGAACCGGTTTGGGTACTTGAAATACTACTTTTCCCACCGAAAGGGTTCTCTTGCCGGTAGCTCTCGGTCAAGGTTGACTCACCCCACAATCGGCACAGGGTGACCCCGGGGTTGTTTACTTGCTACGTTTGTGATCCCTTCAGGCACTGGTCAGCTTCGATTGGAGGTCAGTTTCAATGGATGTTTGATTGGCTCGATCTCTCGAAACCACCTCTAGCAGTAGGCTGTCCGAGCCTGGGCCAGTCGATTATGTATGTTTATGTGCACAGAAGGACCAGTTTTCTGGTCTGAACGACGATATCAACGGGTTGCTTGATTAACTGGATAATTATGCAGTAGCATTGGGCTCCAAAATCTGACCTTCCCTCTCCCTGCCCAACGAGCATGTGCTGACAGAACCCTTCGGGACCGGTTCGCCTGGTTTGATCGCCTTTTTCAGATCGCCTTGCTACGGTCGGACGAGGATCCTTCGAGCAGCATCTAGGCATGGGGTGTATGAAGCGGCTCGAAGAATCAATCTGACGACCGTTAAAGCACGTACTAATTAATGCATCTCGAGTGAAACACACAAGCTTCCACTTCGGGCTCCAAAAGGGCCGTTAATTGCTGTCTCGGGCCGATCTGCTCGTTAGCTTGTCGAGTTCCTAAGCCAACTACTGAGAGCGACTAAGTACGTGTACGCGACATGTTCGCACGTTTGGGTTAAGGGCAAACCGGTGCGGATTAACAGGCGCCCGAACGAGTTAATCAAATGTTTACTTTCAACCCCGTCGCACTGACAGAACCGTATGTTTACCGAACGTATCGGTGCGTGTGTGTGTGTTTGTGTCAGAATGTAAAGGGATCAGATTTTATGTGGAAATTTATATGAATAACATTAGCAGCTAATTGGTTGATGGAAAGCAATTAATTTGTGACAATAAATAATGCTGTACAACGTTCAAAATGACACGTGAAAGCAACGGTGGTTCCGTTGGAGAAACAAATTGATTACACATTGGAGTGTTTATGTCTTGATTAACTGGAATTAAGTTTAGAAATGGCTTGTTGCGTTTTCAAGACATTGCTACGTTTATCTAAATAGTTGAATACCTAAACAGGTGTGATAATTATGTCATCGCAAAGAAGTCTACTATTTAACGCACTTTCCAGCTCAATGATAAAAATCCGGGTCATATAAATATAATCATGAAAGGAATCAACCGTACAACAGTTTTGTTTTAAATTTTAAATAAATCTGAGAGCTTGGCCGAGGAATAAAGATGGAAAGTGGCAGTAGTTAGAAAAAAACTGTGTAAAACATCAAAAACAATGTTCAAATTTTCCATACACGTATGACGTTTCGTGCCGCTTGTACAAATGATAAAATGGTCCTGAAATCGCAATTCGAATCCTTTCCCACGAATTGCCAGTACTCCGAAATCACGCCATAGAAGACTCTAAATTTGCGCCTTTGCGTAGGAAAAGCCAAACCAGGAGATTTCGCTGCAACCTTCACCGGTTTGCGCAGAGCGTTCACCTTAATGGTCTGACACCCGTCAGTATGCAAATCTTTGGTCCACCCTTCAACGCTTTGCCTCCCATCCCCTTACCTTGGAGGGTGCTTCGACAAATGGCGATGAAAATGACTAGCAACGGTGTGACCTGATTTACCACCCGTTTCGTCGATACAATGTCATCGATGCTGCCGATGGATGACGATTCGTTAGAGGAGCGTGCACTGAAAGGCTGGAAACCAGCTGGTTTCAGTGTGGGTAGCGAGTAACACCACACGCATGCTTTACTAGGAGTGTAAAAAACTATGATTTATGAGAGTGCAGTTTTTACTTTTATTTTCAACATAGGTGAATGGCTACTCGTTTGGAAAGTGAATTGTACGAAACAGGTGTCCAATCGCACCCTGTTTCCATCACTAGCGGAGCCAGTGTGAAAACACATAGTTTTTATTAACGATGAACTGATGAACTTGTCCAAAACTGTTACAAACAAAATCAAATCTCGACAAAAATAAAAGAAATTATGCTATCAATTTCAATTCAATTAAATTCAATTCAATTATTGAATGTACATAGTTATTTACTTATTTTGCTCATTTCTTAACAACAGTGGCATTTAATTGTATAAGACAAGGTTGCATAATCTAACAAACTGAAAGACATGCTAGTCCTGACTATAGTTTCCCCTTGAGTATGTTATCTTGAGTACCAAGTATCGAACAATCCCCTGTATTCCGAAGAAGGTAGATTATGTATTTGATTTCGTAACTCAATTTTGCAATTCTTACCGATAATCTTTTGAACTAAAACCTACTCACATAATACAGGATATCTGTTGCATAATAATGTTTACGACATCAAACCTCCATTTTTAGTTTTTACTTTAATTTTCTTACTCAATGAATCCATCACGACAATACAATTTTTCATTCAATAATAATCTTTTTCCATTTAAAGTGGTTCATTTAACAGCAATGATTTTGTAATAATGTTAAACTTAAGTTAATTAAAATTAGATATTCATAAAGAACATCGAATTAAAAGGCTCGTTATAGATTGTAACTCCACTTCGAAGCGTGAAATATTCTGTTATTCTATTAAAAGTTATAATTAAAACAATACGAACGAAACATAAAACTTACCGACAGGTTCTTCGCCGGTGTTTTTGCGGTGAAGAATGAAGAGAACGGCAAGTACACGAAAGTAATCATGCATATTTTACAGTGGAGCACTAAAAAAATGTAACCATGGCTCAGACACTCCAGAATGTGGTACCTGTTGCTCCTTTACCTGTTGCTTTGCGCCAACTCAGGAAGGATACAGTTTCAGTTTATACACCTGGAGGCGAATTGCATCATTACGAGAACGAAACCAATCATATCCCTCGGCTCGGCAACTACTACTACTACTTCTTCTACCAGCATTTCGTTCCTCCTGACTACGAAAAGCGGAACCTAGAACCGGTGACGAGATTTGTAATTAATATTTCCTTCCCTGACCTTGTCCCGAGCTTCTTTTGCCGGTGCAGAACCGAACGGAAAAGAGTACAGGAAAGCCGGAACAGGTTGCACGGGCATCGATGGTCTGTTTGCAGCAGACGGTACAGAAAAGGCGCACCGACAGCCTTCTGCCACACTCGTTAACAATCAATATGCAATTATGCTTCGGCTCCGCTACGGCGATAACACCATGTCTGGTTTTTTTTTATCTTCGCTGAATTCCCATCACGGACAAGCGGCCAAAAGCAATAAAAAACATATCATCTTTGCAACCTCGGAAGGTCGTCGGGATTCAGCCCGGGAAGGAAGTGATACAGATTTATAAACAATCGGTGAAAGAAAATAAAGAAAGAATAACTCCCCCCAGTAGTAATCAGAATGTGGATTGTCCTACGAATATGCCAAGGTCCACAGGAAAATAAATGCTTTAATATGTACTTGCATGAATAATACTTGTACAAGGTACAATACCACTTGTTTGGATTACGGTTTGAGATGTTTTACAACATGTTCAATGAATAGCAGTCGGAGAGTCATATGTGAACGGAAAAATAATGCTTTACTTCTTCCCAGCTCGGAACATATTAGTCTTGTCTGTGTAGGCAGTGGCGGATTTACACTCTTGGGGGCCCTAAGCGGTAAAATGAATGGGGCCCCCGCACTACCGTAAAAAGTAACAGATTTTCGTCTAGTTTATATGCTTTTCAATAAAATCAATGTTAGATATTATCTTATAAACAAAAAAGTTTTATGGCTGACTTCTCGAAGTTCTATCTATATGTTGTTTAACAAGTATTATGCAATAAATATTTGTTATTAAAAATGGTATGCAGAACAAACGCATTGCTTACATTGAAATTGTTTAAGTTTTTCATTAAAGTTTTTCATTACTTATGCTTGATATATTCCAAAATTTTGTTGTTTTGATGCAAATACATGCTTGTTTACAATTAATAAACTATAAAAATTGTATCTTCTGTTACTCTTCAACTCTGATTATATACCGGACCAAACTTTCTTTATTTTATTATGGTTCCTAGCATTAACGTTTATAGGATACAGTAAATGCACTATTGACCAGCTACTATTTATTACTTGTCGATCCTAAGAGCAAATTAATGTATTCTATCGAGTATTTGTTTAAGAATAAATTTTACAAACTTGGCCGCTGAAGGTTCGAGGCCCCTTGCAAGCTCGGGGCCCCCCGCGGCCGCTCAGTCCGCGCACCGTTAAATCCGCCACTGTGTGTAGGTGTGGAATAATGTTTCATAACATTATTTTAACATGCTCTACGTGACAAACGGGAAATATTGCAGAGCTCTCTTTCTCCACCTAAATCCTATATGAAAGTCTTACATTCTCCTGGATAAGCTTACTTTGTCACGTCTTCTTAAGAATTCAAAGAATGCTGTTCGATAACAAATTGTAGTCTAGGAATTTGTACACATTCATGCAATTCAATGTTGGATGAAAACTGAGCAGAAGAATTCCTGAACATTCTCCAGGAATAGATAAGCCAGATAATAGAATAGAATATAAACATGCTTGATTTAACTAGTTCAATACCCCTTAATTTCATAACGAAAGCAGAAATTCTCTGAATGTGCTCGGTTCTGTTGCATCATAGCTCACTGTCTGTTTCAGTTTTAATTGGCCACCGTTCTTGCGCCACCATCGACCGCCCGCAGGTGACGCCCAGGCTATTGACACCAATAGACCTTTTCCAGCGCTGGCCTATGGTATATGTTTCGCACAGAAGCATTCTTTCATTGTGAGGCTCCGAAATTTAACGCTAGAGTAAAACATCCGCAGGAAATAACTGCGCGGGAAACACGTGGCAACCATTCCAGTGAATCATCCACGGATCAGAGCGTTTTGATGTGTACACGTACATAGTATGCAAAATAGTACACAAAAGCGTGCGGAAGTCGTGTGTGCTGACACACAGCATCCGCTTTTTTGAACTATTGAAAATGCATCTCAGGCCAATACGTATGCAAAAACGACATTACTGAAGGCGAATAATGGAGTGAAATCAACGCTTTTGTCCCAACTGTCGGAGTATCGGAAAATTTTGCAATAAAAACAACATCTCATTGAAAAACAACAATCTCATATTTTTTAAAATTCCACGATCTCCATGATCAAAGCTTCCTACCCATTGAATTCAAAAAAGAAGAGCGTGCAATTGGAGGTGGAAAATAAATGAGTTTTTTTTTCAGTGCAAACCCTTTCCCAAATAATCTACAAAAGACTGATTTTATTTGTTCTGATTAATTCTTATTTTATTTGATCTTCAATGCCAAACGTTTTCAGGTGCGAACTCTTTTATTCATTGATCTATTTAATCTCGCCATTTTTCAATCCAATTTTTAAATATCTCGCATACTTTAAAGATTTTATTTTATGAAAATACATACGCCATGTTTGAAATAGACAAGTGACGTGCATTGTGGATTTCAAAGTAAACAAAATTTAAGGATAAGTTGTAATTAAACGGAGGTTTTCATTAGCCAAAAAATTGAGTTTTTTTTTTAATTTTCCAATTGATCAATGGCAATGGATGAGAAATGTTTAAACAATAAAATATCTTTGAGACATGCAATTGTCACTGTGTTCATCGTGCAATACGTATCTAGGAATTAGGCGGTCTCTGTTTTAAATGTATGTATATGAGCTGTATACAACGCAAACATTTCAATTTTGACCCCAATAGTATTAATTTGAGTTCGTTTCTCAGCCGCAGCTTTTTAACAATCTTTTGATGCTGTATTCAACACGAAAAAAAGTATGTCTTTTTTAACAACTTTTTAATTACATAAAATGGGAAACTAGTGAAGATCGACGAGTACGGTGTTGTAAATGGTATACAATTAATTTTATACCGTACCACCTTGACAGCGTTCGATAGAGGGCCCTCCACATGGACCGTTTGCAAACACTATCACGGAGCAAATGTTTGCCGTTGGTCGGTCGTTATCATCCTCGCCAAACGATCGGCCGCTGGGGTGAGTCGGGGATGGTCCTCAGCCAACTTGGAAGGAACAATTCTCTTGCTTACATGCCGTCGACGTCCTCGTTGTCGTCTTGGTATGTTGATGTTTTCATTTTGCCATTTCTTTTTCACGCCGATTAAATTCAAACAAACTACACTCATCCATTATTTATGCCTGGCACTAGCCATCGCTCGGGCATTGAGCAACAGCCCGGCCATCCCGGAACTTCCCTTCCCTGTTTTCCGCTGGTCACGGTAGGCAATGATTACATCCAACCGGACGGCGACGAATGGCACATCCTTTGGCAACGGGCGGACATCTAGGTGGCATCTATTTGCATCATAACCCATACGCCGTGAGCCCAGGTATCAGTTTCCCGCTTCTGAGTTTCAATCCCCTCTTGGCGTGCCCGCCAAACGCTCTACTTAAGCCGCTTCGGGATGATGAAACTGGATCATCTTGAATCAATGATTGCGATCGCAGCTATAATGCAAAGAACTGTCGCATACCATAGGCTACCGTTAGAAGCTCTAAATTGCGACAACATTTTCCACACGGTGTTTGATGTAACAACCGTCGCATGGAATGAAAAGTGTTTCGAAATCTAAGCAGTACACAAACAAACTCACTAAGATGACAGTGACAAGCTTCAGAAACAAATGTCACCATGAGAGAACATATTTGGTAGTATTCAGAATACGAATAGAGCTTACTCAAAACCTGTAAATTTATCTACGTACGTAACGGAAACGCAAGTTAGCGACATATGAAACTACTTATCGTTCCTAGAAACAATCACCACACCTGTTCCCAGTACCATGAAACAAGGTCACAATTTCTCAGATACTTTTACATGAAAAAAAAACCTAAAATGCGACGTTGGTTTTGCTGATCAAACATCATGGTCGGTGCAAAACAAACAAACACGAGTTTCTGCAATAATTGCAGTAAAAAAAAACAAAATGCCACACGCTGACGTACGGTAGGTTGGGATTGATTTTTATTTGTTTGTCCGTCGCTTGCGCCAGTGGGGTGTTTATTTTCCAGAGTATTTGCTTCGGCCACCTTACCATTGGACACACGCAGTGCATCACCACGAAACCGTTTTCCCACGGAGTAGAACCAACGGAACCTTTCCGCCAGGTCTCGATCGTTTGATATTCCATTAGTTGAGTGCGTGCGAAAGAAAAACAAAAGTTCCAGCCAAATACATTTTCGCCTGCACCAAACAGAACCCCCCCCAAAGAGGGCCTTTTCGTGGAAAATTGCACCGGCAGGTGGCGTGGCAACGTCAAAAAAACAAAGAAAAAAGTAAACCTACAATGGTGAGTTCTAAATGGAAGCCAGAGGGCCAATTTGATATTCCATCTTTTTACTCCCCCTGGCAGCGTGTTGTCAACGACATCGCTTTATCTCAATTTAGGCGGACTACGCTGCCGGGTATTTCACGTTGTTCTTTGCTAGTCTTGACCAGTTCAGATCGTGTCGGTTGAGTTGAATGCTAACGTTGTGTGTAATGCTTGAAGACCTTTTCATTGCAGAAGGATGCACCGGAGAGTGCCTTGCACGAAACAATTTAATTGGATGCTGTTTTCCTTCGCACAGTTCGTAGAACAAATAAGGAGATGCATAAGCACTAGGTTCCAAACGGGCTACAATTTGCTACTCCACAGCCTTCATCTGCACTACAAACGTGCGCGCGCTAGAATCGCGAATTGGAAGGGCCCCGGTTGATTGATTATCTGATTGGCAGCGCATAAAATCATATCTCCTTCCCTCAAATGGCAAACCGGGCCCTGTCTTCGTGTCACCACGGCAGAGGTCGCGAAAGGTTCTGATTTATCGACAAACGGCAACAACAACAACATCAGACAAATGACGTTCGTGTGCATGCAGTTGAAGGGTGGCTGCTTAACGCCAGCCTTCGGACGGTATGCAACTTGCGAATTGGGCACAATGCAAGGAACAATGGAAGGTGCGGATGGGTGAGCATGAATCGACGTCTGATGGTTTCAGATGTTAATGGGCAATTGAGAGATCAATAGAGCATTATTGATTAAGTGTACGGATTTTTATCGATGTACTTTATTCCGCCGAGCCTTTCATATTTCATCTCGACCGCTTCTGGAAACCAGACAACATAAACAGATCACTAAATGAAGTGGCTAAAATCAAACGCATTGGGTGGTTTTTCAAATCATCAACACTGTAAGGACAGACTCGATCGGCAGCAACTTAAATTGGAATTAAATTATTAAAGTAACATAGCAGAAGAATGTTAAGTATTTGACATGCGACAAAACATAGAAATAACAACAAATTTTCCCGATTTAAGTGTAAACGGTTAATTTAAACTGTAAAACCAGCCGAGCAACAATGTTTTATGAAACATAAATATGTTCGCTCATAAATGATGTGACCTGCAAGGTTAAACTTTCCTTCTGTATTTCATAATCACTCACCTCCCATGGCACACCTCAAGGAGACAGTTTCGTAAAGTTAATTTAAGTGATTATAAAACACCCGTAATTCCCCGCCTCTAACCAACCAAGCCGGATGAACCGGGGAACGGCATGATGATTGAAATCATAGCTCCCAACGGAACCGCTCATGCGATGCCCTTTCCGAAATCCATCACGAATCCTAGACACACGAAAGGTGCCGCCTTGAAGATGATGGCAAGCGAGCAGAAACAAACAGAGAACAAGGTGGCCCTGCTCAGCAACTGCACAGCGGCCGCTTACGATGGGTCGGGCCTGTTCGGGCCTGGGTTAGACGAAAATTTAAATTTCAAATTCACCCATCCGCCCCATCCGGTGGAAGTGGAAGCGCACGCTTGTCCGGACGAGATTTCTCTCCGACGATTCGGTTCTGTTCTCGCCCGCAGCTGATTTGAAGCGATGTAGGTTTTTTGCTTTCGGTCGAAAAAATCTTCTACTTGGCCGGAACGGTATCGACCAAACGCAGGAGGTGGTAAGCTTGCTGACATTGGTGAATTGATTGAAATTGGTAGGCAAAAACCAAACTCGGTCTGCTGAAATCGGATCGGTTCCTCCTGGAGCGATTTGTTCGCTCTTGGAACGATCGTTGGGTGCCGAACACCAATCGTCACGTTGTGTAGCTTAAGTTAAAAAACGTAACAGAAGCCCGTAACAACTCCCAGTATTCTTGAACAAACCGAACTCGGAAGGCTAACAGAAAGATAGGCATATTTTCTTCATTCAAGCGTCGTCTGGTAAACAGACGCAGGTCTTCTACAGACTGTTACATCGAATGTGGTACGTGCCATTCAAGACTATGGCACCATGTTGTTGTTATTGTTGTTAATACATCGTTATCAACAGACACGGTACTACGATTCCTCCAATCACCACCGGAGATGACATGATCCAGTTTTGTTTCAGTAAGCAAGAAGTCACAAACGAAGTTCTGAAAAAATCGATTGGTTTCGGAAAAGAACTAAGTTAATTCTTTTCAAACACAGATACATATCTCAATCAAAGATAAGAGATATTTTTATTATATACTAACGAGGTGTGGAGCAAAATTAATTCCACTAATTAATGAAGTAAATCAATCAATTTGAAAGCTGATGTTTTTAAATGCTTATTAATCCTAATTCACTGGGTAATATGTACTTAAACTAACATTCAACTAAACTTCGATTCGAACTTAATTTCAACGTTTTTATTGTACGTACTTAACATATTATTCAAGCAGTTTAATCATCATCAGGCCAAGTTTCTTATTTACTCTCAAGATTTAATGATTTCCATTGGCTACGTACATCGAATATCGTTGGAAAACAGAAGCTTCTCTTGCCGACCATTTCTTGAAGAATGCGTGGGGCCGCGGATTTGCCGCCATCACCACTTCGTCGTCGCTCCAGTCCGTTTCGTCGAGTTGCTAATGTCAGGGACGCATTCGCTAAGTGAGCGAACTCCTAAGACAGTAGCCGCATCCAGGGACAAACTGGCCCCGGTCCCGGGGGGTAAGAAACATCACGGGTTATTTACGTTTATTGATAATTTCCTTTCCCGACCCGGTCGCCGTACGCGCCATTTTCATTGCGAGCGTGCGCGAGCGCGCCACTCGCGGTTTCTTGGGCGGCCGTCATCGTCACCCAAACGGCCTGTGAATTAAGCAGGACCCCATTGCACGCAGCTCGGGCCTGCAGCGCGTGCCAAGCCCTCGATTAAAAGCTGTTAGCGAATACAAGCTAACCGAACGTGGCAAAGGTAACCATAAACGTCACGAACGACGAAAACTAAAACTCTATGCAACTCTGTTTGAAGGACTCTGGCATGCAAGTCCCGCCAGGGGCAATCGTCAACCAGCTCTACGATCTGTGCCTCGCTTCTGTTTCTCCCGGTTCGCTTGTACACTAGTTTAAAAATAAATCCTTAGATAATACAATCATCGGGTGTCCACTTTCAACTCCGACACGGACCAACGCGGTAAGACAACGGAATCCAAGTGTGTGCCAAGATTAAATCAGTTAGACCTCGTCACTTTCAAGAAGCTAGCCCAAAGAGGGTGGGACACTGAGAAGCTCCACTTGTGTTTGAGATGTTTTATCACTCCCGAGGAGATTCGGGACGGAGCTAGAATGTCGGCATTTCTATCGTCTTTTTTGCCTCGATCCTTCTCCATGTTGACCTACAAATCAGCTCTTCCAAGCTCGCAACAGGTAGCCCTCGGGGCATATGGAGATGAAAAAATCCGGCCACTATTTCAGTCGTCTTTCCCCACTAGGGAAACTTTGCTGCGGTTTGCAAAATGTTTGAGGTGCAGCGAGCGCGGTTCGAGGTTGAAGCTCCAGCATATCTTCACTTTTTATTGCTGGCACATCGGATGGCAAATTAGGCAGAAACGACTTTTAGGAATCAACCATCCATGCCACTCGGAGGCAATAAATTCATGATGATCTTGCGCTCCACTAATGCTTTCCCGTTCAGTGTTGGAAAGTTAGGCAGTGTGGTGGCGCGCTAATGAAACGTACGCCATTTGCATAATTAAACCTGAAACGAACGCTTTAACGGTTGGACATAAAACGGGATGAAAATAATCATGTTGCCCTTTTGATTCACAATAGTTGAATGTAACTCCACAAAAATGCCACTTCCACACATACACACATGCTTGCAATTTATTGACTACCGACCTCAAAGGGTAAGTGGCAATTAGTTTACCCTTTTTTTATTACCGCCGCTACCTACCATCTAATGGTCGTTTGATACCAGGCTGGCAAAATTAGATTTTTTATTCTATTCACACGGCAACGCATTCTGGCGCTGCGTTTCAACCGCCACAACATTTGAACAATTATTGCATTCAATTGCAATCGTGCAACCGATTACGTTGAAGAGGATGGCACGATCGATGCGCCCGATGGGTGGAGGTTGAAATTGTTGTCATTGTACCGCGTGATGGCATTGTGTGCTTGATGTAACGAATAAAAACAAATTCTATTACCGATACCTGGAATCGATTCAATGGATCGTGAATCTACGCTAAAAACCGTCGAGTCTGACGTAAGCTAGCCGGGATGAAATGTGACGGTTCTATTTTGTGGCAGTCTAATGTTCGATTTTGAATTTAAAAAAAAAACACAAACCTAAGAAAACAAAACCCAACACGAAGTTGTTGACCGTTAAAATGGTGTAAAAACATTCTTGAATTATGCAGAATTTTGTGTCCTGCTACCGAGCGGTACTAGCGTTTAGAAAATCGGCGGAATATCAGTCCGACCTACCCAAAGCTTTCACCCTCAAGCCAACCAATAATTCCAATCGGTCAGTGCAGGGGTCGGCAAAGTCCGGCATGTGGGCCAAATCCTACCCATCAGCTGATTCTACTCGGCCCGTCAGAAAATATTTGAAAAACTTTTGCACTCCTATCGGATTTGTTCACGATAGAACAATTTTTTTCTTCCTCAAAAGTACGTTGAAACTATTGAACAAAGTTGTCAATTCCCAGGCAACTTATTCGTTTACTTTTATCAGACTTTTTCGATCGCATTTTACATTGCCATATGGATCGTTTTAAAAATTTTCCAACCTCGTGAATCTTGTCTAGAACCAAGCAGTTACATAACATGTTAAATTTGCATCCTACAATAGCGACATTCAAGGAATACAACTTTCGACTCTATTACCAAACAGAATATGGTTTACGATATTAAGAACATCCCGAAGCTGAGTTATTTTAATTAATGGGAATACGCAACTTTGCTATGCTAAAATAATGAATACTGGTTAATTTTATATTATAATTTAAAATTAAAATAGAAAATATTTAATTTTATATTGTAATTTTAAAAAGGGATTTATCAAACGTACAATGAAAGAACATCTATTATGAAAAAGTATCAACATTAATGGTTAAATGTAAAAATATGTTATCTGATATGCATGCTACTTTCTGGATTTTGGCTCTCTTGTGCCGACCCCTGGTGAAGTGTATAGTGTTTCCTTTATTTGCACTCGTCTTCACAAGCTATTGATGTATTTATTACTGGCCCAAACAATTCGCCGTTAGCTTATTCTATGTCCAACTTTCCATACTCCATGATTCATATTATTTTCTCCGTTCATGAATAAAGCAAGACCAAGAAGGTTTTTTTCTGCGTTCGACTTTCTGCCCTATTCCTTGACGTCACCAAGGGCTACGAATTATGAATTTTCTTAGTCATCCCTAGTTGCTTTTTGTTATCAACTTTCCCGTGCTTCACCCTCCCATAATATGTTTGTTGAACTTCTGTAACGTCAACGTGACCTCGACCTCACGTCGAAGAGTTTTGTTACAGGGTAGAAAAAATAGAGCATAAAAAACGACAGCACTGATTATGTTTCGACCACCGAGCACCGACTTACATGGATTTCGTTTGTTGGATTCTGTTTGTTTCCCTCCGCCTGCACGATCCGTCTGGGTGCAAAAGGTTGTCAATATCCGGAATCGGGAACTTGGGAGTTCAGTGCGTGATGCTCTCGGGAGCGATCCAAACTGTGTCAATATTATCGTAAGACATACACATTCACCACACTTCGATTCAACGCGGCTCAACGGACCATGCCGGGGTACTAGAATTATAAATAAAGACCAATAAGGCATAAGACGCGTACCAGGGGTACAATAGAAACGCATTCGAATGTGTCACGGGGATGAAAATATTCCCTTCTTGACCGGACCATGGTAGAACTCAACACTGATGAAAACTGTAATACACTGATTTCATATCCGCCGAAAGTCGCAAAGCATAAGAAAAAAAAACTTATTCCAAAAATGGAACACATGTTGAAGCCAAGCGCCGACGCGATTCGCAAGCACACTCCGAAACCGGTAAAACATAGCACCGACAACCACTGTTCTTCGCTGTTTCCAGCCTCTTCCTCGGCGCCGTCGAACCGAGGCGGAAGATCCACTCAAAGTCAAACGGCCACCGCGAAGTGTTTCTGCTTTTCACAGTTTTTCACATTTTTGAAACTTGATGAACGCGTGCCGAACTGGAGCGTCGCGCCCTACTGGAAACGTGGAGCGTCCCCGGCCACTGTAGGGAAGCTGAGCCGAAATGAATTAAAAATACCCTACCATGTTACACACTACTCTCACACACAGCCACGCACGCTCGTGGAAATGCAATAAAAATCACTTTAATAACCACTGTGGTTCGCCTTTAGCGGTTGTCTAAATCATGCTTCAGCCCTGGTTAATTCGATTGAGTCGTTGAGGGTCGAAGAGGGCCGATCAGGTCAAGGCATGGACATTTAAAATCGCGCATAATTGAATGCGATGGTGAAGTTGGTACGTTCTTCATCTTTTAATGGTTTCACTTTTGTTCTTCTTTTTATAGATATGTGGGACTCATACACGTTTATGTTTTCCACGTTTTGGTTTTGCCATCTCCATGTTCTGCTTTTCACTACCAATAAAGTCCAGCCCGGAACGTGTTTGGCTTCCCTATGAATCATACTTCATTAAACTGACTTGCGCCGGGTTCGGTAGGAGTTTTTTCACCATCGTTTTTTTTGTTGTTTTTAGTTTTAAGTTTTTTTTTTCTTTCTCTTCCCAACCGGAACTCAGTACGGATTCACAGGCCATTCGGTTTCACCCCGGTTCGAAAGGGGTTTGCAATGGAAAACGAAACTCCAAAGTCGAACTAAACGAGCCGAGGCAACCGTTTCGGACCTGGTTCATCCCCTTTGGCGGAAACCTCATTCGCTAACGAGAATCGAAAGAAGTTCAAAATACAAAAAAACTGACTTCCTCACGCACACAAGTATACAAATGGAAAAATACTGCCGGGCGCATTAGAAGTGGCTAAGAATGACAGTTCGGAAATAGGAAAGGGAGCTCCTACGAAATCGTTGAAAGTGAAACCACTGTTCACTGAGAAGAGTTTGTTGTGTTGCCTGTGCAGAATAAAAAATGCCAAACACACCCTTGCGTTTTTCTTCTTCCCCTCAGCCCATGGAGTTGTTTGTGCAAACGAAACACCAAACACGAAATCGATGGGACAAAAAAAGGAAGCTCAGATTTGTTTGATTTTTTTTGTAACTTTTCCCACATAAACACAATCAAACTTCGCAATGGGGCTGTGAGGAAAACCAGCCTACTTTTTTAAACAAATAAAAACCGCCACCGGGAACCATTAGAATTTTATCCCGCACCGTCGCCATAGTTTCAACAGATCCCCAGGGAGGGCGCACTTCTTATCCAGATGCGTAACCTGCCGTTCCAAGGTGTAGGGAACCGATAACTGGCAGTAAGTGCTTTGGCACGGAATTTTACTCTTCCAGAAAATGGCGAGAAAAATACTTCAAACGAACACCGATCCGCATGAGGGTGGTGTGCTGTTGTTCGTGTGTCACAATCGATTATTACACCCCGGTTGGGCTGGGCTTCGGTTCAGCAGATATCTTCCGGCGAACCGTGACGGAATTCGCCGTTATTTTTATTTCCCCGCTATCGCCAACCCGTTGCCGGGGGAAACGAACGCATGTTAAGTTTGTTTTCCCTTTGGGAGCAGAGGAAACTCCACCGACAAGTATGAGTTCACTAGCAACGCACAGAAAGCTGAAACCACCACAAATAATCGCCATCTAGCGCAGTGACCAATGCAAAATAAATGTTTGCGACACATAGTTGTCTTTGCTCGTTTCGTTATCAACCGTATTTTTAATGAAGGGCGCACCCGAGGGCGCACACTTATTGTGAAGGATTGCAGTTGCACTGACTCAACCGGAATGCCTTCACTGCACTCGAGGCTAAAGTCCGCGGATTTTCTAAATTCTTTGGCCGTCGATTAAACGATCGGAGACACACTTTCACACCCAGACGCACTGTTTTTCCTCAACTGACAACTAACCGTTGTTCAGCGAGCACGCCACGACCACACGGCGAAGCAAGTCACTTGCGCGCACAGCTCCGAACACTGAAGACGACGACAAACGGCGCAACTGAAAGCCGCACGCGGTCCGCGGCCACCGTTTTATACGAAACTGCGCGCTCTCCAGGGTCGGGACCGCGTGTTTCCTCGCGACAATCGCGCCTTCGCTCACCGAACTCTCCCACTTCCGGTGGACCACGTGCTAAATCACATTACCTCCAGCTTGCGTTCTCTCGATGTCTCTTCGGTCCGCGAGTTCGCGAGATGCGTGGACAACTTGCTCTGCGCCGGCTTTGTTTATGGTGATTAAGCTTCTTTTTTTTCGTTGTTGCTTTCCATTCGAAACGTGACGCCACCCCTAGGAAAGGAGATTCCCGTTCTCAGCACTTTTGGGCGCACTTGAACAAATACAAACTCGCACACTTCCAGCGAGTTAACGAAAGCAGCCGACTTCTACCCTCTTTGGACCTCTTTGGGCGGAAAACAAAAATGAGAAAACCACCTTAGAAACACACGGCGCACGCAGTGGCGCCTGTAACCAACGGCAACGGTCGGTCAGAGTGAACGTTCGTGGCGCGATAGCTCGGGCTCACGCTGTAACTGCGCCGACCGGAGGCTAACAGATGGTGCCGAAGCCATAACTGGAAACCCCTCTCGGGCTCGGGAAAGTCGGCCACGGTGGGTTTAATTTAAAAACAGCAAAACACACGCATACACCGGTACCGCTCCCTGACATGTTTTACAATACCTGTAAGAAACAGGATAAACAGGACCGGCTCCGGTCTTCTTTCTTTTGCCACCCTTGGCTAATGCCAGCATTCCGGTTCCTGTTTCCGGTTTCAGCTTACGGAGACGAAGGGCCAGCATGGCGCGAGAGACCGGAGACGCTCGCAAGAGAGGAGCACGTGGGAGGTCATGTTGAGACAAATGCATTTTGACGGATGAGCTTCTGCCACACGGCGACGCATGGTTGGGGTTGCGCAATTTAAAAACATCAGCAAAATTCAAATCGACCGTGTATAACGACGGGAGACACCCTTCAGTGTGTATGTATTTTTTTCATATGTTTGTGAATGATATGAAGGAATTGTATGCAAATGCTCAAAATAGTCAATGCCAATCGATTATTCAGTATAGGGTCCAAAGAAAGCTTCGATTAACCCGGGGTTTCCAAAACTAAATTAAAGAAATTATTATCACTTCACCGAAATCGCTTGATTTAGTTTTGGCCAATTTAATAACTGAGTTGCGGTGAATCAATAGCACATTTTGGAGGGGATTTAAAGCAGTAGAGTTGTTGGTGTCCTTATTGTTTACTAATATACAAACATATTGCTAAATCAGCTAAACCTTAACCCACAATAACACCAAGCCAACTGGGAACATTGAGTTTAAGTGGTGTTAAGAAGTGAGTAAATGTTTTCACTCCGATCCATCATTACTAGATTGTCCAACTAAGAGCAAGTTTTGAGTATTCTCCAGAGTGCAACTTAAAAGGCTCAACACAACTTATATAAACTACATCTTACTAACTACTAAGTAAAGATAAAGGTAAAGCTATGCGAACTTCTTTCTTTAACGTGTTTAACAGGTCCACAGTTCTGATACGTTTTACTCGATACTGACGAAAAACATCAAATACATCTCACAAACAGTTTGAGCTGTGGTGTTTCGTGGAACAAGTGCAGGCATTCCATGTCTCGGCATACACCAAAAAACTTCAAACCTCTAGCCTTTGCGCAACGCAAAGTTTGGCGACCACTGGATTAACCGAACACACAGCGACGATAGGGTGCTATACCGATGGGAAACACGTGCACAAGGTGGCGACGTGAAGATACCCCAACTGGACATCGCTAGGAGAGTAGTATGGGTAAACGTTAAGTTTGATGTCACTATTGTGGCACGCGGCTGCTGATGTAAACTTAAGTTGAAAATTAATAAAACACCGCACGATCAATACGATCGTTAATGTTAACAAATCCGACTTGGTCGACCAACCGGTGGTTACATTTTTGGCCAGCTAGCATAAACCCTTGCAAAACTCTACAATGCTAGTTCCGAAAGTAATAAATTTGAATCCTTAATTATTCCATTTTGCACTGGAAGAGTTTTGTTTTTCATTCGCGCTTTAGAAACATCCGACATAGGTTCATGACGCATCGTTGAACAAAAAAATCTTATTGAACATTGTAAAAAATAGTCAAATTTAAACACACCACCGAGTTTAAGAGGGTTTCAATATGAATGAAAAAAAACACATTAATGTTGGTAAACAATTGTTTTAATAGCAATTAATTTATAATGTTGTAATTTGTATACTGTTTGAATTTATTGAATTATTTTTTAGACCTATTCAAAATCCGACAACATTCTAGGAGTTTGAGTCATACTTCCCGCACTGAAAAGATAAAATAGTAAATTGATAGTGTCTCAATCTTGTATTTCGGTTTATGTACATAGAAGTACAGTCAGCATCAAGCAAACCGGCCTACCATTGACATAAAAGCGTGGCGAGATAAACTTCAGCAAACTCGACAGCAAAACAAAACAATGGTCAGTAAACGACTTTTATTGGTGAGTACGTGTCAGTGATTAAAACCCTTATCACACCGCATACAATTGTACTAGTAAACACTTCCGAAATAATAATGTTTATATAGGTTTGATAAGATTTAAAATAACACAAGTTTATATTGAATATATTAAAATGTATATTTATGTACATTTTCAACTTAAATGCTACTCACAGAACGTATGGTTATTTCGACATTTGTCGTTGAGTACGATTGTTTCACCGAATTTAAAATAGTCTTTACTATTTTCCTAATCATTATTTGAATACTTTTTTCACGATAGAATAACACTTCAAAATTATTTTCTTCTTACATCATCATTAGTGCTCCCAGAACGTTTTCCAATCATTTGCACTTGTTGTTAATGATTAAATTTATCTTGTTTTTCAACTGTTACTACGGAAAGCTTTAAGCCGCTTACATTTATACGCTTCGTTTTACGAGATTCTAACGACGATTTTATTATTTAAAAGTCATGTGGTTAAGGCATCAATCACCCTAGAGCTCTCTGTTTTTTTTTTTTTGCACACTCCCTTCCTCGTGGTATCGTATCCACCCAACCCATTAAAAGTGCACTCAACGGGAAAAATGCATCTCGTTGCGCTGCTTGCACGCTCCGGTGCTTCCATCGTGTCCAGCCTACAATTCCGTAAACCAATCTTTTATCCCGCGAACGTTGGATGGCATTGTCATCATCATGATCATCGTCATCATCATCGTACATCCACCAGTCGGCTTAGTCTCAATGCCGGACCGCTCGGACTCAGACTAGCAATTCTTGGAACACGTTGGTTGAAACGATCCCGAGCGAATCTTCTGCTCAGCTCTAGACAAGCCCTGATGTTAAACGGGGCTTTCGGGGAGTCGTATTGTGCGGTTGTTGACTTCGGGCATCGCTTCCTTGTGGGCCGCCTTCGAACAAGCTCCGCAGAAGATGAATGAATGGATACGGCCCGTGGCCGGACGGTTACATGATCCTTTGACGTCCGCACGTTCACACAGCACGTGACTTCATTGACTCACCGAGGCTGGAAGGGAAAATCGATTTTTCACGGTAGCAACACGAGGGCCTTGCTGATGATGGCGTTGACAGTGGTAGCATGCGGTGCGGCTCGTGGGCATGTGTTCCTGACCGTAATCCTCTCCCGAAGGGGAATTTCTCTCCCTTCACGATTCGAACATCTTGGGTGATGATTAATTAGCAACATCTTCGACCAAGGCAGGAAGAGGCGTTCATGTGATGACGCAGGTTTTAGGGCAGGCACAACAACGGTTCGCGCTGGGGTTTAAGAGTAAAGCTGTCGTTGTGCCAATTTTACTTCATGCTTGTCCATGTGAGGTAAATAATGGACTTGGAAGCTACTTAAAAGTCATGTCAATTTGGTGGTAAACCATGGCAAAGCAGTGACAACCGCCATTGGTTGGACCAAGTATCCGAGCCTGGCTCGGTCAGTGTTTTGTCGCTCTTTTTGTTTCTACTTTCGTTGCGCGGCGATTATTTGGAGTGCACCTACTTCGAAAACACGTTCCTATGAGTTTGTAAAAGTTTATTCACTTATTAGACACTAATCGATGCAATTGAACCAAATATTTGCTTATTATTGACAAATTATTGCTGATCATTTTTGTCTATACAGTTATAAATTTTTCAGTTTCAACTTCGTAGAAATGATCATTTCACTATTAGATTAAAACACTATTAGAACAAAAATTACAAATAGAACAATATATTTAAATGATAGCATTCACAAAACACCTCAAAAACCGGACGTTCAGACAAAATTTGAATTACTCAGTTGGAAAATCATTTTTCACAGTTCGAAAATCAACTAAAAAAGAAGAACATTCCCATTTTATTTGTTTTTAATGGTACAGTGTTGCAGTACAGCGACATTAATATTTAACAAACTAAATATCATTTAAATTTCTTTGTTTATGCTTGTTAACTAGCTCATTAACAACGAATTCAAAAAGCTGCTAGGACAATGAACAAGAGTCAACAGAAACGCAAAATTATGCTAATATTTGGTGATATTTACACATGCAAATTTGCTCGCAATTCTTGTCACAAACGGAATGTAGAGAACCAAACTGGCACCAACGAAACACGTTAAATACAGTACAATACTCAACAATATCGTAAGTACTACAAATGTTTAGCATAGAAACGACATAGATAACAAATGGCTCTTGCCCTGCCGAAAATAGGCCCTAATGAAACCTGTTGTTCCCCAGTCCTATATCAAGCACTTAGCCTTTCGTCACCTTTACCACCAACCATCTGTGAGTCATTCCGTTTGCTAAGTGAGACATCCAGGGAACTCCACGGCCAGACATTGTCGTCGTTGTCGTAGTCGTCATTGCCGGCGTCTTTTGGCCTGTCGTTTCGGTGACATACTTAAGCACTTTAACCATGATCTCGTGCTGTGGCGTTCGATTCGGTTCGTTTGAAGATGTATCCAACACACGCCAACGTGCCAATTGGTGTTAATTAATTGCTCAAACGCTGAATTTAACGGCTCGAGGCGACTCGGTTCACACGAACGTGCAACGTGCTTCCCCATAAGACGGGATGGTTTTCGATAATGAGGCATTATGGAATAATCGATCATATATCGCGTTTCAATGTCAGCGTTGAAGCACCAACGGGATGGGTTTGTTTTTAATAGCAACACAATAAGCCGCAATGGCCCTTGCTTTAAATACCCATACAATTTAAATTTGCTAGCGCTGTTCCAATATCGGCAACACGTGGTACGTTCCTTTTTTATTGTGACTTTAAAAAACTCAAGCAAATGTTTGGCTGTGACTTGAGCGGCTTATAATATTGTCGTATTGTCACTCGTTTCTAGTAGGATACACTTCTTCTTCTTGGCGTAACGACCTCTTGGTCATGCCTGCCCGTTAAGGGCTTACGAGACTTGTTTCCCTGTTGTACGTGGATAGTCAGTCCTCTCGTACAGGGGAGGGTCCGGTCTCGGTTGGGATTCGAACCCTTGCCGTCGAGGTGCTGAGCCTCGGCGCTCATGGGCCGATTTTCTAACCGGCGCTACCGCTCGGCTGTCGCGGACCCCCAAAGTAGGATACACAGAACTGGGAATTCTAAAAAATTTCAAACATTTGATCCTGATTGAATTCGGCTCCATTACCTTTGCGCGTCATAACAGGGACGAATTCAACATTCATTTTTGGCTTAATCCAACGAACCGTCAAATACGATTTTACTTTCTCGAAGCAGTAAATTCATCACAACCCATGGATTGAAGAATATTATTAGTGATTTTTCCCGACTGTTTGTTTCGTTTATTTTCTTCTTAAGCAAAGCTTGTAGCACACATTTCCCTAAGTGTTATGAATGAAATGCCTTGGCTCTTCCAAAGTGCCAGAGCGTTTATGATCAGCCATAGATAGAAGCATTGCTTTGCAACCGTCACAATGTATTTCCCTGCGAGGGTTCAACTTTAGTCTCATCACAACAGGCGACAGAAGAAGTCACTCAACCGATCGGTGGCTGGATTCCGCGCTCTCAGCGTGATACGGTGTGACGGCTTCGCGAAATTTCATCTTTTGGAACGCGGCAAACTACACGCTTCGGTTAGTTTGTGGGCTTGTTTACTCGCTTATGGTATGACGCTTCATCAGTATACACAGAGAAGCTCCCGAAAGAAAGCACGCCCTCCGCCACGTTCCAACGGTGGCTGCGAAATATTTACTTTAGTCTAACCATCTTCACAAGCGGGACAGGTTAAAGGTTTGGTTGATTTCTACTTTAATAATTCTTCAAACGTTTCGCATAGCATCGTTTAGCATGAGAATATTTATTCATAACTTCTATACGACCTGGTCCGAATTTCCCTGTCGCACGTATCGAAGCGTAAGAATCTAAACCGACATCTTGGAAGGTGCGAGTGTGCAAAGGACACGTAATTAAAACAACGCCATGGATCGGTAGCTGCCTTTTGTAGCATAATTTAAATAAATTGCCAGCAACACGCGAACCCCATCGAGGGATGCAGTCATGTTTTGTGAACTGCAAAGCATTTGGTTACGGACAGATAGCGACAAAAAAAAGGCATCTTCGCCGAAGGTTGCCCACCCTCGGCAGTGTGAAAGCAACCGGATAAAATAGCATTTTCCTACAGCACAAACGCCTGCCTTCTTCCGAGCGGATAAACATCATTTTTTCTTACCTTTTTACCCTGATTACAGACGGATATCAGCTCCGTTCAACGACTGGAACGCGGCCACGGGTCAGATTGGCGATAAATTCATTACAAACGAAAGTCCCTGGAAGCAGGCAAAAGTCAACAGCCTAGCCGTATTTCACACTTTATTTATTGTAACCGATACTCGTACCCACCCACTCGACCTGGTCCGGCACGTCTAGTTTCATCTGACCATCACTCCCCCGGCGGGTGCGTCACTTTCGCCTTCGACCGGAACGCCTGAACGTGATGTTGGGCTACACGATGCGGTATCGATCCGACCCGGAGCAGATTGGAGTTCAACGCTTGGCCGTACGCTCGTAGGAGCATTGCGTCGCTTTCCTCTGGTCGCAGGTAGTCCACCATGTCGTCGAAAAGCTGAAGAAGGAATAAATCGATACGGAGTGTAAGAAGATAGCTCAGATATAGCTTAGCTTTCCCGGCCGGTCAATAGACATACCTCGGGTTCGTCGCAGGTGATAAATCGCAGCACGGCCACGTACTCCGACCACACCATGTTGCGCCACCGGACGTCGTACTTCTGGGCCAATGGTGCCATCAACAGGCTGCCGAACCCGGTATGACCGTAGCTGGAGCTCTGGAACACATCTAGCGCCAGCTGATAAAGTCCGTAGAAGCTTTTCTTGCCCTCGAGCATTACCGACTCCAAGTTAAACGACCGTACGGGTTTCCCAGACACCGGAAGTGTTCTCATCAGCGTCCGTAGAGCCGCCAGTCGCCGTCCAATCAGCGCCGATAGATCTGGCTCGAGGAACTTCGAATCCGGTCCCATGAAAGCGGCCAGCAGATACATCAGCCGCTCGGTGGGACACGCGACGACGATTCCGCTGGCCTCAACCAGCTCGGAGAATCGCAACCCAGTTCCGATGATAACCGGCTCGGATAACACTTCCAACTGGGGGGCACCTTTTTCTAACTTTTCGACCATCAAGTATAGCGGACTGTACGGCCAACTTTGGCACAGCAATGGAGTCCTCCATTCGGTAACAGTGAAACCACTCCGTTCGTGTCGCATGTTGTCCTGGAAAAAATGTTGTTCCAGCAATTGTGAGGAAAAACAGTTTAGGGTGACATTTTCCAGCATGAAGCCAAATTGAATTGAATTGAATTAAATCTACAGTGATTTTGCCAGGAAGTATTTAGGTAAAGTATGAAGTTCGATTTCAAACCGCTTTTCCAGGCTAATTTTTCCTTTGTTTAAAGCTTAACATTTCATCATTTTCAGCTAAAAAATCCAAGAAAATTCAAATCAAGAGTTTTGTTATTAATTGTAAAGTACAAAAGTTTCACGTTGGGGGAATAATATCTCAACTGGCTTGGCAGAATTAATTTTCCGTTTCATCATTGTTTGCTAAACCACGATTGTACTAAAAGAAACCGAATGAGATAAAATTATCTCAGAAACAAGTGAAACAGTGAACAGAGCTTTTAATTTACTTGGAAATGAGGTGAACTCAACACAAGCAAGTTCGTTTGGGAAGACTGAATTTATTTCGTTTTTCTAGGTAGCGTGCTTCGTCCACTGAGATAAACACGAAGAGTTTATGCTTGGAACAACGTGATCCATTTCGTACCACTTACTTGAACCAAGAGTGGATGCCTTTTCAAAAAACTCCACGAAATGTGATTTCGTTGAGGATCTAAGTGTATTTCAAATTTCATCTCTGTCTCAAATTGCTCCCCGTAAAGCAGTCATCGTGCGGATGTGGGAACTGTGCGGAATGGTCCGCTTTTTTTCTTCGAAATCGTCCAGTACATCGAAGCACTGGTTGTCAGAAACGACACCAAGTAGATGCTATGCCTGCTAATGTTCGGCTTAAGGACAATCCACTTACCTCATTTTTAATCGCTCTCTGTGCGAGCAATTTGTAGTTCAGTTTCCATCGCTGCAAATCCGCCCCGGTTATCGCCAGTTCCGAGCAGGTCCGGGTGTCATAGTAACCGGCCACGAAAAGGATGTCGTCGAAAAGTTGCACCAGCGCAGGATAGAACGCTTCGCTTATGGACAACGTAGCGGCAAACGCAAGCTGTAGTGTCATCGTTTTCGCGGCCGATTCGTGGTCGTTCGGCACGTCGATCCCCAACCTCAGCGACTTCGTTTCGAGGGTCCTAAGTCGCAGCACGTCGAGAAGGTACCGCCGTTCGATGGTTTGCGCGAACCAGTTGCAAACCAAAGCTCCATCTCCGCCGCCGGTCGGTTCCGTCGTCGGAACAGTTTGCGTTCGATGCTTGTGGCCGATCGTGATGAGTTCGGTGAAATATTGCCGGTGAGCGGCGTTCCCAAAGAGCAGGTCTTTTAGCTCGGTGAAAAGTGATGCCATACTGGACGGGTTCGGCGTCGATTGTTCCTGAAGCAACAGACCCAATAGGGCGTGTAGGAAGAAAACGGGATAGGACGTCGTAACCACTAGCATCGGGATGGTTTGCGAGCGCCGTAGCTGAACCGCACCCAGCGTCGGCAGGGACGATATACCGTATTGGGTTCGGTCAACGAAATCAGTCAAGATGAGCGATGTTGAACTGGTGGAAGGGACAAAAAACGAGTGTATACAACGGGTGGCGAGGATCCTCATCTACTAGAAGGAAAGGCAACGGAGAAGAAAGCTTACCTTAACGGTCTAGTAATTTCCTCAAATCGATCACTGCGCAGGAAAGGAAGCAAAAACCGCCCGAAGAATTCCAGAAACGCTGCATCGGCTAGGAATCGTGCTAAACCCGCTACCCACAGACTTGCGGCCAGGAGGAGCTTTTGCGAAAACTAAATGCAAACAGACACAAACAAATGAAACATGATTTTGTGAATGAAACAAATGTTTTATCACCATCTCTCTTACTCTGCAAAGAATTCAATCATGTTAACATTATGCTTAGTGATTAATTACCTCGTTAGCTCCACCCCGCTGGGCTGCAGTGAACCACTTCGAAAAGCAGGCAAATAGCTTATCACAAAGCTGCCGGTGACGGGTCGCACCGGTTGCATCGGAAGAACTCGCTGCTGCTCCTGCACCCGACTGCAATCCGGGCCCAATTAGGGCTAACAAGGCGACGCAGTGCTGACGGATGATGAACGAGCCAGTCTCGTCGAAAATGAGATGCTGATAGTGCCACTCGAGCAGGTAGCACAGGGCTGGCCAAAGTTCGCTGTAGAGGGGGGGTTGGACAAAAGTACAAGAAATAGAGGTAAACTTATTTCTTAACCATTTGTTTGTGAAAGTGCAACCGTAGTGTTTCATAAAACTTTTTGATAAAATGGTGAATTAAATCAAGTTCAATTATGCGGTTCAATGGTTCGTTTGAAGATGATTCTCAGTAAATATTATCTCTTAATATGTTCACCCTTCACTGATATCATATTTGTCTCATGATTCAATTAGCTTAGCACAACCATCTGTTGTCCAGACTGTTATCGAACACTGAAGTTGAATGAATACCAATAAATTGCATGATGCCCTTCGAAGGCAATATTTGAAGCATACAAAACTACTACCTCAGCCGGTTCCTGCTACAAATGCAACAATTTAATTGTTCTCGTGCAAATTTGCACTCTGATTTATCGAGTTTCCTAGCGAAATATGAACGGTGTCCGTTATGCAAAAGCGTAGCCCATCTACTCAATAGTTACCGTACCCAGCAACGTTCGCATTCGTACGGCTGCACTTGCTGGAAAGTCATGGCCATGAAACCGCATCTTTTTAATCAATATTCAATTTGGCACGCAATCGTTCCCCTACCGTTACGTTCAGCCTTTCTCGGTTGAAGATTATTAGGTGGTGAGCTGGTGACAGAGTAATGATTGCAGATCACTGCAGCTTAAACGTTCCAAACCTTGAAAATAAAACGAGGAATATGCACTGCAACAGATTGCAGATGATTCGTATAAGCTGAATGTCCTTTACTTGCCTTGTTAGGTCTCTGAAATACATATTCAACGAAAGGGTTTTGTTTTTACCGGCTTAAATTATGGTTCTTTTTATAAAACATGAAATATAAGGGAAGAATTGAGATGAATTTTCGAGAGGAAAACAACGCTACATATAAAGGTACACACTTTACCTATACATAAAGGAATCCGATTATTTAAAGAAGGAACGAAACGAAAAAAATACACTAAATACGTTTTTAGTAGACGGAGGAGGATAAAACGAGGGTATGCATGAGGTATTTTAAAACAATTATTCTTATTTAGGGAACATCAAAAAAAATTATTGGATTTAAAAGACAATTTGAGTAAAAATTAAATTCAAAGATAAAGACATTATGCTTCATTCAAATTTGTGTTTTTGATTAATTAAATTTACTGCCTGTGGTTAAATTTTATTTATTTATAATATTAATATTTTCATTTTGCATCACATTTGTTTCTTACGGTTAAACAATTCTACCAAATGTTAATGCATGACTTTCACACATCCAATGGAATCCTAATTTTTATGTGTTCAAAAATAAATTTATTTTTTAAATATTACACATAAATCGCGGTAAAGTTTCAAGCGTCAAAATCGCGATAGTTCTAGTGTTAACGTACAAGGCAAAAATTACTCCACTTCTTCTTTTACCGTGTACTTTCCCCAATTGCAACTCCAGTTTTCCAATCACTCTTATTTAAAAAAAGGAAATAAGTTCCCTCGGAAGTAACTACTGTGCACTGAAACCATTATGCCTAGGAATGGGACTCAATCCTATTAACTTTTAGCTTTGTTTTATTTAATTTGATATGTATTTGCTTTTGTACTGATTTCCACATTGTTCCTTAAAGTAAACACAACATTCCGACAAAAAGGGCCTGAATCCTAGCTAGATAAAGAAAAACACTGAATATTCCATACGATACCCATCAAATGAATACAAACGATAGTTGATTGCGGTGATAGGGCGCATCTCAGCTGCACGTAAATACACCTATCTACGGTCGTACGGTGCGACATTTTAGAAAATCATCCTTACTAGTAGAAGTGAAACCGAGATACTCAATCAAATCTGGTAACCTTCCTTCGCGGAAGGCACGCATTTACATGCTCGGGTAGATGATCGGCAGATTTGTTTTTCCGCCAGCGACGCTCTTCGCCTCGCTCGCTAAACTCGTGACTAGCTTTCAAAGTTTCAAAGTATAAATAGCCGCAGCTTTGTGGCGTGAGCTGGCAGAGGCAGTGCAAGTGGCCCGACGCGAGAAGCGACGTCTTGCAAGACGTTCTAATCCGGATAGACGTGCCGGATGGCAACGGCAAGGAAGTGCACAAGTGCTATAGAACCCAGTTCCCGGTAAACGTGCATGCAACATAGGAGATGTCTTACGGTGGAGTCAAAAGGATGGTGACGATGAAATGTCCTTTCATCCTGACCTTATGTATCGTCCTTTCGAGCGTAAGTTTTGGCACCAACTGTCGTACGACGCGAGTGGCATACAAACATATGCCACAAGAACTGTGGTTTTTTAATATTAGTTTCGTTTTGCTTGCTACATTTACATTCCGTGTCCGGTTTCACCCCACTCTCTGCAACGATTTTTCCCACACCCATCTCTGCCGTCTGTTTCACCCTGAAAAACGATCTGTTCCAATACATCACACTATTCGTTGCTCGATTGATGGTTCGCCAAAGGATGGTGTGGCGCAGATAAAAAACACGGAAACTTTTTTCCGAAATCCGTACTAAGGGTAGCTCAATATTGGCAGCGACCGAACTTTGCTTCGAAACAACATGACGCGGATGAGTAACTTTCACCAAACACGTCCTTTCCGGGATCCAATTCGGGAACGGTACGGATTAGAATCTGTTTTTTGGTTTTGTGGTAAAGCAAGCAAAAAGAAACATAGAAGGGATCAGGCAAAGTTTGCCAAACTTTTCCCGTTCTCCACCCGCCGGATGATCGTGCTGATTGGGAGTTTATTAGTGGTTATGGGAGGTAGTGTCGAAGCCCAAAATATAGGGAACACGTTATCCAACCGGAAACGGGAGCCGTTCGCAAGGAAAGGGTAAGCAAAGCATACAAATAATGAAACCGATGATTGGAAAAAGATTGATATTACTGAAAGAGCCTGTGAGTAAAGGTGATGGCTAGCTTTTCAGGCGATAAATAATGGCATCAGTTCATAAATTGCTCTCATAACTTAATTACATGATTACATGTATTAATTTTCCTTGTTCTCGTGTAACGGGATAAGAAGGATTCGTAAAAATTAACTGGATAGGTAAAAACATTTTATTAAGAAAGCCACCACCGGAAGGACGAAAAAAGGTACCGGAAACAGGAAACCAAAGTGCCGAGCAGGAGAACCGTGTTACAGAAAAAGTTCGGTTCAAAGTATGGTGCCCCCCCGAAACCGACATAATCCACACGTGTTGTTTGCCAACGGTGAATGTGTTTGTCAAAAACAAACACTCGCACATGGGCATATTGCCCATTTTCGCTTTTTTTTTGTGCTCGATACATCCTCATCCTTGTTGAAAATTGGGGTCCGGATTTTTCGATCGATCAGCGAAACGAGGGTACGACGGAAAACGGGAGCATTGGTTCGAGCTGAACTTACAATGAAAACTAACACGATTCGGGCAAAGTTCTGCAGCAGAGTGGACTTTACAACACAACAGGGTGCAGTCGGAAACAAAATGTCAAGGCCAATCCGGGGTCCACCATCCAAGGAATGCGAAAACTGGGCATTGTTAATCCCTGAGTACGTCCACAATGGAGTGTGAAATGCCACCTGCCGTGGAGTAGAGGAAAGTGACCAACTTTTCCACCTCTCAATGTAACTACCAGCTGATAGAATTCATCCCAACGCACTCGTGCAATCAGCCTTCCCAGGGTGCGTTTGTTAACGATCGTTGGGACGGTTTATCGGTCGATGGATTTCTTTTCCGGGAAAAAGTTCTCAAACTCGTTTATACTATTAAGCCCTCGGCAAAGCACACTCAGAACTCTTACACCCGCATTCAACTTGCTCAGTGCGATTATTTGTGCCACATTCCGTTCCCAAGCAACGCAGAAGTAAGCGTTGGTAGCGTGGGAGAAATCTAGTTTTACCTAACAAACTTTTCCTTCCGTCCGCCCCGCAGGGATTCGAAATACCGGATCGGTACAAGAAACCGGCGAAAATGCTGCACGAAATTTGCATCGCCGAATCGGGCGCCTCGGAGGAGCTGCTGCGCCAGTGCCTGGACGGAACGGTACACGACGATCCGGCGGTAAAGTGCTACATCCACTGCCTGTTCGACAAAATCGACGTTATCGACGAGGAGACCGGGCGCATCCTGCTCGATCGGTTGCTGTACCTCGTGCCCGACGATGTCAAGGAAGCGGTGGAACATCTGACGCGCGAATGCAGTCACATCGGTAAGGGCTCGGCCATTTGTCAGCGCTCCATTTTGAGACGTCGTACTTTACGTATCCCTTTCAGTAACGCCGGACAAGTGCGATACCGCCTACCAGACGACCAAGTGCTACTTCAAGGCGCACGATGAGGTGATAAAGTTTTGCCACCTTTTGATGTTGGATTGAGGAACCGATACGACAGGCTAACGAAACTAAACGGAATTAATTTTGCATATTGACTTGCTATGTACGTTTTGTTTTCTTATTTTGTACAGTTTCAGCATGATATTAAGGAAAAGATTATACTTTACATTTTAGTATTACAATTATAATAAAAACGAACAACGCGTACAGGACCCAAATGAACAAGCAAATACAATAGTGTTGCATATTTCTATTATTTCATTCCTGCCTGTTAGTCTCTCTGGCAATGGTAATATACGAGCGCTATAGCCCTAAAAGAGGGATGGGTATTTGTTTTTTTAAAAGGGGTTTTTTCGGGATTCGGGGATTCGAATCCCAGTTAAGGATTCAAATCAAAGGGAGTCACAAAAACTATCTGTTAGGATTTAAATCGTTCAGTCAATATTAAGATTCGAATCACTCACTCATTCTCACTCAGAGCGCACATTACTAATTAGGGCATGTCATGAGGATGCCGGACCCATGCCTCCACAAGAAGAGCAAAACCAAGAGGAGCAAAACCTGCGGGACATCGGATGCGACCGGGGATGGAGAGCTGCAGCCATGGACCTAGACACTTGGAGAACGATTGGTGACCATGTCAGGCCAGCGGGCCAGAAAAGAAGAAACAGAAGAAGTTTCTAAAGATTCATCAATGTATTAACACCTTGCCGCCCGGATACACGCATAGGTGTAATGATTCCGTATCGGTTTTCATCCGCTCACATCATTTTGGTGTGCTGTCAACGCAGTCACCCGACACGCACCACAGACTACTGGATGTAAACAAACATCAAAGGGATGGTGGTTGTGGAGGTGGACGGCACCACCTTGATCAGCTGTTACGCGCCACCATCCTGGGACCTCCTGGGGTGATCAACCGCGGGAGCACGCCCACGTTCATCGGTAATAGCGTCGCACCACCTACTGTCAACGATGTTACGTTTGCAAGCCCCTGCATTGCCACCGCGGAGGACTGGGTTGTCCTTTCGGACTTCACAACGAGCGAACATCAACCGCTCTCATACACGGTGCGTACCGCATTACAGCAGGTACCAAGGACAACAAGGAGGCCACCACCGTCGGGTCGTCAGTGGGACACAACGCTGTTCTCCGCGGAGCTTAATATCACAGCGCTGCGAGTGCTTCGGTTCGAGGAGGTGGCGCTGGATCCGGTTTCATTAGTCTCGACGATGCTGCGCGCGTGTGACGAGACCATGCCACGGCTGACCGGTGCTGTAAACAGGACGTATGTGTACTGGTGGACCGACGAGATCGTGGGGTTGCGAGCGGCGTGTAAGCGCGCCCAAGCGGTGCTTCGTCGAACCCGGGATCCGACACTCCGATCTCTGCGCGCCGACACATTCCGCGGGCTGCGGAAAACCCTCAGGAGGGCTATCAACCCGAGCAAACGCCGCTGTGCCGAAGAACTGGAAGACTCCATCGAGGATAATCCGTGGGAAACGCTTATAAAATCATCCAATCGTGGGTTAAGGGAGCCCGGTTGCCACAGGAGCTTGACCCGGAGCTCTTGGGAGGCATCGTGGACGAGCTCTTTACCACCCACCCCCCTATGGAATGGCCCGAACGAGAGGAGGCCATTGCAGAAACGGTTCGCCCCATCACCAATGAGGAGCTGCTTGCTACCGCGTCACGGCTGAACCCACGGAAAGCTCCGGGTCCGGATGGAATTCCGAATGGGGCAGTGGCATCTTCCAGCCGTATCTTCCAGGAGCTCCTCGATAGCGGATGCTTTCCGGAACAGTGGAAGGCTCAGCGACTGGTCTTGCTGCCCAAGGCGGGAAAACCACCGGGACAAGCGTCATCCTTTAGGCCCCTATACATGCTAGACACTGTCGGTAAAGTGTTCGAACGCATAGTCCGGGATCGCCTGAACGACCATCTGGAGGCCCCACTGCCAGACGGTCCACGCCTTTCTCCCCGACAATACGGTTTCCGTAAGGGGAGATCAACGGTGGAACCGATCCAGGAGGTGGTGAAGGCCGGAAGGCGCGCGATGGCCTTCAACCGCACCAACAAGCGAGACCGACGTTGCTGCATGGTGGTCGCGTTGGACGTGCGCAACGCCTTTAACTCGGCCAGCTGGACCAGGATAGGAGAGGCGCTTCAGGAGAAGGGTGTTCCGGGCTCGCTCCTGAACATCATTGGGAGCTACTTCCGCGGCAGGGTACTCCACTACACAACGAGCGCCGGGACGGTGACCCGACACATCACTGCAGGCGTTCCACAGGGCTCCGTTCTGGGGCCTTCTCTGTGGAATGCCATGTATGACGGTGTCGTGTCTTTGCAGCTACCCCCCGGGGTGGAGATAGTGGGATTCGCCGACGATATAGTACTTACGGTTCCCGGCCGGACGCCACGGGAAGCATCATCGCTGGCTACCCAATCCGTCATTCTTGTGCAGCGGTGGATGGCCGAACATCAGCTGTCTCTGGCGCTGCAAAAGACGGAGATAGTGATGATCAGCAGTCTGCGGCGGGGCCACCCGAGGGTGCCAGTACGCGTCGGGGGCACAATACTTCGTTCGCGGCGCCACATACGGTACCTCGGCGTCCAAGTGGAGGACCACCAGTCGTGGAATTTCCACGTACAGGCCGTCCCCGAGAAGGCTACCAAAATCAACAGGGCAATGGGATACCTTCTGAAGAACCACGGTGGACCGTCTAGCGTTCGACGTCGCACCATGGCCAGTGTCGCAACTTCCATCATGCGATACGCTGCCCCGGTGTGGTCGAAGGCAACGGAGCTGCAGATTAATCGACGCAAGTTAAATAAGGTCCACAACCGGTCAGCGAAGATGGTGGCTAGTACTTTCCGTACTGTTAAGTACGACGTCACCACCGTCGTAGCTTGCCCCCAATCGTGGAACTTATACAAGAGGACCATCGCTGCCATGAGCGGAGACGAACGACAGGCGGCGCTCCTGCCGCGATCCGAAAGGAGGAGCGAGCGAAAACGTTCCGGAGGTGGCAACGGGACTGGGACGCTTCGGCACGGGATCCAGTCCGCTCGATTTCGTCCGCAGATTCGTGCGTTGGAGCCATCAGATGATTCCGGACGTGGAGCGGTGGGTAGCCCGCAAACTTGGACGGGTGAACTTCCACTTGTCCCAGGTGCTGACGGGGCATGGATTTTTCCGTCAGTACTTGTGCTTCAGGAAGTTCACCCGATCCCCGGGTTGCCCGGCCGGCCCGGGCATCGACGAGACGCCAGAGCATGTCCTCATTCTGCGTCCATGGTTCGCGGAGGTGCGGGAGCGACTGCTGCAGGCCGTGGCGGCAGAAAATATCAACGAGCACCTGCTTCACAGCCAGGAGACGTGGGACCGCATATATGAGGCAGCTAGGCTGATTATGTCCGAGCTCCAGCGGATTTGGAACGCCGAGCGCGGCGCAGCAGCAGAACGCGAGACGGTCGCCGCTAGGCGTAGTGCGACGTTGCGGGCAACGGTCCAGGATCGCTCCAGGACGGGCCAGTTTGGACGCGACCCGACACTGAGGGCCAGAATCCAGGCCATGGACGAGACTACCAGACAAGACTTCCAGCGGAGAGCGGGGCAGCTCCTCGCCAAAATCAGGCGGCTCCGAAGACGCCAGCGTCGGATGCCACCCGGGATCTACGAGGCGACGATGGCGCGTAACGTGGCGCTACTTCGGCATCACGACGCAGCGCCGGATCGGCAGGGTGCAACAGCAGCAGCACTACAGGACGCTGAGATGCGACTAAGCAACACCCGACGAAACCAGCGAAATGCTCGCCAGCGAGCTTATCGGAGGCAAAGACGTGAAGAAGGCCAAGCCCGTGGGCGAGCACTTGAAAATACGGCCCAATAAGGCCAACATATAGTTAGGGGAAAAAAGGATCGATAGCCAGTTGCTCGCCCCCGCACAGCTCTACCGTGTAGGTGCATGCTGTGTGAGGGCACCAAAAGAGCTCGAGAAGGGAGTAAACAATTTATTTCCATATGTGATATTAGTTAAGTAATTAGTATTTTAAGTGAAATAAATGTAACGAACCCTTATAAAAAAAAAACAAACATCAAATAGAATGTAAACAAACTTCACAGGACGCAAAAAAAGGATTATTAAACAGGGCGACCAGATACGGAGGAACTGGTGCAGACACGCGGGTTGTTAAGCGTTGCGACACGGTAAATTGTGAACTTTACGTTTGGTTGGCGAAATTGTGACTTTTTGCACTCGTTCAATCATTGCGTCGTTTGATGACTGATTTCTAAGCTCAATTTTGCACATGCTTCGTAGGAAGATAGATAAAAGGATGTGATAAGCGAAGTTCCCTGTTATCAATTATAAGTACTCTAACATTGACCGCAAACCCAGACAAGTGTTCTTTCTTCAAGTGTCCCACTTACCGATTTGCAAACTGTACGAAGGAGTATCGCTTAAAGATTCATAAAGCACAACACTACACTAAACCATTGGACCGACCTGCCTTTTTCTCAAAAAGATATGAGACACGATACATCTTATCTGTTCCTTGTATTGCCGCGAAATAACATTTGATGTAGCTCTCTGACCGTCTAACAACAGGGACGTGGTTAGCAGCGACTGAGTGTAGTTTCAAGCTGTGCAGTGTAATATCAAGCCTGAGGAAAAGTTAAGTAAACCTAATTTTTTAAAATGGAGAACAATACAGTCGACACAATGTATGAAGCCATCTGCGCCGGCGATGAAGAAACTTTGGCTCAGTGCCTGGAACGTGCCACCATCGAAACTGTGCTGCAATTTGAATCGTCCAAAAAGGTGTCGCCATTACATTTGTGTTTGGATGTTCCGAATGGAAAGCGTTTCGCTCTGATTCGACGACTTATTGCGAGTGGTTTAGTGGACGCAACGCAGCGTGATAGCGACGGATTTACGGTGCTGGTGCGCGCCTACGAGACCGGTACCCTCGAACTTGTGGAGCAACTTATAGTTCTCGAAACTGACGGTGTGGATGGCCCGACCGCGTGCTATCGGCTGATGAGACATGGCTCACTGAAATTGTTTCAAAAATACCTCACGATGAGGAAGGAATGCTCCGAGGCGGACACATTCCAAAGCATTGCCAGCGCGCTGGTAAAAGTGAATGTGAAAAACCTGGATCTTCCGGACGATCTGCGCAGTTTTCTTCACTGGAAGCTGTCAGACTATGCGTACCGGAACTTGGTCGGCGATTGGCCCGGAGCGAAAGATCCTCAGGAGTGGATGGGCCAAATGGATATCTTCTTCGATTGTTGGTCGGCGATTCGGAAGCGATACAATACCCACATGTTCGATGATATTGATAATCAGCTGCTACACCGTCTGCAAGTCATCCACAATCATCTGTACTTCCTCAAAAACTTCCGTTTTCTTCACCACCTGCCGCTGACGGAGGTGGTATTTTGTCTAGCGATTTTTATCTCCATAATCAAAAAGAGTACCTTCGACGAGCCTTTCCGTTTGCTGATAAATAAGTGCCTGATAATGGAGTTTCTCGGTATGATCGACCGACAGCTTGTGCTGGCCCGAGATTGTATTAAAGACATATCCCAAGAATTGAAGGAGATTATGGAAGAGTCGCAGGGCTCAGAACCGTCCGAAACCGATCCGTTAACGGATCTGTGGGAAAAGGTTCAATCGATGGGCACCGGCGAGAGTGATAACTGGATGAAGGGCAAACGTAAGGACTTTGACAGGTTGAGTTCGGCCACCGGTGACGAGAAAGCAGCAATTAAAAGTAAATTGATCAAAGATATACAGACGAAAATAAAGCAGCTAAACAAAAGTGCGACTCAGGCGAGTAATCCCGATTTCAAGGAGCCGATATCTCCTGAAGTTGGTATAATGAAGCTGAAGGCACAAATTTGCACAAGACTCCCCTACATGGCATCTCCGGAAAATGTGGCCAACAAGCTGCTTGCCGATGTGAAGAAAGGTAAATCGAGTGACTTGGCAGTCGCGGAAGTTATTGCTGGGGAAGTGATCGACCTGAAGCATCTGGTACGGGGAAAGGATCGTGCCATCATCCGTAGAGTGAAAAAGTGCTACGCCAAAACGAAGCAGCTGTATTCGCTGATGAAGATCATAGCCTGCTGGACACAGATGTACGCACCAGGAGGATTCGAAAAGACGGTTTTTATCGACTCATTTAAGCGAATCCTGCAGGTAATGGGTGAATCGACCAAAAATACCCAGAAGTCACCCAACATGCCCGGCAAGGTCTTTACAGTACTAACCAATATGCTGACTATGCCGTTTTCAATCTTTAACATGGTTTTGCGAGAAACGTTTTCACACTCCATTACGCTGGCCAGAACGTTGATGAGCGAAGCAAACGATTGGAGAGTTTTCACGAAGGTACACCAGGATTCTGATCCAGTACGAGTGATGTTCCTCATGTTGTTCACGGTGGCCGTCGAGGACGCCCGCTACACACTGTACGGGTTGATGCTTCGCTGTCGGTCGTTGGAGCAGCTACGTTCCTTGCTCGTATACGTGGGAAAAATGGAAAAGCTTGCCGAGCTACAGCACACGTACTACCAATACGTTAAGAGCCATTTCGACAAAATCAAGACTCTTCTAGACAACACGGGCGAGCTTCCCGTAGGAACTAGCAAAGTGTTACCATACATCAAGACAATGTTCCACGAGTACTATAAAATGTTCACCAGCCTAGAGGCTATTTTAGAGATTCATGCGGACGTGGGCTTTGCAAAAGTCAGAGAGGCGGGCTTCGCAAGTAAGGATCTGAATACCGTGCGACGTTTGCTCGACTGGATCCTGACAATTCGCACCCCGTTGAAGTTCTTCGATCGGGTGAGTGCGCTTCGGAAAACGTACATCGCGGATTTTAGGTTCGATCTCCGTTTGGGGTCACTCTCCACAATGACATCATGCATGGCTATCTATTTGGGATCCATAAAAGCGGCGGAGGAGCTAGACTACATTCAGCACACCCGTGAACTTGCACAGAAGCTAGGCGTACCCGTAGAAGAGGATAAGGAAAAGGTGCAAAATCTTCACAAAATGCTGGAAAGGTACTACAGGAACATTTTTGCCGTTGATCTAAAACGGAAAATATTGGAAGACTTTTTCGAAGACAAAAAGAGTGACAAGAATGCCCAGGATGGGAAAGAGGCCGTCATCGATCAGCTCATCAAAGAAGATCAAGAACGGTTGCAGACATTGTTCGACGAGCGCCGCAGCAGACTGCTAGCAATTCTTATACAAAATGGAATGGAGTCAGTGGAAAGCTTGCATGCTTGGAAACCTAGTAATCCAGGAATCATAGCTTCCATCGAATACCTCCAGCTGGAGCTAACCGAAATGTTGACCTCGGTCGGGTACTTTGGTAACAGTTTCTACTATGTCATGCACCGCATCCCGATGATACAAGGTAAGAACTACCGTAACTACTTGGCACATGACGGCATCTCATACGATATGCTATCAGGCACCTTAAATGGAATAAAATTAGTAAACGCGTATGTGATAGCAAACACCGATATCTGCTTGTTTGACCGACGGGTGAAACCGTTCGGTGATGTCATGCGATTTCCCTCGGTGGAAGATACGCACCGATGGGTGGCCGAACAAGACCGCCTGATGGCGGCTTTTCAGTCCCGGGACGTCGGGATGATGCACTCAGCGATACGAACAGGTGGAGAACTCCGAAGCCTGTTCTGTTGTTCTCCAAACCACCATTATCCATCGGAATATCAACCACTAACGATGCTGTTTGATCCCTGCCATCCGGCACCATGGATTACGGAGCTGCTCAGCCGGTACTATGATACTTTTAGCCAGGAGATTTCAGATCCGATTACCATTATGAACCAGGCTCTAATGAGACGCGACTTTGAAGAGGCTTTCCCGAGAATGCTCCAATTAAGAGGCATTGAACAGATTTTCGAGAAAATGCTCAAATCGGAAGAACATTACGAGATCTTCGAGTGGGACGAGTTTATTTCTCGCCTGCGTGGTACTGAACTCTTCAAGCGAATCATATCCGAAAAGTTCAGACATCAAGCTCTGAGACTCCTGATCAAAAGCGGTAACGAACGAAGCGTCCGTGAAATGCTGCAATTCTTCACCGGTGACATTCGGAGTGATAAAACACTGGATCCGCTGACTGATGCCATCTTCTGCGGTGTGTGGTCGATCGTGAAACTTTTACTGGCAAGCAAAGTATCCTTTTCACATCTCCGATCGTTGCAAAGTGCGATCATCACACACGCTCCGATGGAAATTTTTAATACTTTGGTAAGGAAACACAACCTCTGTGCAAACTACTTCAACATCATGATAACCACGTGCATAAGAGCGAAAAATCAGATTGCGTTCTCGCGTCTTCTCGAGCACCCTAACTTGCTCCAGTATCTTTCAGGCCCGATAGATAACTGCTACGAACTGGCCGCAATAACCCCAGGGCAGCACAAAATACTGCAACAGCTGTTAGAAAACTATCCTCCTGCGAACCCGCACGACTTTGCGGGAATCCTGCATGCGGCGTCCAGAAGCAAACACTGGAAATGTGTCCGAGTGCTGCTAGAAGCTGGTGTTTCCACTGACGTTGTCTATCACATCTCGATGGAGGGAGATACAACCTTTTTGCTCTTAGTACGACATGGTCAGACCAGGCTCCTCGAGCGTGTCAAGGCGGTGGACCGTGTTATGTATGGTACGATAACGGATCATCCGTTGGCTTTTGTTGTTCGTTACGGGCAGGACACCAAACGAATGATCCGCGTACTGAAGCGCCTCGGATTCGGTTGGTTCGACTGCTCTACGGTGTTGCATGAGAAGATGACATGCTGTATTAGTCAAAGCTTAGAGCAAACTTGGACTGACTTGGACGAGGACAAGTTGAACCGATTCTCGACGGATATCGATAAAGAGGATTATCTCTCGGTTGCTTTTTCCGTGCTGCCGCACTGGAAAACTATTGCATACGTCGAGCAGCATGTGTCAGGCAAAACAGCTCTCCTAAGCGCTTTACAAAATAAACCCGAACACTCACGACGCAACGCGAAGGATTCGGAAGCTATCAAAATATCAAAGGAACAGTTGAAATACCTATCGTGCTTGGTGGATGTTGAGCCGAAGGCAGACGAAATCGATCAGCTGAAAGCATCGCGGATGGAAAAACGGGAAAAAGAAAAGCTAGAAAGTTTCACTGAGAGTTGGCAAAAACGTTCGCAAAATTCGAGAATGGGTAGAAGAATAAATGACCAACTAATGTTTGCGACGAAACGGTTAAAAGAACAGTCATGCCATAAAGGAAAAGAAAACCTAGCTGGATTTGTGAGGCGATTACAGAATCGAAAGGAAACCAGATTGATTGATGTAAAGAAGCGATCGGAAAAGTACTTCCAATATTTGAAGAAAGGCGTCTTGGCAAGCATTTCGTTCCAGAAGCAGCGGTTAAACCAGCTTTTGTGCCCTGAATATACTACATCAAAGAAAAAGGAAATTACTCAACTGAAGGCGTCCATAAGAAAATTAGAGCGATGTGAGGCGGAACAGCGGTACGATTTGGTCAGCACACTACTCGATCGCTCCCAGAAATCGAGAATAATCGAAGGATTAGGTGTTCTCAGTGACATCGTTTTTGAAAATGATTCTAAAATCGTACGATTGGACAAAGAAGATGAAAATCAAACGCTGTACGTTCATACCTGCTGCGAGAGTATGATCACCAGATTGAAAATCTTACTACCATTGAAGCATTGTGATTTCTGGCGGGATGTGACCGTCAATCTGGGAGTTTCGGTAACTTTTAGGGTTCTTTGCATCGCTGATGAAGAGAATGAATTTCCACCTAATTTTGAAGGAGTTTGTAAAATACCAGAGGCTGCATCCCTGCTCGGTACTTTCATAAAACTACGAGACATCTGTAGGCAAGTGTTTCCCAGCAACGACGCGATTTGTGCACGTGTGGTCACAACTGAAGCGACGATTTACTACTGGCAGATTGAGGAGCTGAGCTGTGCCTTTGATGTACGCCCGCCCGGAACTACGTTTGATCTAGCAGATAGTATAAACACCAGAGATTTTCTGGGACAAACTGCGCTGCATTACTGCCTTGCATATCCTTCCGCTAGAAAACTTCAGGAATTTGTTTTTCAACACCGGATGGCAAAGCTACTCCTCGACCATGGTGCGAATCCACTGCTGGCGGACGATAACAATGCTGTACCACTTAACTGGAGCTTGAAGCATCCAGCCCACCCTGCCATAGCGAATGATGCGATCGAAGCATGTCTTCGACGCGAGCTACGTAACGAGCTAGGCAAAACCATGCTGGAGATGGCACCGCGAATGCTAGAGTGTCTAATAGATTGCGCAGTTCTGAACGGTCGGATCGATATCGTGGAGCGACTTGTTGGACTCGGTGTCAACGTCAACGTCCCGGGCGAGTTAGGTGCAACACCGGCTCACTGCGCTGTTCTAGTCCCCTTGCACACCTCATATCGAATGCTTAAAATATTGCTCGACTACGACCGCAGCCTGCTGTACATGAAGGATGTCGCCGGTAACACAATTTTACATTTAGCCGCCGATGTAGAATCTGCCGAGATGATGGATCTTATTAGGTCGTATGACCCAAGCCTTCCAATGGTTCCAATGGGCCCTACCACACACCGGGGCAACAGCCCCAAATTAAGCTCCAAGATGGGTCCTAAGAGAGGTGAGCTCAAAAGTTGTGGTAGCCATATTGAAATTGATTGTTGATAATCGGTCTTAGTTTTGTTTTCCTGTATAGGCACACAACAATGATGCGTTAGCAAATTCCCGGAACTAGTGTAGGAACTACACTAAGGACGCGTTATCACCTACGATAATCTGATGGAAATCGCGAGTCAATCGAGTGCTACTGTTAGTTTTCTACCATCGATGGGTCATCCCAAAGTGGATCGACAGAGCAAGTGGGTTCATCCTGAACAAATCGACAAATTTCATTAGAAAAAAGGAAATTTTTGGCAATCGCTCTTAGTTTTGTTTCTGTATTCAATTTAATTTGTTGTTTTCAAAAGTTGTTCATAAAATAGTCAAGAACATGCTGTTTATATCGTGCTTAGCTTCTTTTCCCCCAAATATTAAGTTTCATAAATGTTTTATGATTTGAATTATGCGTTGAATGTGCACCTACAGCTCATAGTGTTGTGGAGACACTGCTTCACATCCAGTGGAAGCCGCAACGCACGCAACCATCCTTCCACTCGCCGCTATCGACAGTGGACTGAGCGGCCACGGTGGGCCCCGAGATCCCCGAACCTCCAAGGATCGTAAGATTTATGCTTAAAAAAATATTCTATAGAATTCATCAATCTTCTTAATGATCGACAGGTGGTAGACTGATACGAGGTCAGTTTTACAACTGTGGCGCCTCTAGTGGCGTCAACTGCTAAAAACCTAAAATGTTTAGTAGTTTTAGTAACTAGTAACGATCAAAATTCTTGGCTAAATGTCGTATGTGAAATTGAGTGGTCAGAAATAAGCCCACACAAAATACTGGAGCACGAACCAAAAAACAAAATACGTGAATTTATAAGAACAGGGAACACGTAAATAGTAAAAACTTATTTATTGCATAACTGTACAAATAAAAAACACTTGTTATTTTTTTTTTAGCTTTTTATGGATTCCAGGCTTATCCAATCTAACCACCGATGCTCCAGTATTTTGTGCGGACTCATTTCTGACCACTCAATTATACGACATTTAGCGAAGAAAAGGACGTCCGACATTTTCACAATTTGATCGTTACTAGTTACTAAAACTATTAAAAAAATTAGTTTTCGGGTGACCCCACAGGAAATGCAACAGTAGTGCGCTTTCCTTGGATCAATTTACTTTTTTATTTATAATAACAAATTTTTTTAATTTGTTTATGGTATTCCCTCGTGAGTGTAAATCCGCCACTGGCTATCGGTACCCGATAACGGACGATGTACACAAAAGTATGGCCTCCTCGCTTCCCGACGTTAAAAGTAGAAAAAAGTAGTCAACGTTAAAAGTAGAATAAAGTATGTTTTAAGTAAAGTACAAAACATAAGACATAGGAATAGCTGGTAGCAAAGCATGTAGCTGTGGCAACGGATTCTGCGACATAGACTATCTCCTCTGGTCATATGTAGAGTTTGAAGCCGCCAGACCCGACTATTTGAGATAATCCGGACGACTGGAAGAATCCCTTTAACCCCCATTCGTGACATGTTGGGACAGAGGGATTATATATTATCTTCGCTTTTGCCAGGTAATTTGGAATCAATCTCTGACCTTCCCCTCACTCGTTTTATCCCTTCGTCTCCCATACACTATCATTTCCTTTTATAATATGTTAAACCTTGCTCGTTATCAAGTGTGTTTAGTATAAATTGTAAAGGTTATACGTCGTTGTTGGGAAGGACGGTTACCAGGATAAGTGTCAGGCCGAGTGAGAGTAACCGAGCAAGAACAGCAAGAATGCTGAAGAAGCAGTAATATGGACGTTCCATTCAAACTAAATAAATAAACGCTGGATCTTCTTCTTCTTGGCGTAACGTCCTCTTGGTCACGCCTGCCCGTTAAGGGCTTACGAGACTTGTTTCCCTGTTGTACGTGGATAGTCAGTCCTCTCGTACAGGGGAGGGTCCGGTCTCGGTTGGGATTAGAACCCACCCCGTCGAGGTGGTGAGCCCCGGCCGATTTTCTAATCGGCGCTACCGCTCGGCTGTCGCGGACCCCGGCTGTCGCAGAAACGCTGGATCTATTACCACTATTTTGAATGCCATAGGGAGCAAATGATTGCGACGCACACAAAAGGACTGAAAAACAAGCATATTTTTGTCAGCTATGGCTAACTGTAAGTTCCGGCCAACTGCGGTAAGGACGCTTGATTGATCGTAGGAATTATTTTACTGTATTGTAACATAAAATTCACTATCTCCGATAAAAGTGTGTCCTTTTTTATACAAACGTTATACGTTTAAATCACATTTTTTTTATGGGAAGCATTTTGACAATCAAAAAACACGTTTAAACAACATTTTAAATTAATAATTTAACAATTTGTTTTTTTTTACGCGCTACAATTTTTAAAACGAACTTATGTGGAGTCCACATAAGTTATTGCCCAAAAAAGCATTTTACCAATCTGGTATTCTGATAAAAATGTTCAACATGGAGGCATATAAAAAAAAGTGAATAGTTCTCACAAAAATTTGTCCATAAAAAAATCGATGTTTGTTGATAAAGCAACAAAGAGGGTAACAAAACAATAAAAAGTACAGTACTTATAAACAAATAAAACTCACCTGTACAGTTCTTCATCCGGCTTACACTGCATCAGAAGACGGAAAAATCGGAACGCTTCGATCTGTATCTGGATCATTTTGATCTATAAAACCCAAAAACCAATAGAAAAAGATCAATAAAAACTGGCCATAATAGATCGGTAGGTTTCTTTTCATACTATGTTTGACTTACATCGATATCCTTGCGACAGAAAACGAACCGCTTCACCAAACTGACGACATGGAATCGGTGCAGATGTTGGGCGTAAAAGGTTTGCCGATAGCCGCACAGAAGTCTCACCAGCTTCAACACCACGTGTTGAGGTAGATGATCATCACTGCTGTAGATCGACGTAAGATAGTTCTTTATCAGTCCTCCCACGAGCGGTTCGTTGGTAGCTATTTTCAACGCAATCTGTTCGCTAGTACGCGCCAAACGAATCAAAATCTTTGTGCAATTGATGACGGTAGCCCCCTCCGGTTTCATGGAGAACAGAATATACCGAATGCGCTCCAGGATGTTCGTACGCAACAGGCATTCGACGAGATCTGTTTCAGCCAGGTGAAAGTCGTTCATCGTTTCTCGATTGTGCACGTCGTCCGGATCATCCTCCGGAAGGTTGCTTTTGAACCTGGGCGTCGGTGATGCGCGGTTTCCACCACCAAGGTTCAATGCACCAAACCCAGCCTGTAGCTCTGATTCACGTTGCTTCAATTCATCCTCGCGACTGTGCGTTATGTTGAGGGCCAGCTGAGGTTGAACCATACCGTACTCGGAGTCAAACACCGTATCGAGCAAAATCTCGTCGGTATCGTTGTAGAAAAGGCTTGCCAAGGCTCGCGATGCTACCTCCACCACAGACGGAGTGTTTTCGTCCAGCGCGAAACGAAGAAAGAAAAACACCTTTGAGACGGGAAGCTCAAGAATGCCATCGTAGAATCCTTGGTTCATGATGTGCAGTATTCCCGCGATCGCTCCCAGTGCGGAAATGCGCTGCTGTAGAACGTTTGACCGGGCCAAACGGAACAACTCCTGCAACGTGTACCCGGGACGTTGTGCATCTTCTCCGTGTAGGTACAGCTCGCGATCGTCTTTCTTTTTACCACTCTCTTCTGAAACGTACGGTTGCAGGACACCCTTCCAGTCGAAACGGGCCTCATAGGATTCTCCGGGCTTGAGTTCCTTCATGCTCCGTTCGATATCCTTGGTCCACTCCAACTTTTCCGGCTCCAAAACGTCAAAGTTAATCCACTGCTCGGCGCCCTTCTCGCGCAACACCTCCATTCCGGCTGGAATAATACTCGGAGCGGGAACAGTTTCGCTGAGAACTGGTTGTTTTTCGGTTGAGTTATCATTCCCAGAAGGAGCCTGCTTTTTACGCGACTTAATAAACTCTATCAGCTTCGGATCAAGAGTACTGAGAAGATGGTCTCTTTCTATGTTAATTTCCCCAGCCGACATTTGCTGTAGCTTTCGCATGTTTTCGTTGTGTATTTCCGTTGCGTCCCATCCTTCCAGAAGCGAACTGCCGGTTGGTTCCTCATATTCTAAAGTCTCGTCCGGAGTGTTTTCGGTCACTTTTGCGGGATCCTCTTTTCCTTTTGAAATCATTTGCGCGAACAGACTCTTTTTTGAGCCTTCTGGTTTAGCGCGCATTGGGTATGCGGTAATGTGCATGGTTCGGGGGAAAGAGCCATCAGGCTGGGAAACGCTTGCCTTAAAAACATATCCCGGTTGGCGTTCAACTACATCACCCATAACATACGATTCTAAGGTGGCCTCCTCCTCCGCGGGCTCAACCTCTGCTTCATCTTTCCCATCCTGGACGTCCATTTTCTCAGTCGGTTCGACCGTTGCTTGCATCGCCTGCAAGCGTTGTGCGCGGCGTTTTGCGAATTCCGATTGACGAACATTGCCACTGGAAGAGGCACTTTCTGGTCGTTCACTTGTCCCATCACGTTGCATCCGAATCACTTTGGCAGCGGGTTGAAAGTTAGCGTCTCGGTTTTGCTCCGCGTAAAATTCCTGCTGCATGCGCAAAATTTCATTTTCACTGTCTTTTTTCGAGGGTCTTTTGATCATCTTCAAATAAACTGATTGCCGGCAATCCACGCTGAAAAATAACGTAAACAAAATGCGCGCTGATTATAAACACCTGTCATAACAATTCGAAGAATTCAACCAAGGTTTGCGTAGAGTATTTTGACATTGCGAACAAGGTTCCTACTTGCGCTAGTACTTCTTCGCTCCAATAATCTTGGTTGAGAATAAAATCAATATTTGAGTGAAAAATAAGCAATTAAATAAACATATTCCTGATAATGTTATGAAATAGTATATTCTATTTTTGCTGCTCGTAGAATCAAGAAACATTTGAACTCGTATTCCATTTTCATGAAACAATCAAAACCTATGTTTACCATTGAACTGAATATTGCATTTACCTTGGATTAAATCAGCTGGAGAGCTGTCATTGGAACAAAATTAAAACAAAACAAATTTTCACCACTCTCGGTTCTACTGTTGTTGCAATTGAGTTGCAATTGAGTAAATTGTAGTTTTCTAAACACATACAAAATGAGACGGCGTGCTGGAGTCGGAGCTATCCAAAAACAGCGGCTGGAGGCCGAAAAATACAAGGACAAAGGGACCGAACTGCAAGAGTCGCAATTTGAACAGATGGTCAAGCAGATGGAGGCGCTAAAGGAAAATCTAGAAGAATTCGCTAGCAAACATAGGAATGAAATCAAAAAGAATCCTAGCTTCCGACGCCAGTTTCAAGAAATGTGTGCCGCAATCGGCGTCGATCCACTATCGTCGGGGAAAGGTTTCTGGAGCGTTCTTGGCATGGGTGATTTCTACTACGAGCTAAGCGTACAGGTGGTGGAAGTATGCCTGGCCCACAATCACATTACAGGTGCGTCCTGTTTTCGATTCTTGTAGAGAGACAATCTGCTCACTTTCGTTTGCTTTTTAAGGAGGTTTGATGGATTTGGAAGAACTCAGAAATCGGCTTGTTGCTGCACGTGGTAAAAGTCAAATTCACCAGGAGATCACGAACGAAGACATCCTAATAGCAACGAAGAAACTCAAAATATTTGGCAACGGATTTACGGTTTATTCGGTTGGAAAATCGCGTCATATGGTACAGTCAATTCCGGGTGAACTGAGCCTCCAGGAAACAGCAGTGTTAACGGCAGCCTCAAACCAAGGTCAAGGATTTGTGACGGTGGCGTCATTGGTGAAAGATCTGGGGTATGATGAAGATACGAGTTTTGGATGATTTAAAGGAACACTGCTCTAAAATAGCATTTTCTTTTTCAGATGGACCGAAATAAGGGCTCAGCAAGCTGTCGAAAAAGTACTCGGCGAAGGAATGGCGTGGCTGGACGATCAAGGGCAGGAAAAATCGTATTGGTTTCCAAGTTTGTTCTCTGGAAGATTGGCAACCAAGTCGTGACTGATTGAAAGCTTTCCGTGCAATCATATGTTTCCTTTCCGGGTGAATATTTAAATTAAATCATTTAACTTAGAGAGAGATCGACCAGGCTTAAAACAATGTCACGCTTTACTATATATTCGAGCCGAGTGAATCGCGTAAGTGAAGTAGCTCAACAAAATTTAATAAAGGCCATATTTGAAATTTAATTTCAGGACGAAGTTTTTCAATTTAAATTCGCAGTTTTTTGTTTTTTAGAGACTTTGACCTCTTCGGTCATTCGTATCTCCGAAAAAATAAAATTTCTTTATATTTTCGCTTTCCCCGATATTTTGAGGTGTTAAAAACCTGTTCGAAAGGGCTGTAGCCTTGTTCGGAATATTTGTAGTGTTTGAAAGTATTTTCTAAACATACGCAAAGGTGTGTACACACTTTGTGTGCTGCTATCGTTTATGTAGCTCACCATGGAAGTATAGCTACCTTTGCTACCTTGAGAAACAAAAATGGCCGCCTCCGTGTTGGTTGTTTTGATTTGTGTTCCTCAAAAAATTCTTTAAATTATTGTGATTTGTGTACTTTTTTCTTTGCAAACAAGTTTTATCGTAAATCTGAATCACAGCGTCGATGAAAAATAACATAGATAGCGAGCAACAATCAAATTTCAACCGAATAATCCATCCCCCAAGAATCCTAACCTATCTTTGTTGTGTGTTGTTTACGAGTGGTTTCTGCGATTTGTTTGTTTTGATTATCTGTTTTGCTGGAGTGGCGCAATTCTTGCCGGCCGCCTGTAGCTGAAAGAAGCAATATGGAAAGTGACATTCAGCCGGTGGTAGAGAATCGAACGATAAAAACATTGGCTGGTGCGTCTAAAGAAAGCTCTCAAGTACCCACCAATGCGGCCGATAGCGATAAGGGCAGCAGTAAGTGTATTCCGACTACCGGACACACAAAGAAGAAGAAGCAAGATGGTATGTTTTATCCTACGGTAAAGCCAAGCTCAACTACAACATATTTTGCTAACAACTCTTTTCGTTACCACAGGCCGTGATTTGAAGTTGATTATGGAACCACAAAATCCCTCCCCAACCAAGTATTTCGATAGCAACGGTGTACCATTGGGACGAGCGTTGGAGGACGGGGAAATTATACCAACAGGATCCGCAATCAACATCACTGCGGGAGATAACAAGAAGGGCAGCAAAATTGCAATAAAATGTTGCAACTGCAGCAAAGTGTTCACCTCACGTGCCACGTATGACGTGCACTTTCGCTCCAACTACCATCAAGATCCAATATATGCTTGCCCCGTGTGCGATAAGCGGATCGAGCAATACAGGGCGTACCATCTGCACTGCTATCGGCACAGAAATAGTGACACCCAGCGATACACGTGTCAGGAATGTGCGAAAATTTTTCATCAAAAATCCGATCTCGTTCGCCATCAAAACACACATTTGCCCAGCATTGCGGGTCCGTCCAGGGAACGAAATGGAAAGACTGCGGAAGCTAAACCTCCTTCTCTCGAGTGTATAAAATGCAACATTTTATTTAAAACTCAAGCTGATCTGAAGGAACACACACGCAAAACGCATCCGGCGCCAAAGCAACTAGTAGAGTGTCCCGATTGTGGAAAGTAAGTTTTCGGCTGTTCGTTGCGTTAGTTTCTTTGTCACATTCAACACGGAATTGTAATTTTTCCAGGTCACTCTCAGCGGGAGGTTTCTATTCGCATCGTAAGATACATTCGGAAAGTCCCAAATTTTCCTGCCAAGAGTGTGGCCGAGCATTCGTGCAGAAGATTAACCTTATCCAGCACCACAAGACGCACAATGGCAACCGGCCGTTCCAATGCGATCAGTGCGATAAGGCATTCTGCGAGAAGGCTCAGCTTCAGCGCCATCTGCACCACCATTCCGAGGAACGTCCGTTTCGCTGCGAAGTGTGTGACAAGTGCTACAAAACGGAACGGTGCCTGAAAGTACACTCGGCGGTGCACACCAACGAACGGCCGTACGTGTGTACCGAATGTAACAAAGGCTTTCTCAGTAGTTCCAAGCTGCGACAACACAGCAACATCCACTCGGGACTTCGACCGTTCAAGTGTAAGTACTGCACCCGGGACTTTACCAACTTTCCCAACTGGCTCAAGCACATTCGACGCCGCCACAAAGTCGACCACCGGACAGGCGAGAAGCTCGACAGTGTGCCGAAGTTTATGACGAAGAAAAGGCCGACGGATGCGGTTCCGAAAAAGGTTCCAACGTCTACTGAAGCTGCGAGCCAGTCTGATAAGGCACCTAAAAGTGGGAAGTCGAAAAAGCGCACTACCAGGATGATGATCCCATTGCCGGATGTGCTAAAGGAAGAATCGCTGCCTTATGTCAGCGAAAGCTCAAACATTGATCTCAATCTAGTTTCTAAGGATGATCTGCTGCAGCCGCTGACAGACGAAATGGAAGACATTTTCAAATGTCTACCGTCAGATGAGTCAAAATTAAGCATTCCCGATCCGTTGGAGCAAATCGGCTCCAACGACCCGGACTCGAATGAGCCACAGAAATTCAATTGGAATCAGACCGACATAGGTTGTGATTTTAGTGCTAAAACGTCTACTCCAGAGTTGATTTCCAAAAGTTTACTCCATCAAGGTAAAGGGATTTTTTAAACGCATGTTATTTGTTTGTATCGGTGTTAACATACATTTTCTTTCCGTTCCCAGAAATACCCTCCAATGTATCAAATACTCCCGTGGACGTAGCTCCATCTTCCGGGCCGCTGCTGTTCGATACCCAGTTGCCAATGTTTCCGGCAATCATATCGTTCTGCAACGATGAACAGCAATTTCGGATAATTAATCCACACTACATACACCTAACCAATACAACCTTTATAGCGGGCGCAAACTCCAAGCTCCCGACCGATTCCGGTTCCGTTTCGCTTTCGCCCACCAGCGCCGAAAGGCAAAAGTAGAAGACGAGTTGCCGATTTTTGCTACGTGAAAAAGTTATCGCTGTAGAATAAGTTTGAGATAGAGTGTATCATCAAAGACTTACGGGGGAAAGCATTTTTTTTCGCTTTGCCCGACACGATAGGCTAGTGATTAGATAGAAGGACGAGATGAAAAACGCAAACATGTACCAACGTACCAAATATGCAGTAATGTGCTGTGGGTCTTTTCGTGTTTTTTTGGTTTTTATTTTCGTTGATCCAATTGTTTTGCACCACATTAAAGTGACGGGAAACCTTTCACATTTACATAGATTGCATTTGCATTATTTTGCAAGGGACATTGTAGATGAGTAAATCAACACAGATCAATTGAATTCTGTACGAAAAACGCATTGTTCCAAGTGATACCATTTTCTTCAAACTGATTTGCTCCTGTTTTGTATTTACTCTTCAACGTTGTAAGAAACCATTCAAAACCTTACGACGCGGAGTTAAACTACATGCAGATTGACTGTTCATCGATACAAAGCTGCAATACAATAATTGAATTGAAGAGAAGAGACGAGTTTTCCCACAAATTTAATAGGTGCGTGGTGATGCGACTTCAACAATTAATCAATTTTGCATTCAAGAAAATATTAATTATGATATCAAACCACATCTGACTCAACCAACCCGAAGGCGAAGATTTTCAAATTTCCATAATTTAGATGAGATTTGGTGTGAAAAATAACCTACAGAAACAAAAAATACTCAGGGATCATTCCTAAAATAATAAGACCCCGACACTGCATATGGTACATTGTATTATTAGACAAAAGAAAAAGAAATTTTATCAAAGAATATTTTATTTATGACGTCACTTTATTACACACAGATACATAATGAAACACTTTTTACAGAAGAGAATAAAAAAAACCTAACTATTTCGTTTGGTGTGTCTTGGAAATCAAGCGTTACGTTTCTGGACCCCGGTCCAGCGTGGAATAGTTTAGAAATAAGCGTATTTTGTTTTTTTTCAGATTTCTTATCGTTAGCTAGCTCTGTGTCACTTTTACTTTCTTTTCGTCGCTCGATTCGGCAGTGGACGTTTTTTTGGGGCATTCTAATTCTTTCACTTCGGTCGTTTCTTTTCCTTTGTCTTCGAGCGCCAAAAGTTCTGACCTTTCAGCTGGTTGAGGAAGAGTAGATTCCTCCTCGGACACGATTTCAATGCGTTGGCTTTCGGTTCGCAGAATCTCGCGACGCGATTGTCCACCGACGTCCACATCACGGATTTGAATATTCACGTTAATGGTGGGAAGTTGTTGCGGGGTCTCGTTTGCAGCGTGGTCACCGATAGTAGCATGTCTTGGTCGATGGAAACCCGCTGTAACAACGTTGCCAACCATCCGGAAACCACTTGCGACGCCCACCTGAAGTAAAGTGGTCAATATTACGTAGAATATCCCTAGCAGTAGCCCTGCGATAACGATTTTCTCCCAAAACCGAGCGTTCTGTGTATGCTCTTCGAATGCATTGAGCAATTGCTTGAACATGGCGTTAAAGTAGACCGCCTGCACCGATACCGTTGTCTCCACCAGCACCTGCAGGGGATCGCAGATGGGAAGCGTCGATTGCCCCGTTGAGTCACCGCCGCTGCGGCCAAACATGAACAGTGTTCCGAGCCAAGAGGTCGACTCTTTGTCTAAGCTTCCTAGTGATTTTTTGGCCAGATTTTCGTTGCACTCCTGCCACTTGTTTATTACGGTGACGCTAAAAATGAGCAGCAGAAACACGATGAACGGATGCATCCTGATGTAGCGGGAAATTGTGCGCACAAGGACGCACCCTAGCAGCAGCAGTACGATTGGCTGGATGGTGTGCAGAATTCTCGATTCACCAAACTCTACCAAGAAACTATACAAACGTTCGCATCGCGATTCGTTCAGCGTGATCTTCCTCCTTATGTTATTCGATTGCTCCAGTATTTCCGACAGCGTTGCATCGATCTCCCGGGGTGTGCTCGTCTCTTTCAGTAGCTTGTCCAGCTGAATGTTGGTTACCTTCAGTGTTAGGATGCTGTCGTAGAACGCACCATTTGGTTCCAGTTGGAGGGCACCGCGTTCAAACATTGTTTTCACCAGCTTGCGATAGAAATGCAGGACCAGCTTATGGTCTTCAGTGATTTCCGATGGTCCAGTGGGGTTCTTAACAGCTTCCGGGGGCGATGGTGGTGGTGGGGGACAGTTGCATTCTACCGTCGGTCGCACTTCAGCCTCGCACGATACTTTATCCTGTTGCAGAAGCCGCTGCTTTTGCTCCCAACGATCCAGGGCGCCAGGTTTTAACCAGCTAGGGTCAATCACATTATCGGCCACTATTCCGGCCCGCAGGCACATAATCACGAAAAGGACACAGGAATAACCTACAGGAGCCATTTTACGATGAGACACGCGACGCGATGAAACAAAACGCCGGGCACAGGAAAATGACGCAATAGACTGTAAACAAATTACGCCACCAATTGAAGAGCGATGTTGTTTACACAGTACAAATCAAAATATAAAAACAGATGGGAACTGTCACCAGGATGACGGATACAGTTAGTATACTAATTACTATGGTAGAAATTTGATGTTTACTAACATTTGTTTAACTATATTTGTTGTGTTTTGCCAACAAATATGTTGCCAAGTTGATCATCATAAATAGAATAAGATTGCTCGTTGAACAATAAAAAAAACGCTTCTGCACAATGTTGGAAACGCGAAAGGAATTATTTAAGTAGTGTTTTATTTATGCATTATTTTTTTCATCACCCTATTTATGCGTTTCTTGTGAGATACCAGATGGTTGCCTGCCGAATTCTTCCAAACAGAATCGGCTGCCTAGGGGGATCCATTGGGCGATTGCAACGTGTTAACAAAACTGAATGCTTTGAAGAGAGGCGCTGCGAAATGCTGTGACGATTTCAACTCACAAACGACATTTTCCTATTCTCTGTGCACCAATACGTATAACGCTAGCAGTCCCAATATTCCATACTTTAGCTTAGGATACTCGTTCATGTAGATCGTTATCATGCCGACGTACGGGAGGAAACCTCTCGCTCGACCTACAATGTCCTTCTTGGTCAACCAAAGCTGCCCCGGCGCGTACAGACCTCGATCGTCGACCGAGTTGTTGTCACCTTTCGTGAGGAATTTTACCGTACCGTTGCTCCTGAAAGCGTGTTGAAAGAGGCATGTTACACTTTTCCACATGAACGGTAGAGTACGAAGCAATGTTAGCATACTTTTCGTGCAGTTTAATCACTCGATGGACGATCGGAATGTCCCGTCCTTCTATTTTGAACACAACGATCTCTCCGACGCGGACAGGTTCGTCCTGGTTCGTGAGGAACAGCAAGTCGCCACGATGGAAAGCCGGTTCCATGCTACCGCTAAGCACAACGACAATCGGGGATTCGCTGCCAGTGACGACCATCAGTCCCTTCCAGATCATTAGTGCGGATGAAACGATCATCCCAAAGCTGAGCATTTGGAACAGAAACTGAACAAAGAGGAAAACACTTTTATCAACGCCACGCACAGGCACCTACAAAGCTTTCCCACTCACCTGTCGCTTGTCCATTCGCTGGACGCCACCAGCGAGACCGCTGAGACCGAGACTGTCCATTAAGCCCATCGTGAGATCGTTTCCCAAATACCAACGGAATACTTGCTACCGGAATCCTGCCACTCGGAACGCTGTCGAATTCCGTGCCTGGTGTTTTCTGTGAACGCGGTAAAGAGCCACGGCAACCCAAATCCCAGCGTACAAGGATTTTATGGACGTCAAATGACGTCTACGACAATACATACGTGGTTCACTATCAACTGACAACTCGTTCGTTGCCGGCATCTATCGAAGAAGACCGGTTTATACTACCGGATTGAGAAATGTGCGTTTGGACAAAATCTTTGCATCGACACGTTGGCGAATTCAACACTGAAGCATGTATCGAACGTTGATGCATATTTGTACTCAACTTATGTTTTTAGTTAATTTTATTAAAACTTCTTATATATTGCGAAAACCGTATAAAATAGAACTTTACTACGCTAAACTTTGGGATTATACTTATATATAAAATTATCATTGGCGCCTAATTTAGCTATGTTTTCCGGTACAACCAAGAAAAATTATTTTAATTATCAATGGTCAATTTTTGCACTAAATTTTGCATACAGTCGTACATGATTGAGTCACAATCGTCACAATCATCGCTCAGCTGTTGCCCCAACACAGCCAACTGGGGATGCGCGGGAAAATAGGTCGGCGCTAACGACGCCAGGAACAGGAGCATCGACCTACTGATGGAAAGCAACCCTTTGATGTTGTAAATCAAATCACACGTTGCGCTCGAGGGCTTCTCTAAGGCTTTGTTCTGTTGCTTCTCGTACTGTTTAAAGACATTCATAAACTCGGTCAGTGTTGTCTGAGTTTTCACATGGGGCTGGAGTGCTTCCGGTTCAACCGGGAACGTACTCAGTACGAAGAGTAGATTCACCCCCTGGAAGAATCCGAACGAAACGGTGGGTCAAAATTTAATCCTATCTCTGTTTAATTTCTTCAAACATATAGAGTATTAAACGTACATGACAATATTTACCGTTCTCCCGAGATAGCCCTTGGCACTTGGCTGCCTCGTGCGGGAGCATCTCGATGATCCGTTTCGTCCACCGATAGTACCGCCGATTGCGGAACCCACCGAGGCATTCTTGGCGGAGCTGCTCACACACTGGCTCATACAGATGGCATTTTTGGTTAATTGACTGTATTTCGTCTAGCTCGTCGATCATGTAATTGGGCAGATCAAGCGCAAGCAGCTTGATAAGGTATAGCAGGTAGATCTGAGATGTGCGCAACTTTGATGCGAACATGAGCTGTTGCAAAAGTGTATCCATAATGTCATCAACGGTGTTCCACTGATTAAAAAAACAATGACAGTTAATTTAAACATTCATAACCAACTTCTTCCAGGGGTCATTAGCTCCCAGCTTTTGAGGCATACCTGAGTGTAATCTTTTCGGTCAATCTCTTCCAGCTCTACGTACTGATAAATGCACCTCCAAAGTACTTCGATAAACGGCTCATGTTCCAGTTTCACCGTCAGCTTCATCGCATTGCTATAGACCACCCGATGGATGTTGGTGCGCTTCATCACATCCTTATTGCGTGATCCGAGTAGTACGCAAAATAGCCGCAAACCCATCAATCGATAGGAGGGCTCGAAAAACTCGACCAGTGTGATTCCGACCGACAGAATGTATGCTGCAGTATCGTCATCCAGCTCTGGGGCATGCTGGCAAAGCGGTAGCGGCCCGTACAGGAACTCCACCAGGCGTACGAAGCCTCCAACGTCAGCCGGGTGATACTTCCACTGGTCTGGCGCAAGCACACGCTGATAGTGTCCGTACAGAAAACGTAAAACCGTATCACTCCCCTTGCCGGTCAGCAGATGCTCCAGTTCGTGGCCATGGAAAAATTGTGCGATGCGTTTTTGCAGCACCACCGCTTCCGTTTGATAATCCGCTCGAAGCCCCGCCGGATCGTCCGCGTACTGCTCGACTATAACGAGAGCTAGCCACGATTTGAACTCTACGTTGTGGTCCGCGTTGTACTCGTCATAACCGGTCAGCTCGGCACCATGTGCGGCGAGTATGTCAAACACTGTCGGTAGGGTGGCCTCTAGCACGTGTATGAACTGGCCGAACGTAGCACGCTCCAGTGGTGCTTCTTCGACGCTGTTGCAAAGCCTTGGTACTTTGCAGCACTTTATCAAATCCGTCGCCCGCTCCAGCGAGCTGGCATCCATCCTGTGATTGCGTATCAATCTGAGCGGACGAATCACAAAGGCAGTCAATTTTGATAAGATGATTAGTTTGGGCGGTAAACAAACTTGGTCCAGCGGGGTATTGCTCCAAATTGATTACAGAGTTGTCTGCTACAAATAAAAAAAAAGAAAGTAGAAAAAAGTTATAGTGAGTTAACCTTTTGCCCTCAATAAAGCAAAAAAGGACATAAATAAGCAGGATGTAAGTATAACAGATGTCCGGAGTCTTCGCAGGGTACGAAATTCCTGTCTTAAATCTTTACATAACATAAAAAATCTGCTAGATTAAAATGAAGGTCAAGCCTGCCATCAATACCAAAGCAGCACGCCATTTACCGAATTATTTTCATAATTCACACAACCTTAAACTGCGATAGAAAAACCTATTTGGCATGACTAGCCAATTTTTCGAGCAAATGTACCATTACCAAATGTATTGCGATGAAATCAATATAAAAATAACTGGAATAACACATTTTCGTAAACATTATGTTGAACGCACATGATCGGGAAAATACTTTCGTCGTCGGTTATTGTGTTGGTTTCATGACTCGCTATAATCGACTCGTAATTACGTGAATACACCCTCACTCGAGGATTTTTGTTAGTTTTCAAAAATAGTTGAGTGATAGGTTGTTTTTTTTTTTATAAAATCATCACGGGGTGTGTCATTTTTTTAAAATCAATTTAAAAAATATTTCCAATTATACTACTACCTGTACATGACCAAAAGAAGCAACTGATTCAATTACTGCTCTCCCAAATTTGGAATGTAGTTAGAAAAAAGTGTTTTTCCGTCCAAATTGCAGATATGCAAAGAACAACGTGATGTAACTGGACGGGAGTGGCCGAAGACGATCATCACACAAAGATAATCAAAGATTCATGCACGAGACTCGCAATAACTTATAATTGTGGGGGAAGGAAATATAGAAGATCCTCATAGCAAAGAAAATTTAAAAATGTTCTGAAGTTTCTTCTTGATCGTGATGACTTTCAGTGACATCTAGTATATGAGATTTTAGAGACATACTTTCGGGTATTAACATTGGGAATTCAAGATATCGTGTAAGGAAAACAACAGCCAATGCTTCGGTGACGCGGATTTCGTGAAAATCGTTTCAGCGACTGAGATGGATTCTGATCCGAGCAATAATTGATTAGCTACATCGAAACGACAAATGACTTTTCAAATGTATTTTGCTGTAGGTACATTGAAATTCCAGTAAGTTAGAACTCGTCCTATTAAGTTGGAGTCCAAAAGGTTGAGTGAACCTTGGCACATTTTGATATTGTTTCAACATTCCGCTTGAAGTATGTTCAAGATGCATCTGTATCTTGTTCAAACGATGTTAGATTTACAAATCGAAATACTCAAGCACTAGGTATATGCTTTGATTTGTTATCTATACTCTTAGGGTAGTGATTTGTATACTCCTATTGGTCGGTACATTGTTTGTTGTTTTGCACTTGAGAGCTTGTCCTATTATATAGCTTTGAGGTTGCAACCAGCCGTGTCCAGCATGTCAGCCGTGTTACTAAGGATGTTTTTTGCGAATTCTCGCAAAAGGAACGCAATTTTAATGGCATGGAGGTTAATTTAAATCTTAACTGCGACGCAAGCTGCGCGTTAATTCAAACGATCCGGGCCAACCACAATCAAATATGCATGCACATAAAATTTTTATTACATTCGTTTGCTAACATAATTAAGTGAAGGAAAACGTTTGGAAATAAAGTTCACCATCACACAGATTGACCACTAACTCGCATTTTGATAATGGACACACGCAAAGAAGAGACGCTTGTACTTTGATTACTGAAACGGTTACAGGAACAGAAGCAAACCGCGGCGGATTGCGTCGTGCCTTCCGTATTCTTATCATCCCCACCTCAGTCCCGTCATTGGTTATAAAAACTGTTCGACAACGGCCAAACAGGTTCAGTTGAGGGCAAGATGCTCGTCCCAACCAGTATGCTCCTCTGGAGCATCGTAATCGCACTGCTGCTCTACCGGTGGTTTCGGTCGACCGGTAAGAAGCCGAATAATTTCCCACCCGGTCCAGCATACAGTATTCCGTTCCTGGGCGACTACGGTTGGATGCTGTTGATTAACGGTCAACATCTGCACAAGGCGGCCATCAGTCTGGGTGATTTCTATCGTACCAAAATCCTGGGAATTTCGCTCAGAGACTTCCCGTCGGTCGTGGTAAACGATCTAAGTGTGGCCCGCGAAGTGTTGAACCGCAAGGAGTTCGACGGTCGGCCCGATCTGTATCTGGCGCGTCTGCGCGACAAACAGTTTAACCTGCGGGGCATATTCTTTACCGACGGCCCGGCCTGGAAGGAACAACGATGGTTCATCCTGCGCTATCTGCGTGATTTCGGATTTGGTCGACGGTTTCCGGAACACGAGGCCGAAGTGAACAGTGAACTGTTGGGCCTGATCGATATGCTCAAGTATGGGCCAAAGTACGAGCACGAGAAAACGATCATGAAAGATGGTTATGTGAAGTGTCCGAATGTGCTGTTTGCTTCATTTGCGAACTCCTTCCTGCAGATTGTTTGTGGCGAACGGTTTCCGCGGGAGGAATGCGGTCCATTGCTTGAGTAAGTTTACCGGATAGCTCTCTAGAAGTAAGCAAGCGCTAAATCGTGAGGAGTGTAAACCCAAAGAACCTGTGTCTAGGTTACTATCAATGCCAGCATTGATTCACTTAGTTTAAACTTACTATTTTCTTCATCAAAGCAGTCAGCTTAAAGTTTAAAACGAACGTTTCGTACCATACAAAAGCCGATCTCCACAGAATTGTTCAAGTGATGGTTTTTTAAGTTGGCCAGGGTGATGTAGTTTTTAATTTGCAATCAATGGACAGGAGTTTCTTTGAAGGAAACTAATTGTATCTTCAACTATTTCCACGATACCAACAGGACTGGATCCAATGCAATGCTTTTCCAAAGAAATGGCGACGACTACGGTACGTTGATAAGCTTCTATCCGTGGCTACGGCATGTCTATCCATTCTCGCGCAAGTACAAAACGTTGCGTGATGCTAGCCTCCGCATCAATGATTTTATACAGTCGATCATCGAAAAGTACCTCCATACGTTCGACCCGAACCATGTACGCTGCTTCCTGGATCTGTACTTTAGAGAAATGGAAAAGTGTACCCCGCAGGAACAGAGCTTCACCTTCCAGAGTAAGAAAAGTGTTTCCCCCTAAAAGCCGTTGCACTCAAAGAATGCGTTTTCTCTTTCGTGTGTGTGTGGATTTACCTATTTTGTCCCTTAGTTGATCAGCTTGTGCTTGGAGTGGTTGACTTCTTTTTCCCCGCCATATCGGGCGCAACGACACAATTGGCGCTGCTCTTCGAGCGGCTGTTGCACAATCCGCACGTGATAAAGCGGATGCAGCAGGAAATCGACGACGTTGTTGGTCATGGCCGATTGCCGACACTGGACGATCGCATCCAGTTGCCGTTCACCGAAGCTACCCTACGGGAGAGCCTGCGCATCGATACACTGGTACCGTCGGGGATTGCACATCGCGTGCAAGAGGACACCAAGCTGCGGGGGTACGACTTACCAAAAGACACATTTGTGCTGATCGGTATGGACGCGATGCACAACCAGAAAGAATATTGGGGTGATCCGGAGTGCTTCCGACCGGACCGTTTTCTCGATTCCAATGGAAAGCTCAGTCTGGCGAAGGACGCTTCGCTGCCATTCGGTGCCGGCAAGCGCCTGTGCGCCGGTGAAACATTCGCACGGAACATCATGTTCCTAGCACTGTCGGCTCTGATGCAGAACTTCAACATACGGCAGCCACCGTCGGATCGGTTGCCCGATCTTACCGATCGCATAACCGGGGTCATCGTATCGCCGAAAGATTTTTGGCTGCGATTTGAGCCGCGATAAGAAGGTTGGGAACATATGTGTCGAAAATGATAACGATAACCGCTATAACCAATGTACCTTGTAATCCAAAATTAACAATTGCCGTAAGTATAACTTTTTGGATGTAGAACTGAAAATATATTTTAACATAAACGAAACTAAAGAATTGGACTTCAATATATGTAAAGAAAACAGCTTCGTAGCTACTACTTCCGAACCGCTTGAAAAGGAAAGTAGTTCCTGGGTGTAAAAAGGGAACGAGGGCCGTTACACTTTGCTTATCGCAAATAGCTGCCCTGAACACATCGTTATAGCAAATTAACAAACCGGTTCGGTACCGGACAATATATTCATCACAACAAACATACTCTACGAGTGATGTGCGCCTTCACTTTGGTCCTCCTGCAAAGGCTGCTGCCAAGCGGATCAAAAGTCAATCAGGGTTTGCATGCGCCTCGATCCCTACGATCGTTTCCCATCATGTATGACGCAGGGTAATTGCTTCGTTTAAGTAGCAGGTAAAGCTGACTTGCTCATTCCATCTTGGAATTTTATGAGAAAAGCTTATCATTCATAATAATTCATTTGAAAAGGCTAAATAATGTAAACAACTTTAATTCATCTTATTCGCAGTTAGTTGAGAAAGCAAAGTATAACAAAAAATGTTAACCATAGACTATAGAGCAAAAGTTAGTTTCAATCCTTCAAATCCGGTAGACTGGGTTGAGGGTGATCGTTGAGGGATGCAAATATTTGATTTTTATAAATGAAAAAAGCGAATCAAATATGACCTCACTCTGAGAAATCGCATGTATTTATAGTCAAACTCAACTGCAATCGATCCAAGTTCATCGCGTGATCGACAAGCGAATGCATTTCGATTTGATTTTCGATAAAAATCTCGATAAAAATGGGGGTGCTCCTTTCTGCTTTATAAGCCAGTACGTACCATCCATTCTGTTCAAAACATGACCGCAGTTAGTGTCTTGCTTTGGTTGGCATTGCTGGCGTTACTTCTGTACCGATTCTACCTGCACAACATCAAACGGCCACCCAACTATCCTCCCGGTCCACCTAGGATACCGTTGCTCGAGGACTATGGGTTACTTCTGCTGATCAACTACCGTCATTTGCACCGAGCTGCCTACCGACTGGCCAGATTCTACCGCACAAAAGTCCTCGGCCTCTCGCTGGCCGGTGTACCGACGCTCGTCATAAACGATCTCGCGGTGGCACGGGAGGTGCTAACGCGCCGCGAGTTCGATGGGCGGCCGAATCTCTTTCTCGCGCTGATGCGCGAAAAGCATTTTAAACGGCGAGGCGTATTTTTCACCGATGGCCCCGAGTGGCGAGACCAGCGCTGGTTTTTCCTACGCTACTTGCGGGATTACGGATTCGGCAAACGATCGGAGCAGTACGAGCTGGAGGTAGGGTATGAGTTACAGGAACTGGTGAATGTACTTAAAAAGGGACCGCAGTTTGAATATGAACGTGATTACATGCGGGATGGTTCCGTAAAATGTCCGGATGTATTCTTCGTCGTGCTGGCGAACGCATTACTTCAAATATTTGTCGGTGAGCGTTACCACCGATCGAAAGCTGAAGCGCTAGTAAAGTAAGTATGAACAGACGAACGTTGAATACGGATCCTTTTTTTAATTATGTTCCTTTCTCTAGGGCTAGTCGAAAGGGTTTGCTATTTTTACGAAATGGTGATGATTACGGCACCATATTCAGTTACTTTCCTTGGTTAAGGCATGTGTATCCTTTCACGATAAAATATAGAAAAATTCGAGAAGGAATGCTCGGGTTGGCTCAGTTAATGGAAATCATCGTAAAGAGGCAGCAAAACACATTCGATTCCGGTAATCCCCGAAACTTCGTCGACCTCTACCTCCGTGAGATGCAAAGACATGTTCCACAGGACGACATTTTCACATTCCAATGTAAGTGCTCCTATCAAGAGCGTTTGAATTTGTGGCTTGACTAACTTTTTCGCTTCTTCCAGTTGATCAGCTTGTAGCTGGAATGGCCGATTTCTACCTGCCCGCCGTTTCCGGTGCAGCAGTTCAGCTTTCTATGCTGATGGAGCGTCTGCTGCTACAGCCGAACGTTGCCAGGCGCATCCAGCAGGAGATCGACGACTGCGTTGGTACTGGCCGTCTGCCAACGCTAGACGATCGGATTAACATGCCCTACACGGAGGCCACCCTTCGAGAAGGATTACGCATCGATACGCTGGTACCGTCTGGAATTGTGCACCGAACGATGCAAAATGCCACCCTTCAAGGGTACGCAATACCCGAGAACACCCTGATCCTGACCAGCTTGGATAGGGTCAACAATCAACCGGAAGCGTGGGGGGACCCGGAAACGTTCCGGCCAGAGCGATTCCTGGACGACGACGGAAAGATTGCACTCTCCAAAGATCGTTCGATACCTTTTGGCGCTGGGAAGCGACTGTGCGCTGGTGAAACGTATGCTCGCAATACGATGTTCCTTGTCCTGACCACGATCGTGCAAAACTTCGATCTGCAACAGCGCGCATCGGATCAGTTGCCTGATTTATCGAAACGGCGTACAGCGTTTGTCACTAGCCCGGACGATTTTTGGATAAAGTTTGTACCGCGGTAATGGTGTGAGAAATGATATCGAAGACCTAATCGTACCGTGCTTAATTTTTACGAATTCGCGTCTGCAAATATCGCAACACACCTTTATTTTGTTTTAAATTGTACTGCTATGACATTTCTAAAATATTAAGCCTCTTGCACACTCTTGCACATTATTAGCGTGGGTGCCTTTGTTTGACAGTGCCCTGCTTTACGTCAAAAAACGATTCAAAATAAAATGTATTTGTTTATAAACCCTACAGTTAGGTTGTTAGAAGAGTGAGATTATTATGAAAACATAGAGCAATACATTTACAGTCCACGTTTGACCAGTTTTTGGAATGTCGTGGAAAGTCGCGACGAAAATATTGGGGTTGTTGCGGAAATGCCGCATCACCGTGTAGACACGGTGTTAGCCAGACCTGTCAAATCAAAACGCGGTACTTTATTTTGATTTCCATCGGAAAAAAGTCGGAAGGATTGCAGGTTTGTTGGTTCTCGGTGTTTCTCGAACGTTCGGTTAAACTAAGCGGATATCGTTTAATATATTACACCCCTTCGGCAGGATAATAAGCAATCCGCTGTTCACCATAATTTGACCCTTACCTGCTTCACTTCCATATTTGGATAAAATTGGAGTTTGTCAAAGAGCGAGGACCTCGGTCTAGTAATCATGACAACGTTGGTGTCCTGTTACAACCGTGGATGTGGTCAAAACTTTGATCCACAAAAGAATATCGAAGGTATTAAGCGGCGTGGCGATTGATGTGAGCATGAATTCTGTAGTTGTTTCATTCCGACTCACTTTCAGACGCCTGTGTTTATCATCCCGGAGTGCCATTTTTCCACGATGCGTACAAAGGATGGACGTGCTGCAACAAGAAGAGTGTCGATTTCACCGAGTTTCTCAATATTAAGGGTTGCACAGTCGGCCTTCACTCGAATGTGAAACCTCCGGAACCGGAGAAAAGAAAAGATGAATCAAAGGACACAGAAGAGCCGGCTCCGGTCGAAGTGAAGATTCGAGAACCGATCCGCCCCACTATGGAGCGCCCACCGTTCGAAACGGGGCTCACTTCCATAGATCCCTGGGTGGCACCGGCTTTCCGTAAGCAGATCGACGAAATGCCAATCGCTGTGGTGCCGAAAAAAACGGCAGCCGAACTTGCCGCTATCGAACCGGGGACGGTTTGCAAACACGGCGGATGCAATTGTACTTACGAGGAGACAAAGACGAAAGATACACCGTGCGTATATCATCCGGGTGTGCCCATTTTTCACGAGGGCCTAAAATTTTGGTCCTGCTGTCAGCGCAAAACGTCCGATTTTACCGCGTTCATGAATCAACCCGGCTGCGAGACTGGCGCCCATCGGTGGGTCAGTGAGGAGGACGAAGCGAAGGCTGTAAAGTGCCGCTTGGATTGGCACCAAACGGCCACGACCGTGGTGGTTACCGTTTACGCCAAAAATTACCACTATGCTAAGAGTTTCGTACGAGCCAACCCGATCCGGTTGGCAATTTGTTTGGTATTCCCGCAGCAGAATGGAAATGAGTACAACGTGGATATGGAGCTGCGTGGGGTATGGCATGTTAAAAACGTTATCCACCTTCGGAGATTTAACCTTTCCTATTAATTCTAGGTCATTGACGTCGGGCAGTGCAAGGTGCATATGTATGGAACAAAGGTGGAAATCACGCTGATTAAAGCTGAACCAGGGACATGGGCTAAGCTAGACTTTCCCCGAGCGAAACAGATACAGGATTCGCAGAAAGTAGACGACAAAAGCAAGGCAGACAATAATAACGGCACAGACAGCGACTCCGATGTAGATTTGGATGATTTGGAGCCTTCTATGCGTACGGCCACTATTACTGAAATTAAGGACTAAATCTCTCTCTAACGCTTGCGATCAATTCCTTCACATAGTATGTCGGATCATTATATAATGAAATAAAAACAGAAAGGATCAAATCTCATAAAGATCAACTTTCAATGTGTATTTCGCTCTTCCAGTCTTTTCAAGCAACAAGCAATACCAGAACCCCAGAACGCTGGGACGCACTACTCTGGTACGTAATCCTCATCGTCCGTATCGGAGTCCAGATCAAGATCGTCGATGTTTTGAAACAGCGACTCATCGATGCGCACACTTTCGATCGATTCCCCGGCATCCATCAGGAACTTGAGATCGGACTCGTTCAGCGTGTTGTCGTTCAGGAACAGCTCTCGGCCCGTTAGCTTACGGCATTCGGCGGCAATCTTTTCCTTCCGCTCCGTGATGCCCATGTCAAGTTCGAACTTTGTTTTCCACGCCATAAATGTTTCGACCGAGACTCGCGTACCTTCAAACTTTTTCATCTCTTCCTCCTCCCGTTTTTTCTTCTCTTCCTCCTTCGCATTTTCGGCCGCATGTTTCAGCTCGTCGTATTTTACATTGAGCCACTCTTGGGCGGACGACACCAGGGAAAAGATCATTTCTATGCCGATGTTTTCCTCTATCGTCTTGTGAATGTGCTCTAGCAGTTCTTCCTCGTAGTTCTCCTGGAAGTTGGTTGGTTCCTCAATTTCTACCAGCGGCGCCGTGTCGGGATATTTTTCTGTGTAGGTAAACAGCAGCTTGCACGAAAGGCCCTCGGTTTCGACCTCCTGATCATATTCGGTGGTCGCGATTGGCAATCGGAACTTGTGCGGTTCTGTTTCCAGCACTTCCAGTTCGCCGCAGTAAATCGAATCCAAGGCCTCGATTTCGTTGGATTGGTCCTCTTTGTGGTTGCGCTCCATTGGGCTTACGGGAAGTTTTGGCCAAGGCGGTTAACGAGTAGATGGTATTTATAATTTAGGACGAATTCTTCATTTGTTTACACGATCCCGGTCGTTCGGTAGAATTTTTTTACCAACAAAACACGCAGCACGGATTTGACATTTTTGAAAAACTAGCACACTTTCCCATCGGCTAGTAGGGGTGGCTGGGGTAATACGCACCCCTGAGGCAATACGCACCCTTTCCCATTTCCATTGAAAAACGAGTTTTCAACGCGTAAAAAGTAGTCACCCTGCAAGATCAACCTGAAATATGGTCACCCTGTGAGTTTGATAGCTCTACATCAACAGAAACGCGAAATAAACGCAAAACAAAATGATTCTCAGCTCAGACAGTTTTTGTTATAATGTGACTTACCATTCCGCTAAGGAATATTAAGTGCAAAAACCGATATTTACCCACGAGGAATACGAAATTTATTGAATTGAGAATCAGTGCTTGAGACTATTCATGAAAATTTCGGAAAGTATGCAGATTTACTCATATTTTAGTTGAAAATGTGGGGAACTATGAATGGGGGCAATATGCACCCAGTATGTCGGGGTAAAATGCACCGGTTTGTAAACAAACTATCTTTATTTGACAGTGGATGTTGCCTCGTTGTTGTGGTGCGTATTGCCTCTTTGTTATGGTGCGTATTGCCTCTTTGTTATGGTGCGTATTGCCCCTTTGTTGTGGTGCGTATTGCCCCTTTGTTGTGGTGCGTATTACCCCTAGCAAAGGTGCGTTTTGCCTCAACCAGATACAGATCGATCAAAAATTGAACTTTTTCAAAACTGAAAAAAATACGTTTTTCTTAGCAAAAAAAAGCAAACATTCCTGAATTGGTAACTAGTTTGAACCTTTATGAATCCTATCCAGTGATAAAATCAACAATCAAGTGCCAAGTTGTTAGAAAATTTTATAGTTTTCCTTAAGGGGTGCGTATTACCCCATCCACCCCTATAGTGACACTTTCCCATACGCTAGCAGCTCCGTATTGCTTCCCGGTTGACAGAAATTTAAATTGTTGCTGGTACTATGTAGTTCCAGCAAGAGTCCCAGCAAACTGCCATGGAAAAACTTGCTGGTACTACATGACAGCTGCAAAAAATTTGAATTTTTGTCAACCGGGTTGTTTCGAAAAGAAATTGTCTATTCTACTAATCTATACAAAGATGTTTTTATCAGTATACGATTTTCTTCAACATTGTAAATCAGTAAATAGCCAAAATTTATTTACCGTTGTATGAATGGAGCAGAGTTGGATGCGATTGTTCTGGAGAGTATTACCCCAATGCCCCCTCTCGTTTGATGATTTATATTTAATATCGCAAGATACTTTCGTCCCTCTCAAACCTATGTAGGCGGTGGGTCTCATCATCATCATTATCATCATCATCATCATCATCATCATCATCATCATCATCATCATGTAATCAAATCAATGTCGGTCTGGAAATTGTTTATCCTAATCTGAATCCCCAGAATCCGATTCAGAATTCGGTAAAAATGGTCTGGTCCTGATGAAATGGGTTTGGTTGGGTAGAACAGCTCGGATAATGGACATTCTACTGTATTTCTAGGTAAAAAATAGGTTCCAGGAATTTTTCTCTCTTTAGATCGACTAGTCAGGAAATCTCTAGATCGACTATTTATGTGACTAATTCGACTCACATCATTGTGAGTCGATTCAAACAGTTTAGGAACAAGTCAGAATCGAATCAAATCGAGTCCCAAACCAATCAAATCTGATTCGAATCCTAATCGACTCAAATCGTTAGAATCCGTCAAATGGGATTCAAATCTTTAGAATCTGTCAGATGGGATTCGAATCTTTAGAATCTGTCAAATGGGATTCGAATCTTTGGAATCCCTCTAGGGATCAAATCTTCAAATCTTCCGAATCCCGATGCTGTCAACACTAATCAAAACAATCAACCAATCTGGTGAGTCACGGGAAACATGGACCGCAACTTGGAAGTCCGACATATGACCAATTTGGATACCCTGGTGCACATTTTGGATACCAGCGAAGGATGGCGCTCGTTCCTCTACCAAATCCCGAAAGACCTGAACGATCTTTCCAAGGACGAGTACGTGCTGAAGTACGATGGGTCGATCGAACGGTAAGTCAGTTAGTTGATAACCGATTTAAATATCGTCGTGGTCATGCTAACCCCCGCCTATTTGCAGTCTTCTCGAAACAGAAAGTGCGAAGGAAAAAACGTCCCCGGCGAGGTTATTGCTGGAAGAGTGGAGTATATCGGGAAAGACGCGGCCCACTGTTGACCATTTGCTGGCGTTACTTGTGCGTGCGAAGCAAATCCGAGCGGCGGAATATCTGACAACCTTGCTGCGGGAAAAACCTCCAGCACGGCCCACCGAAGGGCCTGGGGCTCCGATAGACGTGAGACTGCCGGAAGACCACCACACGGAGTCCTTGTTAAATGGTATCAGCTACCCAAGCTCTACCATGCTGCAGCAAAATGTGGAGTCGGTAACGATCGACAACAATCGAGACTATTACGACAAGCTCGGGCCGACGAAGCGGGTCGAGATTGAGGATAGTTTATCATCCATCGCAGACGGCGAGTTACCCGTCTTTTCAACGATCAATAACAACGCACGTCCTGGTGGGGTCGACGGAAAATTACCACGCGTAGTGGAAGAAAATTCGGCTTCGTCGAGTGGTCTACCACTGATTTCCGCGCTCGGTTTGCAAGGGGACGAGAAGGCACCAGAGGAAGCGTTTGAGTCGTCTAAGCTACAAAACAACCGAAATTATCAGCCAACAGAGAATCACGATGAACGGGAAGTCCCAAACCTATCTATACTTGGAACTGCTAATAGCAGGCAAGATGGTAATGCGGTTGAACAACAGGAAGCTATGCCTGCCTTATCAGCTTTAATGAGCGATGCTGCCGAAAGTCAGCAGAATCATTCATCAAGCACCAATAGAACGCAAGACAGTATACCAATGCTGTCGATGCTTGGTACGGAAAGTACCAATTCTACTGATAGTGCAAGCGATTCCGATTATTCTGGCGCACAAAGTGTGAATCCTGTGAGTTCTCTAATGGAATTTTCTTGTTCACCTTCCGTCGTAGAATATACCTACGAACAGCTACATGACGCAACTGGTGGATTCGATTTGACCCCTTTTACCAATGGTGACGTTATGTCACCCAATGGCCGTTCGATTGGTGCTGGCGGTTTCGGTTCCGTATTTCTTGCAGTTAATCTGTCCCGATCGATTCCGGTGGCGGCTGTCAAACGGCTACTTCCTGACGGACACAAGTTTAGGGAAAAATTCGCACTCGAGAGGGACATCCTTTCCAGACATTCCCACCCGAACGTGGTCCGCTTGCTCGGTTACTGTGAGACCGGTCCACACTTGTGCCTAGTGTACGAGTACCTGAAAGACGACAACCTAGAGATGGCCCTTTCGATGGTTCGAGACAACCGGCGGCGAATGGACGCGTCCCGGCGCCTGAAGTACCTACGTGACGTCGCCAGTGGAATCGCATTCCTGCACGAGCGGGTCAATGTGATCCATCGGGACATAAAATCGGCGAACATTCTGCTCGATGGCTCGGTGGCGAAGCTGTGCGATTTTGGGCTAATTAGGTTAGCTGACTTGGCTACGGCAACGGCCATCATTGGCACACACCCGTACATGGCTCCCGAGGTGTTGCGTGGAGACGTTTCGCCAGCGCTAGATGTCTATGCGTTCGGAGTCGTTATCGCCGAAGTCGTAACCGGGGAACCGGTGTTGGCCGAGCAAGAATCTCGCAGTGATGCGGACCTCGCCGGGTACATTCGGCGCCAACAGGATAAGGATTTATCCGCTTTCGTTGACAGACGCGCCATAGGGGCGGAGCGAGACGAATGGTGGATCGCCGTTGGTGGCCGCTTGCTCGAAATTTCCGTAAAGTGTTTGGAAGAGAAGCGCCTTCGAGAGAACATTGGTCAGGTTTTATCGAAAATCGAACGCATCCAGTGAATCGATCAAAAGCAATGGAATGCAATCAAACATACATTCGTGCCTTTAGAATAAGTTTATCTTTCATGGAGAGACAAAATAACGTTAGCAATATCGTAAAAGAAATACTCATATCGTAGCGATTCATGGTATATGATTCGCTCGCTGTTAATTTTATAGATTGATAATTGTTTTCTTAATAAAAGAGGGTCTATAATCATATGAACGAAAAATTTAATAGTTTTTTTTCAGTTTTTTTATTCAGTATTGGTAGAGGCGGAACTACTTATGAGGCCTGGACTGAAAACCGTAGACCGAAACCACCGATATTGTTTATCACTTAGATTGACGTAATTCTATTTATCATTTACGTCGAGAGCAGGCATTTGAATGGACAGCGAGCGAAAACGAAAATGATTTCACTTGTTAGATTTTTGGCATACTGTTTTTTCTGTTTTTTATTAGTTAATTTTCTCCATTTAAAGCCTTGGTAGAATATGTTTTCGTTTGATGAATAAGTTTTGGTCTGATCTTTTCGTATGATTCAAAGTGCCTGCCTTTTATGGGCCACCAGTAAAAATGTTTTTTGTCACCTAACGTGGTCATCATCTCGTCATTGCAGTCGAAATTAATAAAAGGATTTAATAATTAGAAAGCGGTTTTAAATACATTGTACAACTAAAAAAAACATAAGATCTCTTTTTTATGAAAGCAGCTAAAGCTAACAATCTAAAGGTGATAACTCCTATAGCACAAAATAATATGAGTGATCGTGTTTAGAAAAACAAGTGTTATAATTGTTCGAAACGCTTGAGGTGACTATAGAAAATAGCCGAGGGCAATCATATGACAATGCAAACATGTATAAGGATAAATGAAATAGGCCCAACTGTGGGTTTTGGCATAGTATCATAAGGCAATGGAACGGTTTGGATGGCCCCGATTATCCCACCGCATGGGGCAAAATGGATTGATCCGCCTCTGAGTATAGGAATAGCTAGGAATTGTTAAATTTAATGTTCAATACACTCTACACCCAATATTATCTGAGTGCATAAAAAATGCATTAAAGATAGTTTTAAACAGAATTTTGTTAATTGTAAAGAAGTGCCCGTTTTTACTTCAAAAGTTTATAACTGAACAGGCACAAAAGATGAATTTTTCCAACTTGTTGGAACTTGCTCCAACTTTACAGGGAATATAGTATTTCAGTTTATACATGTGTTTGAAATTTTATTAGAAAGTCTCCTTTATTTATGTAAATTCGTCGGTTGGGGATTCACTTGATGTCAATTCGCTACGACAATAAATGTTAATGTTGATGAGTTGGATTCATAAAATGCCTTCTTAGCTGATTGTTACTAAGTGTATTTTTATTGGTAAATAAAAAAGGGTTCTCAATCGTGCTTCTCGTGTTAAAGTAGAATCACCGTTGGAGCGGCAAAAAATGTTATAGTAGACATAGGAATAAGTAATTCACGATTACTATGGCAACGATAATACTATATATAAGCAGTGCATCTGCTAATAAAGATTATTCGGTTAAGGAACCATTCTGCAATAGGTTATGGGCCCAGAAGAGTAAAAGCAAAAGTCGAAAATGAGTACTGGAAGTTCCGTTGAACAAAACGCTACGGAGGGAAGAGGAGCAGGATTGCCGACGGCTGGCGTAGGACGGCTCAACGGAATCAATCTTCCCATGGTAGAAAGGTTACGTGGACGTGAAAATTACTCAACATGGGCGTTTGCAATGCGGATGATCTTGATCCGCGAAGGAACTTGGAGTGCCGTGGAACCTGATGAAGGCGAAGTAGTGGACAAAGAGACAAAATTGCGTGCATTGGCAACAATCTGTCTGAGTCTGGAGAGTTACAACTACAGTCTGGTTCAGGACGCAACGGATGCAGCTTCAGCATGGAAGAAATTGGCCGCAGCATTTCAAGACACCGGATTGACCAGGAAGATCGGCTTGCTTCGGAAGTTGACGAACATAAGGTTAACCTCTAGCATGAGCGTAGAAGAGTATGTTAACGAGCTGATGTCGACTAGCCACAAGCTTGCTGCGATCGGATTTCAAGTAGACGATTCCTGGATGGTTGCATTGCTTTTAATGGGATTACCGGATCATTACGAACCAATGATCATGGGGCTGGAAGCATCAGGAGCGAAACTTACGTCGGATGCGGTAAAGGCAAAAATTCTGCAGGACGTGAAGTGTGATAGGAATCTTGATGGCAGCATGAATAACGAAGCATTGTACATAAGAAGAGAGTATAAACCAAAGGCGCAGTATAAGAAAAGGAGCGAAAAGACGTGCTATAATTGTAAAAAGCCTGGACATTTTGCAGCCAAGTGTCCAATGTCTGGAGAAAAAGGAAAATCAAGTTCACTATGGAGTTCGTTTGCTAGTGGCGATGCAAACAGTGAATCTTGGTATTTTGATTCCGGAGCAACTTGTCACATGGCAAAACCGAATCAACATTTTAGTGATGAGACAACGTTGCAGCAAGCGATATGGACAGCGAATAATGGCAGCATGATGGCTATAGCACGAGGTACAGTAAAATTAGAAGAGAATAACGCTAACGTATATGAAGTTCTGAAGGTACCTAATTTGGTTACGAATCTATTGTCTGTGAGTGCAATATGTAAAAAAGGGCACACTGTGATTTTTACAGCAGACAAATGTAAGGTTATAGATACAAATGGAAAAGTTATTGTATCTGGGAAAGAAGAAAAAGGCCTTTATAGATTGCTACAACCGAAACAGACCGGAACACCGCATGCTACAGGACAAAGCAAAGAAACTCAGCCAGTTTTGAGACGAAGTAATCGCCAGCGTAATTGTCCAAATAGATACAATGAGTTTGTAAGTTACAACACTATTTCAAACCATCCACCGGAAGAAGATATTCCGCAGAGTTACGATGAAGCTATGAGGAGACCTGATCGTGAAAAATGGATCGAGGCAATGAAGCAGGAGATGGTATCCCTGAATGAGAACCAGACGTGGATGATCACCGATTTACCAAAGGGTCGAAAAACCATTCGAAACAAGTGGGTTTTCTCCATCAAGCGAGGATCTGATGGAAATGTGGACCGGTACAAGGCGAGACTAGTTGTTAAAGGATGTTCGCAGAAACCGGGAATCGACTATGAAGAAGTGTATGCTCCTGTAGTGCGATATTCAACTGTCCGATACCTGATGGCACTTGCTACGAAGTTTGATATGGATGTGGACCAGATGGATGTGGTTACCGCATTTTTGCATGGAGAACTAGGTGATGAGCAAATTTTCATGGAGCAACCCGAGGGGTTTGCAATTCCAAATGGAAAAGTATGTAAACTGAAGAAAGCGTTATACGGTTTGAAGCAATCGAGCCGGGTATGGAATGCAAAGTTGAATGAAGTACTGCTAGAATTTGGCCTACAACGATCGAAAGTTGATACTTGTTTATATTGGAAGATGAATGAAGATAAAATGCTGTTCGTAACAATATATGTTGACGATCTGTTAATTTTCACGAATGATAATCCTTTGAAGAAAAGACTAAAACAATTTCTAATGCAGAAATTCAAAATGAAGGATTTAGGCACAGCATCACATTGTCTTGGCATTCGAATCAAGAGAGATCGAAGTGCAGGAATATTATCACTAGATCAACAGTTATATATCGAAGAGATTGTTAGGCGATTTAGAATGGTCGACGCAAAACCTGCAACAACTCCCATGAATCCTGATCTTAAATTGGAAAAGTCAATGTCACCAAAGAATGACGCTGAAGTTGAGGAAATGAGAAGTGTACCGTTTAAAGAAGCAATTGGATGTTTATCCTTTGTAGCGCAAATAACTCGACCTGGAAGACAACATTGGGAGGCTGTGAAGAATATAATAAGATATCTGAAAGGTACAGCGAGCAGGAAATTGCAGTACAGAAAGGATGAAAGCGGAGAATTGGCAGGATATACCGATGCTGATTGGGGAGGAGATCCTGACAGTCGCAGATCAATGAGTGGATACGTGTTTATGTTGCAAGGTGCAGCAATAGCATGGGGCGTAAAGAAGCAACCAACAGTAGCTCTTTCATCTTGCGAAGCAGAATACATGGCTCTCTCTCGAAGCATTCAAGAGGCAATATGGTGGAAAAACCTTTGTTCGGAATTCAGCGATGTAGGAACAGTTCTGATTTACTGCGACAATCAGTCTGCAATCATCATCGCTAAAAACGGATCGTATAACCCTCGGACGAAGCATATAAGCATACGCTACCATTTTGTGAATGAAAGCTTAGAAAATCAAGTGGTGAAACTCGAATATGTATCGAGTAAATTACAACTGGCCGATGGATTCACTAAGCCTTTGCAACGGATGAACCAGGCTAGGTTTTGTAATAGTATAGGAATCGTGAATTAGGGAGGAGTGTTATAGTAGACATAGGAATAAGTAATTCACGATTACTATGGCAACGATAATACTATATATAAGCAGTGCATCTGCTAATAAAGATTATTCGGTTAAGGAACCATTCTGCAATAAAAAATACCAATTCCGTTGGGCCAATATTTATTTACCGTTTATGGTTCACCTCGGGTCACCATCTAGCGGAACCGGCTGCATGCTATTAGATGTCACGCCAATAACGGCCACAGAGCCGTGCAATTCGAGGTCTGGTCCTTTAATACTGTGTGGATCGCTTCGATGTCGCGCGCGTGCCGTACGCACCATCTAACTCGGGGCAGTTACCTTCAGGCTAATTGGTTCTGCGGTCGGTCTGCTTGAGATCTCTTGATTGAATCCCTCCTCTCCCTTCGGCCACGGGCATTCACATTCCATTCCACCTAGAATCGAAGGGCTCCTTTCGGGTGATTAATGAGATGGAACCGACTGCCCGGTGGAAGATAGGTGGAAGGACCCGTTTAATAACGGTTGATTGCATAGACGGTGAGACGGGCAATTGATCGAATGCTGTGGCCAGCCGACGCCAGTGTGTGTACAGGATGGGAGCAGGATCAAACATTACCTGTAGTATGCGTAAACCACCACCTTATTGCCCGGAAGTGTACAATTTTGCACGCGGTTTGAAAGGAGTTTAATGAGCCAGGAAAACACACTCTACACGAGCCGGTGCAAATCAATTTGCAACCTGTACGTCACGTACGGCTGTTTTAAGAAGTAATTAAGGACGGCTACTCACCGCGGTTGACTTAGCTGATCACAATGATCATCGAAAGCGACATAATAAATTGCACAAGATCGCGATCATTAAGCATCGCCGGTGCTTGTGGGATGTCGAAGGGAACTCGTTTAAACCCGAACGATCGAATCGAACGTTCCGGTACAGCGGACCGTACAATCACACTTCCGAACGGTTAAGGTCAGCGCCGGCTCGGTCGCGCGAGTGGGTAGACTCCATTTCCGACCTCGTGAATCCTTGCGTCTGCGTCTGCGTCCGCGTGGCATCGACGGCTCGTGGCTGAGTGCACCGTTGCGTGTAAAGGGCCGCACGGAATGCGAACCAATAAAGCGCTGATGATCGGGGTAGGGGATCGTGGTGCATTTCGTCGGTGACCTCTTAGCACGCAATTTCAATTGGGAAATGCATTCCAATGCGAATCCGAATGGCGGTACTTCCCGCGGCTAACAGCAACGACAACGGTCACCTGTCACGGTGTCAATTATGTTGTTTATTTTAGTAACAGGTGATCGTTCGGTCAAGTAGGTCAGTTGATCTTAACGACCCAAAAAAGCGTGGGTATTTTCTTATTTTGTTGGGCATAACTCAATCTGGCCCGAGTTGATCTACCTGGTCGAAAAGGTTTTCAGATTGATAGCATTAGAGAGATTTTCGATCAATGACGGTGTTGTCGATGATACAATCGATGGCACTTGGGTTTTTTCACTAATTGTTCCGTACTGCCATTGAAATATTATAACTATATACTTGTACAAACCATCTAGCAGTTGGCGTTCTATTTTGAATTAAATGGACTATGGATTTAAATATAATTAATTTTCGACCTTTTTTCTGTCATTTTCCAATCTAATATATTATCATCTATATAAGTAACTGTTTCAACAAATCCTAAGCCTGTTACATTTAGAAATTTTTTGTGCTATCTTTCGTCATTTAAGTTATATCTAAGCCTTTTATTAGTTCTCTTTCATTTATAAATTCAAATGTCTTTGTAAACAATCTTCTTCTTCTTCTTGGCGTAACGACCTCTTGGTCATGCCTGCCCGTTAAGGGCTTACGAGACTTGTGTCCCTGTTGTACGTGGATAGTCAGTCCTCTCGTACAGGGGAGGGTCCGGTCTCGGTTGGGATTCGAACCCACGCCGTCGAGGTGGTGAGCCCCGATGCTCATGGGCCGATTTTCTAACCGGCGCTACCGCTCGGCTGTCGCGGACCCCCAAACAATGTTATTATTATTTCTTTCTCGAACGGTCGGGCGATCATAAAATGAAAGACATCAATTTCAGCGACGAACCCCAACCGACACCATATTATTTTCAATTTTTAACGAACTTGCTTTGTTAATTTCAATATTAAGTATGAGAATTTACCACTTGAAACATTGATTGATTCCTTTTTAGTTTATTGAAAACTATATAAAATATGTGATTTGCTCAATCTCTAGTTGGGGGAAGATACAGATCAGATTATCGGCCCTATTCCGGGGAACGGTCGTTCCCGGGAAGGGTCGTTCCCGTAGTTTGTTTACGTTTAACTGTCAAATTTATTTAAAAATGTTCGTTTTCTGTTCTACGCCAGAGTTAAACTGTTATACGCGGGAACGGTCGTTCCCGCATTGTATGGGGAAAATTTTTGCTGCTCTTTGAGCATCCGTTCAATCGTCTACCCGGGTAGTTTTGGAGTTTTATTTTCAAATAACTTTTGATTGGATTGTCGTATCGGCATGAAACTTTCAGAATGACTAGAAAAAATAATTTTCTATCGTTTTGCTAAACCAAATTGTTTTTTAAAGGAATTTAAATGATTGTTATTTGCAGTTTTCGGTCGACACCCCTTACTCGTTCAACCGGTCAACCCGTGTAGCCTATAAATTTGTATGGGAGATTCCGTTTTCTACCCTTATTAGACGAGGAATGTATCTGTCATATTTTTCCAGAAGTTATCTGCCAAACGCTCTTGACAGATACATTCCTTCCTCAAAATCGGAATCAGGCATGACCGGTTCCGATTTTCTTTCGAGGGGCATTTATATGTCAAAGTGGCGATTTGTTTACTTTTTGCTTTGTTGTTTGCAACGGATTTTGTTCGTTACTCTAGGATGAACAAAACGCTAAATTCAAACATGAAAATGATCAAATAATTGCAAAACCCATTTTCTGGAACTTTGCGTTATTACACGAGCGGTCACCATTTATATGTCAAACGCCCTGCCAGAACCTACTTTGACAGTAAAAGGATGGAAAAATATGACCGATACATTCCTTGTCTAATAAGGGTATTCCTGTACGTTGAGATGTCGGAGCGATTTGAAATTTTCAGTGATGATACTTGAGGCTATTTTCTAAATGATAAGTGTATGAGTGTTAATTTTCAAAATTCATTACGTATATTTATTTGTGTTTTCTTAAAAATTCACCCTTCACATCTACAACCACCTACCAGTTTAGACCATGCCATGGTATATTATAAATGGAAGTTTGCATTTTGTGCAGTTTAGTTCAGTCCTAGATGCAATTTTTTTTACAATTTTCGGAAAAGCTACATAAAATATTTTAAAACGAATAAACTTTCAGTCATTTCATACTATCGTCGTCTTTTGTTGCACTCTATCTGGGAACAGCACTTTGTCCGATACTTTACTCTTTTTTCGTCTGCAATGTCTGTTTGGTGTAATCCATTCTTTGTATTGAGTTTTTTCATTACTCTCACCATTTAAATTTACATGTATTTGGTACAATTGTTTGCCTTAGGGACTATACAATACAAAACTTAAAACTAGCTTAAATAGGGTGAAGGACTCTGGGAGAGGATACAGGAACGGAATTGGGAGATGGTGATATTGAAGTCAAAAAGACCGCTCACTGAATTGAAGGTCGATAGCGACCGAAGCAACGGATCGTTCTGGCCAGAACTTGTCCGGCAAGTGGGAAGCAGGAAAGGAGGGTTATCATCTATCACGAAGATGACGCGAAGGGATGTAGCAGGGTAAGGAAGATAGAAGGAGAGGGGCATCAAGGTCATGGAGGAGGAGGTTCGCGATGAACAAGGATTGGGTGGCCGCATGTTTTTGCTGAAAGTCCGAGCAAATGCGACGCGACGGGTTGTGGGGAATAGGAAATGCAGAGTCGTTGACAAAACGTCTCGTAGCGAGGCGAGTAAACTTGCGCTGCACACTTTCAAGTCTGTTCATTGATGTAACCCCCGCAGGGGACCACACAACACAGGAGTATTTCAATATTGGGCGGACCCAACAGCAGTTCAGCGCCCTCAAACAAAAAGGGCTGCTGACATGCGCGTTATAAGGCCAAGTGTCCTGATCGCTCTATCCACTATTGAATTGATATGGTCAAAGAAAGTGAGCCGGTTATCCAGCCACACCCCAAGATCCTTCACCACAGATACCCTTATAAGTGGATTCCCACAAAGGATTCCCACAAAGTAATCGAAACAGATCGGATCATGAATGCGTCCGAACGATACATTTTTGTGGACAGAGCACTAGGCCGTTTACGGAGCACCAAGCAGAAAAGTCATTGAGGGATCTTTGGAGAGAATGGCAGCCAAGGCCTGGAAGGACACCCTCGCAGTCGTTGAAGAAGATGGAAAATAGGAGAGGACTCAGGACGCTCCCCTGAAGGACGTAAAGAGAAATGATTCGGCACTCTCACCCTAAAGGAGCGACCAAAGAGGAAGGATTGAAACCGCGATAGCAGGTAGAGGTGGTAGAAGGCTACAGCCTAGCCATACAGCCTGGCCATATAATAAAGCTCATAGCCGTGCATGCTAGAAGGGGAAGAGGCAGTTACTGACCCAGAGGATAAAGAAGGGGGGATTAGAGGGTTATCTCAGCGGGAGTTTACGTGGCTCTAGAACGTCCGGTGATTGGTCGTGAAACGAGCTTGCAACCCGTAGCGGATGTGGTTGTAAGACTGGTAAACAGACGCGTCATAATTAACACGTTAAGCGCTATGCGCAAATTGCATTTCCGTTCTGCCAGCAAGTCGTAGAAACGCCGACCTAACTTACGGGTCTGTCCGAGCATACTGACTCCGGGAAAGGACACTGTTGGCCCCACAGGACCGACGTAGCGCTTAACGTGTTAAAAACATCACGATGGAACGGGGTATGATGAGCGTAGTCTTTGGCACATAACTTGGTTTTAGATGTGAAAGGTGAAAGTTTTTGGAACCGCAAATAAATATACGTAATAAATTTTTAAATTAATGACTAACGCACTATATTTTGAAAAAAATCCCCAAGAATCTTCACTTAAAGTTTCAAATCGCTCCGACATCTCAATAAAAAGGTCTTTTGTCTGAGGTACAGGAACACGGAATCTCTGGGAAGACCGGTTGAACGTTTACGTAGGTAACACGTGAAGGTTAACCAAAGCTTTTGGTGGTACATATTTAATTTTATCATGTTTCAGCGTCATTTATGATGGGAAAATGAATAAAATTCATGTTTTGAGCAATTGTAACTACACAAATCACATTACAACGTAAACAAACTATAGTAAACAAACGAGACGATTGATTTCGGCTGTAAAAATACCGCCTACTATAACGCCTTCTGTTATACTGTCAAAATCGTCGGGAACGACCCTTCCCGGGAACGACCGTTCCCCGGAATAGGGCCGTATAATTGTATTCATTTTTAAGTCTTATTTAATATTTGTATCACTCTTATATTTCTACATATTGTATTTTCATCCCCAAAATATGTAATGAAAATAAATCCTATCCATTTTTCAGACCATCGTGGATTTTTAAAATACAATTTAAAGTGTCATCCTTCAGTCATTTGAGACTAGCGTACTCTAGGAGAAGGCTTGCTTCAAATGTTTATGATCGGAAAACTCCATCAACCGTCGTGTGCCCGTAAAGACTTGACCTTAACTACTCGGATCAAATCGTGGTGAAGTGCAGCGCGCTAACATTGATAGCAATTTATCACCCTTTAGCAACCATCCTGCGGACCGTGGCTAAAGGAAAGCCGACCTGCGTTGTGAAACCGAGCTGTTCCTCGAACCAGCTGCAACGGCCGAGTGCATGCTCGTTCTCAGAGATCGGACGAATGCCAGAATTTCAAGTGCAATGTCAGCACCACTCGGTGGACCTCGATTGGCTCGGTGAGTCAGGGCGGTGTGATCGACCAGCTGCTAGCTCCTGCACCGTTTTCAGAACTTATCTCGACCACCGTAGGCGAGAGACCGTGGTGGTAAAAGGAGTTCGTCCTTGTGCAATCGCTCCCTTCCCACTCCCAAGGGCTTCCGTCGAGAGCGATCGCGGCGCGACTCTTTTCCTTTCGCCCAAGACTCGTCGCGTTGCATCGCGTGCTCGAGGGGACCGTCGGCGGAATGGCATTCATCGGCAATCGGATGAATCTCGGCCGTTCGATCGCGTTTCGGATCGATCAGAACAGAATCGCGGAATGGAGACGGAGAAGGGACCTTCCACTTGACCGACTGACAATCGGTGGCAATTAAGGCACACAATATACGTTGCACCTTGAAAGTTACGGCTCTTGCCGTCATCGGTCCGATGTCGGGCCAAATTAAAGGGAGTTCAATGGACGTGGCGTCGGCCCTGGGATGGTTTCCGCAAAAATGAGATGGTGAAATAGTGACCCCACACACACGCACACATACACACTCTCAGTGGTCAGTGTTGCAGACGTGACGCTACTCTCGTGCGGTGGAAAACTCGTGCTCGTCTGCAAGGATCGGAACTAGAATCCTCGGTAGCCTCCACGTGGCGGGCAAGGCTCTCCAGTCCGTGGCTAACCTAATGAGATGCACTTGAATTCGGTCATTGTCTGGCCAGCCAGCCAGCCAGCCACCTCGTGGCTGTGTGGGTACGTGACCGGTCGGCAGTATGTTAGTGTGCCGGTGCTTCGATGGCCGGTTGAGGGTTTTTTTGTTCCGCCCTCCAGCCCGGTGGAGAAGGCCTCGCCAGATGGTGACGCTACTTCCGAGTTATAGCCCACGTTGTGAAATCCACCGGTCGGAGCTCGGCTGGGGCTGCTTAACCCTGGTGGCCTCGCGTGCACGACGAACGAATAGCGTGTGAGGCGGCCCGACTGTGGCGAACCGGCAACCGAACGGATCGTGCCGCTCGGCGAAAGATAACAATCACAACCCCTGAAAGAGAAGGCGCATAAGCCCACTCTAACGGGGGCCGGCGGTAAGCTATGGGAAAACGCTACACCCTAAGTCGGGGCTTGTACGCTCGCGCATAGGAAAAGCGCGTTTTCCGATGCACCTTCCCCGATCGGCCGCTTAGTGTATCTTACGTGCGCGACTAAGATAGCCATCTGGCCGCCATCTTGGTTGATTTGGATGCGGTTTGTTTTATGAGCAAATGATTGACGGCGGATGATGGACTTTTGCGTTAAACGGTCCGCGCCGCGAGAAGACCCGCGAGCTCTGGCGAGCCCATCCGAAGCCGGTGGGGATAACAACTGTAGCAGATGCAGAGGAATAGTGGCGGGCCGAGGGCGAAGGTCGGGAAAATAGTACAGCGTGCCACACGGCTGCTAATGAATGAATATTTGAATAGTAGAGTAGCGACCAAGAGGCAATCATTAGTAAACAAGCAGATAAATCTGAGCCTTACGTAATGGGTTTCAAGCAGGCCTGTGTTACTACCGAATAATAAGTGCAACGGTGCGGTTTCCAGGTGAGGTCACACTTTATTGGTCATTATCATTCGGGGAAGGTTTTTTGTTTCCTCTCAGTCTGGGCCAGGAAAAATTGTTCAATGATTTCGTTTCAGAACCATGAAGCAGTTTTGGATTTTAAAATATGAAGAACATTCGAAGCGAGGTGCCGTTTTAAATGTGTGATTATTTGCGTAACAAATTTCAAATTGCTTTTACGAGCGTATCATACCATGTTTGGCCCTGAATGACGCAAGCAAACTTAAAAAAATAAAATCTACCGTTTCAATCGTTTTATGATTCGAGAACCATGTACACTTCAGGTGTACATGACGGCCAAGTAATCGTTAAATGATGCATATATTACATATCGATCTGGTATGACGTGTGGCAATAGAGTCTCTTGCGTCGGAAACTGCATCGATAATGTTAATTTAATATTTTAGCAAACTTCTGCATACAAACGGGGACTGGTACTCCGTACTAATTATTTCATTTAAAAAAAACAAGCTTTAACATTAAGTGTAAAATAAAAAAATATATAATCAAGGCGATGTATTACCAACAGTAAGTTCGTAAGTTAAGTTAGTTTTAATATTTTATATTTTGTTCAATAAATTAAATTCCCAATTTATATAAAAACTATTTCAATTTAGAAATGAGACGCAGATGATGCTTCCGCGAATTAGTTTTCTAAAAATATGTTACCACTTTATTGTTACCATCGGATAAACTACAATTTTTTTAATACAATAATTATTATTTATAGGTAAACATATACAATTACAATACAATATTTTGACATTTTATGAAAGTTTGTCGAACACAGTTTTTTAGTTTATTGATTATTACTATTTTTTTTTAACTGACTACGAAGCTTGAATGGCTTCTTTTCAAATGGACATCAAACCTGTGCTGCATTCATTAAATTAAAATTAAGTTTAACAACGAGTGCCTAAAACAGTAAATTTAAAAGATAAGTAAAACTGATGGCGGCATTTAAATGGAATATACATAAAATCAACAAGACGATCTATTATTCTTTCTAATTGTGTTTATGTCTAAAAAACATAAAATGTTAAAATGATTAAAATGATCAAAAACTAATTCCGGAAATGAATAATTTATTTTGTGTAAGAAATATGTAGTCAACACTCTCTAAAACAAGATTTATAAATCAATTATTCGATAACGGTATGGATCGATGATATCTTCAATTTATCGCACGGGACACATAAACGTCAGATTGATCTTTATTGGTTTCCAGTCGAGACATGAGCACACACAAAAACTAAACCCCCAACGGTGGAAGTTTAACTAACGGTTCGTATTAATGGAAGCTAACAAATTATCGGTCGTTTAAAAACAATTCCGCCATCATGAACGGCACCTCCGGCTTGCAGCGCATCCGCAGCCGAAGGTCGCAAAGTTCCGTAGGCTAAGAAAAAAACCAGTTGCCAAAAAATGTCACCGGCCATTGTACGCATCGGTTTTGGTGGCTTAATTTGGCACTGTATTCTGTTTGCTCTTTATGTGTTGTCGGAAGGTTTGGTTTGCCTTCTGGTAGCTCGTCTGTTTCCGCTTCGTACGCTTCTGCCCGCCGCGCATGATCGACACCGTGCTCTCGTGATCGGTGGCCGGAGGGATACCGGCAGAAAATACCGGTAACACGCCGATCACAGACCACCGGCAGCCAGTGCCCCTTCTCCTGTCCTCCACCCTTCCACCCGGGGACGGCAGAGCAGAGTTCGACGTTCAAGTTCAAGATCGGTCAACCGGACCGAAGCGCGGTAGGACCCGTCGGCTGCGGCTGACCGGCTGTTGGTCGAATTTACGTTCACCTCTGCACCTGAACCGAATGGGAAGGGATCGTGAGAGTGTGTGACTGCGAGAGGACGAGGAGGGAGGGGAGGGAGGGAGTCGTATCGCGAACTTGACGCGAGAACGATGAACGAGCGGTCACCCGTAACCGTAAAACCTGTTACCCGCCATCGGACCCGATTTAGGGCCGTTTTGTGCCTCGCTTTTTTACCTTCCAGTTGTTGCGCCAGTTCGTTAGCAGTGACGCATGAGTATATGGGAGGTGATTTGTTTATTAGAAGACTCACCCCACCTCCCCCTCCTCTTCCTGGGCAAACGTGTGAGTTCATCGAAAGCGCGCAGATCAACGCCCTCAAGGACGGTGGAAGACGTCAGCTCCAAAGAAGCGGGTTTGCCGGGCGCAAGGATATCCACTAGGTTTTGCGTCGAAGAGAAGGGCTTCCAGGCAGCTTCCTGTTGTGTGAACCCTCGGGCGGTTCCGAAAATCGCACATCCTGGCAGGAAGGACAGTTGCTTCGTGGCCACACGAAGCATTGGTTCCTTGTTCCGCCCGCTCGTCACGCGAGACCGCGGGTGTCTTTCAGGATCAAGGTAACACTACTGGCCTGGTACGGTTTGCGAATATTTTTGCTCTCCACCACCGATCACCACCACAGGATTGGTCGCGATCGGTGACAGCTGGGGTGATTGCCAGGTTTCTTCGGGCAGCGATGGCAGACCGGCAAAGTTTATGGACTGAAACGGCTTCCGAACCGCAAACCCCCTCTCCGGTGGCGTTAAGTGGGAGGGTTTGATAAATGTTCGCACTGACGTTTTGGGTGACTGACTGAGGTAGGACTTTGCGCCATGCCAGGTGTGGAGGATTAGCGTAGGCAGACCTCGACCGAGCAATGTCCTTTGCGGCACCAGGAACAACCGCGCTTTGAAATGAGATGGAGGTTGGGTTCAGCACTGGTGAACCGGTTGCGGACGGAAGCGGCCACTTGATGTTACACGTTGTTGAAAATTTCGGAAAAAGGAAACGACCGACGATTAAAAGTCGATATACTTACAAGGAAGGTGACCTGGGTGAAACAGTTCCGTGGGTGTTGACATGGGTTTTTTCGAGTCGTTTGATAAAATAAATATGAAAAGAAAATAAAACCAACATAATACGAGCCCCCGCACCGTGGAATGCCATTCTGTGTGTTGTGTCATTTTGTAGCCGGTGAGATTAATTGGAAAATAAATGAGAAGATTATTGACCAGAGAAACATTGATTAATGAAATCATACCAGTTTTGTGTGGTTTGCATGATAGCCAATTAGTTTGAAACAAAATATGAATTGTTTTATTTATTTTGAAACAAAATTGCACCATCGTTTGCAATACTTTTTGTCATCATTATTATGTAGATGTTACGAATTTGAGCTACACAGACTCGCCTGTAAACCTTTTTTTCTGATTATATGCGTTCTAAGTAGAGATGTTAGCGAGGTAAATACGCTCACAACCTAGACTATTTACATCGTGTTCGTGGGGTATGTTGACCCTGTAATGAACTCATTTGTTTGTGAGCGGCTGCGTGGTTTGTTCCTTGTTGATAACACAATGTTGTTGGCTATTTTGTTCTAGCACGATCTAGGTTTTTTAAAGTGTCTTGGAAGGTTAAAGCTTTACCATTCTTGTTTTTTTTCTTTTTTTTACAGAATGTGTCAATAGAGTTGTACTTCTGTACAAGGACATTCTTTTCAAGTTTGTTTTTTTTGTACAACCTAACAACAGTATCCTAACAACAGTATGCTCGTAGATAAAACGAAGAAAATAAAAGACGTTCACCACACGAACCAGGAAAAGTTGAACTTGGATGGCTGAGTATCCTTGATCTTTCAGGACGTGTCGAGATTCTCTTTTAATGTCAAACCTATTCGGATTTCCTTACGGGTTTTTAGAAAATAGCATAGCTAAACTTTATTCTGCTTCCAATATTGAACGTTTCACGAGAACCTAGGAATCTTTAATTCTACTGAATTTATTATGTTTAGTGAAATGCAGTTCGTGAATAGGATGAACATGTTGTGGCAAATATAAATATTACAAAAAGGAAGTTTTAATTTTTTTTTTAAATTTATTTCTTGAATTAGTAAAATAGTTTAACTCCTTCCAACACAGCCACAGTACTGCACGCACCATTTGAAATATAATTCGAGAACAAGGAAAGTCATTCTGATGCTCTTTAGATAGAAATGAATAGAAGGTATAACTAACTAGGAATATTTTGAGTTTTGTAACCAAATTAAGTATTTTTCAAATAATGTGAGTATTTTAATTTGCTTGAAAATAAAGTTTCAAAGAAATCGATAAATGGATACAAATCAGTCATTTTGGGTGTTATAAATATATAAATTGAATGTGTGGTCTCATATGATTCCATAGGATCGCGATAAATAAGTTTCATATAATACACTAAACATTTTCATTATTTGTTTCCGATTTGTGATATGTGTAACAAAAATATTTAAATCGTTTCTTATTTAGAGTATACTTCGGAATCATTTTATCCGTTCTTCTTCTTCTTCTTCTTCTTCTTGGCGTAACGACCTCTTGGTCATGCCTGCCCGTTAACGGCTTACGAGACTTATTTTTCCCTGTTGTACGTGGATAGTCAATCACTCTTGTGCAGGGGAGGGCACGGTCTCGGTTGGGATTCGAACTCACGACGTCGAGGTGGTGAGCCCCGGCCGCTCATGGGCCGATTTTCTAACCGATTTCTAATCGATTTTATCCGTTAGCAGCCATATTATTGAATCAATGTACGAATATGATCATCTCACTGCTTCAAGTAAACTTGACCCGTCTAATTGGACGGGGTTTCCATAGCTCCGTAAAATTCCCACGGGCCAGGGCACCTCAGGGCGCTTCGGAAGAGCGCTACAAGATGGGATGACCTAACGGAACACGGATCTCCTCCCGAGGCTACGTTCTTAGAATGGGGTTCTAAACGCTTCCGCTCCAGGGGAACCTCCACTGGCCGCTAATTACCGATGAGAAATGATCGCCCCGACACGAAACGCGCGCCAATCGATACCCTACGCCCTTCCTCCCAATCCGATTGGTTCGCCGAACAGACGGATCGGACGGAACGGGCACGTTCTAATGTGTTTAGTGCCGTTTTCAAGGTCACACCGCGCTCGATCTGGCACGCTCTCATCCCCATTACGCTTCGCTGGAGCTGGCCCGACCCAGCGACCATTCCTTCATCTTGTTCAGAAGTCGAGTCTAGGGGAGGAAATTAAAAAAAAAACCAACCCCCCGAATGGTTCCGGGCAAGTCCGGGTTCTGGACCGTCGTAAGCCACACTTAGTTGGAGAACGATTTCAAGGCAGCCCGCAGAAGAACAAGAAGTCACGTAGGCCACCCGGACCGGAGCGCTCGATGGCGCAAATCCACCCCCCAGCGGATCGGATGGGGTGGTAGTTTTCCTGCCTCTCTCTCTCTCTCTCGCTCTTTATCTCTTCGTAGCTTTGCTCTCCATGAGTGCGCGCATTTCCTGATTTTTCGCATATTCGATCACGATTTCTCTCTTCCTCTCTCTTGTCCTGGTGAACGCTGGTTTGCAAGTTGCTCTTCTGAGATGATCCTCGAATTGTTTGCAGAATTAACAGTTTTTCCTACTCCATCCGTTGCATTCACTTGCATTTCCATGCCGTCCCATTCGCTCGCAATGTCTATTCGAATGCTGCTCGAACAACTGCTCGAAAGCGGCCCCGGTTCAGGCCCCTCTCTCTATCGCTTCTCTCTCCCCTTCTTGGACTTTGGCTGCTCATCGCGGAACCGCGCAAAGCACCCGCCGAGAGCGCGCGGAGTTGGCCGTTACCGCGAAGGCGCGCAAAGCTCCCAGATTTTCAAACTGCGCTTGTTTATTTTTTCTTGCCACGCACGTGTATGTGTGCTTTTTTCGACTGTGTGTGGAAACGGTGCTAAGGGGGGCGCCAGTACTTAGTGGTCGAATGTATAAAATCACTTCGCGCTCGCTACCACCGAATCATTCGACGCTCAGTGCTTCAGCAGCCAGGATCATATCGTCCTAGTCCAATCCCCTCTCGGTTGTGGTACAGTACAACATTTCCCCCCAGCCCCACTCCTTTTCCAACCTTCATCCCGCGTGGATCCTGGGACCAGCAGTGCAGGATAACTGTGATAAAACAGCAGTCCGGAAATCCGTAGGATTCGAGCACCCGTTCCAGAGCCGTTTCGTTCGTGTAGAAAGAAACTAACAAACCCGCTCGTGCAGCAATGAATCTAGTAAGTTTTTTGCATCCTACAAATTCCTGCGTGCACCATCGAAGTGACGACGATCGACCGGAAGCAGTTAGTTGAAGTAGTTTAAATGGTTGGCATTTTCCAACCCGAGTGAAGGATCAGCCAGTGAACGTGTGACTCGTTGGTGTGTTGAACTTTCGTTTCGTCGTGCTATGGAACTGATCGTGTGTATGTGTGTGTGTGAGTGTGTTTGTATGTGTGAGGAATTGGCAAACCGTCGAGCCGGGAAACAATATCATCTCATTTGCTTCCCCGTGCTGAATCGTTTCCCCCTCGAAGTGGAACAGCGCCCTGTACGTTTTCCGGCATAAATGGAACAAGCAAGAGGAGAAAAGGGGAAGAAGATGCTAAAAAAAAAGTGATAAGCTACGGAAAGTACCGAAAACGAAGCCGGTCCAAGCGCTAACCCGTCTTCAGGCGGGCGGTTTTGGATGTGTTTATTTTTTTCCTCTTCTCTTCGAATTTGATGTTGGCTCGTTGTTTTCCTCTATTTGTTCATTGCCATCGGAGGTAGTTTAGGAGAAAGAAAATGTTTCTCCCGGCTGCCTCCACGCAATATGGGGAGCTTTTCCTGCCGCAAAGTGTGCGTGCCAGTACTGTTTTCTTTTTCCCCCGCCAACATGCGTGAACACTGTTTGCGTGTGCGTTTGACGAACTTCGCCGAAAAACAAACATTGCAGGCGTGTAATTTTATTTCTAGCCTTTATTTTCGGCGTGGCACGAAAAAGGATGGATGCTCCCATCGCCCAGCGGTGTAGTGGAATGCCGGAAAGGGGCACACTTTTCCAACCCTCCCGTCTGGTTCCCCTCAGGAAACCAAAAAAGATAAAAATAACGCACATGAAGATGCCTTCTCCCCTCCCCGGAACCCTTTGCCTGCGCGAAACGTGATAATCATAATCGAGCTTGAGAAGTGGCGCCCATTAGCCTCCATCATTACCCTCCGGTTCGGGCGAATGTGCGAACGGAAGAAATTGAATGATTGAGCCGGAGTCGGACCGATCGATTAGTGGCCTCTTCCGGGCTGCCACTGCTCCCCACTCGAGACGGCTGACCTCTGCGATCCATGCAAAAGAGGCAAACGATCGTTGAAATTCATTAGCGAGCAGGGTTTTTCCACCGACCTGCGAAAATTGGCCCTCCCCCTCCTGTTGCGAGTCGCCTGTGATTCACCGTGCTACGATCGATTCGAAATGCCATAGAATACAATGGCGTAATTCTTGAACCGGTAGCCTTTCAAGACGAAGAACAAAAACTCTCGAACAAGGATTCTGAATACCCGAAGGTTTCGGTTTCAAGGTTGGCCATATCTTTCGACAACTCCAAATTGGTGCTGTTTGTTTGGCCCACTCCGCCTTTATTTAGCCACTTTTTGAAAGTACATGCGCTAAGAAAAACTCCTCCATCGCGCACAACCGGGAACTGGATAGACAGGACAGGTTTCGTTGCTATCGAGTTGTGGAACGAAATTGAAAGCAGAGGCCAGCCAGCCATAATTTGATGAGCTCGTTGACCATCGGGTGGCGTTGTAAAATTATGTCGTTGTAGACCTCGGCAGCATTGCTCGGAAAGTCAGGGAGAAAAACAAAGGGGAACAAAAGCCATCGGAAGATTAAATTGAGTCATTTTGCAACGCCCTAATTGTGCAATTATGTTTTTAGTTGCACGTTTATCATCAAACGTTTGCGCCCAGCGTGGCGAAAGAAAGTGAATTCATTCGAGCTGGTCCGTTTTATTTTCCCTATTCGTGCGTGTGTGACCTCATTCGGTATTGCACTGTTTGGCGCAAGCTTCTTAATTCCCTTTCGATCGTTAATCATTTTGAAAGGGAAAACACCCATTCCCGGGCGCTCCTAATGTTGAGGAGGCTGCTAATCTCCTATTAGAAATTTATTTGATTATTTCTTATCGTTCGATGGCGCCCCTAATTTACGATCCCCTGTGTAGCTTCCACATTATGTTTTGATAAATTTATTGAAATCCGGACCCATATATCACCGTGGGGGCTGTGTTGGAGCGCACGTTCGATCTTGTGAACGATGGCTTCCCCGGGTGAGGTGATATGATTAATGGGACAGCCTTATTAGCATGAACGCACCAAGAGAGAAAACCCTATCGCCCAAGCGGAAGCGCGAAAGAAACATCGTAAATAGGGTTTATCGTTCCCTTCCGATGTTGCGATTGTGTCCACATAATTCGATCGCGCTTTCCAATCGCGAGCTCGTGGGAAATGCTTCCGAATGCCACCGTAAGGTTGGGTGAGGTAAACGATTAAGGGAAAAATGCACTCTTTCTTATCTCATGCTTTGTAGGGAAATGTAGCCCTCAGATGTAGCCGTAGATGTCGGCGGTGGTAGTGGACTCATGAAGTCGCTGGACAATTTGTAAACGCTATTCGCATGTGCACGTGCACGCGCGTGGACTTGAATTTTCCATTAATTTGTTGCCCGTCACTATCGCTATCGCTGGTGTTTCGCGTGCAATGAGCGATCGTATGTAAGGCTGGACCGGTTTTGAACCGCGTGGTGTGGAAGAAACAGCTGCGCCGGGAAGAAGTAAGCGATGTGGAGGAATGCTAAGAGATTTCCCTTTTTTCGAAGCGAAAAGCGGCTCCAGTGTTCGACGGTTGAACAAGCGAAAGGAAGGGAGGGGGCATGAACCACGGTGTTTTTGACCTTTCCTAGGCGCCAGCCACTGGTTTCCGAAGGGTGAACCGTGTTTTAGTGTGTGTGTGTGGGTGGAAATGGAGGAAGCAAGAATAACATGCAATAAAATAAAACTTAACAATGAAGGAAAAAAATCGAGAGTGAGTCCGTTAATTGTCATTACGGAATCGCTGAGCCGTATGTTCCTCCCCACCCACAGACCCTCCCCCAGCGCAGCCTTAAAGTGTCCGTTTGACCTTCAGCTCGGAGTCGGCGCGATTCGGTGCGTGCCATTCCGTTCGTCACATTCCGACCAAGTTCACAATGGAGGTCGACCGCACGGAGCCGCGCTGCTCGCCGAGAGCCGGGGCCACTCTCCGCGCCGAAGGTATCTCCTAATTAAAGCACATTAACCACACGGACGGGCCGAAAACTTCGCAGCCGGTCGGCAATCGGAGGAAAAACCGCAAACCGGCGATGGCCGATCTTGGCGCGCGCCCCAGGAAGCCATAGACCGTCCTATGCCCGGTGCGTCGTCATTGACATTGATTTTATGATTAGACGGTTGCGCGCGTACCGGGTGTTTATGAGAGGTGCCCGGGTGAGTGTGTTACACGAAGCGGGGGTTAATGAAAAAAAAAGAATGCCACACCACGCCGACGACGGACGTCACCGGCTCGAATTCGTTACATCGCTCGATGATGAACCTCGGAGAAGACGGTACACATGGCCGACGAATCCGAAGGGCATCCAAGATCGAATCCGATCGGGGTGTAAACGGCGTGACGGTGAAGATTGTAGGGTTTTCCTTCAACGCTGGGCCACGGTGACACGGTTGAGAGCTGGGTCAATAGAACGGAAGCTTAGCTAGGGGAGCTGCAATTAACGTGTTGGACGGAAGCGAGGAGGGTGAGACGAGCGGGATTTGAATGAGGTGATGAAAAACTGTCGTTAAGTTGCGATCATATGATGCAATTCTTGCAAGATAATAGCGGCTTAACTTTGATGATCTATGATACGCCCGAGCTTTTTAAAAGTCCCAATTAAAAAATATTCTATTAATGAGACTCTTTAATCCTAATTTAAGCTCACAAATACAAATGCAAACGTTGCAATTCCCGCCCATATCTTTCAATTAGGCAAATAAGAAAGCCTCACGCTTTTGCATTCAATTTAGTCTTATCGCAAACATCGCTGCTAACATGCGCCACCACCCAAAAAAGCGTGGGTAAATTAAGACCTCCAAAAAACTGTTCGAAAACCTCACGCTAATGTGCGATGATCGCGCTCGATGTGCTGCGCAACGGAGCCATACGGAGCGTGAAGCACCCCGAACAATAAACACTCGCCGAAACAAATCAAAAGACTTCAACGGTACACCGCAAGCGATGAACCCTCGCTTTTGTTTGCACACCGAGCATATTATGCAGCCGTTCGGGCTCGCCGGCTGGTGGGCTGCAGCTTATCCGGCCTGTAGCATACCGATTGTGCTTTTTTTTCACCGATAAAAGTGCCATTCAAATCGGAGCATAAGATGCCTGCCCACCCTCGTAGGAGATTGCGGTGCGGTAGAAAAATGCCACCCGTTTATGAACCATTTTCCACGCTTCGGTTCGTATGGTGAGGTGTACGACATAATCGGGCTGTTTGGTTCGAGGGTGGAAAAGTAGCATCGACGTGGAGAAGGAAATGACTGTAATCGAAAATCGGGGCACGTACACCGATGAGCGCACAGGTGGACCAAGTAGGCTACCTCCTGCCAGGGTTAGTTTAAGATTGCCTCGGATATGAGCTAACCACTTCCGTGCGCGCTTCGCCGGAGGCTCCGGACTCCCTTTAGGCTGTAGGGCAGACGACGAACCGCCTCATGTTCGTCCCTCTTCCTACGCCACCGGAGAGGAAATTGTAAAGCGGTACGTAATAAGTTCGTTTCTCATGCCCAAAGTCCATCGCTGACACAATTTGCTTTAGCATTCCGACGGGAAATGTGTTCTACTGGAGAAACCGTCCCCCTTCGCCGCTCGTTGTTTCAAGTTCATAAGCTCCACCAAGGGGGTTCGCATTCTCCATTCACATATTTTTTCCTCCCATCAATTCACTTTCACGCTAACCCTCTAGTGGTAATTTTTTTGTTCATTCGTGATGGCTAATTTTCCGTTTGCGAAAACAAACCAATGATCATTATCATTACCCTCGGCATCGGTGCGGTGCATAAATCACGCTACGTACCGCCCGGAATCCAACCACCAAAACCCGGAGCCGAACTAGTAGTTCGGAAAAAATAGTTAGCGCCGTCTTCCCGCAAGCTTTTTCGACGAAATCCGACGCTCGGCGCCGGGGAGCGCACAATGCGAGTGAAAAATTATCGCAAGGTTAGACGCTCGGTAATAAAATCGAACCCATAAATCTCCGCGCGGATTGCAACAGTGAGCAACGGTGGCCTTGCACGGCATCGCCGGTGACGATTGCAGCCGAATGCAGATAGTGCGGTCGCGAACAGCTGTTGCCCCTGGTTTGGCCTGGTGGCCGCCCTTAATCTTGATCCAAACGATTTGCAAATCGTACGCATACTTTTCGCATGATTTGATTAACAAATCGTTGGCGGCGGCGGCGGCGGCGGCGGTAACGTCTTTGCGGTCGGGGGGGTCGACGACAAATTGCGGTGCATTGGGGCGCCGGTCGAGCGATCGGCAATCAGCTGTAAAAGGCAATTAATTGCTCGATCACGTTCGTTCGGGCCTCCGCCCCGTCGCCAATGACCGTGTCCCAGTTGGGCCTGGCGTGTCCGTTATGGAAAATGGTGGGAGATGGTTTTATGGTTTCCTGCCACCGTTAGGATCTCGACCGAGGGAGCTACTTCCCGTGCCGCAGTGTTACGCACCCTCGCCATGCCATAATTTATAGCACACATTCTTGGACCCCTCTCGGAGTGCGTCTTTTGGGGGTGGGGGGACAAGCCCACCCTGTCCTTTAGCCTCAGGTGAACCGCCTAATGACGCAACCGGTTGCTGAGGGGTTGCTCTCCCCTGCTCGCGTCGAAGTGGAGTCACTTTGGCCGATGGACCTTCGTGTGGGCAACAATTCGCAAGGAATGTTCACTTCCTCAATTAGTCTCGAGCGAACGCAGCGAACTTCTTCGAAAGGGACCTGAAAATGAGCCCAAGGGAGTTTAATGATTATCGCCCCAACGTAACAGATACTCCTGTTAAGAGATACATAACCTTTTTGTTCAAAGTGATAATATTTAAACTATTTAAATTAGAATTTTGAATAATGTATACTGAGCTTATTGTTAAAATTTTATTTTTAACATGTCCAACGTAATTGAAACAATAGTCAAAAACAGGAAAAAATACATTTTTCAATCCAAACAATATTATTACCGGTTATCTAATTCAAATGCTTCTCTAATTAAAAATGCCGTTAGGAATTTAAACTTTTTACATGATTCTCGAAGAAAGTTGGAAATTGCACTTGTATGCTTTGCTTTTTTGTTTGTTTTGCTAGCCGTTTTACTTCACTCGAGTTGAAATTGAACTTTCGTTCTTTTTGGGCTACAGCTTTGTATATTACACATTGAATTAGAAGCAAAAATTTGTGTGTTAAAATATACCTTTTCTACTCCAGAAATCGATCCTTTTGCAAGTAATTTGGTCGTGTTATTCCTGGTTTTGTTTGGTTTTCTGCAACATTGAAACACAGCATCAATTGTTGTTCTCCAAATCAAACGGGATGCCGAGACAAACATCGCGCCTGTCGCAAGCTTTTCATTGTCGAAGGCAAACTGGAACCCTCAGCTCCCCCGTTTACCGAGATCATAATTACGCCCGCCATTACCCGTGGCCAGCGCTCCCGCTCACCCCCGGGGGTTGCGCGGGTGGCAGCCGTGTCGTGTGCGGCAAATGTAAATGTGTATCAAGGTTGGCCAGATGTTCGATCCGGACGCGTTCGTATCCGGACGCATTTGCATTCCCCTCGGAAGGCATCATGTGGGCCTCTCGGCGTGTGTGTGTTAGATCGTTTCCGCGCCGCGTTGTTTGTAAGACGATTACGGACGGCGGCGCAGATTTACGAACAGCGAAAAAGCTCATAATGCCCGTCCGGCGGCGTCGTTACGAGCAGCGTCGGATCGTGATCGTGTCGCATGATAGGGCGAGCGAAGTTATTTCTTTCCTCTCGCCGGTTTGACGAAGGATGGGGTTGATGGCGGGGAGGCACGGCGAACATGGTACAATTAAAAGCGGCTCGTTGTTGCTTTTTGTTTCTCCATTTTGATAAATGATCATCAAATTGTCGATCGGCATCGTTTAACAGGACCTTGACTTTCGGGCTTCTACCGCTTCTCCAAGACAAGGCCGGCTCGGCCGGAGTGTTTCGGTTGGATTGAATTTTCGGCTTTTATAACTGTTAGCGTTTGTCATTGACCATCAGCCATCGTGCAACGTGAAGGTGTTAAAAGTTTTACCCACCCCACCACCACCACGCCACGCCGTCCGCGTAACGGTTTAATTTTCGAGGAGCCCTTCCAATGCATTCATTTCGTTCAGGTGACTTCGAATCCTCGTCGGCCGGCAAGTGGGTGGACTGCTGGCGAGACCTTCATCTTCCCCCTTCATCTGGCGTCCCAAACGGTTACAATGTTTTTCCGACCGATTTCGTAAGGGAGTTCTCGCTAACTCGGTTGGCAGAAGGCGTGATACCAATTTAAAGATTTTACTGATTTTTAACGCATATATGCCAGAGCCGGCACGCGAACTTAAGACGAGGACGCGGGCAAGGTAGGCACGTACGCCAACCCCACACAGCTCACACACGGTGGCCGTAAATTGTACGCAAATAAATCGCTCGTCACCACACCATGTGTGTGTGTGTGTGTTTATGTAGTGGAAAATCGATGTAGCCCCCGTTGTTGATTCTTCTCGCAGAGGGGTTTGTGGGTCAAGTTTGCCAGCTCAGGAGGAGAAGCCCCCTCCCCCCTCCCGCTTTTAACTCCTCCTCCTCCCGTCTTCTTCTTTTTGACACCTCAAACCCTCCCTCGTTTAGCAATCGGACGTGCGGAGGCCAATTAAAATGCATTACACTCCGAACCACTCGGTTGCCTGATCACTCCGGTGGGCTCCGAAGTGGCTGTTGGAGTGGCTAGCTGGGAAAAATGGCAACTTCCCCCAGTGCCCTCCCGCCCGTCCTCAGCTCGAGAAGTCCACCGGCCGGGTTCGATGAGACCGGCAGAAAGTGAACAGATTTTCGCACCCAAAACCGCGACGGTCCGGCCAATTGGTTTCGTCGGTTCGTTGTGACAATTGCCAACGCTGAAATTGCCAACCCAGCGGGCTCGGACCCAAAGGCCCCGGTGGTTTGTCGCACGGTCTGCAATACAAGTCGACGAGGGAAAAATAAACCAAATGCAAAACACCGAGCGCGACCAAGCAAATAGTTATAACGTGTCCGGTAGGTTGTGCGAGGTTCGTTGATAGCTGTCAACCTGTCAGAGTGGACTTGAGTGCTCGGAACTGTCGCGATCGGTCCGCTCTGGCGGAACAATCCATCCGGGAGGAAGTGAAACGCTTCGGTGACTTCGTCGTTGCACACTGTGAGGCTTACCAAGTCTAAGTCACCCTTTGTCGGGCCGTTTCCTGGAAGTCCTCGGTCGCAGGATGTGTCGGCTCGTAGTGTTATGCATAATTTTTTGCGTGGTCGAGTAAACACAACCACTTCACCGCTTGTACCTTGTGCCTTCATTACATCGAAACCTCCCGGTGGTACACATCATAGAGCGGGTATTCGAACGTGTGGCTCCTCGCGACAAGTTTACGGTCCATTGCACAATCGTGCGTCGACTCCCATCGATCGAGATCGATCTCCCCCGTCGGAGCGGTTGGCAGATCTCAGGGGGTGTTGGGTGCTGACCATGGCATCAACAGTGATCCCCGTCGCAGCCGTCGTCGTCTCTCGGCACATGCCGGGTAACGGGTCTATTAACGTACACACGATTAGTCGTTTCTCATAAGCGTCACTACCGGCGGAGTAACGGCCGCCATTTGCACAACGACTTATTGCCCCTTGGAGGTGGGCGGGAAGGTGGCGGTGGGTCATAAATAGATCGTAATACTGGAACCTCACGCGGTTCATAAATTCCCGCCGAAACGATCAGATGAAGCGAGCGGGCTCAACTCTTCTTTCACCATCCGGCCTCCAGCGTGACGTAAAATACGCAAAGGTATACCAAACCATCGGAGAAGGTGTCCACTACCGCTCGGTTCTGCGCAACGCGATCAAGTTCCAGTGACCTCCGGCTGCACCTCTTAGTGTGGATGGATGGGTGGAAGAACCGAGGGGAGAGGTTGCCCTATGCTGGAACAAAGGAAAGAATGTCATTACCATTCTGGTGATATCGAATCCGCCGTGAAGTTTACGGAACTTAATTCGCCTCTTGGTTCTAGCTGTGATTCGTGCCACATTGCGCAGGTCCAAATGAGGGTCAGACATCTGAACTAAAAGCGAACGGAAAGCTCGGACGAGCGTCGGCTTCTGTTCCGAAAAACCTTGCCACCTTCTGCCACCAATAACTGTTTTGAGGATCATTTTCATCGCATCGAAACTTGTTCTGTTCGTAAACTTGTTACCCCGGCTGTGATCCGTGGGTCCGACCGACGCCAGACATTCCCAAACCGAGGCGGGTGACGTACCGATGTAGACCTTCAGCAGCGAACGGGGGAAACAATAAAAAGTTTACATTGGTGGCCCATGATGAAATCCGACAGAACCGGACAGGCCGTAGCCGTAGCTGCATGATGGGGGAAGGTTGCGGGGGACTCGACAAGCGTAGCCTAGAGATGAAGAATTATGCAACTGGAGCTAGCCTGGCCTGTACCAGGCGGCGCTACGCCATCCAAGTACCCTCCGGTGTAACTCCAACTCCAACGGAGGCGGAGAGACAGAAAGGGAGAGGGACAGTCTGGAGATTCTACGACGATCACGATCGCGTCGGCATACTCCTGCAGGCAGAACCGGCAGTCCCGGGAACGTAACGCAACCGACGCGTCACGGTATGCTGTAACCTGTCAAAGTGTCAACTAACTCCACAGTTTCGATCACGATTAGAACGACGACAACCACACGGTCGATGATGATGATGCCGATGATGTCGACGATGGGGTGATGTTGATGATACGGAAATGGGACGAAACAAAAAGGATCATAGACACGATGGAAGCGAATTGCGGAATGCCAGTACCCGACGCACTAATGGGAGAGGAGATCTTTCCAATATAATGGCACGAGTTCCATAATTCGATCAAATTGATCCCCTCCTCCCACAAAACACTGGGCCTTCCGCCCCGAACCCCTTCTCGGCCTTTGGGTCTCTGTGTCAGTGAGTCACAGGCTCAGGGGTGGGGGCCCAAATGGAAGGCTGCCGGCAAAGATGTGACGAGCAATGTGTCGTAACGCCTGATGGCGATGATGATGCCAATTTTTTGCCTCTTCGGCTACCCCGCTTTGCGATTTTGGATTTCGCTTGGTAATGTCTAGTGGCGAAGTGTTTTTGATGGTAGAATTTATTTCCCACTTCATTGGCGTTTAATCACTTGTTTTGTTTTTTTTTCTTGCCCGGCGTTACGTAAGTTACGTCGTATCACTGTGGGCTGTTTGCTTTGAGGTAGTGGATTTATTTCCCCGCTTGCTCGCGATTGCTGACACGGCGTTCACTTGCACACGTGTACAAAACGTTTTTCTTTCTCTCTTGTTTTTGGTAATTGCTTGGTTTTCGAACCTTTTGCAAAAGGTCTCCCTTTTGAAACCTTCCAAATGCGGCCCGACTTATTTTGCCTGCAGGTGTATTATCGTAGGTCTCTTGCTAAAGTGCCTTTACATACATTACATTGTGCAAGATACTATCCTATCTCGATAACTGTTTGGCTTGTAGTTTATGATTCATGTGGAGTAAAAAAAAAAAACGCTACTAGCGCTCAATATTTTGCACGCTTCAAATCAGTTCATAATTACGAACGGCGTGATGTAAACCCAGCGCAAGAAAACCACAGTGCCCATTCTTGGTTGGCCTCGTTCGTGCTAGAATCTCGTACGCAAATTAGGCTGTTCCCCGCAAAAACCGAACCGGGTCAATGCTGGCTCCGGTGTGGCCGAATAAATATAAAGGCAGTCGAATTTAAACCACACCGCGCATACACCGTTCGAGCGAGTTTCTCAACACTTTAGTCGGTTCAGAATGAACGGTACGGTTATAGGTTAACTAGCTTGGCGGAAGGTGTTACCATTTTTCACCCAATTCTTACCCCAGGGTACGTGCCTGTCGTGGCTTGTATTTTTCTTCACGCCAACGGCAAAGATCCCGCTGGTGCATGCCCACTTTTGGATCAGATAATGAGTGTTAGACTGGCCGAGAGGCGGGCGTGAACGAGTGGTGGTCGGTTCCTATGCTCTTACCAGCCCGGCTAGACGTAGGTAGACCGAGCACGAGCACACAGCGAGGCTGTACGTCAGACCTCAGGAGCTCCATTGGAAGCCGATGTTTTCCTCTTCCTCTCGCCCACTTGAGTCCAGTTTTTCTTCCATACCAGCACGCCACAGCGAGAAGGAGGGATTAGGGGCATCGATTGTTGACGATCGATTGTGCTTCGGATAGCCGGTGGTCGGTGGTGGCCAGTTTGTCTACCGGTGGCGGGAGCCTGTTTGTGGGACTTTCGCTTTCACGCGCCACCTGATCGACAACCGGTCGGTTGACCTGCTCGAGCTGCAAACGGGAAGGAAAACTCTTCTGCTCGGGATCACTTCCGGACGATCGGGTCACCGGGTGTTTTCTGCGAACAAAACGGCGCGCTGCGAAAAGAAAGTCGTCGAAATCTTGTCCCCGCGATAAAGTTACTCAGTGGAGAGGATGCAAAAAAAATATGTCGCGACTTACAATGATTCGTAACGTCAATCCGGAGCTGCTGCTCGTAAATCCAGTCCCAGACGACGACTGCGCTTGTTGAGCGAGTTTATGCTCTTGTTTTCGAATCGATTGTGTTCGCAACCCCACCCCAAGTGGAGCCCGGCTTCTCCCCGCCCCGTCCGGGGAGGGGTAATCCGCAAATCGTTTTTCACACACATGGCCAACGCCACATGATTGACGAAAACCCCCTCCCACTCGTGGTGGAGAGTGGGGTTTGGGTGGGTTGTGGAAGTGTGGAGTTTATGTCATCGCGGCACGCAACACGCAGGTGCAGAAGACGCTAAACCAAACCCCCGAAAACCGGGCGAAACCGGGAAAATGGTTACCGACAAAACTCGTCCTCCTAAAACTCGAACAATTGCCGAATTACGATACATCCTCCTTTTGCACCCCCCCTTGGGAGGGGGCGGGATCGCGGAACAATCCCACCCCAACAGAGATGCAAATGAAAGCAAAAGTTTCCGTCCAAACCCTCCGCACTGGAAACGGGCAACGAGAGGGGGAAAAAACAAAAGGCCACTAATAAGTGAGTGAAAGAAAAGGGAAGTTAAAACCCCACAAACGCACATCCCTTTGCGATTGTGTGGAATGTCTTAACAACGCTCCGATACTTGGCTCTTCCCTTTCGGAGCGCCCGGTCCATCCCCGAGGCGGCTTCCTGTTGCGCGTGCTCGAGTTTTGTTGCGTGGTTTATTGGGCCAGGTCGGGAGAGGGGAAGCGTGTGGCTGGCATTCGACAGCATATTAATCATACGTTGCTTAATGGGCTTTCGATCGGGCCGACGCGAGCGGTGGAAGCCAGAGAGCGTACAATAAAATCCACATCGGTGCGCAGCTACCCCGATTTTCCACGGGAATGAAAAGCGCCACGCTCGATGCTGTGCAGGCTTTTTTGATCATTTATTTTTCAGCCTGATCGATCATTCGATCGTACGATCGCAATCGGTTAACGAGCTGTGGTCGCCTCGCTTTGTTGAAGCGAGATGTATAAACGGGGTTGTTTAATTAAATGAATTTCAACATAATGACACCCATCGGACGTCGCTTCCTTACACAAGATCGAAGCTCGAAGCTCGTTTTTTTATTATCTTTAACGATCGTGCTTAGTTAACTGCTACGAAATAAATTGCTTAATTAGTTCAAACTGGTCATTTTTCATTCGATTAATCGGACCCGGTGGAGATTTTGTTGAATAATCGGCTTGATGCTGCACGTTGTTTGTTCTGACGGGAAAAACACGTCGGTGTAGCTTCTTTCAACAGAAAATGGAGTGTTCCAATTATATATTTTCTGTGATGAAAAGTTTTTATTTCTTTGTTAGCATGAAACCACTTCAGTACGAAAAAACCCGATTTAAAAACGTAGTTTTAAGAGATCGATCGTCACTTTTGCGTGCATTTTTCCATCCTCACCATTTTCCGAACGCCAGTTGTTCATCGTTTCACTTTTCACCCTCTTTTGCAGTTCACCGTCTTCTTCGCTTTCGTCCTGGCCGTGGCCACCGTCGCCGGCCAGCGGTTCGGCTTCCCACAGACCAGCCAGTTCGGGCTGGCCTCGCTGACCGGAGACTTCGGCGGACCGACCGCCTTCGGGGGCCAGGATTTGTCAGGTACTTTGAACGCTGGTGTCAGGGACCCAAGACAGAACCGAGGTGAGTGGTAGATCGTATGTGTGCGTGTTTGTATTTTTACTGATCGGTATTTGGGAAGACGGAACGAATGGGAGGCCAACAGAAAACTATCCGAGGGCAATGAAAATAAATCCTAGCGCTGAAATTCGAACGCGACCCGTTGCCGCCGCCTCCAAGAAAGGTTTGAGATTGCGCACGCTTTCCGCCAGCCGGAGCGTGATTTACGAATGTCCGCACCGCGACGAGGTGTTGATGTGGAGCACTTTGTAGTTGGAAAATAATGATAGTAATCGGTACGCCGTGCAAAACATCCCCCAGGGAAGGGGGCGAGTGAGATCTTGCAAAAAAAAAACAGCAAGAATCTTGAAGGAAAAATAAAAAATATCACCCGTCCCTCTGGATCGATGTTGGCACGAGAGAAGGTAGCCTTAGTGTGTGACCTTTAGTAAGGGCACGGGATATTTTACTGTAGAGACGGTATTGCTAATGTAGTTTTTGGATTATTTCTCCCCACCCCCACACGTGTGCTTCCCCACTGAACCAGTTTTGAATTCCCCGTCTAAAAACCGTTTCTTTTACGGATCGAATGTAAGGGTGATTTTGTTAGACCGTTCCACTCTGGGAATGGTGCAGGTTAAGTGACGGCGTATGCAAAAAAATAAACAACGAAATTATTGGGCTTCACTGCAGTTGATCGTTGTTGTGAACGGCACCGTAGAAGGCGCTAAGTATGGGTTTACCGTTACGGTAGTTGACATTTAAGGGTAGTCGAAGTATCATGATTTTATCTTCGTATTCCCCCTTCCTTGATACCCGGATTGCTGGTGGAGAGCGAGTTGAAGGATTTATTTAGTTTAATTTAGATGGTTATAGAGTTAGTTGTGTCGTTCTGCCGGAAATCGGGTACTTCCCGGACCCACTTAACCGATCGTCTGGGATCGACTAATACCATGCATGCATTTGCTGATTTTGTGTTCTTCCTCGTTTTCAAATCCAACACTTCCATAGGACCAGTTGTGTTCCCGCCGGCCCCCGCTGATGCTCCCGTCGAATCGAGCGGAGTGATCGTCGGTGCTTCCGGATACGGTTTCGTGCCACCGAATACGCCCCAGAGTAAGACCGAATAATTTTGCCGTCAATCCTACCGTTGTACAGCTGACATAACTACAAACTACCACTTACTACCGCTACCGCTTTACTACTACCTATACTACTACAACTACTTCCGCTAACATCCGGCAATCTAACATGAGTTCCAATTCCTGTTATCAACCTTGGTACCGCTCGATGGCTACCCAAAGATCGTTAACATGCTAACCTGAAATTCGCTGGTATCAGAATGTGCCGTCCACCCTGACACTTCCCAGGCACTGGGAATTGCAGTGACCCGCAAAGTCTAATATTGGCTCAACGCAAGCGAAACCGTGGGATGCGAGATAACGCGTCCTAGGTGGGAGGGGTCGTGAGAACCCTCGGCAGAACCGACCATACACGCGAGCTGGTGGCCTATGCCAACGCTAGGTTCGATCAATCTAACCCCTAATGAGCCAAAACGTTTCACCAGAGCCCCACTAACGAACTAATCTGCATGCAGATGGAGGCTGAACCCGTCGCGAACCGACACCAAATCACTAAAACCCAACACTAAACGAACGCATTTGTACACAGCGAGGTGCAACGTGCACGTGTGAGAAGACTTCTTGTAAATATGCCGCTAATTATGGGAGCCCTCGTTGCCCCGCTGAGACCGCAGCGGCCCACTCTTCAAACTGCCATCACCACTAACCGCCGAGAATAGCGTGCTTTGCAGCGATAGTACCGATTGTCCTTCATCGCTTCTCTCTGCTAAACAGAACTAACCAGGTCACCCTTAAGCAGGGTCTTTAATCTGCACGTGTGCAAGTAATCCCATCCGCCCCATTGCGAAAAACCTAGATAGCGAACGTAAACCGCCGCCGACTGATCCGATGAACCTGTTCCTTCCGTCCTAGATTACTACTAAATAACGCCTCTAGGGTGTAAAGCAATGCAACCAACACCTCCAACCACCCAACCTATCTTCCAACATCCAAGAACTTCCTTCACGGTTCCTTCACTTCCTTCCTACAAACCGATCAACAAGCACCACCACCATCACCAACAACAACCGATGGGGAAATACTGCTTCTCTAATGCACCCAAGGAATAGGAAAAAGGCCCATCAACGATCAACTGAGGCAACCCTGCGCAAACCATCGACCAGGGCAGGGTTGCTCCAGAGAAAGAGGGAGATAGAGCGAGTTCTTTGGGCGGATGTAGTAGTTCCTAATGTGACTAATGGTCTAGCGCCACAAAAGGGTTAGGTTGTTCTAGGACGCACCAGATTGTAGCACCAGTAACTCACCGCTGTCTTTTTATTCTCTCCCTTTCCGGGTGAACATCCTATCCCATCCGATCCCACGCACACACCGGTCCGTTTCGTTTCCCATTGCAGATGTAAATGCGTTGTACCGAAATTTGCGATACTTCTAAGTCACAGGTTGAGCGTAGTGAGTGCACCTTTTACCGAAACCGATATCGGGAACAGATCCATTTTCCACCAGTCCAGATGCCAACGAACCAGGGGTAGCTTTAGCTAGACATTGTTAGATCAAAACCCACCCAGACTTCTGCCATCCAGTTGGGAGAGTACACAAAGAGAATGCAGTAGACGTGAGGCACATAGAGTAAACAAATCCACTTACACCGCAAAACAGGTGCACCGAAGTAGCACATGGCCACCGCGGTGGTCGCGGAGTAGTCATCGCCAAGAGTTCAACCAGTAGCAGGGTTAGAGTGTAGGATTGGCTTCTCCGACCGCGGACCGCGCGGTGTGCCCGGTCACAGGTCTTGTGGTTAGGAGAGTGGCTACCGCAAGGAAAGTAATTGAATTTGATGCCATATCAAATTTGTATATCGAACAACGCAAGGTCCACGAGCTGCGGGAGGTTAACTGCGTTGGATTGGTGTTTGAATTTCCTCTCTTTCTTTTGTGCTTTTTTGACTGCATTAAATTGCAGTGTATTAAGACGCTGCTACTCTCGTTTGTAGCTAGCTCAGTACCAGCAATGTTTGTCGAAAGCTCAAAACAAGAGTCAACAATCAAAATCATCCAAACACAACCGCCCGCAGCGATTGATAACGGTTTCTTCGCTAGTTTTATGATCCATTCTTGTCTTTAAATATTTAAATCCGTTAGTAGCGATCGGTTTCTTAAGATTTTCTTTTTGTCGAACGCTTCCTTCACGTACGGAAATATTTATTTGTGCATAGAGAAGAAGAGTAGCAAGTAGTAGAAGAAATTCAAATAGAAAGCGCTGCGCATCCGACCCAACAACTATTGTACAGAACAACCCAACAATCTTCCCGCCCTTGGAGAAGCAACAAGAGGAACACAACCACACAACTGGTTCAACATTTTGTACAAAGAGCGAACAACTCCAAGCACGCGGCGCCAGTTACTAAGCAACAACCATCTTGTAACATATTTAAACATCCTTTTTTTGTACAAACAATCCTTCGAATGTGTGTGTGTGTGTGTATGCGTGAGCCTAAATGTGTGCCTGTGATCATGTGCGAATGAGAACGATAGAGAGCGAAATCGAAACCTGAGAAGAGAATGATTATAAGATCGTTTACACATTCGATTTATCTCTGTTCGATATATGATAGCGATTAATTGGTAACTTAATAAATTATTGTATAAATGACAATTAACTTGAGGGGGTTTTGAGTTTGTTTGTTTTTAAATATGTAATCCTCGTTTTACAGTGTGCCTGAAATGTGTACATACCGGTGAGGCAAACGAAACGGGAGAGACTAATTTAGTTCTAAGTAACCCTATCGCATGGTCCCTTCTAATTTTGAATTCCTTTATTGAGTGTTACTTTTGCGGATTCTAGACGACAGTAGAAGTGAAGAAAAATCGCAAGCAATGCGGAAAAGGACAGTTGTTACTAATGGCAAAACCACATCTGGGCGCGGAGTCCGATGCCAGATGGATAGACTCACTCAGCGAACCTGTGTAAATATGAACTTGTGCTTTTTGGCGGAAGGCATAACCACCACCTTCCTGGACTGCGGTTCTTGGCGGAGCGTTGGCCGGCGTCGTCTCCGTGCTCGAAAACCTGCCCCGATTCCCGACCTGAGCTAAGACCGGAGCCGATTTTATGGTGGCGTAACCGAGCGCCTAGCAACAGCCCGTGAGCGGAACAGACCGCGCTTTTAGTGCACATTCTTGCCCGACCCGCCAAGGTCGTCTGTCGCATTTTTGCCACAAGTGTACTTGAGTGGGGGAGTGGTTTTTTTTAGTTTTGTCCGGCTCGAGCTTCGAGAGACTCGACACTGATCTGTTTTTACCTTCTTCTCCCGAACCGATGCTAGCAATCGGTTTATGGTTGCTTTTTCGTTTCCTTCCTTCTGTCGCAATGGTGGCGTAGGCACGGAGGGTCTGGGCGAGCTGATTGCTGTTTTTCCTCATTTTTGTGTGTATCCCCGCTCGGTTCCACCCACTTGCATCTGGGTAGGAAAGGTGCAACGGAGCGATCGGCACCTTGTAAGGTCTAAGCTTCCTCGTCCGATGTTAATCTCTGTCGCTTTGTGCAGACCACCATCACCACCTATAGCACGGTCGCGACACCATTTCACGCATACACTCTGTCCAGTTACTATAAGACCTCCTTGAGTTATGTGAATTTGAAAAAAAAATTAGAAAATGAGCTCACTCCCGATAAGTTTTTTGGTCAAAACTAGCTCAATTTACTCACTAAACTACAGAAATTTGTACAATATGTTACCCTTACAATACATCGATTGATAAAACGTCGAACGTCCATTAATCGATTGTTCAGTTGCTATTAGAGAAATATAGTCTGCTTTGAATAGCATTTTGTCTCCTTACCCTGAACTATTATTTGAGAGTATTAAATGTAAATAAGCTTTTAATCTGTTATATATTCTGAATAGTTGCGTTTTCTTTCAGTCTGAAGTTATTTAAAATATCAAGTTTTTATTTACTATAGTTTTTATGGTTCTTGCGTGATCCAATTCACAAAACAATTAAACATAACTTTGTTTTCATTTACCCAAAGGAAGACAATATTTTTCGCATCCCTGCATAATCTGCGCAAAATGCTAAATTTATGCATTCTTCAACACCATTTATAATTTTTTTGAACTTGAATTTGCACGTTTTATGTTCACGCAATATTTTTGTCAGGTAATTACGTCAAATTTCTGTATTTTATTTGTATTTGTAAATTTATTAGTTTTTGATCATGTCAGAGCGAGCAAATTTTTCTATATATTCATTAAAACTCGTGAAAATGAAGCTGGTCTTAAAGCAACTGGACAGAGTGTAGTGATCGTGCAGAGGATCATGCTCGTGGTGCACTACGGCGGACAACGGGTTGCGGCTTGCGATCGATTGTTGCTGCACCACTGCAGCCAAGTCGATTGACTTTTAGTGTCACCCCGACTGCAAAGTGACGTTAATAACCGATCCTCTCGGCTCCACTCGGCTCGCGGAACTCACCAAGCGACGAACCCAACCGTGCCGCGCAAAAGCCCATTGGTATGCTGATTGATTGTGCCCGCGTTGTGTAATAGCGACCTCCCGCACCAATGCTGACCACATGCTGACATTGTGGGATTGCGGCACCATGCGGCAGGTGGCGAAACACTATTGTACATAGTACTATTTGTTCGCGAGCCGGTGCGAACGCTAACCCGAACGACTTGAACTTGTACAGCGCGACACGGGTAGAACGCCTACTTACATCACACACTTTCGCTCACTCGCGCTAACCGACCCATTGACCAACTGACTGACCTCGTTTGCAGAATTCAGGAAAAAGACACCACCGTACCGGTACCCGCCACCATCCTGGAAGCTCCCGGTAGCCGGATCCGGTACCACCGGAACGCCGCAACGTCCCAAGAAGCCCGGCGGTTTCGTTAATCTGACGCCGACCATCCCGGCCACCATCGGCATCCCCATCGGGTACCGGAAGCCGACACCTTCGAAGTGGTTCCTGCGCTATAAAGGACACAGTTCACCGGCCTTGCTGAAACCACCGGGGCTTCCTCCACCGGTGGGTGGCGCAGGGATATCAGGACTCGGCGCCGGAAGTCCGTATGTGAACCGGCTGAAACCAGCCACCTTTGGACCGAGACACTGACCAGACGGACGATTGGAAGAGAGCAAGAGAGCGTACGGAGTTGAGAGATTTTTGTACATACGAAAGAAAGAAAGGAGGGAAGCGGGAGTCTTGCGCGGGATATCTTGCAAAACGATCGCCATTTTACCACATAGGAGTATGAGTAAGATTGTAGGACTTAACGAACCAATGAACGAAGTATTTTTCTTTTTTGTTCATTGACTTGTACCAATGAATTTGTACAAAATATACAGAACATTATCGTATAAATAGTAATAGTAAAGTGATTCGTTCCGAGTTTTTCTTTTAAGTAAAATAGGTTAAAGGACCTGGCGTCACGGACCCATGTCGATGAAAGAATTTGCATTAAAATCTAGCGAAGTTTAGCGGTAGATACAGTAAACAAAAAGGCTGTTTATCTAAAACCCCCAGTCCGGTTAAAAGATTCAAGCTGTATCAAACTTTGCGTAGCTTGTGCTCAAATGTTGTCCCAATAAATTCCCGCATTAATCATGCGTTTTCCATCCCATAGCCTTCGCAGATAGGATTTTAATGAAAGCGTAGTTCTTTATTGGCATTGATCCTTGAGCATGGTATATTTTTTAAATCCGGTTGCTTATCCACCCGGATAGATTCGGCTCGTCCAAGCATAATCAAACTGAATTTTCTTTCTTTTAGCCGCATTTGTGACTTACGAGTTACGAGGTATGTTTTGGTAAGACTAGGTATAAAGGCCCGGTTAAACGGGCCCATGTTGATGAAAGAATTGGCATCAGAATCTAGTAAAATTGTGGAAAATTCAGTAAGTCAAAGCCTCAGCCCAGTTAGAAGTTTGAACCTGTATCAAACTGTGAGAGGCTAATCCAAATCCCGGCTCAATGGCTGCCTTATGATATGCTCATGGCTGAATGGTAATGAAACATTTATCGGGCTAAACAGAAGAATGGTTGATCACTGAAGACTTTACCTGAGGGATGTATTTTACATTGCCCGGATACAATAATTTCCTGACTATCAACGCGAAATTCAGTCAAAGAAAAAAACAGGGCCAATACCCGTTATTTGCCACGATTATAATACAGCATAATCATCCCGGTTGGGAGACCATTGTCTCAATAGGAAGTTTTGATGCATGGCTTATGGCTTAGTCTATTAGGTGCTTGGTCTAAGAAACGTGTTGTAAAACGGCTAAAATTTCGTCACCCTGCCATTTCAATGAAGTATGAGACCTCCTTCTTTCAACGAAGGATATGTTTTCGATTCCTTCTGATTTCGCCCATGTTCTAAATGCGGTATGAGTAAGATAATCTGTAGGCCATCGCATATTTTAAATACCGTGCCTAATTTGGTTTGAAAAAAAATGTAGGTACAGTCATTTCAAAGAAAAATGTTGTCAACTTTAAAATCACGTGAGAAATATGATGTTCTGCTGTGATTTACTGAATCCCGTTGTTAATGAAATGTTACTTACCAAGCCATAGGGAGTGTATAGTTGCCCCCCTGTTCCATAAAAAACCCAACTTAATTTTAAAATTCTATTTGCTCCAAAATGCCTACCAAATACCTTCTTTCTTTCGTTCGTTCGTGTGAAGTTCCAGGCCAGGTTTCATGACTGGATCTGCGCAATTGTGCTCTTTTCAACGTTTCAATTTAAAAACCGTTTAAATTAGTGTTCGGTGAATTTCCATACAAAGTTGAGGTTTTGCATCCTTTTAAGTGCATCACTTTGTTAAAGTAAGGACATCACCCTGAAAATATCACACTTATCAATCATTTCAAACACTCCTTTTTGCGAGTGTTCTTTTGATGAATTTTTCAATCAAAGTATCCTTTCGTTTTACTCAAACGTGCTGATTGCCATGGCGATCAAATTACAGAGAAACGTAGACATTTGGCTCTGTAGGCAGACAGCCGTAGACTCTGTAAGTTAACGCTTCAGGTTCCACAAAATTGGATGTGGATTGTTTAGGAAATTTTATAATTGTGTTTATTAGAGGCACGTGTGTGTGGTTTTTGTTTGAGCCGGCCCAATAACTTTTACTTCAGGAACTGACATTCAGTGAGAAGTTTTTTTCTGATTGTGTTGTGATTGTTTCGGTGATAGTGTTTTGTGTCGAAAACTGTGTCATATGTGCTTGTTTTTACGTTGTTTTTACCTTTTGGTATTGAAGCCTTTTCGAAGAATTGTTGAAGACAGTATTAGAAAATCCCCAGTAAAAGTGATTCGAGCGAGCTGAGAAGCTTGCCCGTGCGTATCGAACACGGATTTGGTGCATTTTTGGAACCATGTTGAACGATGCATTATCAATCCAATGTTTCCTTGATGTGTCTAATCAATCGAATTCTTAGTGCATAATTTAAGACCGTTTCGAAAAACCGGGTTTCCTTTTTTCCAATCGAGTTGGTCTCCCCAGGATAGCTGTGGTTGCTATAGCGATCCTTCCATTTTCCCCGAGGAAGCTGATTGCTATGGCGATCAATGCAATGCAGTAGGATGAGCGTTTCGAGAATTTTGATGATGAGATGTTGCAACGGTTTTAGTGCGTTACTTTATCCAAGTAGGAGCGTTACGTTAAGGATTTTTTATAATAAGATTGATGATTGCAAAGTAGCCCGTAATTGGATGAGCAGTACTGTATGGATAGAGAAATGGCGGCTTGTACCGTCTGAATCAACTTTCCGACGATAAGGGTTTTTTCACTAAGGTTGACGCTACAAAGATTAGATCAGAGAGATACTGAGAAAAAACAGCCCAATATACTCGCTCGAAGCAAATAAAAATCTGGGATTTGAAAATTTTAAACTTCTATGAAGGAAGATTTCGAAATTAACGAAGTGAACTAGACAGTATAGTTTAGTATAGTCTTTCCCTTGAAGGCGACATCGAGCGAATAGCTTAGGGTTTTTAGTTTGAAGGATGCTGTCTCAGCATGTCCGATTTAAAATAATGATACAAAATTGTTTTTAGAGTAAACCTATGTTACTTTTTGTTGTTCGATCTCTTAATATCTTCTGCTACATTTCGAGGAGGATATTATCAATTCAATAAGCTAAAAAAGCCTAGGAACGAACTTTTGTTCATACAATTCCCATTAGTTTCAGCACAGATTGTTTAACGGGGATTTTGGTTGCTTTTCTCCAGTCTTGTTGAAGTTTTTTTTCTCAATGTTTCCAATGTTCTCAGTGCCAAGTTCACCTACTCGTGTTGTTTGTGCAAAAGGAGTGTAGACTCCAACATTACGCCCAAGTCCCAAACTTTGGACTGGGCAGACATCATTGATAAAGTGAGACAAGAAAAGAGGGCTCCAAAGACTACCTTGAGTGACATCTGAAAGAAAACTGAAAGCAGCAGAACAGGCATCGTTCTTGTTGACGGCATCAGTATGCTGGGACAGGTAAGATGAAAACCTGGTGTATAAACTGGGAGTAAGCCCTTGTTTTGCGAGCTTGGTCAGTAGTAACGAATGACAAAACGGTCAAATACAGCTTTGAAATCAGTATATATGGGCTCAACTTGACCACCTCGATCAAGTTTCACCAATAAAACTTAGGCAAATGTTACTAAATTCGAGACAGTAGAGTGACCTAGCCTAAAACAATGTTGCTAGCATTAGTGACGGAAATACTGCTGCTGCAAAGATTTTTGAACAGCCGCATTGCATAGAGATGCCTCGCTAATCGCTAATATACACGCCCCTTTTTTAAGCTGCGGCATCATCCAGCTAGTTTTCCAAATTGTTGGAAAAATGGGCTGGCACAGCGAAAGATTGAAAATTTGGGAAAGTAAACGAACCAGGATATGATGGCTTTTGATTAAAACAGCAGTTGGGATACCATCTAAACAAGGGGAGTACGATTGGTGGAATCCTCATATCGCCAACGCATTTGATAATATGTTCCCACATTATTCCGATTCAATATAATGATGAAATTCATCGAATCCTTGCGTTCTATTACTTTTTATGGTTGCCATGCACTGTTCACTTCTTAAGTTTTATACATTGTCCAATATATTCTCGTGCACGTTTTTCATCAAGCCGTTAGTTCAAACCGGTTTTACTTCCAACGGTATTGGAACGGTTCAAATATTCGACATAAATATATGTGCTACCCATTGCATACCTTTAAGGCGCTAATTTGGAAAAATATGTCGACGATGCGATGCGTAGGGAGAAACATTTGGTATTAATTACAATTGTAATGTTTTAGGGAATTGTACGTATATTCATGCCGAAAATGTCTGTCTTCACATTTCCAACAAGATTATTTTGGAACTTTTTCTCAGGACTGAACTTCATATGGTGACGCGATACTGCGTTAACATTCCGCATTTCTTTGGATTCCATCATCGTCGTATCTTCGTTCATGATTATTTGGCGATAGCTCTCTTCTACAAGATTATCCAAAGGTAGATTAATCATACTTTCCAAAGATTCAACATTTTCAAGCTTCTGAATAAATTGAGTCCGTATACCAGTAGCACGCGGAGACTGAACTTGACACACGAAGTTTAGCACTTGAAATTTCCATGGATCAATTGCCTTTAAATAACCATAGTTTCGATAGTGCTATAATACTAGCCTCATTAATAACATTCCTTTGCAAATATGCAAGAGAGTGCAGTAAAATATCAAAAAAAGTTAAACCGGGGTTTTTAAGAGGGGCGTCAATTGCCCAATTCCCAATTTGTAAAGTGACATAAACAAGAAAAAAAAAGAACTTATAAAATATGTTTGCCCTTTATTCTTCAAATGAAATTTCAAGTCATTAAGTTTCCCAGATCCATCCTTTACTTTACTTCCGTTGTAATAATCTTACTCACGCTGCATCATCCAAACTTTAGCCATTTTTCGCAATGACTTCTTCGTACAGTACATACCAGCCGCCAAAGAAAGTACCACTATCCGGGTCGATATGAAAATCATGATTTCCTTAACCGGTTGATTCGATAACTTTGCCGCTATCAATTTGGTTTTTTAAATTCGGGATTTGCTTTTGTTGTCTAATACTCTTTTTATTTCTTCCACTTCAAATCTTCTTTAGATAAAATATGAATACGAAACACTAATCTACGAACCGGGTCACCTTATATGATATTATTTGTTGTAGCTTGCCTAAATCTTTTGACCAGCCACAACAGTTTGTATATTTATTTGTGAAATGACCAATAATGTTTTAATTCTCGTTATTCATTCTACATGAATATGACGCCTTACATGAACGTGTTGTTTCAAATAAAAACCAACCCCTACGAACGAACACACCCTGAATCATATCCTTCGATTTTATTAGCTTCATCTGTGTGAGAAAAGTTTGACGAACATCCTTTCCCAAATTTTACCCTACCAAGTTGTTCCCGGAACTCCCTCCTCACCCAAAGAACACTATGGTAACAATCGCTGGGAACCGGAACCGCTCGTTCAGGTCGTAAAATGGAGAGCGAAAACGTTAAAAAATAGATACGTGGTTGTTCCGGCAATGCGAAGACAATTGAATAATAATAATCATCTCCGAGGATCATAAAACCGTTCGCCGAAGCTGAAGCCCGGGGTTTTGTGATTATTGTGGGCTGTGCCTGGACGGTTCTGGGACGATACGGCACATTTGGCATTTCAAGCCTCGTAAGCCTTTTCAGTGGGGTGGTGCAGTGTGAGATTTTTTATGGCATTGTTTGGAGTGCACTAATTTTACGATCGTGTTTTTTCGCCTTCGAACATTTTCGTTATTACAAAGCAATGGGAAGGATGTCTGCAATCCATAAGATTATTGCTCGGTAGAAATATTGATTTCCATTGTTACAATCGAACCAGGACTTGTTAACCCAAGAATGTTTTAAATGTGAGTATTTAATCGCAGAAATTTAAGATGTAAGATTTTGATGTAATGGGTACATTTGAAAGTGACTATTTTTAGTTCAATTTTTAATCGACTATGAACCAATAATTACCGTATTTCAAATCTAGTTTCTTCAATCATGCAATAAATTTTCTTAATTCTGTAGTCGAAATATAGTCGAAAAACTATCAATAATAGAGAAAATGTTTAGGAATTAAAGCAAAATTGTGTAATCGATTTTTCTTCTTGATGAAATTCAATTCACTAGTTTTAAATAATGCCACGGTTCAAGAATCTTTGTATTTTTGTGATAGTGTGTAACGTTGGCATTAAAAACAGGACAATATTTTTATCGATGATAGAAAAATAAAAAAAAAACAATAGATAATTTAATGCTAAATTACATCAATTTAGTACTTTAAAAAAAATTCAATTACTTGTCAGATGACCTTACGACAATTGGCTTGAATTTTCTTCGTAATTTAGGGTGTCCAATACGTTTGATATATTGGTAGATGATTAAAAATTTTCTTTTCGTTTCACTGTTAAGGTGCCGTGGCACGGTGCGTGGCCAGAATCAGGCTTTCAAATGAATTTTGAACCTTTTTCTAGAAGTGAAAAAAATACCAATTCCAAACCAAATGTAATTCTGTGTTCGGGGTTCTGATGTTGTTCTGACTACAAAAGAAATATTACTCTTGATGGTACTTTAAACTGAAAGATGTTGACTTCTTTTGTTTTCGCCCGAAATTTAATTAAAAATTGTTCAGTTTTTAATGCAAACGTAAGTCGAACAGTTAATAATTGAAAAAAGGTTCACTTGAATAAAATTGTATCATCTCTTTTCCGAAGGAATCTAATGAGATAGTTTAAAAAATGCCATTCTACGATAATCTTAAGTTTACGTACATTCTCCAAATTTATGAATTTGAATAGAGAATGCAATCGGAGCTAATCAGCAGCACCTTGGCATGACGTGCTTTCGTTAGCGTGCTAATGGTGTAACATTTTCCACGATTTACCCCGCGTTAAACCAAACAACCAACCATTACCGTCTACCGAAGCGCTGGTTCAACGACTGTGGCATATTTCTTTGATCGTAATTTGGCTTAATTTCTACGACGTTTACGGTTCAATTACAGAAGGACCCGCGAGAGCAGCAATTTAACTAAGCAACAAAACGCAAAGCAAACGTCAGCGCTAATGTTCCTTTCGGTTAGAACTGGCCGGAGCGAGGAGCGTTGGTGCTTTTCCAACCAGGCAGGTGGTACGACAGATAGAGCGTTAAAAATTTTCGTGTGAAATTTACAAGCCATTTTATTATCCTTCGGTGTCGTTTCGCTCCAGGTAGGGGAAGCGAGTTTTCGTCGTTTTTCCGTCGAATTTCCCTCGGTGGGTGGAAAGCGAAAGCACACGGGCGTACCGGGGGTGGTCCCGAGAAGGGTATGAAAATTCACTCCAGCTCCGTGCAGCCGTTTCATCGCCGGATAATCCTTCGGTCCGGTTCACCTGTTGACTGTCGACTTTCACCAAACGGAGCGGAATGAACGAGCTGAGCCGACCCGGAGTGAACAACTTTCACCCATCTTCGAAGTGCTGCCGAAATCGAGCTGCACCGTGAACCATAGCAGATCGTGCCCTGGCACGGAGTGTCCTTTTTCTACGAAAACGCAGCACATCGCAGGGCTGTTGGCTTGAATCGAAAGTTGTCCGCGGTCGTTCTCGGTCGTTTGCAGTTCGTTCGACTCCTTTTCCACGGGTTCTTCGGTCACTTTGCCGTTCGTTTTGGCGTTTGGTCCCGTGGCGTTTGCGTCGGTGGATTATGTTTCCCTGGCATGCGATGCCTATCGGTCGGTGTTATCTGTGCTCATTTATTAGCGCTGATATGTTTATAATTGGATGGTTTGTTCTGGCGAACGACCAACGCTTCCCACGGCTGCCAAACGATCGATCGTGCGCATGGCGAGAAAGGTCCCACGAGGAGGGAGGGACCGAACGAGGGGGTTGCGCGAAATGGGGCACGAGATGTCGTTGAAAACAAGTTCATAAAACATTTGATTAAAGTTGATTTGTCCGTTCAACTGCGCCCGCTGTGTGGTCTCGTGTTTCTGTTCACACTTTATAGTTGTGACAGTTTGTTTTGAAACACGGTTCGGATTTATTAATGTTTTTATCTGCGATGAAATTGTGCTTCGCATGTGATATCTCGCTCCAATCAACAAGTGGTTTTATGATGTATCCAAAACCGTTACCAGTTGATACAGTCGAGACCAACTGTCGTGTTTGGCAGATGGGTTTTTATTGTGCAAATAGATACTGTCGATTACGATTCCGTCAACGAATCGATTCGTTGCATATTTGTATGCTAAATGAAACTTTTTCTTTTTCTTTCATTTTTGTTAATACAATGTTCTTTACTAGATAATTTAATGTGATTAATCTTTTCCTTTCACAAATTTTCATTATATTTATACAAGCGTTATGTAATGTACGTAATCTAAATTAGGTACTTTCCTGAACATAACGGAACAAGCATTTTCAATATACCAGGTGTATGAAAAATATAATAAATATCAACTCACTTTACAAATACCAAACAATATCAACAACATCATTCCCATCATTATCATAAACAAACATTTGTTAAAATGGTATGTGATGGTATTGAACGGGATCGAAGTGTTTTTCAGAAAATACTGATTTTGCGTCTTGATAAATATGTTATAATATTTTTTTATTAATGAACTGTTTGCTGACTGCTGTGAACTAAACCCAGTAGAAAAGAAGTTCGTTAAAAATTATTTATACTGTTCAATAAATAAAGATGACTGTGACTGTGACTGTGAAAGACTGTGTAATAAGTGACTAAAATGTCACCAGCTTAGAATCCTTGTGCTCCCACGGACAAGATAAATAACAGATTTTAACTTTTGTCATACAAACACACTTTGCAACTCAAACAACCACACTTTACAATACTGATAATGCGAGTTGCGACTGCATGTGAAAGCATTGCTAAATTGGTTGTTTATAAAAAACCTTTTTTCCATTTGAGTCGGTTCCTCCACGGCTAGAACGGTATGGGGCAGAAAAATAAAATCTCTTTCCTACCCCAGTTCTCTCAGCAGTAATCCCAGCTGTTGTAATGCATTAGTCCAGCAAATAATCCTTACCTTTATGAGTGCTCCATTTTGCTTCACTTCCAGTTGCTCCTTTTTTTAAGGGTTAGATTACTCTGCTTCCGTTCGCCGGCTGCGAGGAAGTCATTGAAATGAATGACCAGCTTGGTGCAACACGAACTCACTGCCGGAGGTCTGGTGCGATGACCCGCCCCGATGGGGGTTAGAACATTTTTGACTTAATGGCGTGATTTTATAAATTTTACGTGTCCGCTCGCCGTTTCTTAGGATCTGCCGTTTGGCGTTGCACGCGGACGGAGCGAACCTCGGCATGGCGGCAATTAATCGGATTATTTTCCCTCGCTTGCCTGGCGTCCGATAGGAATCGTTGACGCTACGGAATGGTGGCTTCTAATCCTTTCGTGTCGCCAATGGTGGCCACTTTTGGAGTCCTTGTGCCGGAGGGGAGCAACACCCGATACAGAATTGTGAGCGCAGCGTGCCCGGTAAGTGCTAGTTTTATGGATGTCGAGCAGTTGCCTGTAGCAATTAATTGACCCATTCGTCTACCCTCGGAATGGAGGAAGGATCTGTGTTACCGGCGTGCTGGAAGACCGCCTCGTGGCCTTAATTCCGTTCGAAACCGGGTGTACCTACCGTCTAGCCGGCGGTCCATTGTCATTCAAATGATGGTACAACCTGTCGACAATCGGTACGTGCTGACCGAGAAGGGCTGCCGGCGTACCAGTTTCTGCCCTCGGGGCCAATGGGGGTCGAAAATGGTTGGTCGAATTTTTCAACCTTTCGTCAAGGGTGTCCTGGATGTACTGTTCACCAGCACGACACAGCAGACCATCCATCGAACTGCCATTTACGTGGTACATTAGCAATCGATTTGTTCCCCTCGGACATGGTGCCTTATTTAAGCGTTCGAGCGGACATCGACTTCGTACGCATCTTACCCTAGGTTGGTCACTTTTACTGCTCGAGGTTTTGATATTCATACCGAGTCCTGCGATGGGCATTGGGAAAATAATATTCTACACAAATCCGGCAAATGCGTCTGTAATTTGACGAAAATTACACACATTTCCTTTTCAAAGACGCAATTTTCCGCCCCCCTTTGTAAAAGGAATACGAAGGAATAGAATTTGTTTACTAAAAAGCTGCTAAATAACGAGCCGGCCTTGTGATGCACGCTAGACTCGGGGTTGTTGATAGATTCTCAGGGGAGATGATGGTGAAGTCCAGTTTTCGATGAACCGACCGACCGAACCAGTCGATGGCACGCCCTTGAGTGACGATGATGGATGATGGAGGCTAGATGGATTGAATTGGCCTTTGGTTTTCCGATTTTTCTCGATGTATTTCCATGTTCGATGTTGGTCTGTGTTTTTTTATCCTAGTTTCCCTGTTTTTTGCGCCCTTCTTGATAAAGTGAACCAAAGTCACCCGAATTATGTATTCATGGTGTATTTTGGGATCACTTTTTGCTACGCCTCCGCTCGTCCGATACAATCCCCGTTAATCGTACACGATGTAGCGAAAGCATGAAAGGATTCGCACGAATTTGTATGCAGCGCGTGTCATTGATCTGCCAGCATTGGCGTAACATGCTCAGAAGAAAGGGCCCAGGGAAGGGCGACGGTAGGCTTGTTAGTAGAAGGTGAATAAAGATCTGTTAAAAAATGGAAATCCACCCTAGAGCATATGCCACTAGAGTGGGTGACCGTTGTTGTTACGTGGAAAGCGGGACGGGCTTTGGGAGGAACGAAACGGGCTCCGTGGAGTGAGGCTTTTAATGAATTGAATACATTAAATTTGGCCCTTGGAATAGTAGATGGGTCAGTGAAGGCAAGAAGGAATGGAATACTGCCACGGAACGGTTCCGCTTGTAAGCTGCGGTTCCATATATCACCGTGGGCAATGCTGGGACTCATTAGAAAGTCACCTATTTTGTGGACGGGTTAACATTCCGAACCGAGCCATTTCCCGGACACCGCCGGCTTGCCCCCGTCATGGTTCATCCCTTCAAGCTTCGACGGGGCAAAAGAAGCGTTTCGAGCGATTAAAATTAAAAGCGATCATAATTATGCGACGGCAAAAATGTACGTTAAGCTTGTTTTGATGGCCGCCTGCCGCCCATCTCGGGTACATTCCAGCGGGAATTTAGCCATAACAATAACTATTACGCACCCATAACGGGTTAAGGGGTTTTCCCTCAGAGTGTCCTACGCACGACGGACGGATGGAGGATTTTACGCACGCAGTGGTAGGAAAATGTCTTGCACTGGTGACCCGGGCTCGCTACGGTAGGCTCGTGGAAATTAACATAATTATTCAATCGAGAGTATCCCGACAAGCAAATCGCTCCTACTTTTCTTAACGTCGCCGTTACACCGTTACGCGCCTGCAAGGTAGGCAACAGTCGTGCCTCGAGTGGTGGGTTATTTTAATTAAAACTGTTATACTAATGATTATTATTCAAACAGTTTTTTTTTGTTCGGTTTAGGTTTGGGATCTTCTTGTCCCAGCGTGTCCTGTCAAAATGGCTGAACGATTTCCATCGTTTCAATCCCGCTCAATCGGCTTGACTTTCGAACCGCATCGACACCGATTGAGTGACGTCTCGCTGCGAAGGGTTCTGCCGGGGACATCTGTTACGGTTGCTTGGGGGTGATATTCGGTTACGACTGTTGCTTCTCTGACGCCCGCAGCACCTTCGACCGGCCGGCGGTGCTCAATTTCACGCTGATGGTTTTGGAAGTGGTGGTAAAATAAAAACAACGCAAATAACAACCGCACAAAGGAAGGGACAAATGCGGCGCATTTGACAAGAGGCACTTTCAATCAATCAACTCTGCGCGAGTTAGATTATGATTGCTCCTCAAGTGGTTTCAATTTAGTAAATTAATTTTTTTCGGGTGAAAGTCTTAAAAAATTAAACTTATAAATCCCGGTTACTGAAGCAGGCGAATCGTGTTTTAAGTCAACTAAATTAAGAGCAAAAAGAATTGTTGAGAAGAATACTTCATTTTTAAAATGATCTTTCGATCATGGAAGATTAATTAAATCCCCCCTAGCCCATACTCGATTGGCAGAGTCTACTTTCCCAACAACAGCACATAATTGCATGCAATAATGAATATTTATTTGCATTATCGAACCTCATAACTGTTCGAGGCCTTTTACCTCCCACCGTCCACCCACTTGAAATGGAAGTCCCATTTTCTCGGCTCAAGTAGAACGAAAGCGAAACCACACTTTCACTGTTTGACAGGCGAACTACTCGGTTTCACCCTGCCTCTCTATCGCCATTCGACCAGAGTTGACAGTTGTCCCGGAAAACTGTCCAGATTCGTCATGCCATGATTTCCGATGCGTGCTGCAACGTTGGCATGGGACGCGGAAACAATAGCAGCCGGCGATGGAACGAAAGTGAGCCACGCCGAAAACAGCAACCAAAAATACAAACAAAGCTGAAAGAACTGCCCGGAAAGCGTCCACAATACTTCCGGCAGGACCGGGAATGGGAAAGGATAATCCCTGAAGGAAATGCGAAATGACACAAAACCCCCGTCAGCCGTCCCCGCCTTTGCGTCCGCTGGTGGCAGGAGGGACCTGTCGAGCGGGGGCAGGGAAATCCCGTGAGCACCCTTCATTTTCCTCCGGTTGACTCCGCGCGCGTCTGTTTCATGCTTCGGATTTCATTTTTATGATTTGATTTGATTCCTCCATTGTCTTCCCATCGACCCGTAGCATCCGGAGCGTCGACGTCGCCGCTTTCGATGGGCGAACAATGCATTCCTTCGACGAGCATACGCGCATGAGTGCGATTGGAGCCGCACCGGGAGGTCCTGGATGGTCGAGTTCAGGACTTGGAATCCTCGCCATTACGCTCGATTGCTTGGGCGCTGTGTTGCACATGTTGTTGTGCTATGCGAGCGGCAGGGATTCCTTTTTGTTTACCTCGTAATGTAATTTCGACGTATTAAAGCTGGCATCGTGAGCCGGTCAGCTCTGCCCGTGCCCATTGTGTTCCGATGATTTCGGTCCGGCGAATTAGTCGAATGGTGAAGTTTGATTTGCGGTACAAATTGAATCACCATTTCCTTCCGCCCGGATTGCGCACGGAATGATGTGGCGTGGATGCGTGCTGGTGAAAGGTGATAGTTCTGAAATTGGAAATGGCGCAACAGGACCAGTAGCTAGGAATTAACTGATGGATCAATTTGGAAAAGAGTCTCGGGGTTAAACGTGGTATTAATAGTATAAAAATGTAGTGCATTTAGTGCGTGGGATAAATCAAATTATGAGATTCCTGGAACAAATAGATTTCGTTAGAAATTTGAATGGAATGAAATGAAATTCCTGGACCAAATAAATTTCGTTGGAAATATCATACCAGTTTTTTGAACGTATGCTTTAAAACAAATTATATTTGCAATGGTTGGAGCATTTAAGGGTACAGGAAACGAAACATAATTTCATGTATAATCTGGCCAATACGTATACGTATACAAACAAACCACTAGGTCATTCGATCGGTGTTTAATTGAATATTAATTATATTGCGGTTATTTACTTCATGAAAGGGTTGTATAAGGATTATGTAGTTTAGTTGCATTATAGTAATCATCTGTTATCTACGGACTATTTTAGTGGAATACGTATTAGTGGAATAACGTTTTTTACTACATAATTTTTGTTTGTCGCAACAGCTGCAACGAGACTTGACCTTTAGACGAGTTCTTTGGAGTAAAAGTGTAAAATCTTAATTGTATTAAAAATGGTGAAACTGAAATATATTTGTCAAGAATGATAGCTGGGTTCGAATCCCAACCGAGACCGGACCCTCCCCTGTACGAGAGGACTGACTATCCACGTACAACAGGGGAAATAAGTCTCGTAAGCCCTTAACGGGCAGGCATGACCAAGAGGTCGTTACGCCAAGAAGAAGAAGAAGAAGAAGATAGCTGAAGGTGACAGGGACACACTAAACTAGAGTCTGAACGATAGCGAAACCCATGTTTTTTCATGTATAGCTAACAAAACGTTTACCGATTAAATGATAAAAGAAAAAATGCTCTCCATTGTGAAAAAAACTACAAAAAACAATTTCCAGGGCTGTCGTTCCAAGCTAAACCGTCGATTGATCAAAATCATCGAATGCTATCTTAACCTAATCAATCACGGTCGATGATTTTTCTCCCTTCCTCCATCAGTAGCATCGTAGGCGATGGATGACGAAGAGCGAAGAAAATCATAAGGCAAATGTAACGACAGATAACACACAACTTACCATCGCGAACGAAATGAATGGATTGCAAAGCATTGCATGATAATAAAAAAACTTCTACCATTTTGCATTCCACCAGAATGAACATGTCTTTCCGTGGCACTTTTTACCGCCAACTCAAAAAAAAACACGACAACTATCATTTTCTTATAATGTGACCTCTGTGTCACTTTCTTGTACGACCAATCCCTCTTCTTCGGGCAGGGAACGGAAAAGAAATCGCAAGGCTATCTTTATCGAATTTTTTGGCAATTTAGGTTGTGAAATGAACCATAACAACGATATGATATTCAAATGCTGGTGCGCATATGACGACGCTGTGTAACAGTGACAACCGGATCGACACCCCAGCGTCAAGAATCGGATGGTGGGTGGTTCTTGTTTTCTGCTTTTTCTTCCTGTCCTTAGGCAAAGTGAGAGTGTGTTTGCTTTCTTCATTTTGTTGCAAATTTATGACTGTGCGAAGCGTTGTTGTGCGAAAATGGGGATGTATCTATCATTCGAATGAGAGCCATTTATCTTAATACGAAGTGTAATTTTCCTTTTCGTGGCATAAGGAGGTTTTCCGTTCCTTTTTCCTCAAAGACCATAGTGGAAAAGGGGTTTATTTGTTTGGTTTGTTTTTGTTTAATTTCACTCACACATTTTTCCATGTCTCAAGTTTCGCCAACGTGAATTTTCACCTTCGCTACACTATGATCGAAACAATCGTCCGATAAGTCGTAAATCATTCGCTAGTGCACTTCCTTGAGAGGAATAGTTTTCGCCGGGAAAACCATACGCCAAACGCCACCATTCTCCCAGTAGTTTCGGTTCTCTAATGAATTGTCAAACTTGAGCGCAGGGCAGCCTCACGCAGTTGGTTGGCAAAGGGACTCGACTCCTTTCCCGTTACGTGCTCCGCAGCATTGGGAGGGCGGAAAAACCGAACGAATCCCAGTGCGTTTCCGCAAAGTTTCCGATCCATCCAAACTTTCGCCACCGGAGCGCACTCGCGACCGGTCAGTGTACTTTGCGGGAACCTCTGGGCAGTGGAGCAAGAAAAGCTGGCTGGGAAGGTGGGCCGAAGTTGACAGGCAGTCTGAAAAGTTTTCGTCCCGCACCGTACCACCCTCGTAGCGTTCCGGGTGCCCGATAAGCGACGGTCGGGAACGGCGAGACGGAAGAGGAAAATTTTAATTTTTCTTAAAGAGTTTTCACTTCCCATTCTACCGTTGTCATCCGGGGTTTTCTCTTTTGAGGGCTAGGATTGTTACGAGTGCGGGTGTCTGGTTTTGTTTGCAATTGTTTTTTCTTCAACTTCTGTGTTTGTATGTGTGTGTGTGTGTGTGTTTGTTTGTGTGGAGGGTTGGCGAACGATTGTTTGGACGAAAATCCTTTAGACCCTCTCCCAGCGAATCGTGCCCTCCCGATTTTGACCCTCTTTCTCCGTCGATCTTCGTTTCTTATCACGTCCCGAGGGTATAAAGAGGTGAAAAAAGAGCTACGCGAGAACAACGCCAACGAGGTGGACCTTTAAAAATAAAGTTGTTGTTTCGTAAATATCCTGGCGCTCAACAATGGCGTCGTCGTCATCGTCGGGCCGCGAATGTAGATGAATGAAATTGGCTGCCCGTGGGAGCGCGCTGGAATCATTGCGCAATAAGGAGTAGGAAAAGTTTTTACCCTTTTCCCTGCGACCGGCGGTACACCGGTGGGAGGTGGTTGTGGCATATCGGGCGCAACAGGACATCCCAAGAATGCAGCACAAAAACGCATCGGACACAAAAAAAACAACGGAAATTTATAAAAGAACGGAGGAGTTTAATTTAATTTAAAATTATCTCTCTCCTTTCGAATTTTTTTCTGGTTATCCCAATGCTGAAGCCAAGAAATTCTTTCCGCCATCCACATTTTATCCCCCCCACCCCCTCCCCGTCCCCCCTATTGGGTTACTTCGGACAAAAGTACGAAAGAATGCGGAAACTTTTCCGAACGTATTAGCTTCCCTACGATGCATGCATTATGTGCAATGTTTCTGTGGATGGTTTAAATAATGTCTTTCTCACCCTGTGGTGATCATTAAAGTATGTTTAATGAGTAATTGTTTAATAGTTTGGCCATACTGATAAAACAAACTTTGTTCTGTTTACTCTAGGTGAGTTTCGATTTTTTTTCTCTTTAAACTTACCCGTGCGAAAGAAAAGTCTTTAACCAAAGGGATCTGAAATAAGTACACCGTTGGAACGTTTTTCTGAAGGATTGGAAAAGTTTTTGTGTAGCTGCAAAACAATAAAATTTATTTGAAACTCGCACAAGTTTCTGTGGTCGAAAGCGATACAAGGAAGGCATTAAGGTTTGTATAAAAAACATTTCGTTTTTGGGATTTTTGCTACATTTAGGAAAAGCCGCTCGAGACACCATTTCGAATTGAAGTGCCCTAAAGAGTCCCTAAAGAGAGGGAACTTGGTTTTGTGTACCGGTTACGCCACCCAGAAAGGGAGTTTTTGTGTCGGTAATTGAAATAATGTCTCAAATTAAATTTACTCCCTAGCCCTCGCGACGTATGTGAAAGTAACGTACCGACCCCGAATGTAGTGAGGAAAGCACCCCTACTTCGGCAGTAGGGACCAATGCACCTAACCCTTTCTCACCCCATTATCACCCAACCGAACGTCCCACTTGACCCGATTGTCGTGCCGTGTGTCGTTTGAAGTCGCGAGGCGAGATTTATACGTTCGCTTTGCTTTCCCTTTTGCGGAAAACGATACATACATTTTCATAATTCATTAAACTAGATTAAAGAGCACTTTTCCTTTTTCCTTGGAATACTCAAGTTTTAAATCACACGAATCGGGAAAGAGCGGTTCGCATCGGTCGGTCCCAGCCAGTGGATGGCAAGAGCGACGGGAGCTTATGTCGATGGGTTTCCATATTAATGTCGATATTTCATTTTTTATTACATTGGGCAGAAAAATAAAGAATTGTGTGCGCACTCGCACACACATATACACAAACACACATACGCTGGTCCAAAGACTTTTCATTCACCGCACGCCAGTTTCTTATTTGAGTAGGTCCTCGACCAGGACGATGTCAGCACTGGAGGATGAAAATCATCTCATTTCGATTTCGAGAATGAAAAGTATCCCGCTGAAGCGAGTTTCGGAGGTAAAATAAATGCGATCATAGGGTTTCTTATAGCTCGTACGTTTGTATTCGAGTTGGAATAAATCACGTCACGAACGCACACGTACACATTCGATGGGTTGTGCCGGTGCTTTGTGTAGTATCAGTCTCGGGTTTTCCGCAGCGGCGGTCTTTCTTTTCCGCTTGCGGCATGCGAAAGGACGCCCGATGGCATCGACGCTTGAAGCTCGCATGTGTGGCTCGGTCGGGAAAGGAGCGGTATAAATTAAATAAGTTTTTCGTAAAATAATTTACCATGATTTATGCCGGAACGAGCGACTTTCTTCGGTAATCCTTTCGGTTGCTCGTCGGTTCGTTGGTCCCGTTGGCTGGCGTCTCGCTGCGTTTTGCCGGGACGAGAGTTTCCCGGGCGACTCGGTTGGGACGTAACTTGTTGATTGGAAAAGCGTAAACGGACCGTGAGTGCGAACCGAACCTGGTCCGGAACGGGATCATCGAATCTTCGCCGCACATGTGGTTGGAATGGATTAGCGCAGAGAGTTCACTCTTATTGGGTAACGGAATGAAAGTTTTCCTTCCGTTTCGTTCCCCAAAGTTTTGCAGTCATGCCGCCATCTTCTGGCCGCTCGACGACGTGTAAACATCGTGTGGACAAAGTCCACGGAACAAGTTTTGCGGTGTAGTGATTAATTGACACTCGATTAGATCGGGTGCGAATCACAAGTCGTCCCAATTCAACAGTCAGCACTGCTGGGGTTCCTGGTTGGTTAATGATTATCAAGTTTGCCGGGGTGATCCACCTTTTCAGATTATTTGGTTGTTAAGTTCACTGAACTTGGGATAGGAGTCGAGCTTGTTGAATTTATCATTTACCACTTGGTTATTCCAATGATTTTGTAAGGTGAAAGATCGATCTATTTTCTTTTCTTTTTGATCCATATGTTATATTATTACATTCCAACTATAAGAAAGATTAGATAATCAAATTATATTGATAGTTTTGATATCAAAAGCATCTAATTTTATAGTTGCTCATTGCAATACTGATGTCCTCGTTTTGATGTTGGCATTAATTAAATATTGGTACCCCCTGTAAGAGAGGACTCACTATCCACGTACAATAAGTCTAGTATACCCTTAACTGGAAAGCATGACCAAGACGGTCGATACACCAAGAAGAAGAAAAAAGTTTCAAATTCATAAAAATAGAGCGCAATGTGTAATGAAAGCGATTTATTTTTCTTTCCATCGATGCGAAGAATCATATTTTTCATGAAGTATTTATGAACGCATTCATAAGTTATAATATTTCAATTTTTGATTTTGATAGGTCGTCACCACAACTATTTTTGAGTAGAATAAAATTCAACACATAAGATTTTGGAGAACATATTTTATCATACTTGTGAATGTAAATGCCTCTGTACAAACTCTATAATACTATATACTTGCATACCTTTCAACACAATTAGTTAGATTACTGCTTCTTAACAGCGAAAGTTCAAACTATACAGAATGTTTCCTTTGGGTACGATAATTATGGGATGATATTTATCTTTCCTTTCCAGCCCAATGCAACCATTTGCCATATTTTTATCGCGTACCATGTCGTTCGCCATGTTTCGATGATAATCCGTAGCCTTTCACTACAGCTATGTAGCTTACGATTTCCAACTTGATTAGCATTTATCATGGATTTTCCATTTCCGCCACTAAGATGCCATCCAATAATTAAACAATCCCACCACCATGTTGTTCATCATGCGAACCCTGTACTGTACTGCTATGACCGACCGTTTTAATCCTCTCACGAACGGACAAGATATTAATATCTCTTACCAAGAGGGATTAGGAACCACAGCTTGTTTTCCGACCGGCGCCTGGGCGAAAGTCGTTGTTTTACAATCGTTGCTAAAACAATATTCCCGCAGTGAGACAAACGGAAAGAAACAAAAACACAGGCGAACGCATCACCCCAACTCGCCATTCGCCGCAGGCCGATCCGATTTGTCCGAATACTCTCTTGACTCTTACGGGTTCCTTGGCTAGGCAGGTTGCGCAGGCAGGCTGGTTGTTTAAACAACTTTCCCGACCGGCCACACAACTTTTCGTCCTCGGTTTGTTGCCGTAATCCGGAGGACGATTGCCCTTCGTTGGCCCGGGGCCAAACTAATTTCGTTCCCGTGGCCCGTTTCCGAATACTCAAAAATTGTGTTTCTCTCTGTATGTGTGTGTGCCAATGATTATTGTTCTTTCGGTTTCAAACGCTCCGGGCGAACATCAAACGATCAATCCAGGGAAATTCGATCAATCCCTTCCAGTATGGGACGGCCTTGCGGCAATATGTTTCTGTCCCTAAATGACCGACCTGAATGGGGTGGGTTGGGAGGGTCGCAGTGTCCGGGGTGGAAAGGAAAACATTCGAACACTTTCACTTCCAATCCGGGTTCAAGTGTACTACGTGTAATCGAAACCCTCCAGGGTGGTTGTTTCGGCTCAAAGGAAAGCTACTTGGTCCGCACTGGGATTTCCACGAGCGTTTTGGGACCCGGTGGAAAGTGCTACATGCAAAAACAAAATGCTACATTGTGTTTGCACCCGTTTACCACCTTCACGTCCCTCACGCAGAACTCGCGAGTGAAGTCAACGCCGAAATGAAAGCAGTCAATCCCGCGGTATAATAATTATTAAATCGAGTGTAAACTTCTCTGAATGATCAATAAATATTACCATCACCACCGCTGTTCTTTTCCCGTTCTGCTCCCTGCTTCGCTGCTGACATCAGCCAGTATGTACATCATCGAAAGGGAGAAGGTCGCGTGCAGCACGAGCCAATAATGCGTCCCCTGGTGACGCGGGACAAGGACGTGTGCAGATAGATAGTTCACCCTATGCGGCATCCTGCCTGCCCGCCCGGGGTCTTCCGATGGTTGGATGGTGGGAATGGGAAAAATATGTCGTTTGAAGCGAAATTAATGATGCAAAAATGCGAAACGTTGTTTTTTCTGTCACTGTAAATGTATGGTGGGATCTTTGCTGGCAAGGAACACGCCACTGCACTGGAGAGCATGCCTCCGTTGGAGTTTCACTGGGAACGGGGTGTGCGACATCGTCCGCTCAAGTGACTGCAAAATCGGATGGAAAGGATGGAGAAATTTATGGCAAGCTCTGGAGGCGAATGGCAAATGGGTAGACGATTGTTGATTGCAATGAAATTGGTAAACGGCGCAAAGTTCCGTCCCGATGGCATATTTGTAGAATGCGTTTCCTTTTTGTGCTTTTCAATAGCGTTTTAATTGACAGTATTATTCGAAGATGGAAACAGTCAACACTGGAAGATTTGTGAAGGGGAGATAAGGTCGTGAAATGTATCGGAAGTTCATAAGGGAACATTATCCAAATTTATTAAAAACCTCGAAAAAGCCACCAACCATAGTATATCGGAAGCACAATATTCATACTATTTATAACAAGAGCAGCGAGTAAATCGTATCAATTATTATTGTTAAGCTAGCACAATATTGTCAATATGTTCTCCATTCAGCAAAACAAAAACCAAGGAATTTTGAGTTGACGATTTTGTAGAAATATTATACTAATAAAAAAAACAAAGTGAAAATCTTCCTTAAAGTTTGTATGGTTTACCTGTTTAATAGATTATTTTAATGCTAATGTTAAAATAAAAATTGTTACTAGTATTCGATAACATGAAATGAACTGGCTAATAATTTCTGAAATAGTATGATGCCATGTAATTTGATACAGTTTGCACTTTATTATCAAGGTTTGTAAACTATAAAAAAATGTGTGGTTTGGAGTATTTCCTTAGTATGACAATTTTAATGTTTGAATTTGTATAGTTTGTCCCTTCGGACTTAAAGCCCATTGTAGCATTTTGGAATTTTAAGCATGTTGAAAATATTGCACAATTAGGCCTTATTTCATGAACATACAAAAAATGTCTCTGTCAAGCGGTGTTAGTAATATTTAACATCGTACTAGAAATGATTAAAATCTAAATAACGCCCATTCCATCCCACATCTCACCATGAGGCGTATGTACTCTGCTTTGGAAGCAAATTACCATAAAATCGTTTACCAGATTGAAGCCAACGACCGATCGTTGGAGTGCTTTCCGAATCATTAATCATTCCAATTCCGAAAACGCCAATCCTTCCGGCACCTTTCGGTCGATTTGCAATCGATGATTTTCTCCCGTCTTCCCACGTCTTCCCATTGTCACTCACCGGCAAACGGAAAATCCCACCCTCGAGTGCACTTTTCTTTTGGGATAATCCCCACCAAACTGTGTACATATGTGGGTAGATCCCATCGCCGGCAGGTGCAAAACGAGTTGGAGCACCCAATCAGGGCGCAAGGTTTGCTCAAGCAACATCTGATGTCTCAACTCCGCAGGGCATCGTGGTGCATCGTGAGACCATGCTTGCGCCATTAAATCTTCAGTAAGGCGTTGTTGCGTCTAACGAAAGGATACTTCCCTGGTGCCCGCAAGGGATGCAACGATGGCGATGCTCGAGTGTGTACACGCGCTGTACCCACACACCTCGGAAACATGGATAGTTTATTGTCTTCAGATCCACCACATTCCGTGTTTAGATTTTCCATTATTTTCCATTCTAATACCGTCGCTCAAGCATCCCGCTTTGGGCAAACAGCATGCAAGCAGCACCGCGAAGCAGCACACGAACTCTCGTGGGATCTACTTTAAATTGGACTCCACCGGCAAGACGGGGGACTTTCTTCCAAAGACAAGTTGTTTGTGTGTTCTCTGTGACGTAAAGGGTGTGCTTTTCCGCCGCACTGTAAAACCGACGCTGCAGACAGAGGCGCACGTTTTCTTTCTCGTTCGATTTTGCCTCATCGGAAGTGCGCGTTGCAGCACCGCGTTCTACTACATCGCCGCATGCAAAACCACTTCAGACTGGTTTTTGGAAAGAAAACCCTAGCGCACCATATAAAGCAGCAGACAAACGGAACCCTGTCATACTATTTTCTATTTTCACCGACGGGTTTCGACGTTCCAGCGAAACCCAACCGAGGAGTGGGGCCCATGGTGGTAAAAATAGATACAACGCCAGCGATAGCGAGTGTTTGATTTTCGTGCTCCGACGTCAACCATGGTGGAACCAAGCCGACGGCGAAGAGGAAGTAGAAGATGACGCCTTGGGATGGTATTGATTCTGTTTCTTTGTTCCGATGCTTTGTGGCCACCCGCCTGGACCAGCAGCCGTGTAGCAGCACCGTCATGCCGTAACCGTCGAAGGGCACAACCCCGATCGTTTGCGGTCGGGATGCCAACGTCTCGAAGCTTGGGGGGAAAATTCAACCGTTCCGGATCGTCAGACAGTGGGAGACAAGCAATAGCAGAGAGGTAGCAGGAACCTACGAAACGGATGCCGGGTGTATTGGCATTTCGACGCGTCTTCGACATCCCGTCCGGCTGCGCCACAAGTGGAGTGTGTTTTATCAATTTCGAAATTTCAAATTAAATTTTACGATAATGTCTTAATAAATAAATTCTCCCGACGAAGGGACGACGGCCGATGAAAGGACCGCGACGTGCTTGCAGATGAGCGTCCGAGGATGCGTCCGGCTTCCATCCAGCTGATGCAGGAGGTGTGTCCTATCCTTTGGCGTCGCCTGGTACGGGTTTGCCGGATTGAGCGGGCGGATTATGAGTGTTTTGTGTGACCGAGCTTGCGGACTGGGTTGTGATAAGCTCGTGTGGCGTCTGGTTGCACCCACGGTCAGTCTTCGTCTCCCACCCAGTGTGGGAGTGCTGATCGAAATCACATCAAATTAGTAGGTGATGGCACTGTTGGCTTTTGGTGACGGACGTGCCCAGGACGTAGATCTTCGGGACGACTGGCAAGAGGTGGGCAAGGTCGATTGCGGTTGGTCGGTGTTTTGCCAGTATAATCGCCATCGTTGGGATGATTGGTTCGATTATCGGGTATGGGGCTGGCGGGCGGTCCCAGTGTGAATGGGATTAGGGGATGGACACTTTTGGGGCACCCCACAATTGCAGTGTGATTAGTTTGGGTTGACCAGATCGTAATATGGAATCGATTTAAAAAAGGGGGATCCTAGCACCAGCTTGTAAACACTTGCATTCAACCGAACCATGGAATGATTGTTTGGACATTACGTCAGTGTATTAAACTCTGACTCAGTAGTGCTATTGCTGCACCTGGTGCGGTAAGGCGCTTTCTTTCCCAGAAGCCAAGAAGAACTTCCACAATAGTTTCTTGAATTCGTTTTTTTTATTCACGGGGGGTTACAAAATTTGCACTGCGTCTTCGTTGGCGTTCTGAGAGCAAAAGAACGATCGCCCCCACTGCAACCGAACTTTTCGGCTTCGCCACAGGTCGTTTACCCGATCAGCTGACGCCGGTGCAGTCTGGTAGCAACAACCTGTGGTTAGTCGGATGGTAGAGTGCGAGCGATCGTTCTTCCTCTTTCTCCAATCTCGCGCCATCTACAGGGATTTTGCGTGACCAAGCTTATCATCGAACCGTTACTTAATCGTTATCTCTGCTGTGCGTTATCAATTAAACGTCAGTTTTTGATATCATATATATGATACGTGCCTGATGCGTGTACACGAGCCCGTGTACAGATACCCAATACATTCAAAGATCAAGTGATTTTGATGCATTTGAGGGTAAATCATGAATTTTTCTATTCACTAGGTTAAAAGGCCCGGTTACACGGGCCCGTGTTCATGAAAGAATTTACATCAAAATCTAGTGAAGTTTCGGTAGATCCAAAAAAACGATTATTGTAAACCTTATTCCGGTTAGAAGATTTAAGCTGTATCTAACTGTGTGTGGCTAACCCGAGTCCCGGTTATTCTGGTATGATATTGGCTCAATGGCTGTCGTATGATATGATTCCAATCACCAGGTTCTAATTTTTCTCTGATTATTAGCATCAAACCTAAAAGAATAATTATTGATACTGTCTGAGGAATACGTTTAACAGAGGTAGCTGAATTCTTAGCCCGGTTAGATTGATCGATGTTTCGGAAAGAATCTTTATTTAAATCGAGTAAACTTAATGCGCAGCATAATATTCTTTCCCATTAAATGCCTTGGAAGTGCCCATGGCGCAGCGGTAGCGCGAGGAAACACCACGCCACAGGTGTGGGATCGAATCTCGAGTCTGACACCCCCCCCCTCCACCCCCTTTATTCACCGAAAACTTTCTTCGGAGCGAGCCTTGTTCCACTTGGGGATGTCGTGCCACAAAAAAAATGCCTTAGCCCGGTTAGATTCAGTTTCTCTATCAAACTGTGAGAGCCTTTATCATATCCCGGTTATTCTGATATGACATGCTCATGGCACAATGATAATAAAACAATCCAGGTTCTAATTATTGTCGAAATGATCGGGCCAAAACGATGAACTTTTAGTTGCAAAGGCTTCACCTGATCAAATTAAAATATCTCCTCAATCATATTTGTCTATTTCAACTGGATAAAAAGCTGCTCCAACTCTAAACCTCATCCCGGTTTGAAGAACCTTAACTCAATAGGAATCATCTATGTCTCCTGGTTATCACGAATCAAAAATATTGCCCAGTTATACATTGTTCCTGAATCAGTCTGTTTCCAAAAGGGTTATTTTGGACACCGAATTACAAACAAAGATTGGGAATAGCCAATGACCAATTGCTTTGGTTAAGAAAAGGACAATCTTCTCCATTTATCTTACCCGGCTTAACTCGCCTGTGTGAGATGACCTGCAGGCACATCTTATTACATATCCTACTTTCAATTAGGAATATGTTTTCCATTCCTTCTGATTTCGCTAGTGTTCTACATGCAGTATGAGTGCGATAATCTGTGGGCCACTGCATATTTTAAATACCGTACCTATGATGTTCTGCTGTGATTTGCTTTATTTGTAATTTGTGTGCGACTATGTTTCGTGTTTTGTGCATATGTTTTGATTATTTTTGTTTCAATCTGTCCGTAAAACCTGCGTCTTGCGTATCTACCGGTGTTCTATTTCACTTTGTAAAGGATTTTTTCTATCTTTGTTTTTTTATGTTTTCTTTTTATTGCTTGCGTGTTGATTTTTATGAAACCATGCTGAACGATACATTTCTGGTAATCCTGGAACGCATGTTCAATTGAACGCGATTAATAATTTTCGTGACTGGAGCAGCGCAATTGTAATTTTTGCACCTTTCAAATTTTAAATCGGTTTTCCCTTTCCCCAGGCCTGCCGATTTCGACAGATGGAAGAAGATCTAATTTCCCCAGGCGAGATAGTTTCCCCAGTTAAGCTGGTTGATATAGCGATCCTTAACTTTCGCCCATGCGCACTCGTTGGTTGTTATGACGATCCTTAAATTTCTCCACGCCAGTTGGTTGGTTTCTATAGCGATCCTTCGATTTCCCCTGAAGCGAGCCTGTTTCTAAGGCAATCAATGCAATGCAATGGGATGACCGTTTGGTGTGGTCCCATAGAAAAGTAAGGTTTTGCATCACTTTTGGTGCGTCACTTCATCCAAGTAGTGGAGTAATTACGGTGAAAACCTTACTTTTACGATTATTTAATATATAACTAGGTAAAACGGCCCGGTTACACGGGCCCATGTTGATTCTGATATGTTATTGGCCCAATGGCTGGCTTATGACATGACCATGGTTCAATAATTGAGAATCAATCCCCGATTTTATTCTTAAAATTCTTAGCCCGGTCAGAAGGGCCAATATTTTGAAGACAACTTGTATTTAAATCAAGTGAACTTATAATATTCTTCATTATTATCCTTTTGTATTAAAAGACTCAGCCCGGGTTGAAGATTCAGCCGTTCTATCAAACTGTGAGAGGCTAATCCAAATCCCGGTTATTCTGATATGATATTGGCTCAGTGGCTGACTTATGACATGCTCATGGCTGAAAGATAATGAAATAATTAACGGGCCAGAAAAGGTACTATTGTTCACTAAAGGCTTTACTTGAGGAATGTGTTTTACATTGACGGGGTATAATAATTTCTTAACTATTCTCAAGCCAATTCTAGTCAAAGAAAAATTACAGGTACAATACCCGTCATTTTCCAAGCATCAATAATTGACTTATATGTCGGTCCCGGTTTTTCTACCTACTAAATACGGTGCCCGGGTAATATAGGTTTATTGCAAAAGACATTTTTATATTTCGCATAATTTAAAACTCCATTATCTATCAAATTAAAATATCTCCTTTACCCGTTTTTCCAATTGTTCAAAGGGGTTGTTTTAAACATCGAATAACATACAAAGAGTGAGAAACGCCAATGGTTCTGTTTTCGTTTGAAAGAGGACACTCTTCTTCATTTATATTGCCTGGCTTATCTGATAACATATCCTACTTTAATGAAGGATACGTTTTCGATTCCTACTGATTTCGTGCATGTTCAAAATGTTGCAGTATAAGTACGATTATCTTACTACGTATAAGTATCAGACCATTGCATGTTTAAATACCGTTTCTAATTTAGGTTGAAAAAATGTATGTACAGAAATTTGAAGAAAAAACTTGGTCATCTTTAAAATCCCGTTAGACATATGATATTCGCCAGTGGTTTGCTACATGCCTTTGATCATTAAACGGTAACAATCAAATCTTATGAACTGAAAAGCAAAGACAACTAACTTAAGTAAAAAAAATACATTTGCTTCAACATGTCTACCAAAATCTCCTTTCGTTATTGTGTGAAGTTCCAGGCCACAGTGAATTATGTTTCTGTTGTTTGGTGTGTCTCAGGAAATGCAGAAATTGATCGCATATTACGTAAACTCGAAAAAGACCACTGACCTACAGCACATTATTTGTAATTTGTGTGCAGCTGTGTTTATATGAGTTTTGTTTTGTGCGTATGTTTTGCTTGTTTTTGTTTCAACCTGTACGTAACATAGTGCGTTTCGCGTATCTGCTAATGTCTTGTTTCACATTTTAAAGAAAATTTTCTATCTTTCTTTGTTATTTTTTCCTTTTTTTTTATTTCAAACCTCGCGAAAAACCATGCGTGTTAATTTCTTTAAACCCATGTTAAAAAATATATTTCTGACATGGTGTAACCCTGGAACGCATGGTCAATTTAACGCGATTCATAATTCTCGTGACTGGAGCTGCGTAATGGTATTCTTTTCCATTTACAAATTTTTTAACCGTTTCGGTAAACCGGTTCATCCTCTCCTCCAAGGCTAGCAAATTTCCCCAGGCGAGATAGTTTCCTTAGTAAAAATGGTTGCTATAGCGATCCTTCCATTTCTCCTCAAGAGGTGTGTGGTTTCTATAGCGATCCTTTGATTTCCCCTCAAGCGAGCCTGTTTCTAAGGCAATCAGTGCAATGCAATGGGATGAGCGTTTGGTGTGGTTCCATACAAAAGTAAGGTTTTGCATCACTTTTGGTGCCTTACTTTATCCAAGTAGTGGAGTCACCCTAAAGCATCACCCCGAAAACCTTACATTTACGATTATTTAATATATAACTAGGTAAAAAGGCTCGGTTACACGGGCCCATGTTGATGAAAGTATTTACATTAAAATCTAGTGAAGTTTCGTTGGATAAAAAAACGCTGCTTTATTCAAAGCCTCAGCCCGGTTAGAAGATTTAAGCTGTATCTAACTGTGTGTGACTAACCCTAATCTCGGTTATTCTGATATGATTGGCTCAATGGATGTCGTAGGATATGATACCAATCACCAGGTTCTAATTATTCTTTGATTATTTATATCGAACCAAAAAGAATAACAATTGGTAATTAAGGGTTGTGTCTGAGAAATGCGTTTTACAGAGGTCACAGAATTCTTAACCCAATGGTTGAAAGATTCAGACATTATATCAATCTGTGAGAGGCTAATAAAAAACCCGGTTGTTCTGATATGATATTGGTTCTCTGGCTGGCTTATGACATGTTCATAGTTGAATGATAATAAAGGATTCTAATTATTATTTAAGTTATCAGGCCAAAAAGAGGAAGTGTTGATCACTAAAGGCTTTACCTGAGGGATGTGTTTTACATTTGATAAGTATAATAACTTAATGACCATCAGCGGGCCAAATCCAGTCAGAGAAAAATAATAGGGACAATAATCGTCATAAGCACCACCAATTGTGTTGACAAATATTCCCGGTTTAGTCCACCTTCCAAATGCAGTGCCCGGCGAACACAGACTAATTGCAAAGAAACATTTTAAATTTTGCGTAATTAAGAACAGCATTAGCCATGAAATTAAAATATCTCCTTATTTATATTAATCGATTTTGAAACTGTTTCGAAAAAAAGATTTTCACTTCCCCTAACCCAAAAATTTTAAAACTATCATCAAGTTATACTTTACAGCCATTTGTAACCCATCGTGGATTGGTTAAAGTGAAAAAAATTTTCCCGGTTTAAGATAGCAACTGAATTGGCTTTCCTGGCTGAAAGTTCAGGTTGATTACTCACATAATTCTAATACCATTTCAATTTGGCTCAATAGCTGTTCAAGTATTCTTTTCACAATTGTTTAAAGGAATCATTTTCGACTCTGAATAACATTCAAAGAATGAAAAAGGTCAATGTCCTTGTTTTGGTTTGGAAAAATGCAATCTTTTCCATTTGTCTTAGCCGGCATAATCCGTCTGTGTGAGATAATATATCCTACTTTCAATTAAGGATATGTTTTCGATTCCTTCTGATTTCACCAGTGTTCGACATGCAGTATACGCGCAATGATCTGCGGGCCTCTGAAAAGGGCCCTACAGGTATCTACAGGGATTTAAAAGCAAGCATTTGGTAAGCTTTAAAATAGCGCGAGAAATATGATGTTCCCCTGTGATTTTCTTTGTTTGTAATTTGTGTGGAGCTGTGTTTTGAGTTTTGTGCATATGATTTGATTTTTTTTCCGGTGTCATATTCCACATTGTAAAGGATTTTTTCTAATTTTTTTCATGTTTGTTTTTATTGTTTGTGTGTTGAATTTTCTGAAACCATTTTGAAAAATACATTTCGCGTCTCTTGAAATCCTGGAACGCATGTTCAATTGAACGTGATTAATAATTTCCGTGGGTGGAGCTGCGCAATTGTATTGGTTTTAAACTCAAATTTTTAAATCCGTTTCAAAAACCGGTTCTCACTCTCTCCAGGCTGGCAAGATTCCCCAGGCGAGATAGTTTCCTTAGTAAAAATGGTTGCTATAGCGATCCTTCCATTTCTCCTCAAGAGGTCTGTGGTAGCTATAGCGATCCTTCGATTTCCCCTCAAGCGAGCCTGTTGCTAAGGCAATCAATGCAATGCAATGGGATGAGCATTCTGTGTGGTCCCATACAAAAATAAGGTTTTGCATCACTTTTGGTGCGTCACTTCATCCAAGTAGTGGAGTAATTACGGTGAAAACCTTACTTTTACGATTATTTAATATATAATTTGGCTGGCTGGGAAGTGCATTTGATGCTTTTGTAAGTCGGGATATAAATGATATCGGGATCTTATTATAAAAAAATCCTTAACGTCACGCTCCAAGGATAACGCTCCTACTTGGATAAAGTAACGCACTAAAATCGTTGCAACACCTCATCTTTGTATGGAAATTCTCAAAACGCTCATCTCATTGCATTGCATTGATCACCTTCCTTGGGGAAAAACTGAAGGATCACTATAGCAATCACAGTTGACCTGGGGAAACCAACTCAAGTGGAAAAAAGGAAAACTGGTTTTGCAAAATGGTTCTAAATGTTGTAAAATTCCGTTCCCGGGCACTATGTGATCGGTTGATCAGATATATCAAGGAAACACTTGATTGATAATTAATTGTTTAACATGGTTAAAAAAAAATGTGCATCAAATCCGTGTTCAAAGTGCGCAGGCAAGCTGGCTCAGCTCAATTAAATCACTTTTGCTGTGAATTTTCTAATACCGGAAATGCACGAACAATTCTTCGAAAGGTTCAAACACAAAAAATATAAAACACAAATAAAGACAAGCACCTATATCACAGTTTTCGACACAAAACACTATCACCGAAACAAAAACACAATCACAAAAAATCTCTTACAAAAACGCACTACAGGTCAGTTCCCAAAACACAAATTTCGGAACCGTCTATCACACGAAAACACACACGCGCCTCTAAAAGACACAATTAGAAAATTTCCTAAACAATCCACAGCCAATTTTGCGGAACCTTAAGCGTTAACTTACAAAGTCTACGGCTGTCTGCTTACAGAGCCTATCGTCTACGTTTCTCTGTACTTTGATCACCATGGCAATCAGCTCGCTTGACAAAACGAAAGGATACTTTGATAGCAAAATTAATAAAACGAGCACTCGAAAAAAGTAGTGTTTGAAATGATTGATATGTGTGATATTTTCCGACTGATGTCCTTACTTGAACAAGGTGGTGCACTTAAAATGGTGCAAAACCTCAATTTTGTATGGTAACTCACCGAAAACTATACCTATTGCATTGTATTTTTAAATTTAACGGTTTTTAAATTAAGATGGTGAGAAGAGCACAATTGCACAGCTTCAGCCATTCAGTCCCTATGGCTTGACCATTTTATTATCAACGGGATTCAGAAAATCACAGGAGAAAATCATATTTCTTGCGTGATTCTAAAGTTGGCCACATTTTTCCTGTTATTTTGGTATTGGCCGTGTTATTTTTCTTTGGCTGAATTTGCCATTATGATAATCAGGAAATTATTCTACCCGGACATGTGTAAAACACATTCCTCAGGTAAAGTCTTCAGTAATCAACAATTCTTCTGTTTGGTCCGATAAGTTTTTCATTACCATTCAGCCATGAGAATGCCATACGGCAGCCAGTGAGCCATTATCATATCAGAATAACTGGGAATTTGAATTTGGCATCTCACAGTTTGATACAGGTTCAATCTTCTAACTGGGCTGAAGCTTTGAGAAACTCAATTTACCACAATTTTACTAGATTCTAATACAAATTCTTTCATCAACATGGGCCCGTGTAACCGGGCCGTTATACCTAGTAAAATAAAACATAACACCAAGTTAAGTCCGCTAAGTGAGTTCATCCCGGAAAAAACGTTTTGATTCATTCAGACAAATAAACGTAATTTTGGTCGGTCGTCGTTTACGTCGGTCATGGTTTAGGTTCCGGGTTATTGAATGACTATTTCAAAATGCTACTGCTAACAAGATAGTTTTATGAATAAGAAAACTCGAACCGATTGTTGAAGTTGATTTCAATATGGCTGCGACTATCAGCTTACCAATGTTAGGACCCACCTTGCATAAAGCTACTGATAGCAGCTACAACAGGATTATATTAGTTTACCACAATTTCTACAGCTACTGCCTTCAGCTTAAATAAAAAAACCTTCGAGACATATAAACATAACAAATTCTTTATTAAAATTCGAAACGTTCGAATTTTGAAACGTCCAAATGTAATTTTTCTTTTCCTCAAAGTCAATGGCAATTTTGGACAACCTTTCATCTATTTCGTTTGGGATCGCATAAATCAAAACATTCGGTCGATAGGAAACTGCAAATGCTTAATTCAAAGATGCTACGAAAGAAATACAGTGTTACATTGGATAAAATTTATTTTGTGAAGTCAGTGCAGTATACTTCTAATGCAAAGAGTGAATAATTTTGATGACTTTTTACATTTTTACGTGTTAAAGCTCCCGTAAGCTATTGATTTTCTCTATTAGCTGCACTGATGATTTCAGCCAATTCTTTTGTCCATTCCCCATTATTTTCACTCAATGCCTGCCACATTGGCGACCGAAACCCGATTGGAACCTCTGGAAGGTTTGGGTCGTATGACCTAATAAGATCCATCAACTCGGCAGATTCTACCTCGGCGGCGGAGTGTAAAATTGTGTTACAGGCGACATCCTTCATGTACAGTAGGCTGCGGTCGTAGTCGAGCAACAGTTTCAGCATTCGATATGAGGTGTGCAAGGGGACATTAACAGCGCAGTGAGCCGATGTTACACCACACTCGCCCGGAACGCTCACGTTGACACCGAGTCCAAGAAGTCGCTCCAAGATGTCGATCCGACCGTTCAACACTGCGCTATGTATTAGATTCTCTCGCATCCGTGGTGTCATCTCCAGCATGGTTTTGCCTTGCTCGTTGCGTAGCTCGCGTCGAACACATGCCTCGATCGCATCATGCGCTATGGCAGGGTGATTTGGATTCGACACAGTCAAGTTAAGCGCTACAGCATTGAAATCGTCCGCCAGCAGTGGATTCGCACCATGGTCGAGGAGCAGCTTTGCCAGCCGGTATTGAAATACAAATTCCTGAGGTTTGGTAGCGAAATGATATGCAAGGCAATAATGTAGCGCAGTTCTTCCATGAAAATCTCTAGCGTTTATGATATTTGCTATATCAAACGTAGTCTCAGGCGGGCGTAAATCGAAGGCACAGCTCAGCTCCCCAATCTGCCAGTAGTAAATCATCGCTTCAGTTGTGACCACATGTGCACAAATCACGTCGTAGCTAGGGAAAACTTTCCTACAGATGTCTCGTAATTTTATGAAAGTATCGAGCAGGGATGCAGCCTTTGGTATTTTACAAGCTCCGTCAAAATTTGGTGCAAATTCATTCTCTTCGTCGGTGATGCAAAGAACCCTAAAAGTTACCGAAACTCCTAGATTGACAGTAACCTCTCGCCATAAATCACAATGCTTCAATGGTAGCAAGATTTCCATTCTGGTGATTATATTCTCAGAGCAGGTGTGAGCGTACAGCGTTTGATTTTCGTCCTCTTTGTCCAATCGTACGATCTTTGAATCATTTTCAAAAACGATATCACTGAGGACACCCAACCCTTCGATTATTCTCGATTTCTGTGCGCGATCGAGTAGTGTGCTGACCAAATCGTACCGCTGTTCCGCCTTACATCTCTCTAATTTTCTTAAGGACACCTTCAATTGAGCAATTTCCTGTTTCTTTGATGTAGTATATTCAGGGCACAAAAGCTGCTGTAACCGCTGCTTTTGGAACGAAATACTTGCAAAGTCGCCCTTGTACAAATATTGGAAGTAATTTTCCGATCGCAGTTTTACATCATTAAACCTGGTTTCCTTTTGATTCTGTAACCGCTTCACAAATCCAGCTAGGTTTTCTTTTCCTTTATGGAAATCGCGTCCCTCCAGGCATGACTGTTCTTTCAACCGATTCGTCGCAAACATTAGTTGGTCATTTATTCTTTTTCCCATTCTCGAATTTTGCGAACGTTGCTGCCAACTATCTGTGAAACGTTCTAGCATTTCTTTTTCCCGTTTTTCCAGCTGCGTTATGGATTCCTTCAGCTGTTTGATTTCTTCTGCCTTTGACTCAACATCCGCCAAGCCCGATAGGTATTTCAACCGCTCCTTCGATATTTTGATAACTTTTGATTCCTTCGCATTGCGTTGCGAGTCTATGGGATTATTGAGTAATGCACTAAGGAGAGCTGTTTTGCCTGACACAAGCTGCTCGACGTATGCAATAGTTTTCCAGTGCGGCAGCACGGATAAAGCAACCGAGAGACAATCCTCCTTATCGATGTCAGTCGAGGATCGCTTCGACTTGTCCTCGTCCAAGTCAGTCCAAGTTTGCTCTAAACTTTGGCTAAAACAGAAAATCAGCTTGTTGTGTAACACCGTAGAGCAGTCGAACCAACCGAATCCGAGGCGCTTCAGTACGCGGACCATTCGTTTGGTGTCCTGCCCATGACGGACAACAAGAGCCAACGGATGAACCGTTCTCGTGCCATACATAACACGGTCCACCGCCTTGACACGCTCGAGGAGCCTGGTCTGACCATGTCGTACTAAGAGCAGAAAGGTTGTACCTTCCACCATCGGGATGCGATAGACAACGTCAGTAGAAACGCCAGCTTCTAACAGCATTCGGACACATTTCCAGTGTTGTCTTCTGGCCGCCTCATGCAGGATTCTCGCCAAGTTGTTCGGGTTCGCAGGAGGATAGTTTTCTATCAGTTGTTGCAGTATTTTATGCTGCCCTGGGGTTGTTGCGGCCAGTTTGTAGCACTCACCCAGCGTGCGTGCACGATATTGGAGCAGGTTCGGGTGCTCGAGAAGAATCCCGAACGCAACCTGATTTTTCGCTCTAATGGACGTGGTTATCATGTCGTTGAATCTATTTGCACAGATGTTGTATTTTCCTAGTAAAGTATTGAAAATTTCCTTCGGAGCGTGTGTGATGATCGCACTTTGCAACGACTGGGGATGTGGAGAGGATACTTTGGTCAGTAAAAGTTCAACGATCGACGACACACCGCAGAATATGGCATCATTCAGCGGATCCAGTGTTTCATCACTTCGAATGTCACCGGTGAAGAAGTGCAGTATTTCACGGACGCTTCGTTCGTTACCGCTTTTAATCAAGAGTCTCAGAGCTTGATGTTTGAACTTTTCGGATATGATTTGGTTGAAGAGTTTGGTACCACGCAGGCGAGGAATTACCTCGTCCCATTCGAAGAGCACCGCCTCGAAAACCTGTTTGATGTCTGTTATATGGAGCATTCTCGGGAAAGCCTCTTCAAAGTCGCGTCTCATTAGAGCTACATGCACGATGTTTTCGGGATCGGTAATTTCCAGACTAAAAGTATCATAGTACCGGCTGAGCAACTCCGTAATCCATGGTCCCGGATGGCAGGGATCAGCCAGCATCGTTAGTGGGCGATATTCCGATGGATAATGGTGGTTTGGAGAACAACAGAACAGGCTCCGAAGTTCTCCACCTGCTCGTATCGCTGAGTGCATCATTCCGACGTCCCGGGACTGGAAAGCCGCCATCAGGCGGTCCTGTTCGGCCACCCATTGATGCGTATCTTCCACAGAGGGAAATCGCATGACCTCACCGAACGGTTTCACCCGTCGGTCAAACAAGCGGATGTCGGTGTTTGCAATCACATACGCGTTCAACACTTCTATTCCTTGTAAAGTGTCTGATAGTATACGGTAGGAGATGCTGTCATGTGCCAGGTAGTTACGATAGTTCTTACCTTGTATCACCGGGATACGGTGCATGACATAGTAGAAACTGTTACCAAAGTACCCGACCGTATTCAACATTTCGGTCAGCTCCAGCGTGAGGTATTCGATGGAAGCTATGATTGCTGGGTTACTAGGGTTCCAAACATGCAAGCTTTCCACCGACTCCAGTCCATTTTGTATAAGAATTGCTTGCAGTCTACTGCGGCGCTCGTCGAACAATGTCTGCAACCGTTCTTGATCTTCTTTGATGAGCTGATCGATGACGGCCTCTTTTCCATCCTGCACTTTCTTGTTGCTCTTTTTGACTTCGAAAAAGTCTTCCAATATTTTCCGTTTTAGATCAACGGCAAAAATGTTCTTGTAGTACCTTTCCAGCATTTTGTGAAGTTTTTGTACCTTTTCCTTATTCGCGCCTACGGCTACGCCTAGCTTCTGCGCGAGATCTTGGGTATGATGAAAGTAGTCTAGTTCCTCCGCCGCTTTTATGGATTCCAAATACATATCCAAATATTGGGACACCGAGTACACATTGAGTAAATCGAAACGGATATCGTTCGGTAGAATGGAATGCAACTCCAAGGGGGAAAATTTGAAACACGCACCGATCCGATCGAAGAACTTCAACGGGGTGCGTAGTGTCAGGATCCAGTCGAGTAAACGTCGCACGGTACGTAGATCCTTACTTGCGAAGCTCGCCTCTCTGACCTTTGCAAAGCCCACTTCCGCATGAATCTCTAAAACAGCTTCTAGGTCGGTAATTATTTTATACTGCTCCTGGTATGTTGTCTTGATGTAAGGAAACGGTTTGGTAGCTCCAACAGGAAGAACGCTCGTGTCGTCTAGAAGAGCCTTGATTTTGTCGTAATGGCTCTTAACTTCTTGGAAACACAGCTGCTGATCCCCGTCAAGATTTTTCATTTCTCCGACGTATACGAGCAACGAACGAAGTTGCTTCAAGGACCAACATCGGAGCATCATTCCATACAGTGTGAGGCGGGCGTCCTCGACGGCCACCGTGAACAACAGGTAGAACATCACCAGTACTACTTTAGAATACTGGCGTACTTTTAAGAACGCCCTCCACTCGACATTTTCGCTCATCAACGTTCTGGCCAGCGTCATGGAATGTGAAAACGTTTCTCGCAATAGCATGTTGAGGATCGAAAACCTTGATGTCAGGATACTGCTAAGTATAGTATAGACCTTGCCGGGCATGTTGGGTGACTTCTGGGTATTTTTGACCGATTCACCCATTACCTGCAGGAACCGCTTGAATGTGTCGATACATACCGTTCTATCGGAGCCTCCTATTGTGCCCAACAGCAACCAGCACGTATTGGTCTTCAACAGCGAGTATAGCTGCTTCGTTTTGGCATAGCACTTTTTCACTCTACGGATGATGGCAAGATCCTTTCCCCGTACCAGATGCTTCAGGTCGATCACTTCTGCAGCGATCACCTCCGCGACCGACAGATCACTCGATTTACCTTTCTTCACATCGGCAAGCAGCTTGTTGACCACATTTTCCGGAGATGCCATATAGGGGAGTCTCGTGCTAATTTCTGCCTTCAGCTTCATTATACCAACTTCAGGAGATTTCGGCTCCTTGAAATCGGGATTGCCTGCCTTAGATGCACTCTTTTTTAGCTGCTTTATTTTCGTCTGTATATCTTTGATCAGTTTACTTTTAATTACTGCTTTCTCGTCAGTAGTGGTAGAGCTCAACCTGTCAAAGTCTTTACGTTTGCCCTTTATCCAGTTATCACTCTCCCCGATGCCCATCGATTGAACCTTTTCCCACAGATCCGTTAACGGATCGCTTTCGGCCGGATCTGAGCCATACGACTCTTCCATAATCTCCTTCAATTCTCGGGATACCTCTTCAATACAGTCTCGGGCCAGCGCAAGCTGTCGGTCGATCATACCGAGAAACTCCATTATCAGGCACTTATTTATCAGCAACCGGAAAGGCTCGTCGAAGCTACTCTTGTTGATTATGGAGATAAAACGCGCTAGGCAAAACACTACCTCCGTCAGCGGCAGGTGGTCAAGGAAACGGAAGTTTTTTAGGAAGTACAGATGATTGTGGATAACCCGCAGACGGTGTTCCAGCTGATTATCAATATCATCGAACATGTGCGTATTGTATCGCTTCCGAATCACCGACCAACAATCGAAGAAGATTTCCATTTGGCCCACCCACTCACGAGGGTCTTTCGCTCCGGGCCAATCCCCGACCAAGTTCCGGTAAGCATAGTCTGACAGCTTCCAGTGCAGAAAACTGCGCAGATCGTCCGGAAGATCCAGGTTTTTCACGTTCACTTTTACTAGCGCGCTGGCAATGCTTTGGAATGTGTCCGCCTCGGAGGCTTCGTTCCTCAACGTGAGGTATTTTTGAAACAATTTCAGTGAGCCATGTCTCATCAGCCGATAGCACGCGGTAGGGCCATCCACACCGTCAGTTTCGAGAACTATAAGCTGCTCCACCAGTTCGAGATCACCAGTCTCGTAGGCTCGCACCAGCACCGTAAATCCGTCGCTATCATGCTGCGTTGCGTCCACTAAACCACTCGCAATAAGTCGTCGAATCAAAGCGAACCGGTTTCCATTCGGAATATCCAAACACAAATGTAATGGCGACACCTTTTTGCACGCTTCAAACTGCAGCACAGTTTCGATGGTGGCACGTTCCAGGCACTGAGCCAAAGTTTCTTCATCGCCGGCACAGATGGCCTCATACATTGTGTCGATTGTATTGTTCTCCATATCAAAAGTTTAGGTTTGGTTAACTTTTTCTTAGCTTTTATATCACCGAACTGACCTTCGAATACGATGAAACAACACTGATTCGATGCTGACCACGTCCCTTTAGCGACGGCCAGAGAGTTTCATTATCAAATATATTTTTAGCTTAATTACAAAGCCTTTGACCGTCTTGATAATTCTCTGCATCAAATGCACGCGGCAAATCAAAGAACTGATAAGGTGTACCCCTACGATCTTAAGTTTTGGGCTCAGGGTGGTATTCCGTTCTAATCCTGGCTTCGTGGAATTACTCGTGGGATTCGACCTCATGTCAAATAATTAGCCGAGTTTAAGGTGTTCTTAAACCTCAGATAGTACTGTCTCGCATTTTTTAGCATTGTCATATTGATAATGGTATCAACGATTTCTTGGAAATTTCATACATAACGCATTCGTGCTGCATGTTGATCATTGTGTGTGTGTGTGTTGTTTTGAGCGTTAAACTGCGTATAGACGGATGCAATATTTCACTGCATTGAAATAAAATTTGACATTTCTACCAAAAATGACAGTGAATACAACTGTCACATACAATTACACAAATACATTCAATACAACTATCACCAAACTAAACTAACCAAACTAACTAGTTTAACTAACACACCAAACCGAAAAAACTAACAAACTACACTAGACTATCTAGTTTAACTAACACACTAAACCGAAAAACTAAATAACTACACTAAATACTTGTACTAGTAAACTAAACTTAGTAAACTAGCTAGCTGAATCTTATTAACTGAAAACTTGAATTGCAATGAAACACCAGACAGAACAGAATCTGCATTTGATGCTATCCAAACGAAGTTTGCATATGGATTATTTGGCCGTTGATAAACGTTCGAACGAGTGGTCTGATATCCAACCGAACGAAGCATTCAAGTGCGGGTTAGTCGTAGGTGGCCAAGAAACGATGAAACTTCCGTCTACCGACGCTTTGATAATCTCAACGGTAAAACGGCGTATCAAAAGGATCCAGCCCGCTAGATTAAGTGAATTTGTATGGGAATTCTCCGTCGCAGAACGGCTGCGATCGTCGATTCCGAATAGCTCGCTTGTAAGCGGGAAGTCAGCAATCCCACGAGGTTTGCGCGACTGGGCGATTTCAAACAAAATCGCCCATACCCATTTGAATGATCTTCTGGCACTCATTCGCGAAACAACAAAATATTATGTTAAGATTCAAGGACATTTCTACAAACACCAACAAATGTTGGAAAAGAAATCGCGAATGTTGAAGGAGGTCAATTGTGGTATTAAGGACTACACACCACACTTGAATACTATTTTTGGTAAGTCAGAAAATCTTATCACTAGTAATAATAATACCATTTTTCCGTTTGTATCAATTTCCTGAAACAATCTTAATTTTATTGCAGCAACGGAGAACCCACAGTTGATAAGTTGGAAATTAACTTATCGGTGCACGGCCTGCCGCTCCATAATAGTAGAGCAATGCACGATGGAGCGAAGCCGGGATAAAAATCAAAAATTCATTTTTGAATTTCAGAAAAATGAAATATGTTTTCTTAAACTACAAGATGAAACTAAGAAATGGCGCATAAACAAGAGCCTCTGTTCTTCCAGATTCTGAGAAACAGCCCGTCAAAGTCAAGATTTGTGAAAATATTGCGTGAAAAATTGAAAAAAAAATGCATCAACTTTGAAGGTCTGTAATACCTACAATAATGGCCGGAATCGAATTTCAAGCACAGTTTTGGAAAGGTATATTATCATGCTTTAAAATTATTGACAGTTTAAGTAAATTAAAATTGAATGTCACAAAATATTAAGCATTGTTTCGGAAAACTCCTGGAAACTTTTTCAATTTTCTGTTTTTAACCTTACGCCATCGCTAAGGATTGTAAAAGATTGTAATATGATTCATACCCACTTATAGTCTAGAATGTTTTGTAACAATGTTTTTGTACTTCATATGTGAAGCTTATAGCTTATCACCTACTAGGCGTCTCCATCATACCATATGCAGCATCATGTGTGGTAAGAAATATTTTAAATTCTCATTCAATGAAAAATGTGAAGCAGGGTAGTGGTTGAACATCAAGTAAAAGGGGAAAGACAAGCCAAGTCACTGGCAAAGCAAGAACTTTGGTTTGGTTTGCTTTGAATGTATCAGATCGCTTTTACTTGTTCTACAGCTCACAAACCCATCTTTTTATACCCAAAATTCCTCGGAATAATGTACCCTTACCTGTAAAAGCCGTGAATTTTGGGTAGATATACCTCTACCCTAATTGTTAATCGCCGTCAATTGTAGGTGGATAAGTTATAGAAGTGGACACAAATATTTGAGATTTATTTGCTTTTGAAAACAATATACCCTAACCATACGGTAACAGCTAAGGTAGACGTTGAAATTTTTACCTTCGAACGGCATACCATAGCGGTATGCATTTGAAAAGATAAATCTATAACCATCGTTCGTTTATAAAAACATCATTAAAGCTTTACCTTTAACTGCATAAACAGCAATTGTCAGTGAGCTTCTTGGAGAACAAACAACGTTTGTACAGTTTTGAAGTTAATAATCTGTCTGAGATTGATTTAATAATCACACGATGGTTTCCTTTATAATCAACGATATCATAAACTTTTTGAAAAACAATGCTTCTTGCAAGGAAAACATTGGGTATGCGTTACAGTTCATTGAAAGTAAAGTAAGCATCAAACCGTAAGCATCAATCACACTGCGTTTAGAATAATTACTTAAGCGCTTCCAAAATTACGCTTTTAACGTTTACTTGTATTTACATTAATGCTTCTGACTTTCTAGAATAATAAAAATATGCTATAGCGTGCATTTACATTATAATTTTTATTTACATTCTTTCATTTTAACACAATAGATTAATTAAAAAACGCATTAAAAACATGAAATGGTATGCCAGTATATTTATTTAATATATCAAAACTCCTTCTCTTCGAAATAACCACAATGACCAGTTTTACATACGAATAACGGTCTTTTTGTAATGTCGCAGAAAGTTGCGACAAAATCGTTGGCCAGATCGTCCAACCCCGCGACCCGGTGCCGGCCGGAGTTTCTGCGACACTTTTGACATGCAAGATGGCCGTCTTGGGCTATTTTTGATTACTTTGCCACTTCCGGTGAGCACAAATCGGTCGCAGAAAACCCAGGCGCAGAAATGTCGCAAGCCCGTTTAAACTCACGGTAACACTAGAATCCAGCGGTCATTTTGAGCGCAACTCAAAAACGATGAATGTTAAAAAAACAAGGGTGGAGGTTTTTTCCTACACCCAACCCAAAGCTACAACTAAAATAAAAATTTCAGATTTTTCTGTTCGACCAGTTTTGAGAGCCAAGTTGTCCACCCCTATAAAGCATTTAAGCAGTCATTTTGACCGCTCTGTTTAAAACGCCTTAACTTGACTATTTTAAAAAATTATTCAAATATGTAAACGGCTACTTTTCAGTAGGGTAACTGTACCAATAGTGGTGCACTTAGTAATGTAAATACCAATTAGATGTAATTAAGTGTTCAGAACACAATATTCAACATATTTAAATTCATTATGATCGAAACATGACTTTTCTTCTGAAAAACATCTATTTTCACCGTAAACCCTACAAAATACACGAAAAAAAGCGTATTTTTCTTCCTAGTCGGTTGCTCCTATTATGGTGGTATGGTTCCTATAGTTGTGGTATCGTGTTCCTATAGTGGCGGTAGTACGAAAAGCTTGAATATATTTTTACTATAACTTATTTTTGAAGCATATTTCAAACAGAACGGTAAAATACTCTTTGACCAATGCGTTGTCATTGAAAAGACTGTATTGTTTTACCGAAATATGTCCAATTTTAATTCATAAAAAATGCTCTGAATATTACAGCTAAAACAATGGTATATGCTTTATAGCGTATCCTTCGCCGGCTTTCTTTTTTCTTTCCTCTGCTTCTTCTGCTGAGCCTTCTCTCCAGTTCCGCTTTGTTTATTTTGTGGAAACAAAATAAAATCACTAAATTTACCTGATTATATTGGCCAAAACCGGAATAAAACTAAAATATACTTGCGAAAAAATCTATGGCTACTATAGGAACAACTTGGGTTTTTGTGCCTATAGTGGCACTATGGTAAAAACTATGAAAATATAATAAAATTATGCTAAAATGCACTAAGCTCGTATAAATCAATTATATTGGAGTATGTAAGTAGCGAAATCATATGGTTTTAATGATTTTGTAGTGATTTATAGCCTTAAGGAAATCATGATATTCGTTATAGATTCTTAAGGAATGCAGCATGTTGGGACAACCTGTTTAGAAAATATGAATTTTGGAGCTTCTATATTACGGAATGAGATGGTTCATCTTTTTAACACTCCGCAGGAGATCAAAGAACGTTTCATAGAAGAACAAATAACTCCTTTGTATATATATTGGCGTAGAGCTAGGATTTTATTCTACTACAACCACTATTGGTACTAGCTCCACTATGGGTGCACTTACCCTATATTAATTTACTATCTTTTGACGTTTTGAATTTTTTGATGAACCGGTTCATTATACCGTAAGATCGGTGTAAAGCTGAACATAAACTTATGTCATTGTATGAAAGATTATATGTAAATGATATGCTATATCGTGATAAAATAAAACATAACTTCAAGTTGGGTCCTATAAGTGAGTTCATCCCGAAAAAACCGCTTTGATTCATTTAGACAAATAAACGTAATTTTGGACAATCGGTCATAGTTTAGGTTAAGGGTTATCGCATGCCGGTTGTTGTTTTTTTTGTCATTTCGTTAGTCGACAGTAGCCAATGTGAAATGTTCTTACGATAACCATTTCTAAATGCTACTACTAACAAGATAGTTTTATGAATAAGAAAACTCAAACCGATTGTTCAAGTTGATTTCAAAATGGCTGCGACTATGAGCTCACCTATCTTAGGATGCAACTAGCATAAAATTACAGATCACAGCTCCCACAGGACTATATTAGTTTAAACTACAATTTCAACAGAGATTGTCCTCAGCTTTAATGAAAAACGTTCGAGACATCAAAAACATTCTTTACAAAAATTCGTTTTCATTTACATCTTGTTTTAATTTTTCTTTTCCCAAAACTCGATCGCAATTCTAGACAACCTTTCATCTATTTCGTTTGGGATCACATAACTCCAAACATTCGGTCGATAGGAAATTGAAAACGATTAATTCAAAGAAGCTAGGAAGGAAATACAGAGATACATTGATTAACATTTATTTGTGCATTGAGTCCAGTATACTTCTAGTGCAAAGAGTGAAGCAGTGTTGAACAAAAGTTTATGTCTCTTTAATGACATTTTACATTTTTACGGGTTGAAGCTCCCGTAAACTATTGATTTTCTCTACTACTACTGATGATTTCAGCCAATTCTTTTGTCCATTCCCAATTATTTTCACTCAATGCCTGCCTGATTGGCGAATAAAAACCGATTGGAACCTCTGGAAGGCTTGGATCGTACGACCTAATAAGATCCATCAACTCGGCAGATTCTACCTCGGCGGCACAGTGTAAAATTGTGTTACCGCTGACATCCTTCATGTACAGTAGGCTGCGGTCGTAGTCGAGCAACAGTTTCAGCATTCGATACGAGGTGTGCAAAGGGATTAGAACAGCGCAGTGAGCCGGTGTTGCACCACACTCGCCCGGGACGTTCACCTTGACACCGAGTCCAAGAAGTCGCTCCACGATATCGATCCGACCGTTCAGAACTGCGCAATGTATTAGACACTCTCGCATTGGCGGTGCCATCTCCAGCATGGTTTTGCCTTGCTCGTTGCGTAGCTCGCGTCGTAAGCATGCCTCGATCGCATCATGCGCTATGGCAGGGTGGGCTGGATGCATCAAGGTCCAGTTAAGTGCTACACCATTGTTATCGTCCGCCAGCAGTGGATTCGCACCATGGTCGAGGAGAAGCTTTGCCAGCCGGTGTTGAAACACAAATTCCTGAGGTTTGGTAGCGGAAGGATATGCAAGGCAATAATGTAGCGCAGTTTCTCCCCGAAAATCTCTCGCGTTTATAATATTTGCTAGATCAAACGTAGTCCCGGGTGGGCGTACATCGAAAGCACAGCTCAGCTCCTCAATCTGCCAGTAGTAAATCATCGCTTCGGTTGTGATCACATGTGCACAAATCACGTCGTAGCTAGGAAACACCTCCCTACATATGTCTCGTAATTTTATAAAAGTATCTAGCAGAGATGCAGCTTCTGATATTTTACAAACTCCGTCAAAGTTTGGTGGAAATTTGTTCTCTTCATCGGCGATGCAAAGAACCCTAAAAGTTACTGAAACTCCTAGATTGACGGTCACCTCTCGCCAGAAATCACAATGCTTCAATGGTAGCAAGTTTTCTATTCTGGTGATCATATTCTCGCAGCAGGTGTGAACGTGCAGCGTTTGATTTTCGTCCTCTTTGTCCAATCGTACGATTTTTGAATCATTTCCAAAAACGATGTCACTGAGGACACCTAATCCTTCAATCGTCCTCGATTTCTGTGGGCGATCGAGTAGTGTGCTGACCAAATCGTACCGCTGTTCCGCCTTACATCGCTCTAATTTTCTTAACGACGCCTTCAGTTGATCAATTTCCTGTTTCTTTGATGTAGTATATTCAGGGCACAAAAGCTGGTTTAACCGTTGCTTTTGGAACGAAATACTTTCTAGGACGCCTTTGTACAAATATTGGAAGTAATTTTCCGATCGCTTCTTGGCATCATTAAATTTGATTTCCTTTCGATTCTGCAATCGCCTCACAAATCCAGTTAGGTTTTCTTTTCCTTCATGTAAATCGCGTCCCTGTTGGTTTAACCGTGCCGTTGCAAACATAAGTTGGTCATTTATTCTCCTTCCCGTTGTAGAATTTTGTGAACGTATCTGCCAACTCTCGGTAACAAGTTCTAGCTTTTCTTGCACTCTTTTTTCCATACGCGTTATCGATGCCTTCAGCTGATCGATTTCATCTGCCTTCGACTTAACATCCGCCAAGCACGAGAGATATTTTAGCCGCTCCTTTGATATTTTGATAGCTTCTGAATCCTTCGCGTGGCGTTGCAAGTGTATGGGATTCTTGAGTAATGCACTAAGAAGAGCTGTTTTGCCAGAAACAACCTGCTCGACGTATGCAATAGTTTTCCAGTGCGGTAGCGCCGTTAAAGCAACCGAGAAATAATCCTCCTTATCGATGACAGTCGAGGATTGCTTCAACTTGTTCTCGTCCAAGTCAGTCCAAGTTTGCTCTAAATCTTGGCTATCACAGCATGCCATCTTCTCATGCAACACCGTTGAGCAGTCGAACCAACCGAATCCGAGGCGCTTCAGTACGCGGATCATTCGTTTGGTATCCTCCCCGTAACGGACAGCAAGAGCCAACGGATGATCTGCTGTTGTGCCGTACATAACACGATCCACCGCCTTGACACGCTCGAGGAGCCTGGTCTGACCATGTCGTACTAAGAGCAGAAAGGTTGTACCTTCCACCCCCTGGATCTGATAGAAAACGTCAGTGGAAACGCCAGCTTCTAGCAGCACTCGTACGCTTTTCCAGTGTTGTCTTCTAGCCGCTTGATGCAGGATTCTCGCCAAGCCGGTCGGGTTCGCAGGAGGATAGTTTTCTATCAGCTGTTGCAGTATTTTATGCTGTCCTGGGGTTATTGCGGCCAGTTCATAGCACTCACCCAGCGCGCGTGCACGATGCTGGAGCAAATTAGGGTGTTCGTGAAGAAACGCGAACACAACCTGATTTTTCGCTCTAATGGACGTGGTTATCATGTCGTTGAAGCTGTTTGCACAGATGTTGTATTTTCCTAGCAAAGTATTGAAAATTTCCTTCGGAGCGTGTGTAATGATCGCACTCTGCAACGACTGGAGATGTGGAGAGGATACTTTGGCCAGTAAAAGTTCAACGATCGACCACACACCGCAGAAGATTGCATCATTCAGCGGATCCAGTGTTTCATCACTCCGAATGTCACCGGTGAAGAAGTGCAGCATTTCACGGACGCTTCGTTCGTTACCGCTTTTGATCAACCGTTTCAGAGTTTGGTATTTGAACTCATCGGATATGATGCGTTGGAAGAGTTCAGTACCACGTAGGCGAGGAATAAACTCGTTCCATTCGAAGATCTCAAACTGGACTTCCGTTTGGAGCAACGCCTCGAAAAACTTTATAACGGATCTCACTTCGATCATCCTCGGGAAAGCCTCTTCAAAGTCGCGTCTCATTAGAGCCTGGTTCATGATGTTAATCGGATCTGAAATTTCCTCGCTAAAAGTATTGTAGTACCGGCTGAGCAGCTCCGTAATCCATGGTTCCGAATGGCAGGGATCATAGAGCACCGTTAGTGGTCGATATTCCGACAAATAAGAGTGGTTTGGAGAACAACAGAAGAGGCTCCGAAGTTCTCCACCTGCTCGTAACGCTGCGTGCATCATCCCGACGTTCCGGGCCTGGAAAGCCGCCATCAGGCGGTCCTGTTCGGCCACCCATCGGTGCGTATCTTCCACCGAGGGAAATCGCATGACCTCACCGAACGGTTTCAATCGTCGGTCAAACAAGCGGATGTCGGTGTTTGCAATCACATACGCGTTTAACACTATCATTTCCATCTGATGAGTATCCGATAGGATACTGTACGAGATGCCATCATGTGCCAGGTAGTTACGATAGTTCTTACCTTGTATCACCGGGATACGGTGCATGACATAGTAGAAACTGTTACCAAAGTACCCGACCGTATTCAATATTTCGGTGAGCTCCAGCGTGAGGTATTCGATGGCTGCCATGATTCCTCGGTCACCAGGGGTCCAAGCATGCAAGCTTTCCACCGACACCAGCCCATTTTGTTCAAGAACTGTTCGCAGTCTACTGCGGCGTTCGTCGAACAACGTCTGCAACCGTTCTTGATCTTCTTTGATGAGCTGATCGATGATGGCCTCCTTCCCATCTTGAGCTTTCTTGTTGCTCTTTTTGACTCCGAAAAAGTCTTCCAATACTTTCCGTTTTAGATCAATGGCAAAAATGTTCCTGTAGTACTTTTCCAGCATTTTGTGAAGATTTTGCACCTTTTCCTTATCTTCTTGTATGGCTACGCCTAGCTTCTGCGCAAGTTCTTGGGTATGATTAAGGTAGTCTAGCTCCTCCGCCGCTTTTATGGATCCCAAATAGATAGCCAAGTATGAGGTCGCATTGGACTCATCTAGTGACAAGAAACGGACATAGTTCGGTAGAATGAACCTCAAATCCATGAAGTATCTTTTCCAATGCGAACCTATCCGATCGAAGAACTTCAACGGGGAGCGTAGCGTCAGGATCCAGTCGAGTAAACGTCGCACGGTATTCAGATCCTTACTTGCGAAGCCCGCCTCTCTGACCTTAGCAAAGCCCACGTCCGCATTAATCTCTAAAATAGCTTCTAGGTCGGTGACTATTTTATACTGCTCGTGGAACATTTCCTTGATGTCTAGGAACTGAGCGGCAATGTCAGCAGGAAGCTCGATCGTGTCGTCTAGAAGAGCCTTGATTTTGTCGAAATGGCCCCTAACTCCTTTGTAGTACCCCTGCTGTTTATCGGCAAGATTTTCCATTTCTCCGATGTATACGAGGAATGAACGAAGCTGATCCAAGGACCAACACCGGAGCATCATGCCGTACATTGTGAAGCGGGCCTCCTCAATAGCTACCGTGAACAACAGGATGAACATCACCAGTACTGCATCAGAAAACTGGCGTACTTTTAGCAACGCTCTCCACTCGATCGCTTCGCTCATCAACGTTCTGGCTAGCGTCATGGAGTGTGAAAACGTTTCTCGCAATAACATGTTGAGGATCGGAAACCTATCTGACATCACACTGTTTAGTACCGCAACTACCTTGCCCGGCATATTGGGTGAGTTCTGGGTATTTTTGACCGATTCACCCATTACCTGCAGGATCCGTTTAAATGAGTCGATAGATATCGTGTTATCGTGTCTTCCTTGTGAGTACATCTCCACCCAGTAGGCTATGATCTTCATCAGCGAGTACAACTGCTTTGTTTTGGCAAAGCACTTTTTCGCTCTACGGATGATGGCACGATCCTTTCCCCGTACCAGATGCTTCAGGTCGATCACTTCCCCAGCAACCACCTCCGCGACAGCCAGGTCACTCGATTTACCCTTCTTCACATCGGCAAGCAGCTTGTTGGCCACATTTTCGGGAGATGCCATATAGGGGAGTCTTGTGCAAATTTCAACCTTCAGCTTAATTGTACCAACTTCAGGAGATTTCGGCTGCTTTGAATCGGCATTGCTCGCCTTAGTCGCACTCTTGTTTAGCTGCTTTATTTTCGTCTGTATATCTTTGACCAATTTATTTTTAATTACTGCTTTCTCGTCACCGGTGGCCGAGCTCAACCGGTCAAAGTCCTTACGTTTGCCCTTCATCCAGTTATCACTCTCCCCGATGCCCATCGATTGAACCTTTTCCCACAGATCCGTTAACGGGTCACTTTCCGCTAATTCTGATCCCTTCGACTCCTCCATAATCTCCTTCAATTCTCGGGAAACCTCTTCAATACAATCTCGGGCCAGCACAAGCTGTCGGTCGATCATACCGAGAAACTCCATTATCAGGCACTTATTTATCAGCAACCGGAAATCCTCGTGGGACTTTCTCTCTTCGATGATGGAGATAAAAATCGCTAGACAAAACACCACCTCCGTCAGCGGCAGGTGGTCAAGAAAAGGGAAGTTTTTGAGGAAGTACAGATGATTGTGGATGACTTGCAGACGGTGTAGTAGCTGATTATCAATATCATCGAACATGTGGGTATTGTATCGCTTCCGAATCGCCGACCAACAATCGAAGAAGATATCCATTTGGCCCATCCACTCGCGAGGGTCCTTCGCTCCGGGCCAATCGCCGACCAAGTTCCGGTACGCATAGTCTGACAACTTCCAGTATAGAAAACTGCGCAGATCGTTCGGAAGAGCCATGTTTTTTACGTTCACTTTTACCAACGCGCTGGCAATGCTTTGGAATGTGTCCGCCTCGGAGGCTTCGTTCCTCATCGTGAGGTATTTTTGGAACAATTTCAGCGAGCCATGTCTCATCAGCCGATAGCACGCGGTCGGGCCATCCACACCGTCAGTTTCGAGAACTATAAGCTGCTCCACCAGTTCGAAGTCGCCGATCTCGTAGGCGCGCACCAGTACTGTAAATCCGTGGCTATCACGTTGCGTTGCGTCCACTAAACCACTCGCAATAAGTAGTCGAATCAGAGCGAACCGTTTTCCATTCGGAACATCCAAACACAAATGTAATGGCGACACCTTTTTGCACGCTTCAAACTGCAGCACAGTTTCGATGGTGGCACGTTCCAGGCACTGAGCCAAAGTTTCTTCATCGCCGGTACAGATGGCCTCATACATTGTGTCGACTGTATTTTTCTCCATCTCAAAAGTTTTGGTTTGGATACCTTTTCTGAGGATATCACACTTGCTCACGATCGATTGTCGTTCTGGCGAACCGGCCTTCGACAGCGATGAAACAATACTGATTCGATGCTTACCACGTCCCTGTAGTAGACGTCCAGAGAGCTACATCAAATACAATATGCGATAAGATACCGTGTCCCATATCTTTCTAAGAAAGAGGCAGGTCGGACCACTGGTTTAGTGTAGTGTTGTGCCTTACCCCACCTGCGAATGTTCATTTTCTCTTCTCACGATAATCGTAACTCCAAACAAAAGAACGGCCGACCGCCTCTCAGCGTGAGAATTTCGGCAACTTATGTACGAGTGTTGAAACAGAGTGCGGTCAAGGCTGGCGCGGGGCAGAAATGATGATCTCATCATCGAAATCGTATGGTATTAACTATTCGAGTCGTGTATGAAAGCGACGCTATTCTTCCGTATAGATTGGTCCCAAGGTCAATCCGGACGCTCAAAAAATGAGCATGCGTTAGGCTTAGCGGTTAATTTTAGAATACTTAGAATTGATATCAATGATTTTTGTATATCGCTTAATAGCAATGAATCGTCCCCAAGCATCGCAATAAACAATAGAGTGGAAAGGTCAGAATTTTGATGGTAAAACGCAAAGTAGGACAATTAGATTTCATCATACTTTTGCCAGCTAAAGTGGTGTGGAAGTTAGTTTCAACACTTGATAGTTGTTATTACTTATAGTGTTGGGTCAAGTAACACTTTTTGATGTGCCGTACTGTGGTGCCACACACAATTTGCTGTGCTGTGAATTGTGGTAGCACAGTAAAGTGTCATACAGTTATACAACTTGTCTATTTATTCAGCAGCATCTTCTCGTTTCAAACTGGTCAGTTTGTGCAACATGTTCGATTTAACAAAAGTGTGCTGAGTGCTGTAAATTTACGCGCAAAACAAATCACTAAATGATGCAAACGTATCTGCAGTATATGCAGTTTGCTTGATATTATGATTGCTCGATAAGGGCTTTAGCTATTTACAATTCCATTCAACACATTGATATAGAATCCATAAGCAATTAGAGCAAATGAGCAAATGAATCATTAATAATCGATAAAAAAATTCTGTTTTTTGAATGTTAGCTTCGTGGCGTTTTTGTTTGAAGTATATGCGTTATGTTTGAATTACGTAGGGAAATTGCTTTTTTTCTTCAATTTGCTCCTATTGCGGTTCAAACGCAGCATTTTTTTCGTTTGGTGGCAGTTTTTTTATACAAATTATATAGTAAAGACTGTATGATAATAACGATACAATTCCAAAGACTGGTTTATACACTTCATTCCTACACTATGTTAGGTATGGAATTGGTATATCAAGGAACCAAAGAACGGTTCATACAATTTATTGCTTTAACGGTATGAAACTTTTCTGTGGTACTACAATTTTTTCTGTGTCGTGTGTGGAGCCACACTATATTGTGCTATATGTGTTGAGTAGCACAGTAACACACGACCCAACACTAGTTATTACAGATGCAGACGATTCTTGGCCATCGTAAGAAGTACTCATATGATTCGATTTATTATATTATTGTAGTATTCGTTGAAATATGCGTCATACAACTTTACTGGAACGAAACATTATCGTTTTACATCACACAGACGGCAAAAGTGTTCAAAACGTATGAAATTGTACTTATATTAGCAAATTAATAGTTTCAGACATCCTTAAAACTATAAAGCTACAAAAGGTATCGCAAAATTTTCAAAGAACTGCTCTTCGCAGTACACAATTCAGGAAAGGGAAGGTAGAATGTTTCGAAAAACCCTGTTTACATATACTGTGTACAAAGCAAGATAAATACTCACTATATATCGATATTGGTATATATCGAACTTATGCAAAGGAGTTCCTACTAGCCATTTTGGGCTAAAAAAGAAGTAAATTTGCTATCAACCACAGCCGAACTGACCAAATCGTTCACATTTCATGTCATAAAACCCCAAACAACAACCAAAAATCCCATCAAAAGCAAAATACTATACAAATCATAACGAAACATAGCGCACTAACTTATTGGTGCATGTTTAGGGTGCGACGGTACAATTTTGAGGGTATCTCGGAAACCTAAACTCGTATCGCGTCCAAATTACATCAAATTGAAGAGGATAGTGTAAAGAACAATCGTTCATCTTTATTTTTCCAAAATAATTGTTCCTCATAAAACAAATGGCAATTGTTTCTGTATTAACCTGTTGTGTACTGATTTTATGGGTGCAGTGTATTTGGTTTTGTTTATGTTTCGTTCTTGAACAAACAGTTGGATGGAAAAACAAACAGAAGCTGTTGACCTTGATTTGAGATGTTCAATGTGTGTGCCATAAATCCGAAGTAGCTCTGTAACAGCATACTCTTCTCTTGTATCACGGGCCTCTTTAAGTAACTAAAGTTTTTACGCAGAGATTTTTCCTCGAAGCGGTTTTTTTGTAACTTGTTAACTAGTGTTAGCTAAAAGCAATTCACCGTCTATGTAGACAAATCATTCTTTGGACTAAGCTGCTACAGGCGAGTAGATCCACCATTTGAAAGGTTATTTGTAAAAATCGGTCACCGTTCAAAACCAATGGAAATAACAAGCCCCTAGAACGATGTGAGAAATACAATCTATTTGTAACGTTTCAAAGCACCTTCTAAAAAGGGCGGAAGCAATGTGAGATCAAACATTGATCATTTCCTTCGTTTAATGGTAACATTCAAAATAACAGTTCTTTGTCCAGGTGTGATCAGTTTCTACATCTCTCGCACAGTTTTCAGCATCCGAAGTATTTGCGGGTACTTTTTACTAATACATTTTTGTGTAAGTATCTTAATTTTTTAGTTTTTATTAGACTTGAAAATATTAGTAACCTTTATAGTGACATCATACACGACTGATTAATAAAATTAATGATCCCGAAACGCCGATTGTTCGAACGTTCCAGCTTGACGTTTGCGATCGCTCCAGCGTGACGTATTCCAATATTAAAATTAGGCTATGTAAGAACAAACTTAACCATCTTCTGTGTTCAATGTAACAGTTACATGAAGGGCAGTAATCCATTTTCAATCCGCCCGCGCATTTGCTACAACCATACGAGTGTATGGTTGTGGCAAATAGTGTTAACACTGAATGAACAAATGTATTTTGAGTTACAATATCTCAGAGCAACATCACTTAAGGCAACACCTAATTAAAACCATCACGCGTTAGGTACAAAAATAGCTTTTGATAAGATCTAGATCAGGGGTGTCAAACTCAGTTGACCTAGCGGGCCACATTTCCTCTCAAAATTGGTTTGCAGGCCGAAACGTAACATTGGATTCATGGATTCGTTGAAAATAGGTTCTTATCAATGTGCTTTTAACTTAATAATTATAATTTACACTTTTTCATTTTTGGTGCATTATAATACTTCTTATCAATTTTCTATTGATCATATCTAACTTTTCATTCTCACGCCGATGTATAAGGATATAAGGATTTTACACAGATTTTTGGAGACAAGCAAATGAATCATTTTCATAAAGAACAAAGCTGACGATCTATAAGAGCATTCTAATTTAAATTATAGATGTTCAGCAATCAGTTGGCTATGTAATTATGCACTTTTACTTATCTTAACCCTTTATTAAAAAGCACAATAGTGTTTAATTTCAAAATATTATTATAAATTATTCCAAATTTGATTCATTCAGAGGCAAACGTTATACCGATTTGTGGGAAATAGCTTTTTTATCCTGACTGACTTTTTTTTACAAATGAATCAAAAATAAAATCACGGATAACTAACAATCATATTTGTTGCATCGAACTCAGATCGAGATCTGGGAACTTTGATTTGGTAAAAAAGAAACAGTTTCCTTTGCACGCTGCATACCATTAATTATAAATATATATCTCATCTGTTCGTCTTATCGCAATTCAACTCAGGTAATGGTCAGGTTTGACCAATTCGAAAAACATTCTCTTGATCTCTACAATTCAAGTTGTTGAAACATTGCTGATTATAACAGTTAACGACGTAGTTATGTTTATAATACTGCTACACAACTGTAACACTGCTACGCATCTGTAATTTCATTGCGCAAGCTCTTGTAGTTCATCAAATTTATTCGAAAAAATTGTATTTAACCCTTGTTCATATCCATCATCATACTCTTACTCACAGTTCGTGAAACCACGTTAACAAAAAAAAAGCCATTCAAACGAAAGCCAATACTAAAACCTAAACAATTGTTTCAAAGGGGTCGCGGGCCGCATCCAACGCCCGCAAGAACGTTGGATTGCGGGCCGCATATTTGACACCTCTGATCTAGATCTTAACCAGTTACAAAAAAACGGTGTGATTTCTTCAAATAAACAAGCATCGCCGAAAAAATCGATTCGAAGCTACTTTCTGCGTAAAACCCTTAGTCACTTAAGTAGGTCCAGGAGTACGAGAGAAGGGTTTGCTATTCTTCCATATATTTGGATTTGTTTATGTTTCATCCAAACATTTGGTTTTGTGTACCATGTTGATTTCGTCAGAAAAACAAGCATCGACGAAAAATCCGATTCGAGGCTAGTTTCTGCGTTAAAAACCTTAGTCACTTAAGGAGGCCCGGTGATACGAGAGAAGGGAATACTATTCATCCATTTATTTTGGTTTTGTTTATGTTTCGTTCTGCTATATCATTGGACGAACAGGTGGATGGAAAAGAAACAGAAGCTGTTGACCTTGATTTGCGATGTTCAATGTGTGTGCCATAAATCCGAAGTAGCTCTGTAACAGAATACTCTTCTCTCGTATCCCCGGGCCTCCTTAAGTGACTCAAGTTTTTACGTAGAGATTTTTCCTCGAAGCGGTTTTTACGTCGATGCGTGTTTCTTTGAAGAAATCTGTGTGTTTTTTTATAACTTGTTAACTAGTGTTAGCTAAAAGTAAATCACCGTCTATGTAGACAAATTATTCTTTGGACTAAGCTGCTACAGGCGAGTAGATCTACTATTTGAAAGGTAATTTGTAAACATAGGTCATCGTTCAAAATCAATGCAAATAACAAGCCTGTGGGGGTCCGCGACAGCCGAGCGGTAGCGCCGGTTAGAAAAATCGGCCCATGAGCGCCGGGGCTCACAACCTCGACGGCGTGGGTTCGAATCCCAACCGAGACCGGACCCTCCCTTGTACGAGAGGACTGACTATCCACGTACAACAGGGAAACAAGTCTCGTAAGTCCTTAACAGGCAGGCAAGATCAAGAGGTCGTTACGCCAAGAAGAAGAAGATGTGGTCACCGGTCAAGTAATCGTTTTGTTTTGAAATTCAAACGCGCAAGTTTATCACAAGAGCTTTTAAGTAGGTGGCGCTCGATAGCTATCTGCTCGATTAACGATCGTCTCTTTTTAAACGCATTAACCGTTTTCACCGTCCGCGATACCGTTAATTATTTTCATAAAATTAATCGTAGTAGTCAACTTATGTGAAGTCCTGATCCTTCTTCATATTAGCATGAGGAAAGGAACTTCTTTCTTACTCAGCTTCTTTCCGGGCATGAGTTTCTGTCGACCTACTTTACTGACAGGGAAACCTTCGAGGGGACAGCAAGGTTGTTCCGTTTGCTTTGACAAAGACAAAGACATGTCATCTTCATATGCCCTCGTTTTTACTACACGTGACATGTAATGCAGTGCTCCTGTCGGAACCCTGTCCGAGCAGAAAATGTCATCCAGGAGATTTGCGCCATTCGAAAGACCTGGGAGCTCGTTTGCTTCCTGCTTGAAGCATTATGGGGCACCGCTCCTGCGGAGATGAAATGAAGAGCGGCCAGAACGACGACGGAATGGACGCAGGACAACCCCGTCCAACACCGTCTGGTATCGTCGCGGCCACTTATCGGGATACAGTACGAGCACGAAGAGCTGCAAGGGAGGAGGGGGGCGTAGCGATCCCTTGGTACGTCACTCTCTCTTGGTACGGCTTTTCCACAAAAGGCCCCATGGAAGCCCGGGACTTTCTAAGTGTGGCCAACTGGATCGGAGAACCAAGCATCAACGGTTGTGACTAGGAATCCGGCAATCCCACTCTACCCAGCTGGCACGGTCGCTTCAGCCAGTTGAATCGCACCTTCCACCCTTTATTATCGGATCTTCAACGTAAATAGCAGAGGTAGAGATCGCACGGACACATTGCTTTTAAGCGCTACACACAGATGTTTGTATGTTGTATGTATGTTTGGATGTTTGTAGTAGGCACGACCAGTTGAAAGATACAGGCTATGGTCGCTTTTTCGCATCAGAAAACGAGCGCGAATCACAACAATCCTCGCAAAAGTATGTTTTCGACCGGAAAGCGATTTCCCCTACTTTAACCTGCACTCCTCGATTGGTCGTGCAAACTACAAACATCCACGCGACAACTTTCATTCTGGTAGATCCTAGTAAGTGATGAATTTTCTAATACTCTACAGCAGGCTATCATTCTTGATGTTCTACATACACTTCCGCGGTTGCTAGGTGAGATGTAAAACGCTGTAATGTTATTTAAAAAATACACTATTAATAGCACGACAAACGCTGTACTTTTTTGTGACAATATAGACAAACATACTGTCGGGGCTTTGTTTCTTGTTTATTGCCCAAACCTGGGCTTAGCTTCCTCTACCCTCCCGCACGGCGCGCCCGCTGGCGATCGTTGCGACGCTTACGACGAGCCCGCTGGAGGTTAAACTCTGCTTCTTCAAGAGCTGCTTCCGCTGCCTGCCGATGGTCCGGCGACGCGTCTTGCAGGTGGAGCTGCGCCACGTTACGCGCCATTGTGGCCGCGTAGACTCTTGGCGGCATCCGATGCTGGCGTCCACGAAGCCGCCGGATGTTTTCCAGCAGGTATCTCGCACGTCTCCGGAATGCTTGCCTGGTGGCCTCGTCCATGTCCTGGATACGTTCGCGAAGGGTCGGGTACCGCCCGAAGCGCCCCGTCCTTGCGCGTTCCTGAGCTGCTACGACTGCTGCCGCGCGCACAGTTATCCGTTGCTTGGCTGCTGCCGTCTCCCGCTCCGCTACTGCTGTTTGCTCGATGGTCGCTAGAGGCCACAATGGTGAGGGTGCTGCGTACGGTGAGGATTTCGAACATGCTGTCGGATTTGTTCGAATCTCACCGGAGTCTAAGGCAGGGCGATGGACTCTCCCGCCCACTATTCAACATCGCTCTGGAACGGGAGTCGAGTTCGAGCTGGCGATCAGATCGGATGTGTTTTCGACGTGCTCTGCAAAGAACCGTGCAAAATGGACAGAGGAAGCATTGTATCATTGTATCGTGTATTATCGCCGATGTGCGTGTATGTAAGTGTTGGTGTACGACGCACGAGTCGCCCGTTGCCAACGGGTCAACTAGCGGGTCAAGCAGCGGCGTCCGGACAGGGGTGGACCCCCCATCAACAAGGCTAATCGACGAGTCGATTGGAATGGCATCCATACAGCAAGCGAGGCGGTCTTCGACCCGCCTGGCTGAATAAAAGTTAGGCAACCCGCCGCCATTCAAGCTGCCGGTGCGCTCCTCGCAAGTGATTAATAAAGTGGGGTTGACGGGTCCGACGGCATCGATACAGCGGTTGATTACGAAGAACCTTCCCCAGTAGCAAAGAAAGCTGGGTGATCCCGTCGTAGGCTATGGAGGCTGAAACGAGAACAAGAAGGGGCTGGCTCAGCCGGCATCAGCTCCAGAAGCAGTTGCCGCAGCACGACTAGCAGCAGCTGCAACTGCGGCCAGTGCAGCAACTGCAACAGCAGGAATAACAGCAGCAGCAACAGACCTCGCACCAGCAGTCGACGCCCGCACATGCCCAGCAGGGCTAGAAGCTAGTTCAAGAACCTGAAACAGCAGATGCCAGGGACAGGGCCAAAATTGACTCTAGGACTCAGCATGGTTCGGTGCAGCCGCAGATGCTGAACAACGGAAACAACAGGAGTCGCTGCAGCATCATGTTGAGAATAGCAATGCAGAAAACCTGGTCAAAAGCGGTTGTTGAAGAATTACCCTACGTTATATATTTTTTTGTATTTTTATTTTAAACATTAAATTGCTTAAACCAAGACTGTAGCGACGAACGTCCAAAAGACGCGGGAGTTGACGAAGAAGAGAGTTTTTTCAAAAAATGCTTTCCCGCGTCGGTGTGCCTATCACATACACTACAGACTGGTAGTCCCCAAGACAGTGGCGATCGTTTCAGAGATCGACATGTTCGCAACGCCAGAGGACACGGTGGCTGCCATGTCAGAAACGTTCGCCCAGCCCTAGCGGTCTCCAACGAGCCAGGATCAGCGTGCTCGTCGCAAAGATGGTGGATGGACAGGTGACGAGAGGAGTAACGCGTTGTGCGATAAAGGAGTTTGCACCAGTTCCAGTCAGTGAGCAGCGCCGCGTGAGATGACATCATCGAGGCCACCAAGCAAGGAGTTGTCCAAGTAAAGTGGACAGGACGAACGTATGTCTCCACTGCGGTTCGAAAGCACACAAGGTTCGGGCTTGTACAGGCCCACCAAAGTTCCAGGACTGCGGCCGATCCCACATCGCGGAGGATCCAGCCTGCGCAACTAGACCATTGTCATGCTGACCGTAGATTGAGGTTACTGTAGATTATTCTGGCCCGCAGTAGGACAGCGCAAGATCTGCTCCTACAGACGACGAGAGATACCTGTAAGAGGGGGGCCCACGGGCCCCCCCTTATATCACAAAAGTTTAACAAACTCCCTTTTCCGGTAGACCTAGCGCAGTCCGCTCGCTACGCTCGCTGCGGGCACGCCGCCGTTTCCAAATCATTTCTTCGGCCAAAACCATTGTTTCATGCTGTCCGTTATGTGTGGTATAATTTACAAGGTAACTAAACATGTAAAAGTACATTAACTTGCATTCAACCTCCACTGCGTGATTAGATTAAACCGTTACCGTAGAAGCACCATACATGTACTTGGCGCGGGTCCAAACTTTGCGCACTTTCTAATATTTTCTTCGATATTAGACTATTTCCAAAACATTGCAGCCTAAAATATGTAGTCAAATATTTGTTTATGTTTGTACAATACATCCGCATCAAAACGTGTTATTGATTTTTTGTTATTGAATGTATATTTAATTAAATGAAAAATTCCATCCCACAAGTGCGCCATTTTTTACCCGCGTTAGCAACGCTGCTAAGGAGATGGTGAAACTGATTCCAATCATTTATCCGCAAAGGAAAAATTATTAGGAATTTCTTTTTTCAGAAACTGTTAAAACGTAAGTATTTCCAATGAATCGTGGTTACATTCGGCGCTTTTTGAGATTGTTGTACTAATTTTGTAGCGAAAATATTTTGCGCCAAGTTTGGCTCACAGTGTTCCTAATTATTCACCGTGGAGAACATGACTGTTCGCACTGCCAGATATTTTTGAATCAGCGAAGGCTTTGATGAATGAGAGTATAAAAGTTAGCGATGAGATAGTTTTATTTTCACGAGAGAAGCCAAAGTCCGCGGCATAAAAAGCTAAATTGTTTTTTGAATTACTGCTGAAAAGTGTTTCTATTGTGTAATTCAATGAACTACATCCATTTTGTGTTAAGTGCGCCAAGTAAGAAACACATCGCGCCAAGTAAGGAACATTGCAAAAACAATGCGCCAAGTTAGGAACATGATATGTCACACAAAGAGTTTCTGAAACTTGAAGAAATATTAATTTAAGAGTTTCTCACTTATTTTACATGTATTCTATGGTAGTTAGGCTAGCACTGTGCAAAACGTAGTATGATTTGATCGAACATTGATTTGGTTATTCAACTTTTTATGCAGAATTTCCTTAACTGCGCCAAATATGGTACATCAACGGTATGTTCTTTTAAGCGAACCGTTAGCGATCAAATATTCGAAAAGAATACTTGCGTCACGCTTTGCATAGCTTCAGGCGCTTAATGTGGACCAGTAGGAAGAGGAGAATCCAGTCCAGGGCCTCATTTACTCTTTTACCCTATTTCGTTTGGGATTCGGTCAATAGCAAATTGGATTCAATTGATTGGTCAATAGGAATTGGAAGGAAAACGATTAACTCATAGAAGCTAGGAAAGAAATACAGAGTTACATTGATTAACATTTATTTGTGCATTGAGTGCAGTATACTTCAAGTGCAAAGAGTGAAGCATTGTTGAACAAAAGTTTATGTCTCTTTAATGACATTTTACATTTTTACGGGTTGAAGCTCCCGTAAGCTATTGGTTTTCCCTACTAGCTGCACTGATGATTTCAGCCAATTCTTTTGTCCATTCCCAATTATTTTCACTCAATGCCTGCCTGATTGGCGACTGAAACCCGATTGGAACCTCTGGAAGGCTTGGGTCGTACGACCTAATAAGTTCCATCAACTCGGCAGATTCTACCTGAACGGCGGAGTGTAAAATGGTGTTACCGGCGATATCCTTCATGTACAGTAGGCTACGGTCGTAGTCCAGCAACATTTAAGCATTCGATATGAGGTATGCAAGGGGACTATAACAGCGCAGTGAGCTGGCGATACACCACACTCGCCCGGGACGTTCACGTCGACACCGAGTCCAAGAAGCCGCTCCACGATATCGCTACGACTGTTCAATACTGCGCTATGTATTAGACTCTCTCGCATCCTCGGTGCCATCTCCAGCATGGGTTTGCCTTGCTCGTTGCGTAGCTCGCGTCGAAGACATGCCTCGATCGCATCATGCGCTATGGCATGGTGGGTTGGATGCGCCAAGGTCCAGTTAAGTGCTACAGCATTGTTATCGTTCGCCAGCAGTGGATTCGCTCCATGATCAAGGAGAAGCTTTGCCAGCCGGTGTTGAAACACAAATTCCTGAGGTTTGGTAGCGGAAGGATATGCAAGGCAATAATGTAGCGCAGTTTCTCCCTGAAAACCTCTAGAGTTTACAAAATTTGCAAGATCAAATGTAGTCCCGCATGGACTTACATCGAAAGCACAGCTCAGCTCCTCAATTTGCCAGTAGTAAATCATATTTACGGTTGTAACCACATGTGCACAAATCAAGTCGTTGTTAGAGAAAACTTTCTTACAGATGTCTCGTAATTTTATGAAAGTATCGAGCAGGGATGCAGCTTCTGGTATTTTACAAACTCCGTCAAAGCTTGGTGGAAATTTGTTCTCTTCATCGGCGATGCAAAGAACCCTAAAAGTTACTGAAACTCCTACATTGACAGTAACCTCTCGCCAGAAATCACAATGCTTTAATGGCAGTAAGATTTCCATTCTGGTGACCATATTCTCGCAGCAGGTGTGAGCGTACAGCGTTTGATTTTCATCCTCTTTGTCCAATCGTACGATCTTTGAATCATTTTCAAAAACGATACCACTGAGAACACCTAATCCTTCGATTATTCTCGATTTCTGTGAGCGATCGAGTAGTGTGCTGACCAAATCGTACCGCTGTTCCGCCTCACATCGCTCTAATTTTCTTAAGGACTTCTTCAGTAGATCAATTTCCTGTTTCTTTGATGTAGTATATTCGGGGCACAAAAGCTGGTTTAACCGCTTCTTTTGGAACGAAATACTTTCCAGGATGCCCTTGTTCAAATATTGGAAGTAATATATAGCGCTGTAAAAGTTCAAATATAGCGCTGTAAAAGCAACCGAGAAATAATCCTCTTTATCGATGTCAGTCAAGTTTCGCTTCAACTTATTCTCGTCCAAGTCAGTCCAAGTTTGCTCTAAATATTGGCTAATACAGCATGCCATCTTCTCATGCAACACCGTAGAGCAGTCGAACCAACCGAATCCGAGGCGCTTCAATACGCGGACCATTCGTTTGGTGTCCTGCCCGTAACGGACAGCAAGAGCCAACGGATGAACCGTTCTCGTGCTATACATAATACGGTCCACTGCCTTGACACGCTCGAGGAGCCTGGTCTGACCATATCGTACTAAGACCAGAAAAGTTGTACCTTCCACCATCGGGATGCGATAGACAACGTCAGTAGAAACGCCAGTTTCTAACATCATTCGGACACATTTCCAGTGTTGTCTTCTGGCCGCCTCATGCAGGATTCTCACCAAGCCGTTCGGGTTCGCAGGAGGATAGTTTTCTAACAGCTGTTGCAGTATTTTATGCTGTCCAGGGGTTATTGCGGCCAGTTCATAGCACTCACCCAGCGCGCGTGCGCGATGCTGGAGCAGGTTCATGAGTTCAAGGAGAAGCGCGAATACAACCTGATTTTTCACTCTAATGGACGAGGTTATCATGTCGTTGAATCTATTTTCACAAATGTTGTGTTTTCCTAGCAAAGTATTGAAAATTTCCTTCGGAGCGTGTGTGATGATCGCACTTTGCAACGACTGGGGATGTGGAGAGAATACTTTTGCGAGTAAAAGTTCTACGATCGACCACACACCGCAGAAGATGGCATCATTCAGCGGATCCAGTGTTTCATCACTCTGAATGTCACCGGGGAAGAAGTGCAGTATTTCACGGACGCTTCGTTCGTTACCGCTTTTGATCAACCGTTTCAGAGCTTGGTATTTGTACTCATCGGATGTGATTTGCTTGAAGAGTTCAGTACCACGCAGGCGAGGAATAAACTCGTTCCATTCGAAGATCTCATAATGGATGCTTTCCATTTGGAGCAAGACCTCAAAAAACTCTTCAATGTCTCTCAATCGGAGCATCCTCGGGAAAGCCTCTTTAAAGTCTCGCCTCATTAGAGCCACGTGCACGATGTTAAGCGGATCTGTAATCTCCTGACTAAACGTATTGTAGTACCGGTTGAGCAGCTCCGTAATCCATGGTCCAGGATGGCAGGGATTACATAGCGTCGTCAGTGGTTGATATTCCGACGGATGATTGTGGTTTGGAGAACAACAGAAGAGGCTCCGAAGTTCCCCACCTGCTCGTATCGCTGCGTGCATCATCCCGACGTCCCGGGACTGGAAAGCCGCCATCAGGCGGTCCTGTTCGGCCACCCATTGATGCGTATCTTCCACAGAGGGAAATCGCATAACCTCACCGATTGGTTTCACCCGTCGGTCAAACAAGCGGATATCGGTGTTTGCAATCACATACGCGTTTACTAATTTTATTCCATTTGAGGTGCCTGACAGTATACCGTACGAGATGCTGTCATGTGCCAGGTAGTTACGATAGTTCTTACCTTGTATCACCGGGATGCGATGCATGACATAATAGAAACTGTTACCAAAGTATCCGACCGTGGTCAATATTTCGGTCAGCTCCAGCTGGAGGTATTCGATGGCTTTTTCCTCGGTCACTACGGGTCCAAGCATGCAAGCTTTCCACGGAATCCAGTCCATTTTGTGTAAGAATTGTTCGCAGTCTACTGCGGCGCTCGTCGAACAACGTCTGCAACCGTTCTTGATCTTCTTTGATGAGTAGATCGATGGCGGCCTCTTTTCCATCCTGCACTTTCTTGTTGCTCTTTTTGACTTCGAAAAAGTCTTCCAATATTTTCCGTTTTAGATCAACGGCAAAAATGTTTCTGTAGTACTTTTCCAGCATTTTGTGAAGTTTTTGCACCTTTCCTACATCCTCGTCTACGGCTATGCCTAGCTTCTGCGCGAGTTTTCTGGTATGCTGAAGGTAGTCTAGCTCTTCTGCCGCTTTTATGGATCCCAAATAGATAGCCAAGTATGAGGTCACATTGGACTCATCGAGTGAATTCAAACGGATATCGTTGGGTAGAATGGAATCCATGGAGTATTTTTTCCAAACCGCACCTATCCGATCGAAGAACTTTAACGGCGTGCGTAGCGTCAGGATCCAGTCGAGTAAACGTCGCACGGTACGCAGATCCTTACTTGCGAAGCCCGCCTCCCTGACCTTAGCAAAGCCAACGTCGGTATGAATCTCTTAAATAGTTTCTAGGTTGGCGACCATTGTATACTGCTCCTGGAAGATATTCTTGATGTTTAGGAACTGTGCGGTAGTTTCAACGGGAAGCTCGATCGTGTCGTCTAGAAGAGCAATGATTTTGTCGAAATGGATTTTAACTTGTTGGTAGCACATTTGCTGTAGCTCGTTAAGCTTTTCCAAGTCACCGACGTAAACGAGCAACGAACGTAGCTGCTCCAAGGACCAACACCGGAGCATCATGCCGTACATTGTGAAGCGGGCCTCCTCAATAGCTATCGTGACCAACAAGAGGAATATCACTCGTACTGGGGCAGATAACTCGTATACTTTTAAGAACGCCCTCCTCTCGATCTCTTCGCTCATTAGCGTTCTGGCCAGCGTCATGGAATGTGATAACGTTTCTCGAAATAGCATGTTGAGGATCGGAAACCTTGTTGTCAGGATACTGCTAAGTATCGTATAAACCTTGCCCGGCATGTTGGGTGAGTTCTGGGTATTTTTGACCGATTCACCCATGACCTGCAGGATCCGCTTGAATGTGTCGATACAAACCGTATTATCTTGTCTTCCTTGTGGGTACATCTGCATCCAAAAGGCCATGATCTTGATCAGCGAGTACAACTGCTTTGTTTTGGCGAAGCACTTTTTCACTCTACGGATGATGGCACGATCCTTTCCGCGTACCAGATGCTTCAGGTTGATCAGTTCCCCAGCAATCACCTCCGCAACCGCCAGGTCACTCGATTTACCCTTCTTCACATCGGCAAGCAGCTTGTTGGCCACATTTTCCGGAGATGCTATGTAGGGGAGTCTTGTACAAATTTCTGCCTTCAGCTTCGTTGTACCAACTTCAGGAGATTTCGGCTGCTTTGAATCGGCATTGCTCGCCTTAGTCGCAATCTTGTTTAGCTGTTTTATTTTCGTCTGTATATCTTTGATCAATTTACTTTTAATTGCTGCTTTCTCGTCACCGGTGGCCGAGCTCAACCTGTCAAAGTCCTTACGTTTGCCCTTCATCCAGTTATCACCCTCCCCGATGCCCATTGATTGAACCTTTTCCCACAGATCCGTTACCGAATCGCTTGCAATCGGTTCTGAGCTCCGTGACTCCTCCACAATCTCCTTCAATTCTCGGGATACCTCTTCAATACAGTCTCGGGCCAACACAAGCTGTCGGTCGATCATACCGAGAAACTCCATTATCAGGCACTTATTTATCACCAACCGAAAATGCTCGTCGAAGCTGCTCTTTTTGATTATGGAGATAAAAATCGCTAGACAAAATACCACCTCCATCAGCGGCAGGTGGTCAAGGAAAGCGAAGTTTTTGAGGAAGTAAAGATGATTGTGGATAACCCGCAGACGGTGTAGCAGCTGATCATCAATATCATCGAACATGTGCGTATTGTATCGCTTCCGAATCGCCGACCAACAATCGAAGAAGATTTCCATTTGGCCCATCCACTCCTGAGGGTCTTTCGCTCCGGGCCAATCGCCGACCAAGTTCCGGTACGTATAGTCTGACAGCTTCCAGTGTAGAAAACTGCGCAGATCGTTCGGAAGATCCAGGTTTTTCACGTTCACTTTTACCAGCGCGCTGGCAATGCTTTGGAATATGTCCGCCTCGGAGCATTCCTTCCTCATCGTGAGGTAGTTTTGAAACAATTTCAGTGAGCCATGTCTCATCAGCCGATAGCACGCGGTCGGGCCATCCACACCGTCAGTTTCGAAAACTATAAGTTGCTCCACAAGTTCGAGGATACCGGTCTCGTAGGCGCGTACTAGCACCGTAAATCCGTCGCTATCACGTTGCGTTGCGTCCACTAAACCACTCGCAATAAGTCGTCGAATCAGAGCGAACCGGTTTCCATTCGGAACATTCAAACACAAATGTAATGGCGACACCTTTTTGCACGCTTCAAACTGCAGCACAGTTTCGATGGTGGCACGTTCCAGGCACTGAGCCAAAGTTTCTTCATCGCCGGCACAGATGGCCTCATACATTGTGTCGATTGTATTGTTCTCCATTTCAAAAGCTTAGGTTTGCCTTACTTGTTTTGTGGTTTGATATCACACTGGCTCACGATCGACTGTCGTTCTGGAGAATCGGCCTTCGAATACGATAAAATAACAGTCATTCGAGGGTAACCACGTCCCTGTAGTAAACGGTCAGAAAGCTGCATCAAATGTGATTACGCAAAGCAAATAATAGATAAGATTACCGTGTCCCTTATCTTTCTAAGAAAGAGGCAGGTCGGCTTTAGTGCAGTGTAGCGCCTTATTAAGGCGAGATAAATTCATATGAGTCTATCATATAAGATTGATTCAGCTTGATTCATGAATCTTTTGGGATTCATTTAGAATGACACATTGATGAATCTTTTGAAACCTTAATGAATCTACCATGAATCTTTCACGACTCTCCATGATGCTCTCATAAACGTGGATTAGACGAACAAAAACAAAGCTCAACTGTTCTTCTGGAAATTGATGTAAAATATTGTCCATGCGCAACGATTCCTCAGTTACCGTCGGGACCGTCCCGTGACCGTTGTTGTGTGATTCGTCTCGTCAGTTTTATGCGTATGTTCGCCAGACTCGAGGGAATCGGCTATTTAAGTGTCCTTTGTCTTTCCCGTGTGCCTTATCTTTTTAGCTTAGTTGTAAAGTTTCTTAGGTTTCTGTTCCATAGTCCCGGATTTCACAGTGCGATTGCATAGTTTACGGCTAGTACGGCCAAGGTCGATACCGGATACCGTCGGATGAATACCGACCAAACGGCGGCTGGAAAACCTAAGGCAACGGGTTCTCTTGCGATTCCGGTAGTTACACCGTTATTCGAGCCCAGGAAAGCATCGTTCAACTGCTTCTGTATCACTGTTCAACCGTAAGTAAACATTTGACGTCCAACAGAAATACTGTTTCCTATCTTTTGCATGATCCAAACGTAAATGAATAAAGTTCAATCGCAACGAAACATTTGATGCCTCCGATGTCAATGCACGTTTATATTGCACGGATTCGGTTTTTGTCCTATTATCGCTTTTTACAATCGTTGGAAAACAATCATTGAGAGGGAAATCTTATAGTAAATAATTAGCTGCGGAGCACAAAGAGCTTTTTTAGTCGTTCAAGTGAGTTATTGACGAACATGGCAGACGCAAACAATGAAGAAATACCATCTCGAAATACCACGAACACTTACAACAACTGTAAAACGACTTCTTACGAAGATCAAGAATTTTTTACGCCGAATGCAGATTATCATGTAATTTTAATGTGAATTTTAATAATTATATTTATTTTTGCTCTAATGGTCTTTGCGAATGAAATCAACAAAACGAAGTTAAACCTTTATCATGCAAACGTATCGTATAAAGCCGAGCCGTAGCGCCAGTTAGAAAATCGGCCCATGAGCGCCGGGGCTCACCACCTCGACGGCGTGGGTTCGAATCCCAACCGAGACCGGACCTTCCCCTGTACGAGAGGACTGACTAATCCACGTACAACAGGGAAACAAGTCTCGTAATTTCATAATAGAGTTTTCTAGTTTATATACTAAATCCTTTGCAAAAACACTTCTTGCAACGAAATGGGTAAAAACGGTAACAAACTTGCATGTATAAACTTAGCAGGTGGGGTTGAAGGTGGGGAACGTTCAGTAACGTTTGGTATCTATTTAGTTCGGGCTCACGAATTCAGTTGAACGTCAAATGTTTAGTTACGGTTGGTGATTGTTTAGAGAACAGTCGCAGAGATTGAGATGGGCTCGAAAACGGTGTATTTGGAACACAGTTGAATGTGAAACAAATCAATCATCCAGCAATAGCAAGGCGGAACTAGTGGAGAAAATTAAATCCGATTTTAAAGTCCTTCTCAGGAGTACGATTCCCTGGGCTTGCTCCTGGTTCCCAAGCCAAATCGAGTCCGTTATCGATGCCGAGGGTGGATATTATGAATGATCCGATATTAATAGAACGAAAAACTTCTTCTACTTCTTCTTGGCGTAACGACCGACTTGGTCATGCATGCCCCCGTTAAGACTTACATGACTTTTTCCTTGTGTGTACGTGGATATTCAGTTCTCTCGTACTGGGGAGGGTCCAGTCTCAGATGGGGTTCAAACCCACGCCGTATAAGAAGTGAGCCCCAACACTCTTGGGTCGATTTTGTAACCGCTCGAATATCGCGCAGAAGTTTGGGATTGAATAAATCAAAACGGGAAATTGAAAGTAATTAATTCAGTGAAACAAGGAAAAAAAAACATTATTTAATCACAATTTATTTTGTGCAATGAGTACAGTATACTGGAAGTATATAGCCTGAAGTATTTATAAACAAAATTTGATCTCATTTCAATGACATGTTACATTATCACATATTGAAGTGCTCGTATGCTATTGGTTTTCCCTTCTACTAGCACTGATCATTTCAGAAAATTCTTTTGTCCATTCTCCATTATTTTCACTCAATGCCTGCATCATTGGCGACCGGAAACCGATTGGAACCTCTGGAAGGCTTGGATCGTACGACCTAATAAGATCCATCAACTCGGCAGATTCTACCTCGGCGGCGTAGTGTAAAATGGTGTTACCGGCGTCATCCTTCATGTACAGTAGGCTACGGTCATAGTCGAGCAACATTTTCAACATTCGATGTGAGTTGTGCAAGGCACCTAGAATAACGTAGTGAGCTGGCGTTACACCACACTCGCCCGGAACGCTCACGTCGACACCGAGACCAAGAAGTCGTTCCACGATGTCGCTCCGACCGCTCAGCACTGCCCTATGTATTAGACCATCTCGCATCCGTGGTGTCATCTCCAGCATGGTTTTTCCTTGCTCGTTGCGTAGCTCACGTCGCAGACATTCCTCGATCGCATCATGCGCTATGGCAGGGTGAGCTTGATTCTCCAAGGTCAAGTTAAGTGCAACAACATTCGAATCGTCCGCCAGCAGTGGATTCGCACCATGGTTGAGGAGAAGCTTTGCCAGCTGGCGTTGAAACACAAATTCCTGAGGTTTGGTAGCGAAAGGATTTGCAAGGCAATAATGTAGCGCAGTTCGTCCCCGAAAATCTCTCGTGTTTATAATATCTGCTAGCTCAAACGTAGTCCCGGGTGGGCGTACATCGAAAGCACAGCTCAACCCCTCAATCTGCCAGTAGTAAACCATGGCTTTATTTGTGACCACAAGGGCACAAATCACGTCGTAGCTAGCAAACATCTCGTTACAGATGTCTCGTAATTTTATGAAAGTATCGAGCAGAGATGCAGCTTCTGGTATTTTACAAGCTCCGTTAAAATTTGGTGCAAATTCATTCTCTTCATCGGGGATGCCAAGAACCCTAAAAGTTATCGAAACTCCCAGATTGACGGTAACTTCTCGCCAGCAATCAAAAGGCTTCAATGGTAGCAAGATTTCCATTCTAGTGATCATACTCTCGCAGCAAGTGTGAACGTATAGTATTTGATTTTCATCCTCTTTGTCCAATCGTACGATCTTTGAATTATTTTCAAAAACGATATCACTGAGGACTCCTAATCCTTCGATTATTCTCGATTTCTGTGAGCGATCGAGTAGTGTACTGACTAAGTCGTACCGCTGTTCCGCCTCACATCGCTCTAATTTTCTTAAGGACTTCTTCAATTGATCAATTTCCTGTTTCTTTGATCTGGTATATTCAGGACACAAAAGCTGGTTTAACCGCTTCTTTTGGAACGAAATACTTTCCAGGACGCCCTTCTTCACATATTGGAAGTAATTTTCCGATCGCTTCTTTACATCATTCAATCTGGTTTCCTTTCGGTTCTGTAACCGCTTCACACATGCAGCTAGGTTTTCTTTTTCTTTATGTAATTCGCGTCCCTCCAGGTATGGCTGTTGAGCCAACCGTTCCGTCGCAAACATTAGTTGGTCATTTATTCTTCTTCCCTTTCTGGAATTTTGTGAACGTTTCTGCCAACTCTCGGTGAAATGTTCTAGCTTTTCTTTTTCCCGTTTTTCCATACGCGTTATGGATGCCTTTAGTTGATCGATTTCATCTGCATTCGACTCAACATCCGCCAAGCACGAGAGATGTTTCAATCGCTTCTTCGATATTTTTATAGCTTCCGAATCCTTCGCGTGGCGTTGCAAGTGTATGGGATTATTGAGTAATGCACAAAAAAGAGCTGTTTTGCCTGAAACAACCTGCTCGACGTATGCAATAGTTTTCCAGTGCGGTAGCGCCGTTAAAGCAACCGAGAAATAATCCTCCTTATCGATGACAGTCGAGGATTGCTTCAACTTGTTCTCGTCCAAGTCAATCCAAGTTTGCTCTAAACTTTGGCTAATACAGCATGCCATCTTCTCATGCAACACCGTCGAGCGGTCGAACCAACCGAATCCGAGGCGCTTCAGTACGCGGACCATTCGTTTGGTGTCTTGCCCATGACGGACAACAAGAGCCAACGGATGAACCGTTCTCGTGCCATACATAACACGGTCCACCGCCTTGACACGCTCGAGGAGCCTGGTCTGACCATGTCGTACTAAGAGCAGAAAGGTTGTACCTTCCACCATCGGGATGCGATAGACAACGTCAGTAGAAACGCCAGCTTCCAACAGCATTCGGACACTTTTCCAGTGTTGTCTTCTGGCCGCCTCATGCAGGATTCTCGCCAAGTTGTTCGGGTTCGCAGGAGGATAGTTTTCTAACAGCTGTTGGACTATTTTGTGCTGTCCTGAGGTTGTTACGGCCAGTTCATAGCACTTATCTATAGCGCCTGAATGATACTGGAGCAAGTTCGGGTGCTCGACAAGAAGCGAGAACGCAACGTGATTTTTCGCTCTAATGGACGTTGTTACCATGCAGTTGAAGTCGTTTGCACAAATGTTGTGTTTCCCTAGCAAAGTATTGAAAATTTCCTCCGGAGCGTGTGTGACGATCGCACTTTGCAACGACCGGGGATGTGGAGAGGATACTTTGGCCAGTAAAAGTTCAACGATCGACCACACAGCGCAGAAGATGGCATCATTCAGCGGATCCAGTGTTTCATCACTCCGAATATCACCGGGGAAGAAGTGCAGTATTTCACGGACGCTTCGTTCGTTACCGCTTTTAATCAAGAGTCTCAAAGCTTGGTGTTTGAACTTTTCGGATATGATTTGGTTGAAGAGTTCAGTACCACGCAGGTGAGATATAAACTCGTCCCATTCGAATGCCTCGTAATGTTCTTCCGATCGGAGCATCGCTTCGAAAATCTGTTCAATGCCTGTTAATTGTAGCATTCTCGGGAAAGCCTCTTCAAAGTCGCGTCTCATTAGAGCCACGTGCACGATGCTATACGGATCTTTAATTTCTTTGCTAAAAGTATTGTAGTACCGGCTGAGCAGCTCCGTAATCCATGGTCCAGGATGGCAGGGATCAAACAGCATTGTCAGTGGTCGATATTGCGACGGATAAGAGTGGTATGGAGAACAACAGAAGAGGCTCCGAAGTTCTCCACCTGTTCGTATCGCTGAGTGCATCATCCCGACGTCCCGGGACTGGAAAGCCGCCATCAGGCGATCCTGTTCGGCCACCCATCGGTGCGTATCTTCTACCGAGGGAAATCGCATGACCTCACCGATTGGTTTCACCCGTCGGTCAAACAAGCGGATATCGGTGTTTGCTATCACATACGCGTTTAACACTGTTATACGAATTGAGGTGCCTGATAGTATACCGTACGAGATGCCATCATGTGCCAGGTAGTTACGATAGTTCTTACCTTGTATCACCGGGATGCGATGCATGACATAGTGAAAACTATTACCAAAGTACCCGACCGAGGTCAATATTTCGGTGAGCTCCAGCGTGAGGTATTCGATGGCTGCCATGATTCCTCGGTCACTAGGGGTCCAAGCATACAAGCTTTCCACCGACACCGGTCCATTTTGTGTAAGAATTGTTCGCAGTCTACTGCGGCGCTCGTCGAACAACGTCTGCAACCGTTCTTGATCTTCTTTGATGAGCTGATCGATGGCAGCCTCCTTCCCATCCTGCACTTTGTTGTTGCTTTTTTTGACTTCGAAAAAGTCTTCCAATATTTTCCGTTTTAGATCAACGGCAAAAATGTTCCTGTAGTACTTTTCCAGCATTTTGTGAAGTTTTTTTACCTTTTCCTCATCCTCGTCTACGGCTACGCCTAGCTTCTGCGCGAGCCCTCGGGTCTGCTGAAGGTAGTCTAGCTCCTCTGTCACTTTTATAGATTCCAAATAGATAGCCAAGAATGAGATCGCATTGGACCTTTCGAGTGGCTCGAAACGGACATCGTTCGGTAGAATGGAATACAACTCCATTTGGTATTTTTTCCAAAGCACCCTTACACGATCGAAGAACTTCAACGGGGTGCGTAGCGTCAGGATCCAGTCGAGTAAACGTCGCACGGTACGCAGATCCTTACTTGCGAAGCACGCCTCTCTGACGTTAGCGAACCCAATGTCGGCATGAATCTCTAAACAAGCTTCTAGGTCGACGACCATTGTATACTGCTCGTGGATTGTTTTCTTGATGTATAGGAACTGTGCGGTAGCTCCAACAGGAACCTCATTCATGTCGTCAACAAGAGCCTTGATTTTGTCGAAATAGCTCTTAACTTCTTGGTAGCACACCTGCTGTTCCTGGGCAAGCTTTTCCATTTTTCCAACGTATACAAGCAGCGAACGAAGCTGCTCCAAGGACCAACACCGGAGCATCATGCCGTACAATGTGAGACGGGCATCCTCGATGACCACCGTGAACAACAGGTAGAACATCACTCGTACTGCTTCAGAATACTGGCGTACTGTTAAGAACGCCCTCCACTCGATCCCTTCGCTCATCAACGTTCTGGCCAGCGTCATGGAGTGTGAAAACGTTTCTCGCAAATCCATGTTGATAGTCAAAAACGGTTTTGCCAACAAACGGGGTAGTACCGTTAAGACCTTACTGGGCATATTGGGTGAGTTCTGGGTATTTTTGACCGATTCACCCATTACCTGCAGAATGCGTTTAAATGAGTCGATAAACACTGCCTTATCGTGTCTTCCTTGTGGGTACATCTCTATCCAGTAGTCTATGATCTTCGTCAGCGAGTACAGCTGCTTCGTTTTGGCATAGCACTTTTTCACTCTACGGATGATGGCACGATCCTTTCCCCGTACCAGATGCTTCAGGTCGATCACTTCTCCAGCAATCACCTCCGCGACCGCCAAGTCACTCGATTTACCCTTCTTCACATCGGCAAGCAGCTTGTTCGCCACATTTTCCGGAGATGCCATATAGGGGAGTCTCGTGCTAATTTCTGCCTTCAGCTTCGTTGTACCAACTTCAGGAGATTTCGGCTGCTTTGAATCGGCATTGCTCACCTTAGTCGCACTCTTGTTCAGCTGCTTTATTTTCGTCTGTATATCTTTGATCAGTTTACTTTTAATTGCTGCTTTCTCGTCACCAGTGGCCGAGCTCAACCTGTCAAAGTCCTTACGTTTGCCCTTCATCCAGTTATCACTCTCCCCGATGCCCATTGATTGAACCTTTTCCCACAGATCCGTTACCGAATCGCTTCCAATCGCTTCTGAGCCCCGTGACTCCTTCATAATCTCCTTCAATTCTCGGGATACCTCTTCAATACAGCCTCGAGCAAGCACAAGCTGTCGGTCGATCATACCGAGAAACTCCATTATCAGGCACTTATTTATCAGCAACTGGAAAGGCTCGTCGAAGCTACTATTTTGAATTATTGAGATAAAAATCGCTAGACAAAATACCACCTCCATCAGCGGCAGGTGGTCAAGGAAAGCGAAGTTTTTGAGGAAGTACAGATGATTGTGGATAACCCGCAGACGGTGTAGCAACTGATCATCAATATCATCGAACATGTGCGTATTGTATCGCTTCCGAATCGCCGACCAACAATCGAAGAAGATTTCCATTTGGCCCATCCACTCCTGAGGATCTTTCGCTCCGGGCCAATCGCCGACCAAGTTCCGGTACGCATAGTCTGACAGCTTCCAGTGAAGAAAACTGCGCAGATCGTCCGGAAGATCCAGGTTTTTCACATTCACTTTTACCAGCGCGCTGGCAATGCTTTGGAATGTGTCCGCCTCGGAGCATTCCTTCCTCATCGTGAGGTATTTTTGAAACAATTTCAGTGAGCCATGTCTCATCAGCCGATAGCACGCGGTCGGGCCATCCACACCGTCAGTTTCGAGAACTATAAGTTGCTCCACCAGTTCGAAGTCGCCGGTCTCGTAGGCGCGCACCAGCACCGTATATCCGTCGCTATCACGTTGCGTTGAGTCCACTAAACCACTCGCAATAAGTCGTCGAATCAGAGCGAACCGGTTTCCATTCGGAACATTCAAACACAAATGTAATGGCGACACCTTTTTGCACGCTTCAAACTGCAGCACAGTTTCGATGGTGGCACGTTCCAGGCACTGAGCCAAAGTTTCTTCATCGCCGGCACAGATGGCCTCGTACATTGTGTCGACTGTATTGTTCTCCATTTCAAAAGTTTAGGTTTGCCTTACTTGTTATGTGGTTTGATATCACACTGGCTCACGATCGACTGTCGTTCTGGAGAATCGGCCTTCGAATACGATAAAATAACAGTCATTCGAGGGTAACCACGTCCCCGTAGTAAACGGCCAGATAGCTGCATCAAATGTGATTACGCAAAGCAAATAATAGATAAGATTAGCGTGTCCCTTATCTTTCTAAGAAAAAGGCAGGTCGGATTTTAGGCTAAGTGCAGTGTAGTGCTTATGAAGGCGAGATAAATTCATATGAGTCTTTCATATAAGATTGATTCAGCTTGATTCATGAATCTTTTGGGATTCATTTAGAATGACACATTGATGAATCTTTTGAAACCTTAATGAATCTACCATGAATTTTTCATGATGCTCTCATAAACGTGGATTAGACGACCAAAAACAAGCCTCAACTGTTCTTCTGGAAATTGATGTAAAATATTGTCCATGCGCAAAGATTCCTCAGTTACCGTCGGGACCGTCCCGTTACCGTCGGCTCGGTAAATCGGCTATTTAAGTGTCCTTTGTCTTTCCCGTGTGCCTTATCTTTTTAACTAAGTTGTAAAGTTCCTTAGGTTTCTGTTCCATAGTCCCGGATTTCACAGTGCGATTCCATAGTTTACGGCTAGTACGGCCAAGGTCGGTACCGGATGCTGTCGGATGAATACCGACCAAACGGCGGCTGGAAAACCTACGGCAACGGATTCTCCTGCGATTCCGGTAGTTAAAAAAACAGTACTGGAAGCGTCCCGAAGGTCTTGCTTCCCGAAGCGCCTCTTATCCGGCATGGTGGGGGAAGTTTCGAGCATTTTTCATGCCGGAAGCAAAGCCCCTGAACCCGCGTCCGCTGGTGCACTCAGGGCGCGCTTTCCGGTCGTAACGGACGAACGCGATTGTACGAATAGGATGTGGGTCACCTTAAGTGACCGGTTACAAGCCAATGCAATTGCGACCAATCCGTAAATCCGTCGTGTAGACCGACGGATTATTGCTCAAAACGTTGTCGGCCGTCGGAACGTCATGGCTAAAACCCATATTGAAGTAATGGCTTCGGCAAAAGGCCTTCTATAAATGAATTGGTGAAATTAGGTGAGTAATTCGATAAATGGTCAGTGGAATTGTAAAAGTTTTAATGGCAAGGTAAACCTTTTCAAAGGGCTTATAAATTACCACAAAGAAACGTGGCCCTCGCCGGACAACTTTCTTACTTTCCACGAATATAACATCATACGTCAAGATCGAATTACATCAGGCAGTGATAGGCGTGAAGGAAGGGTGCTAATTGGTATTAGAAGTGGTTACACTTCGCGGGGGTTACAGCCGAGCGATAGCGCCAGTTAGAAAATCGGCCCATGAGCGCCGGGGCTCACCACCTCAACGGCATAGGTTCGAATCCCAATCTAGACCCGGACCCTCCCCTGTTCATCGCAACAGAGATCGCAATAGATCTCGAATCAATAGCATCGGCGCTCTCCGCGCCTTAATTTATATTGGGTGAATTTCACGCTCACGGACACAAATGGGGTTGCGTAAGAGAGAATAGCCGCGCTCCTAGGGAATATTTGCGGCAAACATAGGTTGGTCATTCTCAAATCTGGTGAGGAAACTAAGGTAGCTAGGCCTCTAGCAAATCGGCCAGAAGGATGCGAAACAGGAACGTAACAAACTTGAGCGAATCTTATGATAACGATTGGCTGGACCACTTACCACGAAGGGTTTGTCCAGATTCTGCTCCTGCCCCCTCTCTCTCGCCCTTCTTCCAAGACATGATTCCGTTCCTGGCTTGGACATGTTGAGGATCAAACTGATCCAGAACATGCTAGACATGGAACAGCATTTTTGTGAAGAAGTTTGGTCACTTACCGACGGGCATCACGTTTTATACAGATGGCACCACCTCTAGGTCTTCTAGGTCCACTCACCACAGGTTTTAGAGTATTTAATCACACCTCCTAGTTATATCATAAGTAAACTGTGCCAGCATTGCTCTATCTACTTAGCAGAACTGGTCGAAATCTTTCAGGCGCTGAAAACGATCAGCGCCCCCACCGTCCTTGGGGCAAAAGGACTTCGACCACGCGTGGGTGATATTTAAATATGCCAGATAGTATGGGATTGCACTGTACAATAATCTTCTTCCCATCCAAATCCCCTGTCTTCATTATGTTGTGTAAATTAATGTGCAAGTAGGACTGCAATCGACCTCGAGACCACACCAACCAATAAGACCACCTTACCAGCCGCACAACTAGACCCAACACACAGACCAACAGCCGAGTTATCCCGGGATTTGGTTACAGCTATGGCTAGCTAGGAAGTAATGCCACGCTACCATTATTTTTTAAGGATAACAGTTTTTCATTTCAGCTGACGGAAAATTTCCGAACTCCATACACGACTCACACCAAAGGAACCTCAACTGTTAACTGGCAATGATGAGCGGGTAAAAAACTGTGCAGAATTGTAAATGAACCATAATGAATGGTTTCTAAAATTAATAATTATGCTCATTAAACGTTGTTAAAAGCTGTCAGCTGAGCAAGTTGTAAAACAAATTTCAGTGCTGTGAAATAAAGTTTTAGCTTATTAACGTTAAGTAAAATTCTAGTTGTGAAACTAAAATTGTCTATTTTGGGTAAGGAGTGCTTGGGTAGTTGGGTTTCACATGAGTGAAGTGAAATGAGCGTTTGACACTTGCTGTTAAAAAAAACCTCTTTAAGGGTAGCCGTTTAAACTAGTTCCAGTAACTTGCTTACGCATCATTGTTGTATGCTTTTATTGGTAAACAAAATTAAGAACAATAGTCAAACAACAATTCCAATATAGCTGTTGCAACGAAGCTTTTGAGCTCACCTCTCTTACGATCCATAAAAGTACTATAAGCCGCTCAAACAAGATTTGATGGTTAATTTATGATGTATTTATCTCACAGTACAGTTTTTACAGAGTTTATTCCCACATTATTTAAGATTGTTACATTTATCATTTATCGGCCCATGAGCGCCGAGGCTCACCACCTCGACGGCGTGGGTTCGAATCCCAACCGAGACCGGACCTTCCCCTGTACGAGAGGACTGACTATCCATGTACAACAGGGAAACAAGTCTTGTAAGCAGGCATGACCAACAAGGTCGTTACGCCAAGAAGAAGAAGAAGACATTTATCAGTTACGGTTATGTTTTTTTTTTTTTTTTTTTTTTACAAGGGTTCGTTACATTTATTTCACTTAAAATACTAATTACTTAACTAATATCACAGTTGGAAATAAATTGTCTACTCCCTTCTCGAGCTCTTTTGGTGCCCTCGCACAGCATGCACCTACACGGTAGAGCTGTGTGGGGGCGAGCATCTGGCTATCGAGCCTTTTCCTCCTACTATATGTTGCCCTTATTGGGCCGCATTTTCAAGTTCTCGCCCACGCTGGGCTGGGCCTTCTTCCCGTCTTTGCCTCCGATAAGCCCGCTGGCGGGCATTTCGTTGGTTTCGTCGGGCGTTGCTGAGTCGCATCTCAGCGTCCTGAAGTGCTGCTGCTGTTGCACCCTGCCGATCCGGCGCTGCGTCGTGATGCCTAAGTAGCGCCACGTTACGCGCCATCGTCGCCACGTAGATCCCGGGTGGCATCCGACGCTGGCGTCTTCGGAGCCGCCTGATTTTGGCGAGGAGCTGCCCCGCTCTTCGCCGGAAGTCGCGCCTTGTTGTCTCGTCCATGGCCTGGATTCTGGCCCGTAGTGTCGGGTCGCGTCCAAACCGGCCCGTCCTGGAGCGATCCTGGGCCGTTGCCCGCGCCGTCGCACTACGCCTAGCGGCGGCCGTCTCGCGTTCTGCTGCTGCGCTGCGCTCGGCGTTCCAAATCCGCTGGAGCTCGGACATAATCAGCCTAGCCGCCTCATCTATGCGGTCCCACGACTCCTGGCTGTGAAGCAGGTGCTCGTTGATGTTTTCTGCCGTCACGGCCAGAAGCAGTCGCTCCCGCACCTCCGCGAACCGTGGACACTGAATAAGGACATGCTCAGGCGTCTCGTCGGTGCCTGGGCAGGCCGGGCAACCCGGGGATCGGGTGAACTTCCTGGAGCACAAGTACTGACGGAAAAATCCATGCCCCGTCAGCACCTGGGACAAGTGGAAGTTCACCCGTCCATGTTTCCGGGCTACCCACCGCTCCACGTCCGGGATCATCTGATGGCTCCAACGAACGAATCTGCTCGAGCGGACTGGGTCCCGTGCCAATGCGTCCCAGTCCCGTTGCCACCTCCGGAACGTTTCCGCTCGCTCCTCCTTTCGGATCACTGCGGGAGCACCGCCTGTCGTTCGTCTCCGCTCATGGCAGCGATGGTCCTCTTGTATAAGGTCCACGATTGGCGGCAAGCCAGCTACGACGGTGGCGACGTCGTACTTAACAGTACGGAAAGTACTAGCCACCATCTTTGCTGACCGGTTGTGGACCTTATTTAACTTGCGCCGATTAGTCTGCAGCTCCGTTGCCTTCCACCACACCGGGGCAGCGTATCGCATGATGGAAGTTGCCACACTGGCCATGGTGCGGCGTCGAACGCTAGACGGTCCACCGTGGTTCTTCAGGAGGTATCCCATCGCCCTGTTGATTTTAGTAGCCTTCTCGGTGACGGCCTGCACGTGGAAATTCCACGACAGGTGGTCCTCCACTTGGACGCCGAGGTATCGTATGTGGCGCCGCGAACGAAGTATCGTCCCCCCGATGCGTACCGGCACCCTCGGGTGGCCCCGCCGCAGACTGCTGATCATCACTATCTCCGTCTTTTGCAGCGCCAGAGACAGCTGGTGTTCTGCCATCCACCGCTGCACGAGAATGACGGATTGGGTAGCCAGCGATGATGCTTCCCTTGGCGTCCGGCCGGTTACGGTTATGTTTATAATTTTTATCTGATTTGCAATACACTGTGCCAAACATGGGACACCTGTCAAAAGAACAATTGTCTGGCTTTGCGGTCAATTCTAGCGTACTTACAATTGATAAAAATGAATTTTACTTATCACATCTTCTTTGTCCATCTTTGTGCGAAGCATATGCAAAAGATCAAAATTTTACTAGTCAGGTATTACAATGTGAATAAATTTTAAGCCCTGCAAAAATGTCTCTGCAGCCCAAATTGTGAAAAAGAAGAGATCACTAGAGTGGCTAATGGCAGGCCGTATGTAATTCAGAAGGATTCGTCACTTTCCCATACGGCTGCAAGCCGCACACAATGGTTTTATGACAATTCTAACGACTTTATCAACTTTCTCGCGGTAAATGTGTGGCCTCCTAACTAACTGGATTATAATCCTCTAAACGGATGGGATTTAAACTCTCGCCGTCAAGGAAGTAAGCCCCAACGCTCCTGTGCCGATTTTGTAACCAGCGCCACTGCTTGGCTATCGCTTAGAATGGTTAGCTACTCTTCCTATAAATAAAAATTTGTCTTAAACGATTTATTTCAACCAAAACTTGTTATATTTTTGCTCAAAGTAAATGTCGCATTAATTTTGAACACCCTGTACATAAGAAAAATGTATTGATTCGTTTTTGAAACAAGATTTTAAAACACCCAAATGTAGTTTTCTTATTCTCAAAGTCAATTACGATCCTTAACAACGTTTCATCTATATCCTATGTTAAGGATTAAATAAATCAAAACAATTCAATCGAAGAAAAATTTAAAGTTATCAATTCAGTGAAACCAGGAAAGAAATATAGTAATTAATAACAATTCATTTTGTGCAGTGAGTTAAGTATACTGGAAGTGAAAGGAGCATACGTAATTCAACAACCTTTCATACATGTATTTCCTTTGGGATCGAATAAATCAAAACCATTCGATCAAATGGTAATTACAAACGATTAATTCAATGAAGCTAGGAAAGACGTACAGTGTTTAATTACAATTTATTTGCTGCGGTGAGTGCAGTATACTTCTAGTGTACAGAGTTATATATTTTTGAACAAAAGTTTATCTCTTTTTAATGAAAGGTTACATTTTTGCATACTGAATCGCTCGTAAGCTATTGGTTTTCCCTTCTAGCTGCACTGATGATTTCAGCCAATGCTTTTGTCCATTCTCCATTATTTTCACTCAATGCCTGCTTCATAGGCGACTGAAACCCGATTGGAACCTCTGGAAGGCTTGGATCGTACGACCTAATAAGATCCATCAACTCGGCAGATTTTATCTCGGCGGCACAGTGTAAAATCGTCCTACCGGCGACATCTATCATGTACAGTAGGCTGCGGTCGTAGTCGAGTAACAGTTTCAGCATTCGCTGCGAGGTGTGCAAAGGAACTAGAACAGCGCAGTGAGCTGGAGTTTCACCACACTCGCCCGGGACGTTCACGTTGACACCGAGTCCAAGAAGTCGCTCCAAGATGTCGATCCGACCGTTCAGCACTGCGCTATGTATTAGACTCTCTCGCATCCGTTGTGTCAGCTCCAGCATGGTTTTGCCTTGCTCGTTGCGTAGCTCGCGTTGTATACATGCCTCGATTGCGTCGTGTGCTATGGCAGAGTGGGTTGGATACACCAAGGTCAAGTTAAGTGCTAGGTCATTGTTGTCGTCTGCCAGCAGTGGATTCGCACCATATTCGAGGAGAAGCTTTGCCAGCCGATGTTGAAACTCAAATTCCTGAGGTTTGGTAGCGGAAGGATATGCAAGGCAATAATGCAGCGCAGTTTCTCCCCGAAAATCTCTCGCGTTTATACTATCTGCTAGATCAAACGTAGTCCCGGGTGGGCGTACATCGAAAGCACAGCTCAGCTCCTCAATCTGCCAGTAGTAAATCATCGCTTCAGTTGTGACCACATGAGCACAAATCACGTCGTAGCTACGAAAAACTGCCTTACACATATCTCGCAATTTTATGAAAGTATCGAGCAGGGATGCAGCCGCTGGTATTTTACAAACTCCATCAAAGCTTGGTGGAAATTCATTCTCTTCATCGGCGATGCAAAGAACCCTAAAAGTTACTGAAACTCCTAGATTGACGGTCACCTCTCGCCAGAAATCACAATGCTTTAATGGCAGTAAGATTTCCATTCTGGTGATCATATTCTCGCAGCAGGTGTGAACGTACAGCGTTTGATTTTCATCCTCTTTGTCCAGTCGTACGATTTTTGAATCATTTTCAAAAACGATATCACTGAGGACACCTAATCCATCAATCGTCCTCGATTTTTGTGAGCGATCTAGTAGTGTGCTGACCAAATCGTACCGCTGCTCCGCCTCACATTGCTCTAATTTTCTTAACGACGCCTTGAAATGATCAATTTCCTGTTTCTTTGATGTGGTATATTTAGGGCACAAAAGCTGGTTTAACCGCTGCTTTTGGAACGAAATACTTTCCAGGATGCCCTTCTTCAAATATTGGAAGTAATTTTCCGATCGCTTCTTTACATCATTCAATCTGGTTTCCTTTCGATTCTGTAACTGCTTCACAAATCCAGCTAGGTTTTCTTTTTCTTTATGTAAATCGCGTCCCTCCAGGTATGGCTGTTGAGCCAACCGTTCCGTCGCAAACATTAGTTGGTCATTTATTCTTCTTCCCATTCTCGAATGTTGCGAACGTTTCTGCCAACTCTCGGTGAAAAGTTCTAGCTTTTCTTTTTCTCGTTTTTCCATCCGCGTTATGGATGCCTTCAGTTGATCGATTTCGTCTGCATTCGACTCAACATGCGCCAAGCACGAGAGATATTTCAACTGCTCCTTTGATATTTTTATAGCTTCCGAATCCATCAAGTTGTGTTGCGAGTGTTTTGGCTTATTGTGCATTGCGCTAAGGAGAGCTGTTTTGCCCGACACAACTTGCTCGACGTATGCAATAGTTTTCCAGTGCGGTAGCACAGTAAAAGCAACAGAGAGACAATCCTCTTTATCGATGACAGTCGAGGATCGCTTCGACTTGTCCACGTCCAAATCAGTCCAAGTTTGCTCTAAATCTTGGCTATCACAGCATGCCATCTTCTCATGCAACACCGTAGAGCAGTCAAACCAACCGAATCCGAGGCGCTTTAGTGCACGAACCATTCGTTTGTTGTCCTGCCCATGACGGACAGCAAGAGCCAACGGATGAACCGTTCTCGAGCCATACATAACACGGTCCACTGCCTTGACACGCTCGAGGAGCCTGGTCTGACCATGTCGTACTAAGAGCAGAAAGGTTGTATCTTCCAACCCTTCGGTGTGAAAGAAAACGTCAGAGGAAATGCCAGCTTCTAGCAGCACTCGGACACATTTCCAGTGTTGTCTTCTGGCCGCCTCATGTAGGATTCTCGCCAAGTCGTTCGGGTTCGTAGGTAGATAGTTTTCTATCAGCTGTTGCAGTATTTTGTGCTGCCCTGGGGTTATTGCGGCCAGTTCGTAGCATTTACCTAGCGCGCCTGAAAGATGCTGGAGCAAGTTCGGGTGCTCGAGAAGAAGCCCGAACGCAACGTGATTTTTCGCTCTAATGGACGAGGTTATCATATCGTAGAAGCTGTTTCCACAGGTGCTGCATTTGCTGAGCAAAGTATTAAAAATTTCCTTCGGAGCGTGTGTGATGATCGCACTTTGCAACGACCGGGGATGTGGAGAGGATACTTTGGCCAGTAAAAGTTCAACGATCGACCACACACCGCAGTAGATGGCATCATTCAGCGGATCCAGTGTTTCATCACTCCGAATGTCACCGGGGAAGAAGTGCAGCATTTCCCGGACGCTTCGTTCGATACCGCTTTTGATCAACAGACTCAGAGCTTGGTATTTGAACTTTTCGGATATGATTTGGTTGAAGAGTTTGGTACCACGCAGGCGAGGAATTACCTCGTCCCATTCGAAGAGCACCGCCTCGAAAACCTGTTTGATGTCTGTTATATGGAGCATTCTCGGGAAAACCTCTTCAAAGTCGCGTCTCATTAGAGCTACATGCACGATGTTTTCGGGATCGGTAATTTCCAGACTAAAAGTATCATAGTACCGGCTGAGCAGCTCTGTAATCAATGGTCCAGGATGGCAGGGATCACACAACGTCGTCAGTGGTTGATATTGCGACGGATAATGGTGGTTTGGAGAACAACAGAAGAGGCTCCGAAGTTCTCCACCTGCTCGTATCGCTGAGTGCATCATCCCGACGTCCCGGGACTGGAAAGCCGCCATCAGGCGGTCCTGTTCGGCCACCCATCGGTGCGTATCTTCCACCGAGGGAAATCGCACGACCTCACTGAACGGTTTCACCCGTCGGTCAAACAAGCGGATGTCGGTGTTTGCTATCACATACGCGTTTAACACTTTTATTTCTACTGAAGTATCTGTTAGTAAACCGTACGAGATGCTGTCATGTGCCAGGTAGTTACGATAGTTCTTACCTTGTATCACCGGGATACGGTGCATGACGTAGTGGAAACTATTACCAAAGTACCCGACCGAGGTCAATATTTCGGTTAGCTCCAGCGTGAGGTAATCGATGGAAGCTAAGATTCCTGGGTTACTAGGGTTCCAAGCATGCAAGCTTTCCACCGACACCAGTCCATTTTGTGTAAGAATTGTTCGCAGTCTACTGCGGCGCTCGTCGAACAACGTCTGTAACCGTTCTTGATCTTCTTTGATGAGCTGATCGATGGCGACCTCTTTTCCATCCTGCACTTTCTTGTTGCTCTTTTTGACTTCGAAAAAGTCTTCCAATATTTTCCGTTTTAGATCAACGGCAAAAATGTTTCTGTAGTACTTTTCCAGCATTTTGTGAAGTTTTTTTACCTTTTCCTCATCCTCGTCTACGGCTACGCCTAGCTTCTGCGCTAGTTCTCTGGTATGCTGAAGGTAGTCTAGCTCCTCCGCCGCTTTTATGGATCCCAAATAGACAATCAGTATAGAGGACACCTTGGACGCATCGAGTGACTCCAAACGGACATCGTTCGGTAGAATGGAATGCAACTCCATGAAGTACGTTTTCCAATGCGAACCTATCCGATCGAAGAACTTCAACGGGGTGCGTAGCGTAAGAATCCAGTGGAGCAAACGTCGCACGGTATGTAAATCCTTACTTGCGAAGCCCGCCTCTCTGACGTTAGCAAAGCCCACGTCGGTATGAATTTCGAAAATGGCTTCTAGGTCGGCGACCATTTTATACTGTTTGTGAAGCATTGTCTTGATGTATGGGAACGGTGCGGTAGTTCCAACGGGAAGCTCGCTCGTGTCATCGAGAATAGCCTTGATTTTGTCGAAATGGCTCTTAACGTCTCGGTAGCAAACCTGCTGATCCGCGCCAACCTTTTCCATTTTTCCAACGTATACGAGCAACGAACGAAGCTGCTCCAAGGACCAACACCGGAGCATCATGCCGTACATTGTGAGGCGGGCGTCCTCGACGGCCACGGTGAACAACAAGTAGAACGTCACTCGTACTAGAGCAGAATACCGGCGCACAATCATAAACGCCCTCCACTCGATGGCTTCGCTCATCAACGTTCTGGCCAGCGACATGGAATGTGAAAACGTTTCTCGCAAAACCATGTTGAGGGTCGAAAACGCCTTTGTCAGCAAATTAGGTAGTACCATATGGACTTTCCCGGGCATGTTGGGTGAGTTCTGGGTATTTTTGACCGATTCACCCATTACCTGCAGGATCCGCTTAAATGAGTCGGTAAACTCCGTCCTGTCGAGTTCTCCTGGTGCGTACATCTGCTCCCAACAGGCTATGATCTTCGTCAGCGAGTACAACTGCTTCGTTTTGGCATAGCACTTTTTCACTCTACGGATGACGGCACGATCCTTTCCCCGTACCAGATGCTTCAGGTCGATCACTTCCCCAGCAATAACCTCCGCGACCGCCAAGTCACTCGATTTACCCTTCTTCATGTCGGCAAGCAGTTTGTTGGCTACATTTTCCGGAGATGCCATACAGGGGAGTCTTGTGCAAATTTCTGCCTTCAGCTTCATTGTACCAACTTCAGGAGATTTCGGCTGCTTTGAATCGGCATTGCTCGACTTAGTCGCACTCTTGTTTAGCTGCTTTATTTTCGTCTGTATATCTTTGATCAGTTTATTTTTAATTGCTGCATTCTCGTCACCGGTGGCCGAGCTCATCCTATTAAAGTCCTTACGTTTGCCCTTCATCCAGTTATCACTCTCCCCGATGCCCATCGATTGAACCTTTTCCCACAAATCCGTTAACGGATCACTTTCAGCCGGTTCTGAGCTTCGCGATTCTTCCATAATCTCCTTCAATTCTTGGGATACCTCTTTAATACAGTCTCGGGCCAGCACAAGCTGTCGGTCGATCATACCGAGAAACTCCATTATCAGGCACTTATTTATCAGCAACCGGAAAGCTTCGTGGAAGTTACTATTCTTGAAGATGGAGACAAAAATCGCCAAACAAAACACCACCTCCGTCAGCGGCAGGTGGTCAAGGAAAGCGAAGTTTTTGAGGAAATACAGATGATTGTGGATGACTTGCAGGCGGTGTAGCAACTGATCATCAATATCATCGAACATGTACGTATTGTATCGCTTCCGAATCGCCGACCAACAATCGAAGAAGATTTCCATTTGGCCCATCCACTCCTGAGGATCTTTCGCTCCGGGCCAATCGCCGACCAAGTTCCGGTACGCATAGTCCGACAGCTTCCAGTGTAGAAAACTGCGCAGATCGTTCGGAAGATCCAGGTTTTTCACATTCACTTTTACCAGCGCGCTGGCAATGCTTTGGAATGTGTCTGCCTCGGAGCATTCCTTCCTCATCGTGAGGTATTTTTTAAACAATTTCAGCGAGCCATGTTTCATCAGCCGATAGCACGCGGTCGGACCATCCACACCGTCAGTTTCGAGAACTATAAGGCGCTCCACCAGTTCGAGGTCACCGGTCTCGTAGGCGCGCACCAGCACCGTAAATCCGTCGCTATCACGTTGCGTTGCGTCCACTAAACCACTCGCAATAAGTCGTCGAATCAAAGCGAACCGGTTTCCATTCGGAATATCCAAACACAAATGTAATGGCGACACCTTTTTGCACGCTTCAAACTGCAGCACAGTTTCGATGGTGGCTCGTTCCAGGCACTGAGCCAAAGTTTCTTCATCGCCGGCACAGATGGCCTCGTACATTGTGTCGACTGTATTGTTCTCCATTTCAAATGTTTTGGTTTGGATAACTTTTCCTCAGGCTTGATATCACACTGGCTCACGATCGACTGTCGTTCTGGAGAACCGGCCTTCGAATGCGATGAAACTATATTGGTTCGATGCTTACCACGTATCTGTACCAGACGGCCAGAGAGCTACATCAAATTTGATTACTTGGCAATGTAATCAATAGATAAGTTTCTCGTTAGCCATATCTTTCTGATAAAGAGTAGAGACGAATGACCGAATAGGTCAAAGCCTCTAAAATAAAAAAATAAAAATCTCTGATAAAGAGGTTGGTCGATCCAATGGTTTAGTGTAGTGTAGTGCTTGATTAGCTATGCGAGATTGATGAATCTTTCGAAACTTCAATGAAGCATTCATAAATCGTTCATGAATTTCTCATGACTCTTCATGATGCTCTTTTTGACTTGGATCAAGAGACCAAAACAAAAGCAAAGCTGCACAGAGAGCGCATTTTTCCGTTTTGTTGGGCTTTACTTTTCTGCTCTTTTAACATCAGTGAATCTATGGGATTCGTGAAATCTGTATGGATTCTCATTTTAAGAGTCATGAATCACACACACTGAAGCAAATAATCCTTCAGATTATTGAATCTGAATCGAAATTACGCAACTTTAGTTTAGCGGGATCAGAGCAAAGTGGATCAATAATAGACGATTATGGTTCATCCCATAGCACGATTACATAGCATAGTAAGGAATAGATAAGTTTTTCTTGTCCCATATATTTCTGATAAAGAGGTAGGTCGATCCAATGGTTTAGTGTAGTGTTGTGCCTTATCAACTACTAGCTTTTTTAGGACGGGTACTTGACCCGTCGGCAGTTCCGCCCCTTGGAAGGTTCCATGCAGTCCCCGTTACAGTTTCTAGGTCTTTCTGTAGAAGGTCGCCAATAAACGGGTCCAAATAAAAATACGAATTGCGGGATCAAAAATTTAATACGAAATGATGATCTAAACCAGGGATGTCAAACATGCGGCCCGCAAGAACATTGGGTGCGGCCCGCGACCCCTTTGAAACATTACATCGAAAGAAAGAAGATAACAAATGCGGAGCAATAAGTTAGCTATTGTAATTATATACCTTTACTTTTCTAAAATCTTTACCAAAATACACAATAGTGTTGAACTGCAACACATATTTCAATAAACTTGATTTGAATTCGTTAAAATTTGGAAAACGATTGAGCAACAAACCCTCTCTTTTACTCAAAATTGGTAAATTTTATAAGAAGTAATATAATATGAAAAAATGTGAAAATGTAAAACTGTTAAGATAAAACCACATTGATAAGAACATATTTTCATCACTCCAATCAATTATATGGTTTGGCCCGCGAGCCTATTTTGGGAGAAAATGCGGCCCGCGAACCTATTTTGGGAGGAAATGCGGCCCGCAAGGTGAAACGAGTTTGACATCACTGATCTAAACGGTGAAAGTCTCTATGAGAAAATAAATAAAAAAGTATTGCGGATTGCTCTCGCGAAGAGTAGTAACAGACAAATGGACGACTTAAATCCCTCCTTTTCTCCACAACGGACGATCCCGGAAGACTGTGACGCCAACAACGACTGCATGGAGGAAATCACGCTCAGTGAAATCTTCGATGCAGTCAAAAAATCGGCACCTCGGAAGTCACCAGGCCCGGACGGAATTCCCAGGGACTTCTATCTCCGCGCGTTCCACATAGTGGGACGGGAGCTAGGGTACGTCCTCAACGAGGCCCTTCACGGGGAATTTCCTCGAAGCTTCGTCGACGGCATCATAGTGCTTGGGAGAAAGGGGAGAACTGGGAGTGCAATGCCCTCTTTTCGTCCGATTTCTCTCCTTAACACAGATTATAAGCTGCTGGCGAGAATTTTGAAGTTACGGGTCGGTGGCATCATCGACAAGTGGCAGATAATTTCCCCAGCCCAAAGATGCAGCATCAAGCCGCAAAATATATTTCAAGCTGTTCTCTCGGTTAAGGAGAGAATTCTGGATCTGAAAAGGAGGAAGAAAAGTGGCAAGCTCGTTTCCTTTGACCTCTCGCAGGCATTTGATCGTGTCGACCGAGACTTCCTGTGGACGACCATGACCTCCCTGGGATTCAATCCACGGCTGGTTAGCCTTCTCAGGTCTATTGGAGAGCAGTCTTTTTCCCGCCTGCTGGTAAATGAACAGCTGTCCTCTTCCTTCCCCATCCAACGTTCCGTCAGACAGGGCGACCCTCTTTCCATGCACCTGTTTGTCCTCTACCTTCATCCCCTGATCACTGAGCTTGAAAGCATTTGCTGCGACCAGGATGACCTGGTCAATGGATATGCCGACGATGTCTCAGTGAGTACTTCCTCCTCATCCAAAATCGAGCGGGTCAGAGAGGCGTTCGAGGCGTTCGGCCTGTGCTCAGGGGCCAAACTGAACGTGGGGAAGACCATCGCGATCGACATCGGACACGTCACTCCAGCAACGAGGATCCACGTCCCATGGTTACGCACCGAGGAGCGTCTACGGCTCCTTGGGATCTTGTTTTCCAACAACATCCGCGAGGCCATGGCGCACAACTGGGACGTGGTGATCCAGAAGTTCCGGCAGTTGGTCTGGCTTCATCGTGTGAGAGACCTGAACCTGGCCCAAAAGGTGCTGCTGCTTAACACCTTCCTGCTCCCCAGGCTGTGGTTTGTCGCGTCGGTCTGTGGCGCTCGGCAGCAGGACGTGGCAAAGGTCTCTCACATGATCGGATCACTGTTGTGGAACGGCTCTGGTTGGAGCTTCCCCACACACGCTGTGGAGAAGAGTGTGGGGAAACACAAGCTCTAGGAGGCTGACGTCAGCACAACGCTCCGCCCTATACCTGCTGGCAAACGGGAAGATACGACACGGGGAGCATCTTTTCCGTGCCGGCAGAGCCGACACATCATCATGTCCGTTTTGTCCCGCTGTTGAGACCCTGGAGCACAAGTTTGCAGCATGCCCTCGCGTTGCTTTAGCTTGGGACATCCTGCAGACGCGACTGCAACAAGTTGCTCCAGGGTACCATTTTCGTTTCTCCGACCTGCACTGGCCCGCTCTAAACAGGATAAGAGCGGGTACACGTAGTGCAATACTCTCCGTCTTTGCAAACTACATCATCCACATCATTGGAAACAATGATGCTGCGATTGATGTAGATGTCCTTACATGTTCCCTGTAATAGTGTTCTGTATATGGAAAATCATGTTTTTTCGTCTTTTCTCGTCCAAAATGTAATATTGTTAAATAGTACGTAAGGAAAATTGTTTTTACAAGCGTAAATAAATACCACTTTTATAAAAAAACTAGCTGATCCGTTTGATGTTGTTAAAAATTGGTTTAACGGTCACATTATATTTCTTAAGTACATTAATTTCATTGTATTTACACTTTTTACGTCGTAAAAAGCTTATAGTGAGGCTGCTAATGATTATCATCCTTATTTTGTTAATAATCAAGCAGACCAATTGAATGAACGATGTTTTATGTACGCCTGGTAAGCCATGTATGACGTACATATTAGTTTTCTAAATTGGGTTTCTATTAGAGCTTTTTAAGAATCTGCTAAGGTGTATTGCCGATGTCTAATAACTGTTTGGAGAAAGTAAAAGCTGATGGATCCTGTAGCATTTGGACGTGCCTGTTTATGCTTAGTTAAAGTTTTTCAATATTGCTCCACAACACCGATGAGTAAGGTGATCAGGTGATCTTATCAGCATAGGTGGATCGTGGCACTACGGGAAGAGTTTGCCTGAAATCACCTGAGAGGAGAAACACAGTACAGTTGGTCTCCGCAGTACGCGAATGTTTGGGACCGAACGCAATAACGTATATCGATTCGCGTATTGGGGATTTCCTCTGCCATATAGTTTATACTTCATATTGAAGAGTTGACACTGAGAGGGAACCGCTTATTTAACATATCTTTTATCCAAATAACTAATAAGTGTTCCATTTTTTCCATTGTTTCATTATATCTCTGTTAAAAAGTGCATATTAAAAACTTCATTCTACCAAAACAAAGTAAAACTGACTAATAGAAGTCGAGCAACCCTATGGGCTGTCAGTTGTAAAAAAATGCGTATTGCGAATTCGCGTATATCGAGAATAGCGTACTGCAGGGATCTACTGTATTACTGGAACAATCTTTATTACACTTCACGTCTTTGAGTGTTCTGTACAGCGCCTCAAGAGAATGCTTCTTTGCCATGGTGCATTCTTCCTAGATAATTATTTTTCACTGTTGCATGACCTAGGCCATGAGTGATTGATTTTTGTTGGTTCATACGGCTTTTGTGTTCCTATTGATGTTTCGAAGTATCCTAAATGATGAATGCGTCGTTCTACCTCCATTTCCAGCTACAATTCCAGATGAAGCAACTGGTATTGCAATGTCATTGTTTGCTCGTATTTTGGAAAGCAAGAGCGATATGAGAAATGTTTTGCCAGTTCGGACTGGGGCATCCAAAAAAAGATACCACTTTGTCCCGTTGATACTGCCATGATAATGCGTTCGTACCCAAGTAACATTTTAAGTTTTATCATGGTTCTAACGATGTTGTTCATGCTCATCATTAAGTTCCATTTTAAGAGTAAAATATCTTAAAGGCTGTGATAAAACCTTCATAAACCCGTTTTAAGTGTAAGAGGGCCCACTCTACAGAACGTTGTCAAAACCATCCCTTAAAACCTTTTCTAGACCAAAAATTACTGATTGGTTTAAAGAGAAGGTTTTAAGAAGGACTTAACAGCGTATTTACAGACTCTTCAAGTCTACTAAGATTTTAGACTTAATGAATGAGACTTAATCCTCAAAAGGATGTCAAAATATTAAAACTATTTTGCCTGCTGGGAAACCTCTAAAAAACCAATTGGACTTGGTACACCCATGTTAAAACATTGATAAAACTTGTAAAAGTCTATTAGGTTTTGGAAATGTTACTTGGGTAAACATATGCTTGTTCATCAGTCAACATTGATACGTTGTGAGAAACGATATCCAACATGACTGCAATATTATGCTGCAGTTCACGACTTATTTCAGTGTCCATCAAATTAAATGCACTTCGATTCGGCGAACCTAAAACATAACAATAACTTAGCGGTAAATTTTTAATTACCATGCTACGATCCTCGATACTAATCATAGCTTGTCGGACTAAATTCAGCGACATTAATGTTTGAACACACGTTTTGTTCTATCATGACTATGCGCCGCATTTTGTCCTGGTAACAGTAAAACTTACGCCACGTTGGATTGCATGTAAACGTGACGAATAAGCATGCTCGTCCCTACTCGCGAGTTCATAGCCTCGCGAGTGGTAACTATACTGAAATTCGTTTTCACAACACTGGTAAATGAGAAGGTTTTCTCACTGCTCTAAGCAACAATAATTTGAACACATATTCTACTACCACCAATTAACAACATTAGTTATTATTACCAAAAATTAACAAAGATTTTACTATCGTCACTTATATGAAACGACTTGTTTGAATTAAATTCACCACTTTTGTATTAAACTCACCACCACAGTATGTCAAAAGGCATGTTGCTGTGTCCGTTTATACTTGTTGTAGTTCACTTTATGTGTCATTGCTGAATGTAAACAAAACAAACAAACCAATGTATGACGATAGAAAATTGTAATTAATTAAAAAAGTATAAAATTTACAGATATGAGACATAGTTAAAAACCTATTCTCATACCTAAGGAACGTGTGTGCAAAGTTTGAGTTTAAATGGTTCAGTCGTTTAGGAGGAGTTTGAACACTAACACCGTGACACAAGAATTTTATAGATATAGATTGAAGAGTTGACACTGAGAGGGAACCGCTTATTTAACATATCTTTTATCCAAATAACTAATAAGTGTTCCATTTTTTCCATTGTTTCATTATATCTCTGTTAAAAAGTGCATATTAAAAACTTCATTCTACCAAAACAAAGTAAAACTGACTAATAGAAGTCGAGCAACCCTATGGGCTGTCAGTTGTAAAAAAATGCGTATTGCGAATTCGCGTATATCGAGAATAGCGTACTGCAGGGATCTACTGTATTACTGGAACAATCTTTATTACACTTCACGTCTTTGAGTGTTCTGTACAGCGCCTCAAGAGAATGCTTCTTTGCCATGGTGCATTCTTCCTAGATAATTATTTTTCACTGTTGCATGACCTAGGCCATGAGTGATTGATTTTTGTTGGTTCATACGGCTTTTGTGTTCCTATTGATGTTTCGAAGTATCCTAAATGATGAATGCGTCGTTCTACCTCCATTTCCAGCTACAATTCCAGATGAAGCAACTGGTATTGCAATGTCATTGTTTGCTCGTATTTTGGAAAGCAAGAGCGATATGAGAAATGTTTTGCCAGTTCGGACTGGGGCATCCAAAAAAAGATACCACTTTGTCCCGTTGATACTGCCATGATAATGCGTTCGTACCCAAGTAACATTTTAAGTTTTATCATGGTTCTAACGATGTTGTTCATGCTCATCATTAAGTTCCATTTTAAGAGTAAAATATCTTAAAGGCTGTGATAAAACCTTCATAAACCCGTTTTAAGTGTAAGAGGGCCCACTCTACAGAACGTTGTCAAAACCATCCCTTAAAACCTTTTCTAGACCAAAAATTACTGATTGGTTTAAAGAGAAGGTTTTAAGAAGGACTTAACAGCGTATTTACAGACTCTTCAAGTCTACTAAGATTTTAGACTTAATGAATGAGACTTAATCCTCAAAAGGATGTCAAAATATTAAAACTATTTTGCCTGCTGGGAAACCTCTAAAAAACCAATTGGACTTGGTACACCCATGTTAAAACATTGATAAAACTTGTAAAAGTCTATTAGGTTTTGGAAATGTTACTTGGGTAAACATATGCTTGTTCATCAGTCAACATTGATACGTTGTGAGAAACGATATCCAACATGACTGCAATATTATGCTGCAGTTCACGACTTATTTCAGTGTCCATCAAATTAAATGCACTTCGATTCGGCGAACCTAAAACATAACAATAACTTAGCGGTAAATTTTTAATTACCATGCTACGATCCTCGATACTAATCATAGCTTGTCGGACTAAATTCAGCGACATTAATGTTTGAACACACGTTTTGTTCTATCATGACTATGCGCCGCATTTTGTCCTGGTAACAGTAAAACTTACGCCACGTTGGATTGCATGTAAACGTGACGAATAAGCATGCTCGTCCCTACTCGCGAGTTCATAGCCTCGCGAGTGGTAACTATACTGAAATTCGTTTTCACAACACTGGTAAATGAGAAGGTTTTCTCACTGCTCTAAGCAACAATAATTTGAACACATATTCTACTACCACCAATTAACAACATTAGTTATTATTACCAAAAATTAACAAAGATTTTACTATCGTCACTTATATGAAACGACTTGTTTGAATTAAATTCACCACTTTTGTATTAAACTCACCACCACAGTATGTCAAAAGGCATGTTGCTGTGTCCGTTTATACTTGTTGTAGTTCACTTTATGTGTCATTGCTGAATGTAAACAAAACAAACAAACCAATGTATGACGATAGAAAATTGTAATTAATTAAAAAAGTATAAAATTTACAGATATGAGACATAGTTAAAAACCTATTCTCATACCTAAGGAACGTGTGTGCAAAGTTTGAGTTTAAATGGTTCAGTCGTTTAGGAGGAGTTTGAACACTAACACCGTGACACAAGAATTTTATAGATATAGAAGAGAGGGCGTGCTCAAGCGAAGCAGAGTATTTACACGTGTGTGAGTGACTGTTGGCAGTGCAGTGCGCGTTTTTACATAGCTCTGTGTTTTCGGATATTTTTGCTAGGTCGGAAGCAGATTTACCGTTTGTTTTCGCTGTGCAAATGTGTTCAAAGTGTCTTTTGAGTGTTTAGTGTAGTTTGTTTTGATCGTGGTGCATCGTCCAGTATTTGCGGTTGGGTTTTGTTTTCTGCGGCGTCATTTATCATGATAAGTCAATGCAGTGACGCTGCGGGAGCGGTGTCCATATCGTTTAAACGATACGATAACGAAACGATAACAATTGTTATCGGCGGTGTTCTAGAATTGGTCTAGGCGGCCAAACGATCAAATAGTGTTTTGTGTGAATGAAGCCGGCACCCAGCCCGCAGAATTGAGCTAAATTCTGCAGCGCTGCAGCGTGTGGAGCGGTACGTACAGTATTTTTTATTTGCGAACGTTTTGCTCGGATTTGTTTTAAACGGCCATGGAGTGTAAGAAATGCTCCGTGGTCGTTTCGTCTAGTGATGACCCGGTCATCTGCTATGATTGCAGTGGTCACTTTCACCACCTATGCACCGACTTTACTTTAAAAAAAAGTTAAAAGGCAGTTAAAAAGTCAAAAAAAAATTTTGTTTATCTACAAAGAAACCGGGCGTGAAGTGGTGAAAAGAGCCAACCGTCAAGTGGAGGGCAATACAGGCATTGGAATCGAAAATGTGTGCTCTGATTAGCCTCACGGCCACGACAGCTGAAAAATAATTTTCACCCGAAAAAAACCGGTTTTTTTTCGCTTCATCATCGTTTTCACGACGCTTACCGTGGCCGGGCTCTTTATGGTTGGGCACTCACAATACTGTCTTCTATCTGAAGATTTTAGATGAAATTGATAATTCTTTGATTAACATATCAAATAAACGTTCAATATTTGGTAGACTCGGTGATAATACGCACCACGGCAGAACAGTTTGCTTAGATTTGAGCTGTCAAAACATTTTCGCTCTTTTTTCGCTACCATTTTCGTGGTCCATCCACAGATTTTGAAAAACTCTGTGTACACTAAAAACTCGATCAATACTGAACCGCCGCTTCTACAACTTTTTTTTTAACTTTTTTTTTTTTAAGCTCTGCAGATGTTGTTGAAGGTTTGTTTGATCACTATTTTTTGATAAAATCATCTAAATTTTACAATTGAAACTCAGTTTTACTAACACAAACAAAAGCATGTAAACAAATATCAAGATGTATCCAACATAGTTACCCTAAGGTCTATACATTACGGGGAAATTGATGAAATATCAAACATTTTAAATAAGTTGTTGTTGGTACTATTAAATTCAAACATATCTTTCAAGTAATAGTTAAAACCATAATTCTTTTCTCAATCACTTCGTCACCGAGCAACGCCGGGGAGTCAAGCTAGTATACAATATTTTTAAAAACACCCCCAAGTATCTTCACTGAAAATTTAAAATCCATCAGACTTCTCAATAAAACGATATCCCGCTAGGCGGTTTCGAGCAAATCGTCCTAAAAACGTCCTACGTGACACAAATATCTAGCAGTTTTGTATGGTGAGTAGCACGAAGTAGAACGACTGCTCGAAAAACGTACTACATTTGTTTCATCCCCAAACAAAAAAGTAGGTCGTTTGTTCGCGCGTAGGACGTTTTTAGGACGATATTTCGAGCTGCCTAGCGGGATTTAGTCTTGTGACAAGTGATGTAGATGCTGAGAACGTGTTTATATGTTAAGGTTAGCAGTTTAGCTGATAAGAGCGAGTTGTCGTATCGTTATCAGTCCGTTGTCCTCGCTCCATTTTTGTAAAACTCGCTTCTTGGTCAATTCCCGCGTCGGTCGGACTTTCGTCGCTCAGGGTTAAGTCCCAGTCCCAGTCCCAGGTTATGGTTGCCAGGATCTAGTATCGTAAGCCTGATCGAGCTTGTTATCGATATCGAGGTGACTATTTCGAATGATGTGAATAAATAGGACGGTGAAGTAGTCTTTTTATGAAAAATAAAAATTGAAAACAACGATTTATTTTTCCCAACAACTATAATTTATTTTGTTCTAGGGAACTCTCAAAATCATTTTGAACACCCTGCACATAAAAATAAATATATTGATTGGTTTAATAAAACAAGATTTTGAAAACCCTAAACACTATTTTGCTTTTTCTCAAAGTCAATCGCAATTATAAAAAAAGTTAAACCTATTTTCTATGTTTACTGACATGTTACATTTTCGCAAATTTAAGCTCTCATAAGCTATTGGTTTTCTCTTCTAGCTGTACTGATCATTTCAGCCAATTCTTTTGTCCATTCCCAATTATTTTCCTTCAATGCATACCACATTGGCGACCGAAACCCGATTGGAATCACTGGAAGGCTTGGGTCGTACGACCTAATAAGACCCATCAGCTCTGCAGTTTCTACCTCGACGGCGCAGTGTAAGATCGTCCTACCGGCGATATCCTTCTTGTACAACAGACTGCGGTCGTAGTCGAGCAACAGTTTCAGCATTCGATGCGAGGTGTGCAAGGGAACTAGAACAGCGCAGTGAGCTGGCGATACACCACACTCGCCCGGGACGTTCACGTCGACACCGAGTCCAAGAAGTCGCTCCAAGATGTCGATCCGACCGTTCAACACTGCGCTATGTATTAGACTCTCTCGCATCCGTGGTGTCATCTCTAGCATGGTTTCGCCTTGCTCGTTTCGTAGCTCACGTCGTAGACATTCCTCGATCGCATCATGCGCTATGGCAGGGTGGGTTGGATGCGCCAAGGTCCAGTTAAGCGCTACAGCATTCGAATCGTCCGCCAGCAGTGGGTTCGCACCATGGTCGAGGAGAAGCTTTGCCAGCCGGTGTTGAAACACAAATTCCTGAGGTTTGGTAGCGGAAGGATATGCAAGGCAATAATGTAGCGCAGTTTGTCCACGAAAATCTCTCACGTTTATGATATTTGCTAGATCAAACGTAGTCCCAGGCGGGCGTACATCGAAGGCACAACTCAGCTCCTCAATCTGCCAGTAGTAAATCATCGCTTCAGTTGTGACCACATGAGCACAAATCACGTCGTAGCTACGAAAAACTGCCTTACACGTATCTCGCAATTTTATGAAAGTATCGAGCAGGGATGCAGCCGCTGGTATTTTACAAACTCCATCAAAGCTTGGTGGAAATTCATTCTCTTCATCGGCGATGCAAAGAACCCTAAAAGTAACCGAAACTCCTAGATTGACGGTCACCTCTCGCCAAAAATCACACTGGTTCAATGGCAGCACGATTTCCATTCTGGTGATCATACTCTCGCAGCAGGTGTGAACGTACAGCGTTTGATTTTCGTCTTCTTTGTCCAATCGTACGATCTTTGAATCATTTTCAAAAACGATATCACTGAGGACACCCAATTCTTCGATCGTCCTCGATTTTTGTGAGCGATCGAGTAGTGTGCTAACCAAATTGTATCGCTGATCCCCCTCACACTGCTCTAATTTTCTTAAAGACATCTTTAGTTGATCAATTTCCTGTTTCTTTGATGTTGTATATTCAGGGCACAAAAGCTGGTTTAACCGCTGCTTTTGGAACGAAATACTTTCCAGGACGCCCTTCTTCTCATATTGGAAATAATTTTCCGATCGCTTCTTTACATCATTCAACCTGGTTTCCTTTCGATTCTGTAACCGCTTCACAAATCCAGCTAGGTTTTCTTTTTCTTTATGTAGTTCGCGTCCCTCCAGGCATGACTGTTTTTCCAACCGTTTCGTCGCAAACATTAGTTGGTCATTTATTCTCCTTCCCATTCTCGAATTTTGCGAACGCTGCTGACAACTCTCGGTGAAATGTTCTAGCTTTTCTTTTTCCCGTTTCTCCATCCGCGTTATGGATGCCTTCAGCTGATCGATTTCGTCTGCATTCGACTCAACATGCGCCAAGCACGATAGGTATTTCAACTGCTCCTTCGATATTTTGATAGCTTCCGAATCCTTCGAGTTGTGTTGCAAGTGTTTTGGCTTATTGTGTATAGCGCTAAGGAGAGCTGTTTTGCCCGACACAACCTGCTCGACGTATGCAATAGTTTTCCAGTGCGGCAACACGGAAAAAGCAAGCGAGAGATAATCCTCTTTATCGATGACAATCGAGGATCGCTTCAACTTGTCCCCGTCCAAGTCAATCCAAGTTTGCTCTAAACTTTGGCTAATACAGCATGTCATCTTCTCATGCAACACCGTAGAGCAGTCGAAACAACCGAATCCGAGGCGCTTCAGTACACGGACCATTCGTTTGGTGTCCTGCCCATGACGGACAGCAAGAGCCAACGGATGAACCGTTCTCGTGCCATACATAGCACGGTCCACACGCTTGATGAGCTTGTTCTGACCATGTCGTACTAAGAGCAGAAAGGTTGTACCTTCCACCCCCTCGATGTGGTAGAAAACGTCAGTAGAAACGCCAGCTTCTAACAGCATTCGGACACTTTTCCAGTGTTGTCTTCTGGCCGCCTGATGCAGGATTCTCGCCAAGCCGGTCGGGTTCGCAGGTGGATAGTTTTCTAGCAGATGTTGCAGTATTTTGTGCTGTCCTGGGGTTATTGCGGCCAATTCGTAGCATTTACCTAGAGCGCCTGAAAGATACTGGAGCAAGTTCGGGTGCTCGAGAAGAAGCGCGAACACAACCTGATTTTTCGCTCTAATGGACGTGCTTAGCATGTCGTTGAATTCGTTTGCGCAGATGTTGCTGTTGCGTTTCCCTAGCAAAGTATTGAAAACTTTCTCCGGGGCGTGTGTAATGATCGCACTTTGCAACGATTGGGGATGTGGAGAGGATACTTTGGCCAGCAAAAGTTCAACGATCGACCACACACCGCAGAAGATGGCATCATTCAGCGGATCCACTATTTCATCACTTCGAATGTCACCGGGGAAGAAGTGCAACATTTCACGGACACTCCGTTCGTTACCGCTTTTGATCAACAGACTCAGAGTTTGATATTTGAACTTTTCGGATATGATTTGGTTGAAGTGTTCAGTACCACGCAGGCGAGGAATTACCTCGTCCCATTCGAAGATCTCAAACCGGATGCCTTCCGATCGGAGCATCGCCTCGAAAACCTGTTCAATGCCTCTCAATTGGAGCATTCTCGGGAAAGCCTCTTCAAAGTCGCGTCTCATTAGAGCTACTTGCACGATGTTGTGGGGATCGGTAATTTCCTGACTAAAAGTATCATAGTACCGGCTGAGTAGCTCCGTAATCCATGGTCCCGGATGGCACGGATCAGCCAGCATCGTTAGTGGGCGATATTCCGATGGATAATGGTGGTTTGGAGAACAACAGAAGAGGCTCCGAAGTTCTCCACCTGCTTGTATCGCTGCGTGCATCATCCCGACGTCCCGGGACTGGAAAGCCGCCATTAGGCGGTCCTGTTCGGCCACCCATCGATGCGTGTCTTCCACCGAGGGAAATCGCATGACCTCACCGATTGGTTTCACCCGTCGGTCAAACAAGCGGATGTCGGTGTTTGCTATCACATACGCGTTTAACAAATTTATTCCCATCTGATAAGTGTCCGACAGTAGGTCGTACGAGATGCCGTCATGTGCCAAGTAGTTACGGTAGTTCTTACCTTGTATCATCGGGATACGGTGCATGACATAGTAGAAACTGTTACCAAAGTACCCGACCGTAGTCAAAATTTCGGTCAGCTCCAGCTGGAGGTAGTCGATAGCTTCCATGATTCCTCGGTCACTAGGGATCCAATCATGCAAGCTTTCCACCGACTCCAGTCCATTTTGTGTAAGAATTGCTTGCAGTCTACTGCGACGTTCGTCGAACAATGTCTGCAACCGTTCTTGATCTTCTTTGATGAGCTGATCGATGGCGGCCTCCTTCCCATCTTGTGCATTCTTGTTGCTCTTTTTGACTTCGAAAAAGTCTTCCAATATTTTCCGTTTCAGATCAACGGCAAAAATGTTCCTGTAGTACTTTTCCAGCATATTGTGAAGATTTTGCACTTTTTCCTTATCCTCGTCTACGGCTACGCCTAGCTTCTGCGCGAGATCTTGGGTATGCTGAAGGTAGTCTAGCTCCTCCGCCGCTTTTATGGATCCCAAATAGACAATCAGGATTGAGGTCACCTTGGACGCATCGAGTGACTCCAAACGGACATCGTTTGGTAATATAGAATTCAGCTCTACAAAGTACAATTTCCAAAGTGCACTTACTCGATCGAAGAACTTCAACGGGGTGCGTAGCGTCAGGATCCAGTCGAGCAAAAGTCGCACGGTACGCAGATCCTTACTTGCGAAGCTCGCCTCTCTGACTTTCGCAAAGCCCACGTTGGCATTAATCTCTAAACAAGCTTCTAGGTCGGCGACCATTTTATACTGCTCCTGGAATGTTGTCTTGATGTATGGGAACGGTTTGGTAGTTCCAATCGGAAGCTCGCCCGTGTCGTCTAGAAGAGCATTGATTTTGACAAAATGGCTCTTTACTTCTTGGTAGCACCCCTGCTGTTCCTCGGCAAGCTTTTCCATTTTTCCGACGTATACGAGCAGCGAACGAAGCTGCTCCAAGGACCAACACCGGAGCATCATGCCGTACAATGTGAGACGGGCATCCTCGATGACCACCGTGAACAACAGGTAGAACATCACTAGTACTAGTCCAGAATGCTGGCGTACCTTTATGAACGCCCTCCACTCGATCGCTTCGCTCATCAACGTTCTGGCCAGCGTCATGGAATGTGAAAACATTTCTCGCAAAACCATGTTAAGGATCGAAAACCTTTCTGGCAGTATTTTGCTTAGTATCGTAATTATCTTTCCCGGCATATTGGGTGAGTTCTGGGTATTTTTGACCGATTCACCCATTACCTGCAGGATTCGCTTAAATGAGTCGATAAACACCGTCTTTTCGAATCCTCCTGGTGCGTACATCTGTGTCCAGCAGGCTATGATCTTCATCAGCGAATACAGCTGCTTCGTTTTGGCGTAGCACTTTTTCACTCTACGGATGATGGCACGATCCTTTCCCCGTACCAGATGCTTCAGGTCGATCTTTTCCCCAGCAATAACCTCCGCGACCGCCAAGTCAATCGATTTACCCTTCTTCACATTGGCAAGCAGCTTGTTGGCCACATTTTCTGGAGATGCCATATTGGGGAGTCTTGTGCAAATTTCTACCTTCAGCTTCATTGTACCAACTTCAGGAGATTTCGGCTGCTTTGAATCGGCATTGCTCGACTTAGTCGCACTCTTGTTCAGCTGCTTTATTTTCGTCTGTATATCTTTGATCAGTTTACTTTTAATTGCTGCTTTCTCGTCACCGGTGGCCGAGCTCAACCTGTCAAAGTCCTTACGTTTGCCCTTCATCCAGTTATCACCCTCCCCGATGCCCATTGATTGAACCTTTTCCCACAAATCCGTTAACGGATCGCTTTCAGCCGGTTCTGAGCTTCGCGATTCTTCCATAATTTCCTTCAATTCTTGGGATACCTCTTTAATACAGTCTCGGGCCAGCACAAGCTGTCGGTCGATCATACCGAGAAACTCCATTATCAGGCACTTATTTATCAGCAAACGGAAAGCCTCGTGGAGATTATTCTTCTTGAAGACGGAAATAAAAATCGCTAGGCAAAACACCACCTCCGTCAGCGGCAGGTGGTCAAGGAAAGGGAAGTTTTTGAGGAAATACAGATGATTGTGGATGACTTGCAGACGGTGTAGTAGCTGATCATCAATATCATCGAACATGTGCGTATTGTATCGCTTCCGAATCGTCGACCAACAATCGAAGAAGATATCCATTTGGCCCATCCACTCCCGAGGGTCCTTCGCTCCGGGCCAATCGCCGACCAAGTTCCGGTACGCATAGTCCGACAGCTTCCAGTGTAGAAAACTGCGCAGATCGTCCGGAAGATCCATGTTTTTCACGTTCACTTTTACTAGCGCGCTGGCAATGCTTTGGAATGTGTTCGCCTCGGAGGTTTCCCTCCTCATCGTGAGGTATTTTTTAAACAATTTCAGCGAGCCATGTTTCATCAGCCGATAGCACGCGGTCGGACCATCCACACCGTCAGTTTCGAGAACTATAAGGCGCTCCACCAGTTCGAGGTCACCGGTCTCGTAGGCGCGCACCAGCACCGTGAATCCGTCGCTATCACGTTGCGTTGAGTCCACTAAACCACTCGCAATAAGTCGTCGAATCAGAGCGAACCGGTTTCCATTGGGAATATTCAAACACAAATGTAATGGCGACACCTTTTTGCACGCTTCGAACTGCAGCACAGTTTCGATGGTGGCACGTTCCAGGGACTGAGCCAAAGTTTCTTCATCGCCGGCACAGATGGCCTCGTACATTGTGTCGATTGTATTGTTCTCCATTTCAAAAAATTTAGTTTTGTTTCACTTTTTTGTGGTATAATATCACAATTGCTCACGATCGATTGTAGTTCTGTTGACCCGTTCGTCGAATGCGTTGAAACTACACTGATTCGATGCTAACAACGTCCCTGTAGCAGACAGTCAGAGGGCTACATCAAAAGTTTTGCTTTTGTTGAATTACATAGCCTTTGACCGTCTTGCTCATCCGCTGCATCAAATGTTTACGCGACAAAGCAGAGAAAAGATAAGATATGCTCCTAGTGTATCAAGCTTTGGGCTCTGGGTGGAATTCCTTTCTAATCTTGGCTTCGTGGAATTATCCGTGGGATTCGACCTCATGTCAAATAGTCAGCCGATTTCAAAGTGTTCTTAAGCCTTAGATAATACTGTCTCGTATTTCGTTGCACTGTCATATTGATAATACTATCAACGATTTTTTGGAATGAACAAATTGGATTATCTTTTTTCATACATAATGCTTTAGTTGTTACTAAGCATCACTTGCCGACTTTAGCACTTCGCCACCATTTTAAACTAGATAGATATCCACGCGTTTGTCTTCTTCTTCTTTAATGGCCCGCTCGCAGTTGAGCACGTCGTGCTGACATGGCCTGGTCACCAATCGTTCTCCAGGTAGCTCGGTCCATGGCTGCAGCCCTCCAACCCCGGTCGCATCCGATGTCTCGCAGGTTCTGCTCCACTTGGTCCATCCACCGAGCTCGCTGAGCTCCTCGTCGTCTCGTGCCGGGCGGGTCGCTGGTGAGCACCTTCTTGGTGGGGCATGAGTCCGGCATCCTCATGACATGCCCCGCGTTTGTAGATTGCGTAAATAAACAACGCAGTGACTAGTTGGGTTCGAACAGTAAAGGTCAAAGGCATATCAGGGTTAACTAGTTACCTTTTTTATTTTTAAAACCAATTAAAATATTTCAAACTGTTGAATGTAGGCAACGCGTGAGAATTCACGCACAGTAAATGTAAACGGACGAAAATCAAATGTCAGCAAGCACATCAACCTGTTGAATAAAGCTCACTCTCTTTTGCTGCAACCCTCAAAGGGACAGTAACTCTGCTAACCTGAATAATCATTTCATTTCAGCAGGTTATGGGCCCAGAATCCCATAATGGCTGAATTCAGTAAAAATTTTGGAATCGAACGATTGATTGGTCGCGAGAACCAAGTACAAACTTTATTAGGAGTCGAGGACCTTTGGGACGCTGTTCAACCAACGGTTAAAGCCGATGGAACATTGGAGGCAGTGGATCCCGTGAAAGATCGAAGAGCACGTGGAAAAATTATTCTACTATTAGAACCGCATAACTATTACCGGGTGAAGGAGACTCATAGTGCACAGAAAGCGTGGCAAAAACTTTGTGAAGTGTTCGAAGAGACGGGCTTGACTCGAGAAGTCAGGTTGTTGTACAAGCTATTTCGAACCGACTTGGAGAGCTGCGGAAACATGGAAGTGTATGCGAATAGAATGATATCAACCTGCCACCAATTGAGCGCGATCGGGTTAGAAATTGCAGATCGTTTTGTTCGTGCGCTTCTTCTCGCTGGACTACCTGAACGCAACCCGCCGATGGTGATGGCGTTGAAAAGTCCTGGTACGATCATAACGGGCGAATCGGTAAACACAATTTTGCTGCAAGAGAAATAAGACGCACGCGGTGATACACATACTTCACGCAAAACGAACCAGGGCAAAAGAAACGATCCGAAAGGCTTTCATCGGAAAGAAAATTCAGCGAGTGCAAGAGGTAATGTGTTGGGTGTAGTAAAGAAGGGGAATATAGTCTTGTTTAATAACGAAGGTTGCCGGATAATCAACAACGATGGCAACGTTATTACGACTGGAGTAATGGTGAACGATGTGTTCAAAATGGTGGAGACGAACACGCCTAGACAACATGGCAGGTAATGGCATTCTCATCAAGTGTCTCGATGGACACAAGCGTTTGGGGCACATAAACGCTAACAGCTTGCAGAAGCTGGCTAACGGTGTGGTTAGTGGTGTGATGATGAGCGATAAAGGTGCAATCAGTGACTGTCGGATTTGTCCCATGGGAAAACAAACGCGCCTGCCTTTCAGTAGCAGTGGAACGAGAGCTGATGTATTGCTAGAAGTAATACACTCGGATATTTCTGGTCCGATGGAAGTGCCATCGTTGGGATATTCTTTAACTTTTATCGATGATATGTCTCGACACAGATCAGCAGATGAAGTGTTACAGTGCTTCAAACATTTTCACGTAAAGGCAGAACGACAGTGTGGACGACAAATAAAGGTTCTACGAACCGGCAACGGAAAGGAGTACATCAGCGGAGTATTTCAAGCGTACTTAGAGAAGCATGGCATACGGCATCAGACGACTAATGATTACACGCCAGAGCAGAATGGAATAGCAAAACGTGCCAACCGAACCATCGAGGAGCGAGCACGATGCTTGTTATACGAGGCAAACCTACCAAAACCATTCTGCGCGGAGGCTGTGCAGACTGCCGTGTACTTAATAAAAAGATCTCCGACGAATGGCCATGATTTGACTCCAGAGGAGGTGTGGAGTGGCCGGAAACCCGATTTGGCTCATATTTGGGTGTTTGGTACTAAAGCAATGGTTCAGATACCAAAGATAATGCGACGGAAATGAGATCCGAAATCCAAAGAATGTGTACTTACTGGATTTGAAAAGGTACCGGGTTTACGATCCTGCTGCGAGGTGCTTATTAAAAACTTTATTTCAGGTATTTAAGAAGAAAAACTCATTCTTTCTTAGGCTTGTTTCAGGGCTTTACCGCGTCAGGTTTTGACAGGTGAAAATGTATGGGATTTGACAGCTGCAAGCTTCGCACGATTTTATCGGACGCATCCGATTTTATTAGTCAACAATGTTGGACTTTATAAACTCGAAGTTGTGGCTTTCATCTAAGAAAAATGATACAATTTATTTAGTCGTCTTAGAATTTACAAAATTACAGTAAAATTGGCGGACCTGACGTCACAAAAAATATCCTGTGACAAAGCACTGACAGCAGCCTTAGCGTGGCAGGTGCGATATATGTTTTTATACATCATCCACTCAACGAATTAATTATAACTAAACATATATATTGAAACATCAACGGATGCGCTAGCGCGTGGAACGCAGAGTTGCTTGCTCGAAGCAACTCTGCGTCCTGGCAGGCCCGTCGTCTAGCGCGTGCCGACCGTGACCTAAAAGATTTCAGTTTGACCGATTGTAGATCACATTCGGGACACGGACGCGTCGGACGCGCGCCGTCCGGACTTTCATTTTCACATACTGAAGCGCTCGTATGTTATTGGTTCTCCATTCTACCAGCATTGATTATTTCAGCCAATTCCTTTGTCCATTCTCCATTATTTTCCCTCAATGCCTGTGTCATTTGCGACCGAAAACCGATTGGAACCTCTGGAGGGCTTGGGTCGTACGACCTAATAAGATCCATCAACTCGGCAGATTCTACCTCGGCGGCGTAGTGTAAAATGGTGTTACCGACGACATCCTTCATGTACAGTAGGCTACGGTCGTAGTCGAGCAACATTTTCAACATTCGATATGAGGTGTGCAAGGGGACTAGAACAGCGCAGTGAGCTGGCGATACACCCAAATCGGCCCGGACTTTTACGTCGATACCGAGGCCAAGAAGTCGCTCCACGATATCGCTCCGACCGCTCAGCACTGCACTATGTATTAGACACTCTCGCATTGGCGGTGCCATCTCCAGCATGGTTTTGCCTTGCTCGTTGCGTAGCTCGCGTCGCAGACATGCCTCGATCGCATCATGCGCTATGGCAGGGGGGGCTCCTCTCATCAAGATGTAGTTAAACACGACAGCATTCGAATCGTCCGCTAGCAGTGGATTCGCACCATGGTCGAGGAGAAGCTTTGCCAGCCGGTGTTGAAACTCAAAATCCTGAGGTTTAGCAGCAGAAGGATAAGAAAGACAATAATGTAGCGCAGTTTGTCCCCGACAATCTCTCACGTTTATAATATTTGCTAGATCAAACGTACTCCCGGGCGGGCGTACATCGAAGGAACAGCTCAGCTCCCCAATCTGCCAGTAGTAAATCATCGTTTCAGTTGTGACCACATGTGCACAAATCACGTCGTAGCTACGAAAAACTGCCTTACACATTCCTCGTAGTTTTATGAAAGTATCGAGCAGGGATGCAGCTTCTGGTATTTTACAAGCTCCGTCAAAATTTGGTGGAAATTCATTCTCTTCATCGGGATTGCAAAGAACCCTGAAAGTTACCGAAACTCCTAGATTGACGATCACCTCTCGCCAGCAATCAAAATGCTTAAATGGTAGCAAGATTTCCATTCTGGTGATCATACTCTCGCAGCAGGTGTGAACGTATAGTATTTGATCTTCATCCTCTTTGTCCAATCGTACGATCTTTGAATCATTTTCAAAAACGATATCACTGAGGACACCTAATCCTTCGATTATTCTCGATTTTTGTGAGCGATCGAGTAGTGTGCTGACCAAATCATACCGCTGTTCCGCCTCACATCGCTCTAATTTTTGTAAGGACTTCTTCAGTTGATCAATTTCCTGTTTCTTTGATGTGGTATATTCGGGGCACAAAACCTGCTGTAACCGCTGATTTTGGAAGGAAATACTTGCAAAGACGCCCTTCTTCAAATATTGGAAGTACTTTTCCGATCGCTTTTTTACATCATTCAATCTGGTTTCCTTTCGATTCTGTAACCGCTTCACAAATCCAGCTAGGTTTTCTTTTCCTTTATGTAGATCGCGTCCTTCCAGGCATGACTGTTCTTTCAACCGATTCGTCGCAAACATTAGTTGGTCATTTATTCTTCGTCCCATTCTCGAATTTTGCGAACGTTTCTGCCAACTCTCGGTGAAATGTTCTAGCTTTTCTTTTTCTCGTTTTTCCATCCGCGTTATGGATGCCTTCAGCTGACCGATTTCGTCTGCCTTCGACTCAACATCCGCCACGAACGATAGGTATTTCAACCGCTTCTTCGATATTTTGATAGCTTCCAAATCCTTCAAGTTGCTTTGCTTGTGTATGCGATTATTGAGTAATGCACTAAGAAGAGCTGTTTTGTCCGACACAACCTGCTCGACGTATGCAATAGTTTTCCAGTGTGGCAGCACGGAAAAAGCAAGCGAGAGATAATCCTCTTTATCGATGACAATCGAGGATCGCTTCAACTTGTCCCCGTCCAAGTCAATCCAAGTTTGCTGTAAACTATCGCCAATACAGCATGCCAACTTCTCATGCAACACTGTAGAGTGGTCGAACCAACCGAATCCGAGGCGCTTCAGTACGCGGACCATTCGTTTGGTGTCCTGCCCATGACGGACAACAAGAGCCAACGGATGAACCGTTCTCGTGCCATACATAACACGGTCCACCGCCTTGACACGCTCGAGGAGCCTGGTCTGACCATGTCGTACTAAGAGCAGAAAAGTTGTACCTTCCACCATCGGGATGCGATAGACAACGTCAGTAGAAACGCCAGCTTCTAACAGCATTCGGACACAGTTCCAGTGTTGTCTTCTGGCCGCCTCATGCAGGATTCTCGCCAAGTCGTTCGGGTTCGCAGGAGGATAGTTTTCTATCAGTTGTTGCAGTATTTTGTGCTGCCCTGGGGTTGTTGCGGCCAGTTTGTAGCACTCATCCAGCGTGCGTGCACGATATTGGAGCAGGTTCGGGTGCTCGAGAAGAATCCCGAACGCAACCTGATTTTTCGCTCGAATGGACGTGGTTATCATGTCGTTGAATCTATTTGCACAGATGTTGTGTTTTCCTAGCAAAGTATTGAAAATTTCCTTCGGAGCGTGTGTGATGATCGCACTTTGCAACGACCGGGGATGTGGAGAGGATACTTTGGCCAGTAAAAGTTCAACGATCGACCACACACCGCAGAATATGGCATCATTTAGCGGATCCACTGTTTGATCACTCCGAATGTCACCGGGGAAGAAGTGCAGCATTTCACGGACGCTTCGTTCGTTACCGCTTTTAATCAAGAGTCTCAGAGCTTGATGTTTGAACTCATCGGATATGATTCGATGGAAGAGTTCAGTACCACGCAGGTGTGATATAAACTCGTCCCATTCGAATGTCTCGTAATGTTGTTCCGTTTGGAGCATCGCCTCAAACATCTGTTCAATGCCTCTCAATTGGAGCATCCTCGGGAAAGCCTCTTTAAAGTCGCGTCTCATTACAGCCACGTGCACGATGCTATACGGATCTGAAATCTCCAGGCTAAAAGTATTGTAGTACCGGTTGAGTAGCACCGTAATCCATGGTGCCGGATGGCAGGGATCAAACAGCGTCGTCAGTGGTCGATATTGCGACGGATAATAGGGGTATGGAGAACAACAGAAGAGGCTCCGAAGTTCTCCACCTGCTTGTATCGCTGCGTGCATCATCCCGACGTCCCGGGACTGGAAAGCCGCCATCAGGCGGTCCTGTTCGGCCACCCATCGGTGCGTGTCTTCCACAGAGGGAAATCGCATGACCTCACCGAGCAGTTTCTCCCGTCGGTCAAACAAGCGGATATCGGTGTTTGCAATCACATACGCGTTCAACACTTCTATTCTTTTTAAAGTGCCTGATAGTATACCGTACGAGATGCTGTCATGTGCCAAGTAGTTACGGTAGTTCTTACCTTGTATCATCGGGATGCGGTGCATGACATAGTAGAAACTGTTACCAAAGTACCCGATCGTTTTCAATATTTCGGTGAGCTCCAGCGTGAGGTATTCGATGGCTGCCATGATTCCTCGGTCACTAGGGGTCCAAGCATACAAGCTTTCCACTGACACCGGTCCATTTTGTGTAAGAATTGTTCGCAGTCTACTGCGGCGCTCGTCGAACAATGTCTGCAACCGTTCTTGATCTTCTTTGATGAGCTGATCGATGATGGCCTCCTTTCCATCTTGAGCTTTCTTGTTGCTCTTTTTGACTTCGAAAAAGTCTTCCAATATTTTCCGTTTTAGATCAACGGCAAAAATGTTCCTGTAGTACTTTTCCAGCATTTTGTGAAGTTTCTGCTCCTTTTAATTATCCTCGTCTACGTCTACGCCTAGCTTCTGCGCGACATCTCTGGTATGCTGAAGGTAGTCTAGCTCCTCCGCCGTTTTTATGGATCCCAAATAGATAGACAAGTTTGAGGTCGCACTGTTCTTATCAAGTGACTCCAAACGGACATCGTTCGGTAGAATGGAATTCAACTCCCTGGAGTATGATTTCCAAAGCACCTTTACTCTGTCGAAAAACTTCAACGGGGTGCGTAGCGTCAGGATCCAGTCGAGTAAACGTCGCACGGTATTCAGATCCTTACTTGCGAAGCCCGCCTCCCTGACGTTAGCAAAGCCAACTTCTGCATGAAACTCTAAACAAGCTTCTAGGTCAGTGACGATTGTATACTGCTCGTGGATCGTTTTCTTGATGTATAGCAACTCTGCGGTAGCTCCAACGGGAGGCTCACTCGCGTCATCTAGAAGAGCCTTGATTTTGTCGAAATAGCTCTTAACTTCTTGGTAGCACACCTTCTGTTCCTCGGCAAGCTTTTCCATTTTTCCGACGTATACGAGCAACGAACGTAGCTGCTCCAAGGACCAACACCGGAGCATCATGCCGTACATTTCGAACCGGGCGTCCTCGATGGCCACCGTGAACAACAGGTAGAACATGACTCGTACTAGTTCAGAATACAGGCGTACCTTTATGAACGCTCTCCACTCGATCGCTTCGCTCATCAGCGTTCTGTCCTGTCAAAGTCCTTACGTTTGCCCATCATCCAGTTATCACTCTCCCCGATGCCCATCGATTGAACCTTTTCCCACAGATCCGTTAACGGATCGCTTTCGGACGGATCTGAGCCCTGTGACTCCTGCATAATCTCCTTCAATTCTCGGGAAACCTCTTTAATACAGTCTCTGGCCAGCACAAGCTGTCGGTAGATCAAACCGAGAAACTCCATTATCAGGCACTTATTTATCAGCAAACGGAAAGGCTCGTCGAAGCTACTCTTTTTGATTATGGTGATAAAAATCGCTAGATAAAACACCACCTCCGTCAGCGGCAGGTGGTCAAGAAAAGGGAAGTTTTTGAGGAAATACAGATGATTGTGGGTGACTTGCAGATGGTGTAGTAGCTGATCATCAATATCATCGAACATGTGCGTATTGTATCGCTTCCGAATCGCCGACCAACAATCGAAGAAGATATCCATTTGGCCCATCTACTCACGAGGGTCCTTCGGTCCGGGCCAATCGCCGACCAAGTTCCTGTACGCATAGTCTGACAACTTCCAGTATAGAAAACTCCGCAGATCGTTCGGAAGATCCAGGTTTTTCACATTCACTTTTACCAGCGCGCTGGCAATGCTTTGGAATGTGTCCGCCTCGGAGCATTCCTTCCTCGTCGTGAGGAATTTTTGAAACAATTTCAGCGAGCCATGTCTCATCAGCCGATAGCACGCGGTCGGGCCATCCACACCGTCAGTTTCGAGAAATATAAGCTGCTCCACCAGTTCGAGGTCGCCGGTCTCGTAGGCGCGCACCAGCACCGTATATCCGTCGCTATCACGTTGCGTTGAGTCCACTAAACCACTCGCAATAAGTCGTCGAATCAGAGCGAACCGTTTTCCATTCGGAACATCCAAACACAAATGTAATGGCGACACCTTTTTGCACGCTCGCTTCTGGTTTACTTAACTTTTCCTGAGGCTTGATACTACACTCGCTCAAGATCGATTGCCGTTCTGGTGAACCGACCTTCGAATGCGATGAAACAAGACTAATTCAATGCTTACCACGTATCTGTATCAGACGGCCAGAGGGCCACATCAAAAGTTTTGTTTTTGTTTAGCCGTCTTGCTCATCCTCTGCATAATATGTACGCGAGAAAGCAAAGAACAGATAAGATACACCCCTAAAATATCAAACTTTGGGCTCAGGGTGAATTTTCGTTCTAATCTTGGCCTCGTGGGATTACTCGAGGGATTCGAAAGCAGGTCGATTAGCTAACTTATTTTAAGGTACTTAAGCCGTAGATAGTACTGTCTCGCATTTCGTAGCTTTGTCATATTGATAATGCTACCGATGATTTCTTGGAATAAACAAATTGGGTTAGCGATATTCATACATTACGCTTTCGTACTGCATGTTGATCAGTTTGTGTGTGTTTTTTTATAAGTTAGTATCATTATATGATCAGGTTCAGTATAGCTCCAACAATACTTTTTCAAAATGATGATGAGATAGAAAGCATGATTTGAAATATGAAAATGTCAATAAATCAGTTTCATTCCAATTTATCGTAATGGCATAGGTCACGACAACTTAATCTACCTATATTTATAATATTCTAGCTAATTTGCTCGGCTACTCGGGCACTTTGTTTTTATTATGTGAAAGCTATCCTCTAGAAGGTGAAAAATGTATGAAATATTAGTCAAATACAACATTCATTCAGGATTTTCCAGTTGGGTCACTTTTCGAACCAATGAAATTGCTATTGTCACTTCTGTTTGTGTTGTAGTTTGTGTTGTTTTTTTTCTGTTAAATTATACGGGAAACCTTGCTGGTTACCCGGTATCGAATGTTTTCTTCACTTGACTCATTTGAACGTATTGCGTGAGGCCCGAGCCCGGTCTTGCACGAAAATTTGAAATTGATTCAAAAATCAATTTTAACATGAAAGGTATTTCAGTAATCCAAGTTTTCTTACTCTTTCCCAAGATCCATAAAAACAGGTCAGGTCAAAGCTATTTTTGCTCCGCCATTGATGTGACAGTTGGTTGAAAAAGTGTTTACAAACATTTCTAGCATACTTGTGGGAGATCTCCGCCAAAATCTTCGCGAAATAGGTAATTGGTAATTCTATAATGCAGCCTTTCTCCAGAACATATTTCGAACGCTTCAATTCCTTGTTCTGTTTATGAAACATACCAAATTTGCAGTTTTACCTCACATTTCTGGCTACTCGTGAGAGGTTAACAAAATTTCAACCAACTGTCAAAAATTTTCCCACGGTTTTTCTCTCGTTACATGGTATGCTGCGACCTCTTTTCCATTGACTTTGCTCTTTCCAAATCAAGTTGGTTGCTATAGCAATCAATGGTATGTAATGGGAAAAGCTGTTTGGTACTTTTTGTTGAAAGTAAATACGCTTAGTTATCTTTCTTCATATTTCATAATTGTGGAAAAGGTGAAAATACTAAGCATCCATGGCAAGTTAATGACTTCAAAGCGAGAACAAACCGCATCATGACCGTCCATGAGGAAGCTGATTCTGTTCTTCTGTTGCGGGACTGTTAGTTGGGATTTTTTTCCTATTACAGCAGCAGACTATTGGTTGACTAGCAAACTTTCATGCAAGTTGAGTTTGTACAATTTAAAGCCTTACAAGTTGTAAGCGCACTTTGCTAAATTTTATATATTACAGATAGATTTTACGCTACTAACTATAGTACACAACTCGACGTTAATGTGACGGTTATCTAAATCTATTCCTTTGATATTCGAATCCGTCGATCGTCGACGGTGCTGTGGATAACCGATTTCCAATCGCCGTTACATACATGCCGTTCTGAAATGGTGGTTTATATTTATCCTTCTTCTTGGCGTAACGACCTTGTTGATCATGCCTGCTCCCGTTAAGGGCTTACGAGACTGTTTACCCTATGTGTACGTGGAAAGTCAGTCTTCTCGTAGAGGGGAGGAGGGGTCCGGTCTCTGTTGGGATTCGAACCCACGCTGTCGAGGTGGTGAGCCCCGGCGCTCATGAGCCGATTTTCTAACCGGCACTTCCGCTCGGCTGTCGCAGACCCCCCTTTAATTATATGAAGCTATTTTTTAAAGGTGGTTTTATACATAAGCATTATAGCGCACACTTTTTTCTGAACTTACATGATACGTTTTGAAAAATTAAAGTTGAAAAGCATTAAAAATCGATTTACATCGATCTTTTTTGCTTTACACCGAACTAGCGGAATGATGAAGTGGTCGCAGACAACAAAAAATTTAAAAAACGCCAAAACATGTTCAACAAATACTCTAACATGTAACAGTTTACGAATTTGAAAAATCTTCAGTTATAGCGATTTACAAATAGGGGTCAAACTGACCCCTAAAAAGCATTCGGGCAAATTTCCAAAGCAATGTATTCTATTGTTACCGGCGTACTAAAACTTTCACTATTGTATGCCGATCTGATAATTACAGGAAAAAGGGCATTTTCTTTGCGCGCGCTTAGTTTTATACCGGCCGACGCAAGTCGGTCCCCACCACCGACTTAACCCGACGTTGACCGCTAAGACGGAGTTTTACAAGCGTTTCGCGTTTGCATCATCCATATTTATACGAAGCATGTGCACAAAACCAAATTATAAATTGGAAACTAAGCGGCACAATAATGGAAAAAGTGCAAAAAGTCACAATTTTGTCTGTCAGGTTTGCAAGCGCAGCAAAACTGTTAATCCTGCCCTATTTGTGATAAAGAAGCGATCACTACAGTGGCCAATACGGCATGTCTACACTTTGCCATACGGCTGCCAAAAGCACACAATGGTTTTTTGACAATTCTAACGACTTTACCGCGCCAAATGTGTGGTCTCCTAATTCGCTGGATTATAATCCTCTGGACTAATTTATTTGGAGCGCAGTTAAACATGACACAAATCAATCCTCCAACAAATCCGATCCATGGCGGAACTATTCGAAAAAAAAAATCCGTTTTTACGGAGATTCTTAGGGATGTGGTTGTGAGGACTTCATCTTGTTTTCGAAGCCGGATTGAGCCTGTTATCTATATCGAAGTGACTATTTCGAATAATGTAAATAAATAGAACGGTGAGTCATTCTTCTTATCAAAACCAAAAATAGATAAATACAAGTTAGTTTTCCCAACAATTGTTATTTCTTTTGGTCTAGGAAACTGTGTAATTCAGCTTAACCCTTTCACGACCAAGGGAAATATTTTTCACATCTACAAAACTCGTTACTGTTCGTTCAACTATTATCAGAACGATACTTTTAAAACGAAAAATCAAAGAAAACATTATGTCGAAGGAGGCAAATGTCTTTCAGAGCGAATAAACAAAAAAGAACTATCAAAATTAATTACCACAAAACCAAACCATTCGTTCGTTCAACCAACAACAGCAATATAGTTGTAGCGGCAAGTCCGCACGATACAGCCGCAAACTTACCGTGCGTTCGTCGTGTAAAACTTATAGTGCGCGATGGTAAGAACAGGCTTGCCGCACAACCCACGCGGAATGCTCAGCGAACGATATAAAAAGCGCATACAGTTGGTCCCCGCAGTACGCGAATGTTTGGGACCGAACGCAATAGCGTATATCGAATTTTCGCGTATTGCGGATTTCCTCTGCCATATCGTTTATACCTCATATTGAAGAGTTGACACTGAGAGGGAACCGCTTATTTAACATATCTTTTATCCAAATAACTAATAAGTGTTCCATTTTTTATATTGCATAGTTATATCTCTGTTAAAAAATGCATATTAAAAACTTCATTCTACCAAAACAAAGTAAAATTGACTAATCAGAACTCGAGCAACGCTATGAGCTGTCAGTTTTAAAAAATCGCGTATTGCGAATTCGCGTATATCGAGTATCGCGTACTGCGGGGACCAACTGTACAACGAACACGTTTTCTCTCTTTTTGCTTTTCAACGCGCGAACCTTACGTGGTACATTCTGATAGCGATAGTGTGATAGATTTGGCAATCAATAAAATAAAAAGGTGGTGAAACACAGTGAACGATTCCTCGTGTTACCTCCCACATAGTATTTGGGAAGTTGATGTTTGAGGACTTGATGAATTTATTATGTTTTTATAGAAATGGCTAACCGCGTGACTACATTAGGCGTACCATACCAAAAAACTGGTGCGGCCCAGGTGGTAAAAACCGTTTTTTCTCTCTTTCTAGCGCACCATCGGCTCTGGTACGCTGTCACTCGACCGTACCAAGTTTTTGGTATGGTACGCCTAATGTGGTCACGCGGTAAGATCTTGTTTTTAGAATTTTTGATATGTGATTTGTATTGGAACGCAAATAAACAAAAATTCCGATATCTTCACTATTCTCTTCATTTTTTACTTTTATGGTTCATAGGGAAAAACATTTCCCATGAAATTATAAAAACCTACCCAGACTGCCAGGTTTTTCTGGTGATATTCTCTTATTTTACACCCAAAATAGCCAAAATATTGTGTTGTATTGCCAATTTTAGCCTTGAATAGCTTAAGGTCCTGAAAGTGTTAAACACCATACACATAAATATTTCTATTGATTCATCTAATGGAACAGGATTTTAAAACGCCCAAATGTAATTTGCCTGTTTCTCAAAATAAAATCAATCAAATTCCAATGTTTGGGATTTAATAACTCAAAACAATTCGATCGATATGAAATTGAAAATTATTAATTCAGTGAAACCAGATAAGAAATACAATTTTTGATAACAATTTACTTTGTTCAGTGAGTACAATATACTGGAAGTGTACTGAATTTAGAATTTTTTAACAAAAGTTGATCTCTGTTCAGTTACATGTTACATTTTTACATAATCATAGCTTCAGTAACCTATTGATTTTCCCTTCTGTTAGCACTGATCATTTCAGCCAATTCCTTTGTCCATTCTCCATTATTATCCCTCAATGCCTGTGTCATTTGCGACAGAAAACCGATTGGAACCATTGGAAGGTTTGGGTCGTACGACCTTATAAGATCCATCAATTCGGCAGATTCTACCTCGGCAGCGGAGTGTAAAATTGTGTTACCGGCGACATCCTTCATGTACAGTAGGCTGCGGTCGTAGTCGAGCAACATTTTAAGCATGCGATACGAGGTGTGCAAGGGGACTAGAACAGCGCAGTGAGCCGGAGTTTCACCTAATCCGCCCGAGAAGCGCACGTCGATACCGAGTTCCAGAAGTCGCTCCACGATGTCGCTCCGACCGTTCTGCACTGCTCTATGTATCAGACCCTCTCGTGCCCACGGTGTCGGCTCCAGCATGGTTTTCCCTAACTCATTGCGCAGCTCGCGTCGTAGACATGCATCGATCGCGTCATGCGCTATGGCAGGGTGGGTTGGATTCACCAAAGTCCAGTTAAGGGCTACAGCATTGAAATCGTCCGCCAGCAATGGATTCGCACCATGGTCAAGGAGAAGCTTTGCCAGCCGGTGTTGAAACACAAATTCCTGAGGTTTGGTAGCGTAATGATATGCAAGGCAATAATGTAGCGCAGTTCTTCCTTGGAAATCTCTCGTATTTATGATATTTGCTAGATCAAACGTAGTCCCGGGCGGGCGTACATCGAACGCACAGCTCAGCTCCTCAGTCTGCCAGTAGTAAACCATCGCTTCAGTTGTGACCACATGTGCACAAATCACGTCGTAGCTAGGGAAAACTTTCCTACAGATGTCTCGTAATTTTATGAAAGTATCGAGCAGGGATGCAGCCTCTGGTATTTTATAAGCTCCATCAAAGCTTGGTGGAAATTCATTCTCTTCATCGGCGATGCAAAGAACCCTAAAAGAAACCGAAACTCCCAGATTGACGGTCACCTCTCGCCAGAAATCACAATGCTTCAATGGTAGCAAGATTTCCATTCTGGTGATCATATTCTCGCAGCAGGTGTGAACGTACAACGTTTGATTTTCGTCCTCTTTGTCCAATCGTACGATCTTTGAATCATTTTCAAAAACGATATCACTGAGGACACCTAATCCTTCGATTATTCTCGATTTTTGTGAGCGATCGAGTAGCGTACTGACCAAATCATATCGCTGTTCCGCCTTACATCGCTCTAATTTTCTTAAGGACGCCTTCAGTTGATCAATTTCCTGTTTCTTTGATGTGGTATATTCAGGGCACAAAAGCTGCTGTAACCGCTGTTTTTGAAACGAAATACTTGCAAAGACGCCCTTCTTCACATATTGGAAGTAATTTTCCGATCGCTTCTTTACATCATTCAACCTGGTTTCCTTTCGATTCTGTAACCGCTTCACAAATCCAGCTAGGTTTTCTTTTCCTTTATGTAATTCGCGTCCCTCCAGGTATGGCTGTTCTTTCAACCGATTCGTCGCAAACATTAGTTGGTCATTTATTCTTCTTCCCTTTCTCGAATTTTGCGATCGTTTCTGCCAGCTCTCGGTGAAACGTTCTAGCTTTTCTTTTTCCCGTTTCTCCATCCGCGTTATGGATGCCTTCAGGTGTTTGATTTCTTCTGCCTTTGACTTAACATCCGCCAAAGACGATAGGTGTTTTAACCGCTCCTTCGATATTTTGATAGCTTCCGATTCCTTCGCATTGCGTTGCGAGCCATATATGGGGGGAATACTGTCTAAAGCGCTAAGAAGAGCTGTTTTGCCTGAAACAACCTGCTCGACGTATGCAATATTTTTCCAGTGCGGCAGCACGGAAAAAGCAACCGAGAGATAATCTTCTTTATCGATGCCAGTCGAGAATCGCTTCAACTTGTCTTCGTCCAAGTCAGTCCAAGTTTGCTCTAAAATTTGCCTTCTACAGCATGTCAGCTTGTGATGCAACACCGTAGAGCAGTCGAACCAACCGAATCCGAGGCGCTTCAGTACACGGACCATTCGTTTGGTGTCCTGCCCATGACGGACAACAAGAGCCAACGGATGAACCGTTCTCGTGCCATACATAACACGGTCCACCGCCTTGACACGCTCGAGGAGCCTGGTCTGACCATGTCGTACTAAGAGCAGAAAGGTTGTACCTTCCACCATCGGGATGTGATAGAAAACGTCAGTAGAAACACCAGCTTCTAGCAGCATTCGGACACATTTCCAGTGTTGTCTTCTGGCCGCCTCATGCAGGATTCTCGCCAAGCCGCTCGGGTTCGCTGGTGGATAGTTTTCTATCAGCTGTTGCAGTATTTTGTGCTGCCCTGGGGTTATTGCGGCCAGTTCGTAGCATTTACCTAGCGTGCCTGAAACATGCTGGAACAAGTTCGGGTGCTCGAGAAGAAGCGAAAACACAACCTGATTTTTAGCTCTAATGGACGTGGTTATCATGTCGTTGAAGCTATCGACACAGAGGTTGTGTTTTCGTAGCAATGTATTGAAAATTTCCTTCGGAGCGTGTGTGATGATCGCACTTTGCAACGACTGGGGATGTGGAGAGGATAATTTGGCCAGCAAAAGTTCAACGATCGACCACACACCGCAGAAGATGGCATCATTCAGCGGATCCAGTGTTTCATCACTCCGAATCTCACCGGGGAAGAAGTGCAGCATTTCACGGACGCTTCGTTCGTTACCGCTTTTGATCAACCGTTTCAGAGCTTGGTATTTGAATTTATCGGATATGATTCGTTGGAAGAGTTTAGTACCACGCAGGCGAGGAATAAACTCGTTCCATTCGAAGATCTCAAACTGGATGCTTTCCGTTTGGAGCAACACCTCAAAAAACTCCATAACGGCTCTCAATTGGATCAACCTAGGGAAAGCCTCTTCAAAGTCGCGTCTCATTAGAGCCTGGTTCATTATGATATGCGGATCTGAAATCTCCAGGCTAAAAGTATTGTAGTACCGGCTGAGCAGCTCCGTAATCCATGGTCCCGGATGGCACGGATCATAAAGCACCGTTAGTGGTTGATATTCCGACAGATAAGAGTAGTTTGCAGAACAACAGAAGAGGCTCCGAAGTTCTCCACCTGCTCGTATCGCTGCGTGCATCAATCCGACGTCCCGGGACTGGAAAGCCGCCATCAGGCGGTCCTGTTCGGCCACCCATTGATGCGTATCTTCCACAGAGGGAAATCGCATGACCTCACCGAGCAGTTTCTCCCGTCGGTCAAACAAGCGGATATCGGTGTTTGCAATCACATACGCGTTCAACACTTCTATTCTTTTTAAAGTGCCTGATAGTATACCGTACGAGATGCTGTCATGTGCCAAGTAGTTACGGTAGTTCTTACCTTGTATCATCGGGATACGATGCATGACATAGTAGAAACTGTTACCAAAGTACCCGACCGAGGTCAACATTTCGGTGAGCTCCAGCGTGAGGTATTCGATGGCTGCTATAATTCCTGGGTTACTAGGGTTCCAAGCATGCATGCTTTCCACTGACTCGATTCCATTTTGTATAAGAATTGCTAGTAGTCTACTGCGGCGCTCGTCGAACAATGCCTGCAACCGTTCTTGATCTTCTTTGATGAGCTGATCGATGACGGCTTCTCTCCCATCTTGTGCATTCTTGTTGCTCTTTTTGACTTCGAAAAAGTCTTCCAATATTTTCCGTTTTAGATCAATGGCAAAAATGTTCTTGTAGTACTTTTCCAGCATTTTGTGAAGCTTTTGCACCTTATCCTCGTCTACGTCTACGCCTAGCTTCTGCGCGAGATCTTGGGTATGATTAAGGTAGTCTAGTTCCTCCGCTGCTTTTATGGATCCCGAATACATATCCAAAAATTGGGACACCGCATGAATCTCTAAAACAGCTTCTAGGTCGGTGACTATTTTATACTGCTCCTGGAATGTTGCCTTGATGTAAGGAAACAGTTTGGCAGCTCCAACGGGAAGAACGCTCGTGTCGTCTAGAAGAGCCTTGATTTTGTCGAAATGGCTCTTAACTTCTTGGAAGCACAGCTGCTCATCCCCGTCGAGCATTTCCATTTTTCCGACGTATACGAGCAGCGAACGAAGCTGCTCCAAGGACCAACACCGGAGCATCATGCCATACAGTGTGAGGCGGGCGTCCTCGATGGCCACCGTGAACAACAGGTAGAACATCACTCGTACTGGGGCAGAAAACTGGCGTACTTTCACGAACGCCCGCCACTCGATCTCTTCGCTCATCAACGTTCTGGCTAGCGTCATGGAATGTGATAACGTTTCTCGCAATAGCATGTTGAGGATCGGAAACCTTGTTGTCAGGATACTGCTAAGTATCGTATAAACCTTGCCCGGCATATTGGGTGAGTTCTGGGTATTTTTGACCGATTCACCCATGACCTGCAGGATTCGCTTGAATGTGTCGATACAAACCGTTCTATCGGAGTCTCTTATTGTGCCCAACAGTAACCAGCAGGTATTGGTCTTCAACAGCGAGTATAGCTGCTTCGTTTTGGCATAGCACTTTTTCACTCTACGGATTATGGCACGATCCTTTCCCCGTACCAGATGCTTCAGGTCGATCACTTCTCCAGCAATAACTTCCGCGACTGCCAAGTCACTCGATTTACCTTTCTTCACATCGGCAAGCAGCTTGTTGGCCACATTTTCAGGAGATGCCATATAGGGGAGTCTTGTGCAAATTTCTGCCTTCAGCTTCATAATACCAACTTCAGGAGATTTCGGCTGCTTTGAATCGGCATTGCTCGCCTTAGTCGCACTCTTGTTTAGCTGCTTTATTTTCGTCTTTATATCTTTAATCAGTTTACTTTTAATTGCTGCTTTCTCGTCACCGGTGGCCGAACTCAACCTGTCAAAATCCTTAAGTTTGCCCTTCATCCAGTTATCACTCTGGCCGGTGCCCATCGATTGAACCTTTTCCCACAGATCCGTTAACGGATCGGTTTCGGACGGATCTGAGCCCTGCGACTCTTCCATAATCTTCTTCAATTCTTGGGATATGTCTTTAATACAGTCTCGGGCCAGCACAAGCTGTCGGTCGATCATACCGAGAAACTCCATTATCAGGCACTTATTTATCAGCAAACGGAAAGGCTCGTCGAAGGTACTCTTTTTGATTACGGCGATAAAAATCGCTAGACAAAACACCACCTCCGTCAGCGGCAGGTGGTGAAGAAAACGGAAGTTTTTGAGGAAGTACAGATGATTGTGGATGACTTGCAGACGGTGTAGTAGCTGATTATCAATATCATCGAACATGTGCGTATTGTATCGCTTCCGAATCGCCGACCAACAATCGAAGAAGATTTCCATTTGCCCCATCCACTCCTGAGGGTCCTTCGCTCCGGGCCAATCGCCGACCAAGTTCCGGTACGCATAGTCCGACAGCTTCCAGTATACAAAGCTGAGCAGATTGCCCGGAAGATCAATGTTTTTCACGTTCACTTTTACCAGCGCGCTGGCAATGCTTTGGAATGTGTTCGCCTCCGAGGCTTCGTTCATCAACGTGAGGTATTTTTGAAACAATTTCAGCGAGCCATGTCTCATCAGCCGATAGCACGCGGTCGGACCATCCACACCGTCAGTTTCGAGAACTATAAGTTGCTCCACCAGTTCGAGGTCGCCGGTCTCGTAGGCGCGCACCAGCACCGTAAATCCGTCGCTATCATGTTGCGTTGTGTCCACTAAACCACTCGCAATCAGTCGTCGAATCAAAGCGAACCGTTTTCCATTCGGAACATCCAAACACAAATGTAATGGCGACACCTTTTTGCACGCTTCAAACTGCAGCACAGTTTCGATGGTGGCACGTTCCAGGCACTGAGCCAAAGTTTCTTCATCGCCGGCACAGATGGCCTCATACATTGTGTCGACTGTATTGTTCTCCATTTCAAATGTTGTGGTTTGGTTAACTTTTTCTGAGCTTTGATATCACCAAACCGATTTTCGAATACGATGAAATAACACTGATCCGATGTTGGCCACGTCCCTTTAGCCGACGGACAGATAGCTTCAGCAATAAACATAGTTTTAGCTTAAATACAAAGCATTTACCCGTGTTGATAACCCTTTATATCAAATGTGATTGCGCGGCAAATAAAAGAACCGATAAGATGTACCCCCGTAAGTTTTGGGCTCAGGGAGGAATTTCGTTCAAAACCGGGCTTCGTTTAATACTCGTTCGATTCGACCTCATATCAAATAATTAGCCAAGTTTAGGGTGTTCTTAGACCTCAGATAGTGCTGTCTCGCATTTCGTAGCATTGTCATATTGATAATGGTATTATCGTTTTTCATTGATAACGCTTTCGTGCTGCTTGTTGAACAGTTTGTGTGTGTTGTTTTGTGCGTTAGAGTTAGTTTCATTACATAATCAGTTTTAGTATAGCATCAACAATACTTTATTAAAATGATGATGGTTTAGAAAACATTAATTATGAAAATGTCAATCAATCATAATTACTTCACAATTTATTGTATTGGTGAAAAGGTTACACACAAACTCAGACGAAAACGACTAAATGTATTATAGAAATGTCCCTCAAGCCAATACGTGTAGAATTGTGCTTTTTATTAAAATATTATAAAATCTTTATTACACGAAACCTAGAATCAATCAAACACTATTGTGTTATTTACCCACTTAACGTTGTGTTATAAACTCTTTTCCAGTTTTACACGAGCCTGACTCGGGCAAGCGGATGGAATTTGGACAGTTTTACCCGAGCCAGTTACAATTTTTTGAACCATTTTTGAACCATCTTCAACCAAATGCAATATTTTTAAAAATAAATTTTCGCAGGACGAACAAACTGGCAGGGCGGAGAACTATCAAGTTCGTTGTGAATGTGGTGTATTGTTTAACCACACCATATGGAAAATGATCGACTGCCGGCAAAGTGATTTTGTGCCTGCGGTTCGTCGTTCGCACCAGTGAACCGGAAAGGCCGGCAAATGCAGCTGCACTGCTGAAGTAAGCAAATGATCAGCGGTTTTAGGAGACCGTAAAAAGGCATCGGGCGTACTCGTTGGTTTGGCCAAAAGTCTCACTTCATTTTCCGGCGCATTTAACAGAATCCTCTTAAAAGTACAATTTTCTATTTCAATTACTCGCACCATCGAACAACCGGGCTCGGGATGATGCATTTATTTGTGCAGTTGCTTCAAAACTGAATTTCCAAAATTGATTAATTAAAACACCAACACTGCAAGAATCATTGGCAATTGGTGGCGCTTGTGAAAGGTGATTTTAAAACGATTGGTAAATGTTAACGCTGCAAACGTTGTTGGCGTTCTCTCTGGTGACGAAAGAGTGCTCGGGAAAGGACACTCGTAAAGAGATAAGAGGACCTGCCGTTGGATGCCCCAACCCAAACAATTCGAGTACCCTTTCGAGCAATTCGAGCTCTAGGATTGTTTGTGCGTTATTTTAGTTAATTGCAATTGCATCATATTATGCAATCCACCGGGCGTCTCCATTCCACTCCCGCCTGGGGGTCTTGCATCCTTCCACAGGGCCGCAAAATGGAAATCAACCAACCATGACGGTGCACATACAGCACCGTTCGGTGCCGATAAAATAAGCAATCAGCAGAAACCTGCCGTCCGTGTAAAACTTTATCTCCCCGAGCATGTGGATGTAAGGGGGTCGGTAAAGGGGGTAACAAGTCGGGCGATCGAAACTAGTCATCCAACACGTCCGACATATGCACATGGGAATTAGCGCCACCAGAAAGGCCCGCATCCTGGCAAAATCTATCGCCGGGACATGTTTTCCATTAACGTTTTGATTGATTACCTAACTTTGCACCGGCGCTAGGATAGGGGTGGGCCTTGCGACACCACCACCTCGTTGTCACGCCCCGAGGGCCATTGCCGTTGTTGCCTTTCCAACGTAATCAGCTCATGATTTCCCTTTCGATCCGTCCCGGCGTCGGAGTGGAATCTAATTATCATAGGCCGTTTTCTCGCTTGGGTTAGGTTCCATCGGGGTTCGGTTGGGACATCGATAGCGCGGCTTTGCGAGCTGGTAAGAAATGGTTAAGCGGCGTGTAGGAAAATTCTTTCCCTGGCTTCCGGACAAAAACGGGCAGCAGAAAAGGAGAGCCGAAGGGAAGTCGGATTGAGTTTTTTTCTTCTCATTGTCATCATCATTGGTTGTCGTCATTATTTTCGTTCGTTTCGTACACCGTAAGCCACCGTTAGACACTCTTCCTTTTTCGGTGCCTTCCCTGGAGTCCTCACCTCCGACCGCCTCCGCGGTTCGGAGAGTCCCCGTGGGTGGTGATTGCTAGATTTTCCGCCCGCCGCTCAAGCGTGGAATGTTTCGCAACGCAATGCTGATCTAATTCGAAGGATTTAGATTAAATACTCGTGGGATTTGTCAACACGTTTAGAATCAGAGCTACTTAGCGCGAAGCGGTGGATGAGTTCGTGATTCCATCGGGTGTTTTTTTTCAGCTCCTTTTCGTTTGGTTCCCGTTTGCTGCGTCGACGTCCGTCCGGTTGATGGGCGTCTTCATTGATGGTGAGTGTCCTGCGCGACGTTGTCGTTGGCTACGTCTTGTAATCCCATTGTTCCATTCTACGCCCTCGTCTTGAGCCGGCGCTATGAGCATTTGGTCTGAGGTGGTGGAATTTATGCTTCCTTTCCGCACCAGGACCGTCGACTAGGCTCCCGCATTCTCTTAAGTAGGTGAAGAAAAATCGACTACATGACAATCGGAATCGGTGGCTCATGTTCAATTATTGCTTATTACCTCGAGGAAAGAGGATGGTGGGAAGCGGGTAAGCAGCATCCAGTCCGTTCAACCTCCCAGTCGTCCACCGTCATTCATCATCGGCATCAGCAGGACAGGGAAGAGAGAAAGAGAAAGTGGAAGCGTCCCGAAAATGGAATTTCTAATGAACCGCGTGACGAAGCGAATTCTGCTGACAACGGATTACTTGGAGTCGCTTGCACCTGCCAAGGGGAATCTCAAAGGATATGTTTGCCTATTTCTTGGCGACAGACACATGCGCCACCCGGAATGCCATGGAGCTCATTTGCTTGCACAAAGTGTTTGCATTCATTTTTATTCAGATTTGATGAATTACTTTAGTCGGATTGCTTTCCCCACAATGGCATTGGGAAAGAAGCTTAAAATATATTACTGGGTGTCTCATGGGACGGAAAACTCCGGCGGATCAATGGTTTTGGGAAACATCATGAGCATTCTATCGTAAGCATGCTGAATAAGTTGGATAGATTAAATAAATCATTTGATTTTATTTTATTAATTCAACTATTTCTTCACAAAAAACTAGCATGACTATCATTTGTCAACTTATTTTGATGTTTTGTATGATAATAATAATGTTACAATAACATTTATAATTTTTTTTTGAAAACAGTCATTTCTGGTTTGATTAAACTTTATAACACGACCGCCATAGTTATAATCGTTGGGTAGAATATAAAAAAGTGGTTCTTGTGTTGCGCAAAATAAAAGGCAACACTAAAAATCATTGCAAACATGAAAACACTCTAGAAAAACATAAATTATCCTCCAACAACGACCATTTCGGCACCACGCGTGCCATTAAAAAAGCGGACACTTCATACCCGGGTGTTGCTCAGGAACGCATTTTTACTACAGAGCAACGCAGCCGAACGTAACATTCAATACCGTTCCAATAATTATGATAAATCGTCCCTCTTTTCATCCCTTATCCCTCCCCGAGAGCGCGCGACAGCGTGGATGATTCTGGCGAGAGATTTGTGCAACATAAAGTCTCGAGTGGTTGCCATTCATTAAACGCTTTTAATCATGTCACCGAGATGCGGCGTCCTTACGGGAGCCCTCGGCCGAGGGGAGGAGTTTATACAAATTCGAGATTTACTTTTAATTTTTATTTATTATCCGTCCACGGGTGCTTAGGAGGGCCGTGTTTGCGTGCGCCAACGATCATTCATAATCATTTGCGATTCGATAGCATTGAATGAGGTGTCCTCCCTCAAAAACTCGCCACCATCGTTCGTTTTAATGTTTCTATTTACATGGGGATGTTGTTGTCTTACAGGAGACGATATTGAGAACAGAATGAATTTCGATATGACAGAACATTTGTACTGGATTAGGCGTTTATTGGAAATACAAATTTAGAACGTTGTGAAGTTCATGGCACGAAAAGCGTGTGCCTAGCCTCGAGTTCACAGATTCTCGGTTGTCAGGCACAACACTGACACTGAGTACAACGCATCATTCCATCGACTCATCCGCGCCCAGCCACATCTCGTCCCTAATGAACGTTAACTGCTGTCCGTGGACAAAATATGACGCTTCGGTATTTTAAACGCAGGCCTCATTTGGAAGCACCAGGGTGCGCCTATTTAATGTGCTTCCTGCCATTATGCTCAGGAAAGCGATGCCTTTCAAGAACCCGAACCATACAGGTTACCCCACGGGGAGATGAATCATAACTCAATGCGATCATACTTTAATGACGGCTGTCGTTCGTTCAAATACATATGTAATATAAAAAAAAACTAAAAAATCCTCTCTCACCACGAACCTATTCGGCCGATGTGAGGTTGTGAGGCAGCGGCAAGGATACTTATGCAGTTGATTTATGCGCACCTACGAGCAAACAATATCATCGAACGTAATTTAATGATGGAGCGTGAAGATATTAACGATAATTTATAACGGTTTTTTAAACCATTAAAATACTAGGGAAAGCGGGCGAGGTTTGTGGGGACGATATTTTTGAAGGGGAAAGCTGTATCGATTTGATAATCTTATGTTAGACGCCTAAAAACTACATTTCAAAGGTGGAGTGTGTAAAAAGAAGGCCCAGGGCGAAATCGTCTTCGGTAAAACATGAAAACAACGATTGTTTAAGACTTTTTTAAGATATCTTTTAATGAAAAATAAGATATAAATTGAAGGCTTTATATGTAGATACAACGATTTCATAAGTTTTCATAATCAAAATTTTACGTGAAGGTTTGATGGTCTGAAATACAATTTTTAAAGAAATTGTTTTCCAAACGTTTTCCTTTGAATTTATTTTGTAATAAAAAAGACATATCCTTCTATGATACCCCTGACGAAACTTCTCGAAACTGTATCACAATCACTTAAGAAAAACCCATTATGTTGGCCAGTACTTCATCGTCTAACGACAACCGGGAGGTTAGCAGTCGAAAATAATCACCAACAGCTTATTTTACATTTTTCCCGAGAGTGCAATTCGGATGCGTTTCGTTCAGGTTGGTTGGTTGTTATCTTCTCCTTCCGTGACTTTTTTCTGCCACCGCCTTTGGCACGATAGTCTCCATCGTGCTGGACATGTTCTTACCGCATGTCGAGCGTGCCGATGGCTCGTCGTACGTGTGGTCGCAAAGGATTCACGAATTTTCACGACACCCAGCGGAACGTGTCCGATACGATGCGCTTCTCCGTGGCCCGAGCGCATCGTAATTGCATTCGCGGTTTCACCTCCTGCCAGGTTGGGCTTTGCGGTTATGCGTCACTGGTTTGGTTTTATGCTCCAGGATGGGCGATTTTTGGAGGTTTGAAATTGCCACCCCAACGGTACAGGGGAGGTGGGGCGGTGTGGTCGCATGTACGGTGATAAAATTTGATCGCTTGCGTTCGTTATTGAATGTTCCGCGGAGGATACAACAGCGCACACGGGGGGTGGTGGTGGTGGTGGTGCTAATAAAATAAATACGTATATCGTCGGCGCAGCATAATTGGATCGTAAAAGCCCATAGGATGGCACGGGGGGGGGGGGGGGGGGGGGTTTCGCGTGAGCATCAATTATTCGTCCATTTTCGGTTCAACTACGTCGGTACGAACAGGTTCGCTTACAATGGTTTGGCGATTTAATCGATGGTTTAAAACCTGCCCATGTGGGCGTAGTTTTCCCGAAACGGTTTATGTTTTCCTCGCTTTTATGCTGTACTGAGGAACACACATTCGCGTATGTGTGGATGGTGGTTGTTCCCGACGTAATCAGGTCATGTTATGCAGCATGTTATGCTCCGGTAAGACATCGATGTAATGATCTTAATTCAATTAAACACATAAACGAAATTTAATGAGAAAGCATGGTAGTTGAATGGAATTGTTTTCTGTTCAAATATTTCCAATTACTTATGTATCAATTATAACGTTTTAGAGTAGCTGAAACAACAAAAATTATAAGACCCTTTGTATAATTTAATGTTTTCTTCATTAACATTTTATTTAAAGGCAATTCGTAAATGAGGGAAACCAAAAAAGGAAACCCCTTACAAGTGGGTTATTTTTCAAGAATTAAAGACACTCGTCATCATTTGCACCATTTTAGCAAATTGAGGAACCATGTAATGATGCAACATGTGTACATGTTTTCACACGCAGAACAAAATGCTTCCACAATTGCCGGAGGGATACCTGTTACACATGACGTAAATGAAATTTACCTGAAGCAAGATGTTTGCTGCGTTAAACTCTTGGAAAAAACATTCCGTAACGTGAGTGCAACAGTAGCCTCCCCATCCTTTTTGCCAACGAACAGGCTTCCCACTAACCCTCCATCTCTCACGTTCCCAGAACAGAAATACCATGCGAACAAAGCATAACCGTGCGTAAATCAAACCACCGTCAGTCGAGGACGCTGCCGAGTGACGCCGCGAAAATGTCCTTCCCGCGTGTCCCTGTGGACCGTTGTCCCTTTGCGATGGGCCTTCGGGATCGAGCAATCCCTCATCGGTACGGTTCAGCAGCAGGCGCTCTTCAAAACAAGCCGCACCGTCGTCCGCCCGAGAAGGAAGGAAGGCCCATTCCCTCCGTCCTCGGTTGCGTTGCGTTCCGTTTTATTTCTTCGCTGATCTGCTCGTGTTCATAAATAAACAACAGTGTTGCCGAATCCTCTCCCTTTGCCGGTTTTGCCGAATGTGTTAATGGCACTTTCCGTGCATCAATGAGCGTGTAGCGTGTTAACTACTGGCGGTCGCGTCGTTACGCACAGCATTACCACGTGCTTCGCGCAAAACGGCCGGCCTGGGGAAGGGCGGATTCGCGCGCCGCACAAATATTGATGCCACCGGCAGGACTCGCTCGCTGGTGGTAATAATTTTTATTTCCTCTTCCGGTGGAACCGTTTCTGCCCCGGCTTGCAACTGGCAGCCCAACGGAAACAATGGCCGGCCCGGCGAACAATGGCGTAATTTAGTAGCTTCTTATGCAAATTATTGTTCTTTTCCCGAAAAACCTTGCGCAGGATGAATATCGGGATGGGCAGAATGGTGCCTTTCGCCACGCAGTTCTGTTCGAGTTCCAGTAGACTGGGGATTTTTTTAATCAATTTCTCCACCAGAGCGCCTTCTACGGCCCAGTTTTGTTTTTCCCTCAAGATTGTCTATTTTTTAATTTGTTTTTCGTCGGGCCAGGACGAACGCAGTGGTCGAACCATTCGGTTGCCAGGACCATAAATTATCATATCTTCTCCGTGTGCCTCGGTTTCCAGCCAACGAGCCGGATTTTCCGAGAACGATGCACCAAAACCCGAGCGGCAGGAAGTCCTACCAAAAGCAACGTTTTGAAGGAGCTGGCTCCGGTCGCGTTTCCGGACTAATATTTTGACACATTACAACACACATTTCGTGGCCGCGAGTGTATTAATTTGGGCGTGCTGGTGCTGTTAAGTAATGTGTATTTTTGTCGGGGAAATTTCACAGGCTTTCGGTTACGCCTACGATGGAGGCCGAAAGTTGGGTCCGATACCTGAAGGTCTAGGTGGTTTCCGAATTCATTCGATGACCAGGACAGGGGCGAAATGAAACAAATGAAACAAATGGGGAAAGTTTGGTTGGGTTGCAGATAAATTGTGTTCCTTGTACCGTTCGAATGTCGACCCTCTTTCCCTTTCTGTGAAAGTTTTTTATTAATTCCCAAATTTGTATTGCAACGTTGCGTTGAAAGCTAACCGTGAGCTGATGATGGTTATGGGTGATTTATGTTACTATTTTAATTTCGATGAAAGTTTTATCATCCTCCACTGAACATGCAAACAGCTTGGGTGAAACAATTGGTGTTTTCTTATTCCATTTTTAATCCACCAAGTTGTATGCACATTTATTCGACTATAGTTTATTACTCGGGCCTTGTCAATTTTTAAAATTTAATGCCGTAAGGTTCCCCAGTTGGACAAACTTTATTTTCATAAAAGAAGTAAGATTACTCTAAAACAGGTTAATATTTATCTCAAAACTTGTTTCCATCAAGCTTGTTTAGCGTTC